>NW_024544809.1:622500-1240292 GCF_018167655.1 Microtus oregoni | reverse complement strand
TTTGTAGGCTGGTTTTTTCTTTGCTTTATGTCTAAAAGCCACTTATGAGTGAGTACATATGATATTTGTCTTTCCGGGTCTGGGTTACCTCACTCAATTCGATGTTTTCTAGATCCATCCATTTGCCTGCTAAATTCCAAGGTGTCATTATTTTTCCCCGCTGTGTAGTACTCTGTTATCTTGTCTTTAGTCTCTTAATTCATTGTCTGCATGTGCAACAAGTTTTCAAAGTGTCACCGTGATTCCAGACTGGACGGAGTGCTAATTATAAGAAAGATAATCTCATTTTTACTCAAACAGGAGAAGTAGTTATGAAATGATACAGTAACAGGGTGTGATTGGTGCCTCATTCCTTCGTGAAAGACATTCTGGAACAGGGAAGCCGTATAAGGAACCATGCAGAAGAGCATAGGATTTAGGAAGACTTTGCTGGTTGGGGATTATGAGGCAGGAGTGAAGACACAGAAAGAAAGTTTGAGCCAACAACAGCAGAGGTGCCCAGCAGCCAAAGGTATTTGGTGAGTGTGTGCTGTTAAGATATGAAATGAGCCGGGCAGTGGTGGCGCACGCCCCTTTAATCCCAGCACTAGGGAGGCAGAGGCAGGCGGATCTCTTGTGAGTTCGAGGCCAGCCTGGTCCTACAAGAGCGAGTTCCAGGACAGGCTCCAAAGCTACAGAGAAACCTTGTCTTGAAAAAAACAAAACAAAACAAGATATGAAACCAATGAGAAATCTTGGGGAAAACACCGTGTGCTGCCTAGTTTTATGTCGACTTGACACAATCTAGAGTCATCTGAGGAGAGAGAACAGCAATCAAATAAGAAAACACCTCCAAAGATCAGGCTGTAGGGAAATCTGTGGAGCATTTTACTGATTGCTGAGGGAGGGCCGGCCCAGACTGTTGTGGGTAGGGCAACCCTTGGGCTGGTGGTCCTGGGTTCTAAAAGAAAGCAGACTGAGCAAGCCAGGGGGAGCTAGTCAGTAAGCAGCACCCCTCCATGGTCTCTGCATCCGTTCCTGCCTCCAGGTCCCTGCCCTATTTGTGCTTCTAGCCCGTCTTTCTTCGATGATGAACCGTGACGGGGAAGTATAATCTAAATAAACCCTTTCCTCCCCATGTCGCCTTTGGTCGTGGTGTCTCATCACAGCATGGGAAGTCTGAGAGACTAAAACAGGATTACTCGGGGAAAGACCTGGGATCTTACGTTCTAGACATTTTAAATGTAAAACAGAAAAGTAACTTGAGGCACACGACAATGTACTTCTTTAGCTCTGGCTCCACACTCTTAAAACGTTCGAGGAATCCACGTCAGGTTTTTTTTTTTAAGTTTTAAATTGCTTTGCAATTGCAAAGTTAATCTATAAAATAGGCATACTATATTAGATTCACGTTACAACTATTAGAAAACTCATGTCTATAAAGAAATACCTTTTGATAATAAAGTAGAATGTCACTATATCTCTTTAGTTGGGAAGTTAAGACCGGATTGCTCTTGACTAGCAGTCATCCCCCCTGCCTCTGCCTCATGAGTGCTGGAATTTAATGCGTCCACTATCAAAACCATTAGAAGTAAATTTTTATTTGAAAAAATTACATTGTTGTGATATTTATTTTAATTATAATATCAGGGACTAGGGAGATGGTTCCACGGGTAAACCACTGGTCCCAAGATCATGAGAAATGGAGTCCACACTCTCCGAATCTATTTAAAATAAAGGAGGGCATGGTAGCAAGCCTCTCATGCCTGCAATGGAGGCAGAGACAGGGAAATCCCCAAGGAAGATGGCTAGCCAGACTAGCCAGAGCGGGAGCTCAGGGTTCAACAAGAGATCTCGCCTCAGTGTGTAAGGTGGAGAGCAATCGAGGACTCTGACATCAGCTTCATGTTTCCCACGCAGGAACACACGTGTATGTATGCTCCTCCCCGCGTGGGTCAACAAGCATGCATGCAAGCACACAGGGCACATACATCCTGTGCAGAAATAAATAATACCACATCTGTTTTTCCAAATCTGGTGTTTGTTCTCGGCCTGGACATACTTGAGAAGATAAATTATTCTGTGGGAGGCAGTCCTCCAAAAAATAATTAAGTAAGGTTGTCCCTTCTCAAAAAATTCCATCTCTAAACAATTTTTTTTTCGAGACAGGGTTTTGGAGCTTATCCTGGAACTAGCTCTCGTAGACCAGGCTGGCCTCGAACTCACAGAGATCCGTCTGCCTCTGCCTGCTGGGATTAAAGGCTTATGCCACCGCCACCTGGCTCTATTTCTAAACATTTTATTATTTGTTTAAAGTGTGTGAGTGTTTTGCCTGCATGTACATTGGAGTAGCATGTGCATGCTGGTGCCCTTAGAGACCAGAAGAGGACATCAGATCCCTGGAACTGCATGTGGGTGCCGGGAATTGAACCTGGGTCCTCGGGAAGAGCAGCCGGTGTTCATAGCCATCTCTCCAGCCCTCTGGATAAATTCTTAAAGTATCTTTTACTCAACTTTCTTTCCTTCTTATACATTTACCAGTGCCTTAGGCAATCTAAGTTAAATAATTTATAATACGTTCCACAACTTCAATAATTACTTCAAAGGTATTATTTCACAGAAACAAGGTGCATCATCCACTAATAACTAAAGCCTGAAGAATAGCTATTAATTTTTAATCAAATTAGTAAAATTAAAAAATATTCAATCTAGAGATTTCTGTCCGGTGCTCCCATGTGGGTCTCTGTCTCTGTCTCCTTTCATCGCCTGATGAAGGTTAATATTCATGAGGATGCCTATGTGTTTGTCTTTGGATTCACCTTCTTATTTAGCTTCTCTAGGAACATGAATTATAAGCTCAATGTCCTTTATTTATGGCTAGAAACCAAATATGAGTGAGTACATCCCATGTTCCTCTTTTTGGGTCTGGCTTACCTCACTCAGGATAGTGTTTTCTATTTCCATCCATTTGTATGCAAAATTCAAGAAGTCCTTGTTTTTTACTGCTGAGTAATACTGCAGAAGGAGACGGAGCACGAGCAAGGAACTCAAGACCACGAGGGGTGCACCCACACACTAAGACAATGGGGATGTTCTATTGGGATCTCACCAAGGCCAGCTGGCCTAGGTCTGAAAAAGCATGGGATAAATCCGGACTAGCTGAACATAGCGGACAATGAGGAATACTGAGAATTCAAGAACAATCGCAGTGGGTTTTTGATCCTACTGCACGTACTGGCTTTGTGGGAGCCTAGGCAGTTTGGATGCTCACCTTACGAGACCTGGATAGAGGTGGGCAGTCCTTGGGCTTCCCACAGGTCAGGGAACCCTGATTGCTCTTTGAGCAGATGAGGGAGGGGGACTTGATCGGGGGAGGGGGAGGGAAATGGGAAGCAGTTGCGGGGACGAGGCAGAAATCCTTAATAAATAAATATATTTAACAAAAATAAAAAAAAATAAAATCGGGTGACATACAATGAAAAAAAATATTCAATCTATTTGTTTCCCACTTACAAAATTTATTATCATTAGATGTTTCCATAAGCATTCATATTTTTAATTTAAACCAGGTTTTAAAGTATGAATGGCTAAAACCACTGCAGGGGACGAGTCTGTGACATTCTGAATCTATGACCCTAGATTAAACGGTATAGCGTGTGATAAAAAACAAGAGACACGTGGACGGGGTGCAGAGAACAAAAACCCCATCTCTAAAAAATCAATAGAGAAACCTCAGAAAATCCCCACAAGGAACACTGCGGTCCTTTTGCCTAAAATAGAGGAATGAGCACAGCCGTGTTAAAACCGACAGGGTAGGGCAGGGCTCCTCCCTGCTTCCCCACTATTTAATGACACGGTAACGGAACCACTTCCCTCTTTCCCTGATGTCTGACCTGTAATTGTCCCCTCAGTTTTGGCTCCTCCTTCCTCCTTCCCCATATTTTCATCCTCCTGGGTTCTGAATCACTTCTCTTTGCGTATTAATTAAAATCTCCGAAGGATGGCTTCAGATTTAAATGTCTTATTATATTTACTTTCCTGCGTATCAACGATTAAAATCCTGACAGTAACTTAGGAAGTTCTAGTCCTCGGACGGGGCTTGTGTTCTGAGATCACACCACGCCCCCTCAGCACCTGCTTCAAAACACAGAAGAGTTTTCAAAACTCTTCGAAAGCAAGAATGCTGTTGTTAAGGGGTTTTCAAGCCTTCTAAGAAAGACAGTTGAGCTGATTCCTGTGTTTAAAGGATGCCTTAGAGCTCAGGGAGGGGCCTTGGGCAAACTGCAAGGGCCCTTCCGTGGTGTCCCCTTGGAAGCCCTGCTTCCCTCTGCTGTGCCTCCCTCCAGGTCGTCGGAGGAACGGCCAGATGAACTTAACAGATCTCTTTGCCCTGAAAGCTGAGTTTTCAAACCTGTTTTTCACAAGCTGGTCCTCCTGGCCCAGGCCTGTAATCCCTGCCCTTGAGGAGAGGGAGGGGCTGAGACCAGAGGACCTTCCTTCAGTTCAAGGCCAACCTGGGATACCCAGGGAGAGTTAGTTTCAAAACAAAAGAGAAGAAAAAGGTCTCCATGACTTAGACTTTCAAGCCCAAAGAGCAGTGTGGTGACTGAGTCACAAGAAGAGAGGAAGGAAACGTTATTAACAGCGGCACTCAAACTCTCTCTGTTCGACTTCTTCCTAAAAGCTCACGTGGGATGGAAAAGCGCATTTAGAAACATCTCAATTCCTTCACCCACCGAGCTATACAGCCAAAGACAAAGCGGCAGGAAAAGCCATTACGCTCTTGCAGCTCGAGCTTGGAAATCCGCCCACGAGCGGCTCAGCTGATACTCTCCAGAAATCATTTCTTTCCAAACACCGGACGCCGCCTCTGGACAGGCTTTGGGGTCCGGAGGCAGAAAGCCCTGGAACCTCACTTCTGTTTCTGTCCCCCGGTTCTCGTGCAGACGGGACTCGACCTTCTTGGCGTCTGGAAGAGCTTACGTTCATTTGCGTGCACCCAGAGACATTAAATGATCCTTGAATAAAGGTGACAGCAATAATACAGCAGAGTCTTCCAGCGCAGCGAAGGCTGGCTACTGCCAGGCTGTTCCCAGTCGAAGCTGGCACACAAAAACGGAAGTTTCTGTTACTTAGGGGTCAGTGTGATCCGCGCACTTTGGGTAGTTTTCTGAATAGAATGATACATTGTGGAACCGTAACGGCCTTTGAAATACTCTAGTTCCTTAACTTAGATTATCTGAAAGAAAAAAAAAATCTGTTTTCATCAGTACTCTGATAGCAATGAAAACACAGCTCCAGAGAGAGGGTACAGAATATGGTTTTTATTTTATTTCCAGAAGACCCCCACCTCCTAAGAAACGCCGGAAAGGGTCAAAAAGCAAGAGCTGAATTAAGGAACTGGTGGATCCTAGAGGGGGAAGCCCTCAGCTACTTGCATGTGTGAGGACGGTTTTTCATAAGTCTGATGCCTAAGCGACCCCCGGTTCAGCTAATGACAGCACTGGTATTCTGCTGTGCTAGTCCTTGAGACGAAGAGAGGAACCAACTACAAATCCCAGTTTGGAATATTAAGGTGGAAGAAACAGCTAGTTCTGAACATTCATGTCATTGTGTTTTAATAGGCTGAATAGATTTTAGTTGTCTTAATAGACTGGAAAGATTAGACATCACTTCCTTATTCAAGGCTCTGATGCATAGGTGATGGGCATGCTTCTGTTAGAAGGTGCAGCATCATTACGGACATCAAGATTCCTTTTCTTAAGGTTTTATATTTATGGTGTGTGAGTGGGTGCCTGGGGAGTCTAGAAATGGGCATCGTGGAGCTGAAGTTATAGGTAGTTGTGAGCTGCCCGATGTGGGTGGGGCTGGGACCTGAACTCAGGGGCAGCTAGTGTTCTTGACTCCTGCGTCATTTCTCCAGCCCAAGACTGGTGTGGGAGAGTTGTCTGTATTCTGTCAATTATATTTTAAATAAACGGCTGATTGGTCAATAGCCAGGCAGGAAGTATAGGTGGGACAACCAGAGAGGAAGTAGAGGTGGGTCAAGGAGAACAGGAGAATTCTGGAAAGAGGACACAGCCCTGGCCCAGCCACAGAAGAAGCAAGATGTGACTACCTCACTGGAAAAGGTACTGAGCCATGTGGCTAACACAGATAAGAATAATGGGCTAACATAATTTGTAAGAGTCAATAAGCCAGAAGCCTGAGCTAATGGGCCAATCAGTTTATAGTTAATGAAGACCTCTGTGTGATTTCTTTGGGACTTAACAACTGCGGGAACCAGGCAGGACAGAAACCCCGACAACACAAGACCCTCTCCTGGCCTCCGATGGCACCGCACAGGGAATTGGCATGTGTATGTACAGGCAAACATTCACACACATAAGACGAAAATATATCATCTAAAGAAATGAAGTAAAATTCAATTTAATTCATGAGTAACAGGACACACAGACCATAACATGAGACAATGAAAATAGTTTCAAGTTGCCTTTAGAAACACTTCTTCGCTGAATACCCTAGAGCAATGGCTAAGAGAGAGAAGCAAAACCTCCCATTCCAGGAAGAGGCAAAAGGTCAGGATGAAACACGAATTGGCACAGGCAAGAAGTAGAGGTGAAGGTAAAAGCTCCCAAGATGAAGGTCGCGTTAGGAACTGGATCTCCGTCTTGCCCAGGGAAATTGTCCTCGTGGTTTTCTTCCAGGGTGACAGATGACAGCAAATGAGGAAACAGGTGTATGGTGTGTGGTGCTTATAGCCATCGTCAATTTGACACCCGGGAGGGAAGTGTCCGGACTCAGGTCGGCCTTCGAGAAGACGCCTGAGGGATTGTCTTGACTAAAGTAGTTGTAGGAAACCCATCTTAGTCGCGGTTGGCAGCACTCCCCGAGCAGGGAACCTGGACTCCATAAGATAGCTCAAAAAGCTCACACTGGCAGGCATGCCTCACTCCACCCTTCTCTTCCTAATGGTTGCCTTGTGACCAGCTCACTCAAGCCCTGACGCTGTAACTTCCCTGTTATTAGGAGTCAGATAAACCCCTTCCCCCTTGGGTTGCCTTTGTCCAGGGTTTTCATCACAGCAGTAGAAGAGAAACCAAGACCCAGCATCCATTAAATTGTCCTTTAAACTATTTCAAAAGTCCCAAGCATAAAAGAAAACCAAAGAACTTTTACCTCAGTCCTGGCTCTGAGCTCAGGTGGATTCATGGAGCCCCATCTGAGGATGTCTTTATCCTCTTCAGTTCATACGGACCAGGAAAGACTCTTGTAGGAGCTAAGCTATGCCTACTTGGAAGAGTGAGAAAGAAGAATGAAGTGTCTTCCATCTAGGAGTGTAACCCAGAACCAGTGAGAGGAAAGAACAGGGAACCGAAGGGCTTGAGCATCTCAGTGATCCTCTACTCCAGGGCCGATTTGTTTTTGAACAGGCGTCATAAACCAAAGTACCAACAACCAGCAGGTGAACTCAGGACTAGAAACAAAGACTCAACAAGTATGGAATATCCTTCCAAAGAAAACAAAAGTATAAAAGGAGCCTCTCGAGGAGCATAGAGCTCCTGTCAATAGAAAAATAGGCAGGATCACCGTGGAGAGACACACCAACATCAATGGCGCCTCTCCACGCTTGTGAGCACACCAGGGTGTTAAGTTGCTGCTCAGCCTCTCGAAGACCTGTGTCCGTGGCAAGGGGGATGTTGGTACAAGCAGGGCAGACAGCCCACTTTCTCTTCACTGGCATTCTGGACCGGCATATGAAGATTTACCTCCTGGTTATTGCACTTCACACCCCATGACCCTTCCTGTAAGAGAGAGCTTCCCCAAGAGCCAAGAGCGCTAGCAGGTGCAGGATGCCACCTCCTGGGAAACCCACTGTCCGGACAGCATTGGGTGTCCTTGCTGTCCTCCGGAGACTTAGGGAGAGATTGCAAGGGATGTTGGCAACACTTTCACCGTCATCAGATTATCGTTCCAGGGGACTCCAGGGGCCTCAATTCTTTGCTCTACCGTGGAAGACAGTTTGGGCATTGCAAGACATCTTGGAAAACGGAAGCCAAAGCTACGGGTAACAAAAGTTCTCAATGAAAAAGAAGAGGGAAGTGAGAGACAAAAGCCTGGCTTAAAAGCAATCAGAATGACCTGCTGAATGTGGAGGTTAAACGCTAAAAATGATATGTGTCTATTTTATTTATCATGCATTTCTGTGCAGATTCATGTATATATATATATATATCACATATTATCTATATCTATATCTATATATCCACCTAAGTATATATTTAATTCCATAAGATCCCAGAACACTACTTTGGGGGATTTAAACTGATAAAGCCCAACCTCAAAGGGCCTGATTCTCGCAAGGAAAACACAGACACCTCTGGGGTGAAACGTGGCAACAGTTTGACAGGCCTAGCAGTAGGGCTAGAAAGGATTCATCCAATTAAAATTACGGGATGAATTTTGGCTGGCAGAACGTAATTACCAGCCTTGGACCGGATCCAGGATCCTGAGGTTAACACCCTTCCTCTTGCCAGCAGCCCTCCTACCTGCCAACACTCGGAGCCGGGGAAGGCTGGAGCTGACATAATCACGCGGAACGCTGTTGTGACATCCAGGCACAATGACGATGATGTGAGAAGCGACGTGAACCTGGTTTCTTCTTTTTTTTTCCTTCTCACACTCATTATGTTGCTTATTTTTATACCACATTAGGCTAGAAACCAAATGTCCACATAAATGTTAATTTCCTCCAAGCCGTGTTTAAAAATTATAATTAGAAAATTTAAAAAAAATAGATTTAGAGATTAATTTGTGCCGTCAAAGCAGTTATTGGGCGGTTATTTCGCCGCAGGAGTGAAACCTAGCTAAAAATGGTGACACGAAGTCCTTGTTATATTAAAAAAGAAAGAAAACAGCAACAACAACCAAAAACAGGTTCTGATTTTTTTTTTGTTATTGTTGTTGTTTTTTTGTTTTCTTTTTGGAAATGTGCTCTCAAGGTTGACTGGCCTTGGGGGGTGGAGGAGGAAAAGCATAAGCGAGCTACACACGCCTGGTAAACAGACTTACTGAGCATGCTCCTGGGCATGGCCCTGCGGGTGTACCACCTAAGGGTGAAAACCCCATCTGGAGATTAAGTCCCTGGGTGGGCAGAGCAGAGTCCGCTCTAGGAGGGGCTGGGGGGCTCGTCTCCATTAGGAGGAAGATCCTGTTTGTCTCTGTGGCCCTAAAGTGCCTGATGATTGTCACGTGGAGCCTCCTTCGGGCCTGGTAGCTGTAGTCACCAATAGTCCCTTGGATGATTGTTTCCTGAGAGGTCTGGACCCCACTCCTCAGCACTCCAACCTTTTAACTCCTCCAGGAAAAGTACAGAGACCTTGTCTATCACCTGAAGTCATCCTAGATGGGTTTGTGATATGGATCTTCCTGTCCCAAACCAAGAAGAATGGAGCCACTGCTTTAGGTCCCTTCCAAGAGCAAAGGCCGGGGCAGAGCACACGCGTCAGCTTTAGCCTTGAAGGTAGATTTCTCTCACGCCCTCTTTGTGCGGTTTGGGTTGTCCATGGGGAGTCAGAATGTGGGACGAGTGGGAGAAACGAATCCTTTCTTTTGCACTGTTAGGGGTTGCCATAAACACCATTTGTTAAAAAGCATAATTACGTTGGGAAAGTGCCTGATGAGACAATTAAGCTACATAAACACACCGCAAACAAATGAAAACCAGGAGACACCCACACCCCTTGTGCAAAGCGATTTTTTTTTGTTGTTTACCCAGAAAAACAAGGTCTGAGTTGCTTTCTTGTGACGTGACTAATGTCTAGAAAAACCCAGGGATCTGAGTTTTCTGAATTCCCTGGGATGGGACAATGGAAAACCTACATGTAAGTAGCTACGTAGCAGCCAGTGTGCTCCTGCAGAGCAACCTTAGCCATTTTAGTGAACGCTTTTGTTTAAAGTCCAAGTCACGGCCGTGTCCTTCGCTCAGATAACTTTCCCAGGCGCAGTGACCTTCTCTAAATGTTTGTGGAATGAATTTGCCGGGGCTGCATTGCCAGTTGTGATTTTTAAACAGACTATGATGACCTGATCTTGGATTATTTTCTTGTATTTTGAGAATTTTTTTTTTTTTGAATTTTCGAGACAGGGTTTCTCCGTAGCTTTTTGGTCCCTGTTCTGGAACTAGCTCTTGTAGATCAGGCTGGCCTCAAACTCACAAAGATCAGCCTGCCTCTGCCTCCCGAGTGCTGGGATTAAAAGGCGTGCGCCACCACCGCCTAGCTTATTTTGAGAAATTTTGATTCTTTTAGATTACAATGTTTGAGGTCTGGGAGATGGTTTGCCAAATGCCATGTGGTGTTCTAAGAAGAATTAATGGAACCTCCCAAATGTGCGTTATTAATGCTTTTATGGCAAAAAAGTAAGTCATTATTTTTGGCTATTGAGTAACATGTATGAAAATATATATCTCTCAGTTCAAGGAAGAGCCTCAAAAAAAAAGAGAGAGATTTATTTTAAACTGTTTTAGGAACAGGAAATCAAAGGACAAGACAGAATTGAGCTGATCAAATAGCCCGGATCACGCTCTGCAGAGATATTTATTTATTTGTCACGGGAGTATTTTTTTAATTTATATATTGAGTAGCCTCCCTCAGCATACTTTAGTTAACAAAATGATCCTGTCTGCTTGTTCAACAGGACAGACCTGTAGAGTAGAATCAGCTAAGCTGGGGAGGGCCATGCTCAAAGACACTTCCACCAGAGAGCGTCGCTTCAACGGTCAGACTGAGGAATTGGCCACATATTTTCCAGGGCTGGTACTACATTCCGAAGCCCAGCGCACGTGACCACTTAGACAGAGAATACTGTTCCAGCCAGGCCAGTCTGAGGACTTTTCCTGTAGATCTTCTCCAGGTACAACGGTAGAGGGTTCGGGTCATGACATCTGCTTTTCAGGAAGGTACGATTTTCCTGGTTAATGAACGTGAAGATAACCAACACTGAGCAACAGGGACTGCAGGCAAAAATCAATTTTCTTTTGTTCCAAAAAATAGTCACTTCCGCCACCAGACTGGGGTTCCATGCTGAGGCCTGCTTACCAAACACGTCAGAAACCAGAACTCTTCTCTCTTCAGTAGCCTAGCCTTTAGTGGCTGAGCCATCTCTCCAGCCCTGTGGGGCCACTGGCAGTGGGACCAGGATTTATCCCTAGTGCTTAAACTGGTCTTTTGGAGCCCATTCTCTCTGCAGGGATACCTTGCTCAGCCTAGATATAGCGGGGAGGGGCTTGGTCCTGCCTCTAAGAGATGTGCTAGACTTTGCTGACTCCCCATGGGAAACCTTATCTTCTCTGAGAAGTGGAGGGGGGGGGGGGGGGCGGAGATTGGGGGGGGTAGGAACAGGAGGAGGGGAGGGAGTGTGAACTGGGATTGGTATGTAAAGTGAGAAAAGATTGCTTCAAAAAATTAATTAATTAATTAAAAACTTAGTGAGATAGAGTGAGATAGAGAGAGAGAGAGAGAGAGAGAGAGAGGAGAGAGAGAGAGAGGGAAACCAGAAGAGAGGATGCTGTTGAGAGCACAGCAAAGCGGTTCTTGGAGAAAGTGGTGTGAACAACCGGTGGGTGCCAGGGCTGCTGCTCCATGCTCTGAATCTATGGAGCCTCTTCCTGCGGCGCTCCCGGGTCTTGAGCCTGCACAGCTTCTTCTGCAGCAGTTCTGGGTAGCGGGTAGCGAGACAGAGACAGACTCAGCACTGTAGCATGCGCACTTCGTCTCTTCAAATGCCCGCATTCGCTTAGCTGTTCAAATCTCTGAGATCTCTGAGATGCAGATTGTCCAGGGTACCTGCTAGGCCCCCGAGAAGAATCTATTTACCCCAGAATGCACTGTTGGCTCTACGGGCCCCTTATGTGACCATTGATCCAATGAGCATCCTACATAATACATCCTGCTTGCGGAATGCCGAGGAGTTTTCAAAGCACTCCAGCAGGTACAGCTTATGATATCATCACAGCACGACTATCTCGCGCGCGTTTCTCTCTGTGCTGGGACCTTCTTGGACAATTACACTGAAATGATCCGGCTCGGTTGAGACTGGAACTCACGGCTCATGCCTCCCTTAGCCAGCACGACCGAGCTGTGCTCCTGCTATGCCTTTGTCACCCTCCACAGAGTGTTCCTGTGGTGACAAGCGGTTTTAGTCAAACGCACACAAAGCATAGGTTATCTGCAGGTTTTAAAATCACTTACATAGAAGTGCTTGCTACTAAGTCGGTAGCTTTGTGTCACTCGGTGAGCATTAGAGCATCAGTCTTACGTCGCCGAAATAGTACATTTTAATTTCTGATTGTCAGTTTTTACAGCCTCCATGAGAAAGGAGAGTCCTCCCCAACTCAGCTCTAACCAGAAGCACGTTTAGGCTACTGCCTTCCAACATGGAGATGTTTGTGAAATTCTCAGTGATTCCCGATTTTTGAAAAGAAACACTTTCGGAGTCACTACGCAACGGGTTCTTTCACCCGTTCTCTGGAGGAAGAGCCGCCGTGGGCTCCTCAGGCTCCGAAAGAGGGACATCAAAAGGGGCGGGCCACCCGCGTCTGTGACCGTGTGCAGGGACACGTGTGGGAGGCACACACGGATGGGCTGGTGCCTGGGTCTCAGCTCCCAGTTTTTTTTTTTTTTATCAGCATATTAGTGGCAGCCGCTCAAAGGGAATTATAGCTATTATACTCCATTACAAACACCAAACAATTTTCTTCCGCAGAGACGCATTCCGGTTGTTCCTCCTGCCAGCACATTCTCTTCCTACACGTGTGTTTAAGAAATTGCAGGAGAGCGAGTTCCATTCTTTCGGCCTTTGGGCCCGTTGAATCACGAGAAAGTACGAATAAAAGCTTTTCAGAAGATTTAAGCTAACAAACACCGCCCCCCCTCAAAAAAACAAAACAAAAAAAAACCCCAAAAGTCATCCTATCTCTTTTCTTCCAGGAGCTAGCGTGTGATGAGAATCCAGATGAAAGAGGAAATTGCATGCTTTTGCTCTGGCCTCATCTTTTGTGGTTTGAAAGGTGCCTGGGCGGTTGCACAGGTTAAGAAAGTGAGTCTGCCTTACAAACACTTTAAGGGAATGTATGCTTAAGGGTGGGGCTAAAGTGATGTAAATCTTTTTTTTCTAATTAGGCAAAAGTGGGCACAGTTAAATGACCTCCTGGCTCTTCATACAGGACCCTTCGCTATGAGTTTTAGACCTACACCAGCGTGGGGTCCATTCATGCTCCTTTGACTGTGAGTAAGTGCCATGTTTTTATCTTCACATGCAGGCAATATTAAGAGTGGAGGGCTGCTGTAAGCTACAGTTACCGGCTCAAGCTTCTTTTTCCTCCCAGTTTCTGAAAAGATCTGTTGTTGAGTTGCCAGGGGACAGAGGTGTAATGGCATCACTACAGGCCTAATTGCCACCTAAAGCCTTTATACCTTCACTTTGAATTTGCTTTTGTAGGATTAAGGGGGGGACTTTTCGGGAGGCTGGACCAGGCTTGTAAACTTCAAAAATAACTTTGGGTTTCTGTATATGATGACCGCACCAGGCTATAGCAGCTTTCTCCTCCAGGTTACACTGCCCAGGGTGTAGGGTATGAAAGCTGGAAGTCGTTATGACTTCCTGTGGGTGGCCCTGCAAAGGAGCTGGCGTGGCGTGTGGTCAGAGGGGTTTCAGATGGACAGGTGTACGCACACCCCAAACCTCTCGCGGCAGATGCTAATTGCCGTCTCCTACATCGGTGGGGTCTTTTGTTTTGTGTTTTGGTTTTTAAGAGTCCTAGACCTTGCTCAGGGAAGTTGATCTCTGTTTTTTTGGGGGGAAGGAAATATTGACAAGAATGGGATGTGATTATTTAGACACAAAATGCAAAAGTCACACAATTTTTATTTGTTTTGAGACAGGATCTTACCTTGTAGGCCAGATTGGCCTTGAAGTTATCCTTAGTCTCCCAAATTCTGATCATACAATATCACAGTCAGTTTCAAGTGATACAACCAGACCATTGAATAGAAAGTTTAACTTAGGCTAAGCGAAGAGAACTTTTGTGGGTTGAGTAGCAAGAACCTAAGGTCTCTTACAGACATGCAATGCTAAGAACCGAGCAGAGCTTCCAGCTGTCCGTACCCACGCATGCCGTAGAAAGCGGCCATCTCTGAAAACGAATGCCCTGCTTGGTGTCATTCTCAAAGCTCTCAACCTAGAGATTTTCTATCAAATTGAATTTAATTATATGAGAAGAATTTAAGTATAAGAGTTTCACAACAGAAAGAAAAATCCGCGCATTTTTGCGATATTTTCTTTTTTAAAATAAATTTATTTTCACTAATTATTGGGGTGCTCCATCCATGCATACAATGGATATTTTTATCATCTTTGCTTCCTCACCTCCCTTAAACTGCCAGAACCATTCTCTGCCTGCCCACTTCCAAATTTGGGTCCACCTGTTAAGAAAAAAAATAAGAAAAGGGCAGCTGGGCCGACGCAAAAAAAGTCCAATTAGGTCAAATCAAACCAAATCAAACTGCCCATCATTTTATTAAGTAAGACACTCTTGGGTGGCTGGTAGACAGGACAGCAGGGAGCCCGTGCAAACCCGGAACCACTTGTTTCTCCTCACTTAAATACCCTGTGGGAGTGGTTCTGACCGCCCCCCCCCCCATTGGGTCAGGACCGGGCATGCTGGGATTTGGAGTCCAGACGAATGCAACTCCCAGGTCAGGGATGCTGGGATGGATGCCAGGGGCTGGAGGCTATGCTCCAGACTTAACACCACCCGCCAATCCCACTTGACGCTACCTGCATATGCATGGATTCGAGACCATCCATTGGAGCATGGTTAACCTCCAAGAGTTACACCCTAAAGGAAATCTGACCCCCCCCCACACACCTCCACCCCCGCAAAGAAGTCATTATCGATGCAAAGCTCCTTAGGCAGGGGCAGGATCTTCCGAGCCCCTGTGCAATCCTTGCTGGATTCATCTGTGTAGGTCTTGTACAGACAACCACCACTTGGCTTCAAGAGTGCAAAGTCATGCTTGAGGCACGGGGACCAACAAAAGGTGTGGACTTTGTACCGGCCCCAGGTGTCTTCGGGACTCAACTTTCCAATTCGTATCCATGACATTTATGACATTTTCACTAATAGCATTGGTCCAGTAGTGAGAGAAGACACAACAGCAGCTTTCGGTGAGCCCTTGGATTCTTCCAGGCGGAAGGATGCTTTGCCTTGCCCATCTGTGTTCCATTTTCTACTGTAGCGGTAACAATGAGGTCGGAAGCCACTAGAGATTAGCTCCTGCCCCTCTTTGCTCTGACTTTCCTTTCTTTCCTTACGCACAAGTCTAAGGCTTTCTGTGGAGGTCGTCTCTCACACGCATGGCTTCAACCTCGGGGGAGAGTTTAATTTGGAAAATTTGAGCTACGTCACTTGAGGTGTTTTTGAACGAGGCACATTGGGAGCAAAGAAAGCCCTTTTGCTTGGACGGTCTAGCTGCTTTGTGGTTAATTACGGAGCCGAGCCCAGGACCTTTGGGGAAAGCCCTTCTCAGGGTAATTGCATTCTTCCCTATGTGACCTCAGAAACGCTACGAAGTCGCCTCGTTTTTCTTTAACAGTGAATTCTCTAACATTTGGAGTGTAGATTCGGATTTCAGCTGAACGAGGGACACCAGGGACGGAAACTGAGACTATTCGATCCCTCACTGCTTATGATTCATTCTCAATGTGACCTGACAGCCAAGGGGTCGTTTCCCAAGGAAATCTGGGCCCCACCGTTGGCTTGACTTTTGATCCAGGAAAGAGTTATCTTTGGTATCGAGAGTTTCCACACAAAACCAGGAGGTCGGCATTGTCTAAACCGTAATAATGATGCTAATTGTCTTCCAAACGATTCTGGAGGATTGCGTTGACTCTGGAATTAGCTAGTACATGGAGTTCTTCCTGACATCAAGACTGGTCCCCGATAGATGCTCTCGCGGTGTCAGAGGGAGTAGAGAACCGGAGGGTCCAGCCTTTCTCTCAAGCTTTGCCCTCTTGCCCCACTGGCAGCTACTGTGCCTCATGGTTTAAACATGGACATTTTTAATTAAACCAGGAGAGCTCAGCTGCATTCTTGAACTAATTTATAACATTTGATTTGAAACGTAATAGCTTCAATCTTCCTCTGATTAAAAACAGTCATATACTGTACATGGTTACTATTTTGATGCTCCAACATGCAGTTTTTATTTTTACATCCCCCCCTTTCTACACAGCTGTTCATCTAATATCATCCAAAAATTTTTAAAGAATCTTTTTTTTTAATAACAGCATGATCAGGCATCCTTATGAGGCAGAAATATTCACACTCTAGGATCCCTGTATTTTCAGAACAGTAAAGGGATGTTTTTCATAGAGTCGCCCCTTTCCAGGAAAACTAACTTTCCATGTGGGATTTTTGGCAACATAAAAAGATAGTTGGGATTGGTCCATGTAACCCATGCATCCATTGTATGCAAAAATTCCTAACAACTCCAAGGTTACTTATACCTTAAGGAGGGGGGGCTTCTTAAAGTGGGTCCATGGTCTGTGCTCGTGGTATTTGTAAGGTGATGCCCACATTATTTGTAGGTTTTTGAGCATGTGTTTTTGTGCATGCACATGACTTTGGTTGGAAAACTTCTAGAATAAAGGGGAAAGCAAGGCGGGCGTGAGGGTAATACAAACGCAAGCTTGTGCCAAGGACTTCAGTATGGTTGACCAGAACTTAGTGGCGGTCTAGACTAGGAGAAGCAGTCCCAGGAAACTCATGAGACGCAGCTCAAGACATCATCAGAGGGGGGAGTCAGAATCTTTATTTTATCGGAAAGGTCGGAGAGATTGTTGGAAGGGGTATGGTTGGCTTTGTGTTCTGTGCCTGCATGATTGAGAATGGAGATGAAGGAGGATGGTAGAAAACAAAGAGAATAAAGGTTGTCGGAAAGCAGAGGGTGGCAGGACACCAGGGTGATAGAGACTAGGGATGGTAGAGACTATGAGATAGTGGGGAGCAGAGGATGGTAGAGAAGATGAAGCCATGGGACTCCAGGGTGATAGAGACTAGGGATGGTAGGGACCATGAAATAGCAGGTGACAGAGGATGGTAGAGAAGATGGAGCCACGGGACTCCGGGGTGATAGAGACTAGGGATGGTAGGGACCATGAAATAGCAGGTGACAGAGGATGGTAGAGAAGATGGAGCCATGGGACTCCAGGGTGATAGAGACTAGGGATGGTAGGGACCATGAAATAGCAGGTGACAGAGGACGTAGAGAAGATGGAGCCAAGGGATTCCAGGGTGATAGAGACTAGGGATGATAGAGACTAGAGGGTGGAGGAGAATCGGAGATGGCAGAGCATAGACAGAGCTATCATTGGGCTCTTGAACTTATAATTTAGAATTCAAGAGGCATGTGCACCTAGCTAATGTTTATTTAACACTTGAGGATTTATTTCGGTGTTTTAATCTGTTGGGCCATGCCTTGTTTATTTTTTTTAAAGTCTCCATTGTATCTTGAAACGTTTTACTCTCCTCCTTGCCTCCTTCTGCCATTCCTTCTCCTTCCTTCTCTTCTGTATTTGCTTTGTACCAAAATGACGTGTGTTGCCAAAAGTCAAATGCTCTGTAGGGTTTATCCCCAAATCCACTAAGTATCCCCTTACCCACAGCCTCAACCAGACCTATGTCTCAGGCTCCTTCCTTCAAAGCTTTCAACTCTTAATTTTATTATTTAAGGGTTTATTCCAGCTCTGTAAACATCACGCTGATTGCGGCGGTTTCACTGAGAAGCGTCCCCCTGCAGGTGCAGGCATTTGCCCACTTAGTGTCCAGCTGGAGGCCTTGTTGGAGGAGGTTTAGCAGGCTGGGCCTTGCTGAAGGAAGCAGGTTACGGGAGGGGCTCTGGGTGTGCATGGCCTTGCCTGTAGTTCCTGTTCTCTGTTTCCTGTTTACGATTGAAGACGTGATCTCTTAGTTTCCTGTTCCTCCGGCTGTGCCAACCCCGTGTTGCTGGGCAGTGCTCCGTCATGGACTCTTGTCCATCCTAGGCCAGAATAAACTTTTTCTCATTGTGTTTTATCTCGCTGAGATAAAAGTAACGAATACACTTATATCATTATTCTTGGTTTCTCAGTTTTAGACATCATTTCCTAATTTTTCACTACAGAAGATGTACTATAAATGAACTATGAACTTTTCACCCCTTGCTTCATGGTCACATGACTTTCCGACTGGAGCTTCACCTTGGTTTCTCCTCTCCAAATGAGGTTACTACTTCTGGTCATTCCACGTGTGTGGTCTGAGTCTGGTTGGTTCACGTCTGCTTGTTTGCCACCCGGGATCAACTAAACCACATTTTCCTCCCGCGTCTGCCATTCGGCAGCTGGTGCTGCCACCTCCGCTTCCAGATCTCTCAGTAGAGGTGACTTAAACCTATTCTCTTCAGCACCTTTTCTTTGGTGCTTCTGGTAGAAGCGAAAGGAAACACATAAGCCCACGTCTCCGTCTTTACCTTAAATCTCCTCTAGTTCTTGGTGATCTTCATTATCTTGGATCATTCAGTGAATCCATCTAATTCTGAATAAGAGGTAAGTTTATAAGAATAATCTTCTATAATCCAGCTTCCCACCTGATATTGTTGGTATCTCACCTGCATCCCTGGACTTCTGCCATCTTTCTAAAGCTTCTCCACGTGATTATATGGGCCATGCATGCACTTCCTGTATGTTTTCCACAGCTCCCTGGCTCACAGTTTCCACACACAGGAGTGGATGTTTCTGTTGCTGGTGCATGCGAACTTCATGAGGAATACCGAACGGAGATAGAAAAGGTGCAGTGTAAGGGTAGAAGATACTTAGAAAATGTTTCCTAATGATTTCTTAATAAGAACGGGCTTACCTCCTCTTCAGGCTCAGAAAAATTCGGCTGTGAATGGTGTGGCACACGGATGTATAATTCCAAGTGTTGGGGACGCTGGTCTTTGTTTCACGTCACCGATTCAGTGGACTAATACTTACACCATGTCGGGTTATTATTGAGACAGAAAAGATAGCATGAAGAAAGTTATATAAAGAAAGCACAGTTCACTTTTCTTCTTTTGCTAGCATGTGCATTTTCCTCAAATCTACAAGACATTAATGAATTGTACAGGAACCATCAGCCTCATGATACGCTGGGGAACTGTTTTGGTTTCTCAGAGGACACGTGCCATGACAAATTCTCAGGGCATCAACACTTGTGGGGAGAGTCTCGAGACCCCTAGATTGCCTCATGCAAACTGTCGAAACAAGGGTTGATCTGGCAAACCAGGAGCAACTTTGCACATTGAGAATTTTTGACTCTATTTTTCCAGTTGCTATGGAGATGGTCTCAGGAAAAAAAAAAAGCATTGGATTTGGTTGAAATTCATCAGTTGAGGTGCTGGTTTCTCAGAGAGTTCTTGTCATCTTTGGCACTACCTCTATTGCCACAGCATAAAAACGATAATTGATTTGATAGATGTGGGTCACCATATTTAGAACATGTCATTTACCTTGAGGAGGACAGGATATTGACACCCCAGAAAACTCCGGAGAAAATAAAGGATTGTGCATCGTGAAAATACTTCAATTGTCTGAAAATACTTCAGACTGATTCCCAGTGACTTACTATGGTGCTAACTAGTAAGGTCAGTTATAAGGTTACTCACAAGTGGATCTCACTATAGACTTAATGCGTGTAGGGGGATTATACCTACTGCTGTAACACGGAGACAGTAACAAGAGAAGAAGAAAAAGCCAACTGGGAGACATGGAAGGAACAAACCTAATCTTCTCCGACCAGCAATTATGGGCAAAACCTGCTACACCCCAAACAGTTGCGCAAAACCTGCTACACCCCAAACAGTTGCATTCTCTTCTCTCATTTGGGTTCTGCTGCAAACTAAGGGTTCGGCAAATTCTCACCCCACTGTGCAGCTTTGGGGCAGTTGGGGAACCAGAACTGGGAGACCGATAAGTGCTCTCCCTGTTCATCTCCAAGGTGGAAAATTCTAAGGTCCATTAGGAGCAAGTCCCAGTTTTGTGCAGCTGTGACCAGCTTGAGAATGCACCTTTGGGCCGGTTTTCCGTCCTTCCCTGTTTCATTCCCAATATATATCGAACAGATTTTTACTAAAATATTGATGAGAACGAATGTCCAAAATGAACCTGCTAATTCGATGGACAGGTGGAGTGAATGGCATCTTTCCTCCTTCCTGTCCACTTCCTTGTAATCCCTTCCTATCCTAGAGATACCATGTAAGATTTGCAGTTAAGACTTGGGAGGCTCCCCCTTCCAGGCAATCACTTCTAGGAATAATGCCTCTCGGACTATTCAGGATTAAGCCATTTGTCCTCGTGACACACACATTAAGCACCTCTTTATCAGTGAGGAGAACTGCTGGGGAGGGGAGCACTTAAACCTTAGCAACCTTATTATTCCCATTTTCAGCAGACACGTGTAACACTCAGAGATGGGTGTTTTCTGAAGTTACCCATGGTGCTGTGCAATCTTGGGCTCGATAAGCGATTTTCCAGTGGTGATTGGTGACTCAATTTTGAAGTACAAGTCCCCTGATACTGTAGACGCTTTTCCAGAATTCCTTCCCATTTGTCCCCCCTCCCTAGGATGTACAGGGACCTCCAGCATGATGGGATACTAGCCATACTGGTGGACCCATAATACTAAGCCCATCAATGCAATTTCTGTATGCTTGTGTACATATCTTTTCCACCCTCTGGTTTCTGTTGGAAGAGACAAGGTGTGCCTTCTTGAAGACTCAGAATGTAGCGATTACGACAACACATGGCCGTATTACTGTACATTGTGAAAATGATTGCATCATTAAACTAGCATTCGGTATTACGTGATCATTAAAGTTCTATCTATGGAATGGCATATTCTCCAGTCCTAGCTAATCAGGAAGATGTCGTCAGAAACATCAAGATGCTAATTGCGCTTGCCTGTCCTCCATGCTCACGGTGGAAGCATCTGAGTTATCTGCTAATTTAATGTGGCTCTAAGTTATTGTAAGGGGAGCGAGGAAGTGGGAGATCCTGCTCCTGTTGGATCTCTGACGACAGAGGCCTTGGGGAGGCGGGATGCATGGTGTATAGCAATGGGATTAAAGGAAGAACAGAGAAAGGAGGAGTCTCTCCTTCCTGTTCCCAAGAAAACGAGATAATGAATGCTGGGTTTGAAAGGAGAGCAATAAATGTTGAACCCGTTCCCTGGAGAGAAATGCCAATAAAGAAGTGGAAATATTACGTTTATTACTGATGAGACTAACACTGATGGCTGCACGCACCCAGAGGTTGGACAGACTTGTCAATCCAGACACGCACACACACACAGACGAATGCACACACACACACACACACACACACACACACACACACACACCACCAGCCTAGGCTTTCTGCTACACAGTGTTTTGGCAAGAATGGGCAGACTGGACAGTCATCGATTTCCCTTCCAAACTCTGTGCCAGGCAATGACAGTGGGGAAGGAGGCAGGCCACTGCACTAAGCTAACATGGCTGTGGGAACAAAGTCCCAAGACCAGGCGACTTAAGCAGCAGAAATGTACTGTCTCAGATCTGAAGGCTGCGAGTCGGAGATGAGAGTGTTTTCTATCCTGGCTCGCACATCTCCCACTTCGTGTTCACACGGCACTCTTCCCGAATGAGGTCTAGGCTCACATCTCTTTTTCTCTTTTTCAATGAGAACACAAGTTATATTGGATCCTGGCTCCATCTACTCCAGTGTGACCTGAAGAGGGGAGAGACTGTGAGAAACGCCTTGCTCAGACCTGAAGGTTGGGGTGTAGTGGTAAAGAAGTAAGGCCACATTTGAAATGACTGAATTCCAAAATTTAAAAACAAGAACGAAAACCTTCCAGTGACTTGGAAGGCACCGGGAGCTGAGCACACAAGTAGCTCATGAGAGCCCTCAGTTTGTCTCTTGCGGGAACACAGACGGGACCGAGAGGTAAGCAGCTCTTGGTCGCGGTGGGGGTGGGCTTGTATCGAAGACTCTTAACTACTGCTGCTGCACGGCTTGAGATATGTCTTTTTCTGTTGCTGTCATAAAATGCCACGACCAAAGACAACTTAAGGAAGAGTTGATTTGGTTTCCAAATCCAAATGGACAGGAATCCATCATGGTGGGGGGTATGGTAGCCCGCTGCAGATGTGGCAGCCCGAACAGAAAGCTGAGAGTTCATATCTTCAAATGGAAGCATGCAGGGGGGAAGGGAGAGAGAGAGAGAGAGAGAGAGAGAGAGAGAGAGAGAGAGAGAGACCCAATGACCTACTTTCTTCTACAAGCATGCACTTCTTAAACGTCACTAAATAACACCACCAGTTGGAGGAGAAGTGTATTGGGAACGTTTCTCACTCAAACAATTACATTCTTGTTCTGGAACAGTCAGGCAGAGCTAGCTCCAGGAGTGTGAAGCCCAAGACATGAGAGGAGGCGTTAGGGGTGCAGAGGGCAATGACTGGAGTTTCCTCACTGAACTGGTGTTTCCGTAGCAGCAAGGCCAAGGGCATGGCTGCGTTTGGGGTCGTAAAGAAGGGGAACATTTGATTTAAGTTAATCTGAGAGCCAGGCATACTCCTGCTGTGACTTGGTGACAAGCGTGAGCGAACCAATAGTGTCATGTGTGAGTAATAAGGCAGGAAGTCAAATAATGAAGAGGCCAGGCTAGGAATTCAGAGACTAAAGACACGAGTTCTGTCAGGGCTCAGCCTCAAAGGGGTTCACACGTCCCAGGGTAGGGCCGTGTGGCTTAGGAATATTAGATAGGAGGAAAAGAGATACTAAAGGAAAAGGAACAGAGGGGCAGAATAGAATTGGGAGGGTGATTCAGTGAATACTGAATTCATCCGCGTTCGTTTTCCATATGCTTCTATACCCCAATCCAGAACAGGGGACGAAGGGAAAAGACTGCTTTAGCACGACACAAAAAACATACAGAGCTTCAATACCTGAAACATCAAGCAACCATATTCTGAGTTAAGCATTCTGTTGTTTAGGCAGGACGTGTAGCCACCACACCTTAGACCCAGCATCCTGTAGGCGGTCACTCCCTGGTCACAGCTTCTGTCATAGCCTTGAAGGAGCAGGAATAGGCTTGCATTCTCTGATCTTTGGCCAAGGTGGAATGGATCCACTTATGTGGGCTCCCACAGAGTTCAAATCCTTACTTGCCAAATAATTTTTGTATTTGGTGTTTTCTTTTATGAGATAGAAGAATAGTATCGTCTTGTAAAGAGGCTTTGAGAAGTAAGAACCATAGTCTCTGGTCCTCTGCTTTTCGCCTTCTGTCATTGTGTAGATTGTCCATGTCCTGTGAGGGACCACTGGACGGTTGGGGCTCAGGCTATCTGTCCTTTTCCACTGCAAAGACACCAGATCTTTCTTTGTTTGATGCATCAAAGTTGCCAGCAAACCTCTTGAGCGGAAGATCTAAAGCGTTTTGAGTTCTGAACGTCCCGATTCTATAGCAGACGATGTCTCCTCATTCGCTTAGGTGGTGTTTAGTATCTGTCTCTGAGAAATGCTGTGGGGACAGATAGGTCATGTGACCATTTGATCATTACTGGAGGGCCTGTTTTTGTTCCCGCTTCCCGCTGTAAGTTCTATAGTTATCAGTAGTAACAGAGCCAAAGATATGTCCACAAAACAACCAGAGAGCCACGGGAAAAACTAAGTTATTGAGGAAAGTGTTAATATGATCTATCTGTCTGTCTGTCTATCTATCTATCTATCTATCTTCTATCTATCTAATGTTGGTTTTTTTTTTTTTTTTGGTTTTTCGAGACAGGGTTTCTCTGTGGTTTTGGAGCCTGTCCTGGAACTAGCTCTTGTAGACCAGGCTGGTCTCGAACTCACAGAGATCCGCCTGCCTCTGCCTCCCCAGTGCTGGGATTAAAGGCGTGCGCCACCACCGCCCGGCTGTATCTATCTAATGTTAACACTATATATAGTTAATATGTCACTCAGAATAGTGTCTTTCTTTGGACGAACAATATTATGCCTGCACAAAGGCTTGAATGCATTATCGTGCGCCCTACAAAGTAATACTAAGCTCTTTGGAATAGCAGGTACTTTATTTTATATATAGTATACATAGCAAAGCATGTAAAGTATGTATGTAAACATGCATGTGTATAATGTATTTGTGCATGTATGTATGTAGTATCCAGCGTGCCCCAACATTATGCAGTGCCATGCACTTTGGTGAGTGCCCATGTCTGCATCTCCGTGAAGGTGTGTCCTGATAATAGGAACTTGTTGGCCTGCCCTTCTTCTGTTTATAATTAAGGCAGGAGATAGGTTCACCCTTTTCATTCAATAGCTAGAAGACAGACCCAGAAGCATGAAGGCACTAGTCCTTTCCTGTTAGGATAACAACAAGATGAAGGATCCCTACAAACATTCATAAGATCTTATCATGGGCTGTTTTCTTAGTTCTTTTTCAAAATTCGAGCTACTTCAGGTTAAAAGTTGAGCTTCATCTCCAACCACTTATTCTTGGCCTCCTGAGTCGTCTGGTAATTTATGGTGGCGTATACCCTGTATGGTGTGGCAGATTTCCCTTTGCTGGTACTTAGATAGCTAAGCACAGGGGCGGCGCGCTTTCCTCCGAAGGTTGCCTTCAGATCCCCTTGTAGGTAACGGTCTGTGTGTGCACGATCCCTTCCTACACCATTGCAGGGCTCTAGCCTTGAAACCTATCCTCGGCTTTACTTTAAAGCATCTTTCATTTACTTTTAATATCCAAGGACCTATAAATGACTGGTAGACTTTTTTGTGTAGGGAAAAAAAAAAAAAGACCCACGAGGGGCCTGCGCATGCTCAGTACAGGTGCGGTTTTTAAAAAGTATTTTTGACTCACGGTTGGGAGCAGAGTTTCTATACGGAGAACAGGCTATGCCCTGTAAGCCTAATAGATTGGCGGTCTGTGTTTGTAAGCGCCCATACGGGAAGTTTTCACCAAGGAAAACATCTCAGACAGATGTCTATCCGCAGCATTACGTGCCCCTACGCCCCATCCCTTCCACCAGCTGTATAGCTATATAGAGCGCACATATTATGTCTTTTCCTCTGTAAACGTTCACATCGTTGCCCATCTGACTTCATACCTAACGTACGGCGGTGACACTTTAGCTGGCTTTTGTGTGCAAAAGCAGGGATTTTTCTAAAGCAGAGACGGAGAAATGAAAGTGTTCGCTCAAATCTACCAGTTGTTTTCAACTGAGAACCAAGCGGTTATGACGATGCGATTTCTGTCACCTGTGACCCCTCGCTTTTCCGTGGCATTTTATCCTTTACTTGCGGGACAGTCGAGACGCAAAGGAAATTCCCCTTTCTTAGGAGGGGCCTGCACACCAAGACTCGTGGATGCCGCTGTCTTCGCATCCCTGTTTGCAAACTTCCTTGCTCTTTGGAACTGAACCGTGGCAGAGCGTGCCCTAGCCTCCAGCGCTGGGTAGTAGAGCCTTGCTCCCCAGCCCCACTTTGTTCTCCACTCCCTCACGAAGCCACGGGCACCTGAATGGGTCACTCAAAATGCGCGCGATCTCATTTCTCAGCCCAGCGTTTCTGCTCCTTCATCATAAAATCTGCTGCATTTTGTTTTGTTTCCCGGTCCCTTCGAGTAACATGCAGTTCCAGTCAGCATGTTTAATGCACTTCTCCATGATGTTGTAGCCCAGTCAATTTTTCTGTATCTCCTGCCTGTGTACATATGGTAAGAGTTTCTTCAAGCCCCAGCCATGTGGGGGAGGAATATTGCGGTTGCTTTGTTAATGCACTGTTTGTGTTGGAGCGGGTCCGGCCCCTCGGCTTTAACACTCAGTGCTGGGCGTAATGAGATGGCTTTGATGGTGGTGTAAGAGGCTCGGGATGGTCACAGCTTCACACTTCAAAGCCGAGCATATGGGGTGAATCCTGGTTGAGCTTTGTACTCTTCGGGGATGGTTGGGAGACAATTCTTAACAGCCCGGTTTAAGGAAGACATTGGGAAAGAAATATTCTATCTTTAAAACCATTTTTGAATTGCAAAGGGAGAAATTTCCACGACCCGCCCGCCTTCTCCCCACCTCCCCCAATTCCACAGACTAAACTAAGAATAATTTTTCCTAGCCTGTAGTTAATTAGAGGCGGAGGGGCTCAGCGTTCCTGCTAGGCAGTTTTTTTCAAACACTGCTCTTCTAAATGTACTGCAACCCGATTAACCGGCCAGCTTTATTTTAGGTATCTATAAGGATTTAGGTAAAAAAAAAAAAACTCTTAAGGCTGTCTGTGTTACTATCTGAGAGATTTGTTTCTATCATTTCTAATTTTTTAAAAAAAAATTACCCCCTTCTCATTAAAAAAAAAATCAATGAACAAACAACCCCTTGGCTAAATTTTAAGAAAAGCCGTGCTAAAAGCAGGGGGTGAATATAAGATTTCAAGTCTAGCACCAGTTTGATTTTTAGAATTTTGTGCTTCCCCCCCCCCCCCACTTCTTGATTTGAGTCTGAGGTGCCAGGTGTGGGACAGAAGATGCTTTCTTGATGGGTATGCGCTTATGAAAAGCTCTGAGGCTTTTCGGAGTTATCACCAGCATTCTGGCTTAAAAATAATATTGATAAAACACACACTCATGCAAGGGGAGGGGGCAGAGGAAAGAAAATCTAGCTTCCTAGAGGAAAGAGTGACAGACGAGGGTTTTTCTAAGTTGTGCATTTTGGCTGCAATTAAGAGCGTGACAAAATCTAAGCTTATGAATTACTTTTTTTTTTTTTTTGAGCTGCTGAAATGTAATCCTGCCCAATAGTTGAATTTCGACTCCATGTTTATTAGGGCTCCTAAATTTACTCCTGAAAGAGCCAAAAGCAGAGGGAAAGACAATAAATAGCGTTCCATCCCACTGGGACATGAAGCCTGTGCTAGCGGAAGGCAGGAAGGTACGTTTAGGTAAGCAGATTCTTCAAAATGTTTTACAATATATCTTTCTTATTGCTTATGTTCAATAAAAATCAATAAAAATCTGCATCTCAGCCCTAGTTCTACCTGCTTTAGGCTTAGAAAAAGTCTTGTGTGGCAATATGAAGGGTAATGTTGAAATAGGAGCGGTGGGCTGCGTCCCTGGCACCTGACCGCCCACACGGCTTGCTTTACCCATTAGTTTTAGTTTCTTATTGGCTAGCTCTTACATATCGATCTAACCCATTTCTATTAATCTGTGTAGCCCATGAGCTGGCTTACCAGGAATGATCTTAACCTGCGTCTGTCTGGAGTGGGAGAATCATGGCGACTCCTTGACTCAGCTTCTTTCTCCCAGCATTCTGTTCTGTTTACTCCGCCTACCTAAGGGTTGGCCTATCAAATGGGTCTAGGCAGTTTCTTTATTAATAAGAAATCACTCCCACATCATTTCCCCTTTTTCTGTTTAAACAAAAAAGAAAGGCTTTAACTTTAACATAGTAAAATTACATATAACAAAACAGTTATCAAGTAAGAATTACAGTTACAATATTTTTATCTACTTTATCTTTTATCATAACAATGGAAAACTATAACTACCTATCCATTCTTCAACTCCATCAAAGACTCCAGAAGGATATAATATTACCTAAGTAAACAAGAACTAAGAAACTTCAAACTCTAGAAATGACAAAGACATCTTGCTGCCTGGACAGTCACCCAAAGTTCTTTTGTACTGTTGGGGCATCCATCTTCAGCCTTCAGGCCCATGGTATCCAGCAGACATTTCCATAAAGCAGGAAAATTCAAAGTCAGTTCAGTCACTTTCTGCTGTGTCCTGCAGAATGTCTCGCAGACTCTTTCATGAGTCAGGAACCCTGAAAGACCATCTCACCTTTAGGCAAGTTTAGCAGTCCTCTCTCTGCTGGTTCTCTTTGTCCAGTTTATGCAACAGTCCAGGCAAGAACAGTTTCTTGCCCAAATGGCTATCAAACTCCATAAGGATCCTCTTCGATGCCCATCTTCTTCTTGAAGTAGATTGGTGCTGCCAGGAGCAGAGTGTCTCATTGTCATGAAAAGTCCTAAGTTATTAAAACATTAAATGCCATATTCTGTAGTCTTTGAAAGATATGAAGAATGTCTATCTAACTGAAATGTATCTCTATATATCTAGAAAATCTAACTAACATGACTACAAGCTTGACTATTACTGATGATTATCCATTAACCTATATTTCTTAATTATACATTACATTTTTTAATAAACTACATAATCACAATACCTTAATCTAGATCAGAAATACATATACATATAACAAAATTGACTGTAAAATCCATACCAATGCAAATTATTCATATCTATATCATATCCCCCTTTAAATGTAAAAGAACATTTATAAACAATATTTTGGGAACATGGGCGCAGTTTTTTCTCTCCAAACTGCTTCCTGCTGAATGGGGGCGCTGTTAATCAGATCATTTAGGGTGTATCCTGTGTGCCAGGTTTATCTCATTTGGCAGTTGAGTGAAGTAATTTTTTGAGGGTGTTCACAGCAACTTTTCGGGAGGTCGTGGTCTATCATACCAAATTGGGATAGAATCAATCCACAGGGTCTGGTCCTCTGTGAAAACAAAAGAAGACCCTCTCCAAAGCATCATATCCTTAGACCCAAATTTTGAAATCATAATACCCTTATATCCATTTTGGACATCAGGGTAAAGTTCCAGTGCAAAAGGAAAAGTTCTCGGCGTTGGCTCTTCCCTACAGAGGAAGGTCACTGAATGCATTAACGTCTCTAGAGTTGAGGCTGAAAAGTGTCTAACATGCATAGAAGTTGCTAGAAACCATTGTTTGCTTGATAAAACCAGCCACCACGAAGGTTCAAGATGCCCATCTGTAAACAGTGCCATTACCAGTTAGCCTTTTCAGAGCCGAGAAAATGGAGCTATCCGGGCTCCAGATGAGCAGAGGGATAACCTTGTCAAAGACACAAGAACACCAGCCATTGCTCATTCAACAAGGAGCGATTTAGGAAGCGGTCGTTTGGTTTTTACCTGCTTCATGACTGAGCCCTGCTAGGCACCAGACCATTTCTGAGCAAGGTGATCCCAATGTGTGCATCCTTGTTTGACAAGGTCAACGGGCTTGCTGTTCCACAGGCCCAGGTGGCGATGTTGACTTCTGCAGGGAGGACCACTGCCGCCAGCACATCCAATATGAGTGTAACGGTGAGAGCTGGTCCTGCGGTTTCCCACTCCATAGTTAATTCTTGGTTGTGTTGACCCCATATCTGATTTCATTAGCTTGACCCTGCCTTATTGCTCGCAGCCGTGGCTCAAGGTTCTACAAAGGCCTCCCTTCCTGGCTACCTCTGGCGAAACAAACTGAATGCCTTTGTCTGCTATTGGCCAGTTCCCAGGTGACTTTGGGGTTTCGCTCATTAGGGATCTTTGTCTACAATAATTTGATTTTTACTGTCTGTGAAGTATTGATTTCCTAATCATGACTTGCACATTTATAAACTGTTTTTTTTTAATTTTTTTACTGAGCTATATTTTTTTTCCTGCTCCTCTTCCTTCCTCTTCCCTCCTCTTCTACCCTCTCCTATAATCCTCACGCTCCCAGTTTACTCAGGAGATCTTGTCTTTTTCTACTTCCCATGTAGATTAAATCCATTTATGTTTCTCTTAGGGTCCTCACTGTTGCCTAGGTTCTCTGGAATTGTGAATTGTAGGCTGATTTTCTTTGCTTTATGTCTAAAAGCCACTTATGAGTGAGTTTATATTATATTTGTCTTTCTGGGTCCGGGTTACCTCACTCAATATGATGTTTTCTAGATCCATCCATTTGCTTGCAAATTTCAAGATGTCATTATTTTTTCTGCTGTATAGTACTCCATTGTGTACATGTACCACATTTTCCTTATTCATTCTTTGGTCGAGGGGCATCTAGGTTGTTTCCAGGTTATGGATATGACAAATAATACTGCTATGAACATAGCTGAGCACATGTCCTTGTGGCACAACTGAGCCTCCAGTGGTATTGCTGGGTCTTGAGGAAGGATGTTTCCTAATTTTCTGAGAAATCGCCATACTGACATCCAAAGGGGACCGCACCAGCTTGTACTCCCACCAGCAATGGAGGAGTGATTGATGGAGGAAGGAGATTGGCTAATAAAGGAACTGCCTTGGCCCATTTTATTGGTTAAAAGATAGGTAGGAGGAGTAAACAGAACAGAACGCTGGGAGGAAGAGGAAGTGAGCTCAGTCTCGACAGCTCTCCTCTCGGGAGCAGACGCCTGAGAGAGACGCCATGCCCCGCTCCTGGGATGAAGTTCTGACCCAGGATGGACATAGGCTAGAATCTTCCTGGTAAGCACACCTTGGGGTGCCATACACAGATGATTAGAAATGGGCTAAATTAATATGTGAGAATTAGCCTAGAAGAGAATGGGCCAAGCAGTGTTTAAATGAATACAGTTTGTGTGTTGTTATTTCGGGCATAAGCTAGCTGTGCAGGCGGCTGGGGTGCTGGGAACGCAGCCCCGCCGCCCTTATTACTCCAAGTGATGAACTGGTTTTATATTAACATTCTTTCCCTCATCCATTTGGGATATCTGGTTCATCTGAAATGCTATCTTTATAGAAAGTTCTGGATAAATATAATTTGTAATTGGCAAATTTAGTAGATACAAAGTTAGTGCCACGATCGTCCTGCTCTTGAGGCTCCGAGAGCGTTGTGGAAAAGGGGACAGAAATACTGAAAGTCAGAGGTCAGGAAGGACTGGGGTCACACAGCGCCTTCTGGACATGGCCGACTTCCGCACTCATAAACCCATTGCGGCTGTGGCTGCAATATATGCATAAGGCCAAGCCAGTCAACATGCTGGCATGAAAAGAGACCCCACTCCTAGCTGCACACAGGTTTTTTTTGACAGTTTATGGGCTGGTTTTTTTTAAGGGTGTGCCCCTCATAGGCTGACCGTGCTTCAGTGGGTGGGTCCACTTTTGTGAGTATATTAATGGCACAAAGAAGAAACAACAGGTCTAAGACGAAAGGACAAAGTTGGGAAGAATGTGTCAGAGAAAGGCAGGCATTGAAGGTGGGGAGGAAGATAATTATAATCAAAACACATTGTCTATATGTATGGCGTTCCCAAAGAACCAGTAAACGCCTATATAAAAACTTTAGTGCTTTTGAGGAAGATTTTTTTTTTTCTCTTGCGTTTCATAGGGAAGTTGAAACTCTGAGACCACAATAAACTTTTCAAGATCCCCAGTGTCTACCGAGGAGCAGAAATGCTATTTGATTCTCTGTTGACACATATGTTATGCCCACTAACTGAGGCAGACCTCTGCCCTCGAACTCACAACCTCTGACAACTTGGAGCGGCTGGTGCAAACATCTGATGCCTTTTCCGGTAGAGCCAGGGACTGAGTGCGGGACTGAGCTCATCAGAGTGGGTGTTCTGCAAACATCTTAGGCGTTTCCCCTTAGAGCCGGGAGCTGAGCGCGTCAGAAGATGCAGCAGTCCAGACGTGTAGCTTCAGACAGAGATGTTTTCCCGGAAGGACAGAGATGAGTTAGAGAATTTAGTGAAGGATCTCAGCACAGTGTTTTGTGCGTGGGGCTGCTGTGGCATCCCCAGTGTGAGTGGCGGAGGTGGGAGGAGAGACACATTTGGGATCCATCAGCCATCTCAACCCCGTGACTCTCCTCGGATTCTCCCCTTCTTCCTGCATCCTCCTGCAACCATCACGGGTTTGAAGGGACAATTAGCTGATTGCCAAAACATCGTTTCATAATTTTTTAACCTCGTTTGACTGTGCCGCTGGCATCTATCCCCAGTGCCTTCCCTAGGAGCTATGACGCGCTGGTATCTTAAAATAGTGTCAAATAAGCAAAAATCACTTAGACTAAAATAGGACTTGAGATTTTCTTAGCTCCATAGAGCCTACAACATCAGCGGCTTCCAAGGCTGGAGTGCAGACTGGCTCAAAGAAGGAGTCTTCCCCAGGACTCCACGTCTCATCGCTGTGGTCTTTTCTTAGGATGCGCTACGTTTCACTCCTTCATCACGTGACAGCCTTCATTAAAACAAGCGAGCAGACAGGAACCCTAAAACTACAGATTAGGAGGCTCCCTATCCTTCCTGTGGTTGGGTGTCCTGTCTCAGTTTCTAACGTACCCCCAAAGAATGAAAGCCCACACTCCTACTGCCCCAGGCCTGTCCCAGCATCCCTAGTGAGACTACATCTTATATACTAAGGGGATGATTCACACGGTGCCAGAGCCCCTGTGCTGCAGGAGATGCTGAAGCAGGGGTGCTCCGAGGCAGTGCTGGAATCTGTCTCGAGAAGACAAAGTCGGGTGCCGAAGATCTAGCATTAAACATCTCAGAGGACCTGTAAGATAGTCTGCCGTTCGAAGCAGCCTCTAAAATCATGATTAAGAAGGGGACTTTTGGAGAGAACAAAGCTGCCGAGCAGGCCCTTTCTGAGGGGACGGACAAGTTGTCTGTTTTTGCTGCCCAGGGTGCTGGAGAGCGCAGCCACGATGGTGTGGTCATCAAAAACGAGGAATGTAGCTAGTGAGCGAAGCTGAAAAACTTAAAAAGAAACTTAGTGAGTTTATTATTAGCATGTAACTACCATATATAACAATGTGTTTAATTTTGATATTTTCATAAATGCATATTATGTATTTTGACTATATTCACCTCATTACCTGCTCTCGACATTTTTTTTTTTTTTGATTTTCGAGACAGGGTTTCTCTGTAGCTTTTTGGTTCCTGTCCTGGAACTAGCTCTTGTAGACCAGGCTGGCCTCGAACTCACAGAGATCCGCCTGCCTCTGCCTCCTGAGTGCTGGGATTAAAGGCGTGTGCTGCCACCACCGCCCGGCTGCTCTCGACATTTTTAAAGTTAAAATTGTCACGTGTAACTAGAAATTTTTGTATGGAAGATATGGCCTTTACTCTTAACTTCTAGTGTCTCCAAACAATGTATATAAATTGGGCTGATACACATTGTTTTATATTCACACAGTAAATTTCATTATTTGCAAATGATGTGTTTTCTTTCCGCACTCAGATTCATAGTGGGTTCGAAACCCAAGCCTTCTCACATAAAGGCTGCATTTTATTTGTTCACTCATTTGTGTGTGAATGATATGTGACGTGTGTGCGTATGTGCATGTTCTTGAGAAGGGCACATGGGTGTCAAAGCATGTGCAGAGGTCCAACTCTTGGGCGTCACTTTTTGCCTTGCCTGTCTTGCTCACCTCTTTGCTGGCTTTGTAAGCTGGGCTCACTGGCCCTGAGCATCCTTTGGCTCCCCTCTCTGCCCTGCACCATGCTTCCTGCTCCGCATGGCTTCTGAGGATCTGAACTCAGGTGTCAGAGTGGCCTGGCAAGCGCTTTACCCATTGTGCCATCTCCTGAGAGCAAAGCAAACTTTATTTTGAGATTAACTGCAAGAAAGACTCGACCATGCTCAAACTCTGATTTTTAAAACCGATAGGGCTGTGGAGGGGATGGCTCAGCAGCCAGGTGAAGGCTTCTGTTTAGTCGCTGCTACCCCCAGGACCTCAGTTGCACACTGTAACACGAATTCTGTATGTATTAATAATAAAAACCCTGAGTCAGATATAGGGATTGATGTTGAAGATCAGAGAAGCAAAGCAACCAGCCACTAAAGAGTCCTTATTCCTGCCAATGCTCAGACCGAAAGGGTGATCCTGTCCTCTGACTGCCTCCTTAGACCGCACCGTCTCCACCAAACCTCACACAGCACTGAGCTCTTGTGTCCTCAGCCCTTATATTCCTCAGCTGTATCTCTTCCTGTCTCCACCTCCCTAGTGCTAGGATTAAAGGCGTGGGACTTTCAAGTACCGGGATTAAAGGTGTGTGCCACCCCTGTCTGGCCTCTAGTGACTTAGCTCTGCACTCTGATCTCCAGGCAAGCTTTATTTACTTATTAAAACACAAACAAAATATCACTACAGAACACTTATACCTCAGCGGGCCTGACTTTGACCTGAATTTCTTAAAACTGCCCATGGCTGGTGGCTTTGCTGAGCAGCTGGCTGTTGTGCACCACGCCCGTCTGTGCTCTATGCGCAACCATACGGTTCATGAACCGGGCAAGGGGCTGGAGATTGAAACAAAGACTCACAGACAGAGACACGGGTCATCCTTGAAACAGGAATGCCCCCCTTATTGTGTACCCAGAGCCGCTTATATAGAGATTCTTAACTGGTAGCCACACCCCCGCCAAACGCACCAGAAACCACTCCACTGCCATCAGGAACTCCTGAGGATCTCGTGCTCAGGGCAGCTGCAAACATTACAAGTTGTTTGCCAGAAAGTCAGGATCTGGGGGGGGGGGGTTCACAGCTCCCAACAGCTGACTGTGGTGTGTGTCTTCTTGGGAAGCTGACCTGCCTGAGAAGTCAGTCTTGTCTAGAAGACAAGGAAGCAGCCTGACTGGCTCACAAAATGGGATTTCAGTGCTCTTGAGCCTGCCCCTGGGCCTTAGTTAACCTTGCTGAAAGTTGCCGTGTAACAGATTTGTGTGTAGGCTCCAATCTGCTCTGCTTCTTTGCTCTTGTTCTTGTGTGGGCATCCAGTCCAGGGCCTCATACAGGCAACCACATGTGTGGCCATTGTCCTATCTTGTCTTTTAAACTTGTTAGTCCTCCCAAGTCCTTCTTTCATCAGGCCTTCCCAATGACAGGACGGTTTTTGGGCAGTGTCTCCTTCTTACCTGATGTAGGTCTTTGTCCTAGCTCTTGGCTAGACACTTTTGAGCTAGCCACAGAGCCTAGACACTCACATCATATTCAGTGTGTGTGTGTGTGTGTGTGTGTGTGTGTGTGTGTGTGTATAAAACAGGAGGAAACTGGAGGAATGTAATAAGCCCTGCAGCATGACTCCTTGGAGCGAGAATGGTTGAAGCTAGTAGTGTCATTGGGGACCATACTGGAGGCCCCCTTCTCTGCCACGTGAGGGCATGAGTTCTGTTTGTGATGGGGAGATGTGGAGATGGAATGAGTAGGGGCATAGGCAGAGGTTCCTTATCATTGTTAGATGATGCTTTAGCGCTTGCACCTCCAGGGTAGACAAGTTGGAGCCTACAACCAGTACCAGAATCAGAAGAGGCAAAGCGTCACTAAGAAATGGGCTCCGATAACTGAGAACATAAGCACCATGGCAAAGCTCACCCTACCCCTGGCTCCCACCAACTTTGTCTCCCTCAGACACCCACAAGCTTTGCCCAAGGAATGGGAAAAGGGCTGCCCCTCCATTTATGTTTTGTGTAAGTCTTGCGTTGATCTTTTCCCTGCATAAATGGCAATTATTCATAGTTTGTTTCATCTCTACTAAACACATCCGTCATTTACTATTTAAATATCTAACTAGATTAGAAACTGTGTGAGCACATTTTCTCCCTCCTGCCATAAAAATACGCTAATTTCCTTAAAAAAAATCAACTATGAACAAGCCTAAGTATTTTTATGAATATAATGCTAGAGGTAATTTGCATTTACTTAAACTAATAGAGAGGAGAGAATTCTGCACCGTGGGAGAGTCTGAAGCTGCTGCTTCCAGCTGTGCATATGTTAGGCTATGGAGAAGAAAGAGACGGTTAACAGATTCTGGAGCCGTGCTTTCAAGTGGAGGATTGGAGTTTGGTCTTCAGCCTGCGTGCTGTCTTCCTGAATGGGGATGCTTGCTCAGAATCTTATATTCCTAATCCTCAATATCTTTGGAAATGGCCTCGAATCTGCTATATTAGGCCAATTTTGGTTGTCAGAAACATCTTAGTAGTTGCTAAAAACAAAACAAAACAAAAAACAAAGCAGATACCAGGGAACCAGAGGTTGATGAGTACAGAAATAAATATCTCACAGGCTAGTGTAGATGGAAGTTCCTATGCCACCTGGTTCCACAGCCATTCAGTACCAAAGAAACACACAGAGACTTATATTAACTATAAACTGTTTAACCTATTAGCTCAGGCTTATTATTACCTAGCTCTTACCACTTAAATTAGTCTATAATTCTTGTCTATGTTTAGGTACATGGCTTGGTACCTTTTATCAGTAAGTTATTCTCATCTTGCTTCCTCTGTATCTGACTGGTGATTGGCTCTTTCCTTTCCTCTTCCCAGAATTCTCCTAGTCTGCTTGCTCTACCTTACTTCCTGCCAGGCTACTGGCCGATTAGCATGTCTATCAAAGCATCACTTGTAACACAGATGATGTGTGAGCAAATATTGGAAACAACGTAAACATTTTCTATATAGAAATGAATCACAAAAATATAGCAGATGTCCACGTATAAAGTTTTGAACATAGAAAACAAAATTTACTTTAGAGGGAATTCATAGATAATTAATTAATTAGTTAATGCAATAAGTGTTTATTAAATAACCTTCCAATATCCTCAGTGTACAAAACAGAATTCATATTCTTCCCATTTCCTTATGTTGCAGTTGAGAGAGAAGGAAGAAGGCACACAACAAATAACTGGATCAATACATTAACTATATAATGTGATTGAAAATAATAAGTGCTGAGCCTCCTCCCCAAAGGAACAGAACAAGGTCATTAATTGTTTTAGATTTTCTGAGTGTGGTGGCTTATACTTTTAGCACCCAGGAAACAGAGGCAGGAGGATCTCTTTGCGTTGGAGACCAGGGTAGTATATATAGTGAGGCCTGGTTGGAGGAAGGTAAGGATTTTCTATGGGACTACCCACATTAGGCCTTATCACAGGGGCAGCACTGGAACAAAGCCAAGAGAGAGGTAGCCAAGAGGTTTAGGAATGGCAACAACCAATGTCAAAGTCAAAGAACAAAATAGTGTAACTAAGTGTGTTCTCAGTAGTGTGTTATATAGACATGCATTTTATTTCTATCGCGTGCCAGGCAAACCTTCTTACTTTTTTAAATCCTCCAACCTATTTTCTTTGAAAGTTAGAGAAAAAAGTTAAAATGCAGAGTCTGACTCAACCCCGTGACCCCGCCGTCCTTACAGGGTGATTGTTAAGGTGTATCAGGGCGAATTTACTCAAGTTGAGACTCAGTTCAGCCACCCAGGTCAGAGCTGAAGAAAGGGTGATATTAAGAGGGACAAAGGGGCACACACTTTGTCAGATGCCATTCTTCTGTAGCATGGGTCTACCAAAAGTAGAACCCTTAGAAAGGTAGAAATAGCAAGTTGCCAGGTTTAGGCCGCTCACCATTACTCTCTCATTTACTAGGTTAAGCAGGTGCTACCAATAGAAGATACTTTTTTTAAAAAAAAAAAAAAGTGGGGCGGGAGAATAATTTTTAATATTCTCAAGCCAATGAGTAATTTGAATGTTACACTCTTAGTTGAACCTTAGGTCACTATGCATTCTTTCTTAACGTTAACTCTGTAAAGGAATGAGTTGTTCTCATTTATATTGAAGTGAATCTTATTTTTATTGAACTTATATTGAAGTTATGCTGAAAAACACTGCTTTTATTCAGGTAGAAATGTTACAGTTGCAAGTTTAAAATGAACTTGGCTGCCAATCATATTCTCCTCCCTCTTTTTAGCTTGATGCTGTTGTTTATACTCTCCTAAACTTTGTTATATCAGTGTTTCCCAGTTGGCTCTTTCCATGTTCCTCCCAGGACAGAAAGACCTCAACACCCATGGTTGCTATTCCTCTTCTTTTCCTAAAACAATTAGGTAGAAAAGATTGGTAAGTGACTGTTACCCAGACTCCAGTAGTAAATCACACGGTTCCAAGAGGAAGCAGACTATGTAAGCAAGCAAGTTTCTGTTTCGAAGTTCTGGAAGAGTATTATGAACAGAAGCAAAAAATAGGTGAGCTCAGAGATGCTTACCACTGTTCGTCAGCTGCCAAACACACAAGAGCTTTTGTCAGTCACATTCCATCTAGAAGTTTGTAGTTAGCTGGTTCCTGGAGAACATAAATAAGGGCAAAGTAGTAATAGTGGATACTTTTCTTCTATATCTATCTATCTATCTATCTATCTATCTATCTATCATCTATCTATCTATCTATCATCTATGTATCTACCTGTTTATGTATTTATCCACCTATCTATCTATCTATCTATGATCTATCTATCTATCTATCTATCTATCTATCTATCTATCATCTATGTATCTACCTATTTATCTATGTATTTATCCACCCATTCATCCATCCATCCATCTATTATCTATCTATCTATCTATCTATCTATCTATCTATCTATCTATCTAATCTATCTATCCCTAAACACTTGTGTGATAATTTAAACATGGCTGTCTGTCAGTGCATGAATAGCCCTGGTCGACACATCATTGTTTAGAAAATGGAAAATTCTTTGAACTGTGGTTTCAAATAACGTCTCAGACGTCCTGGATGGAGGTAGTTGTTCCCCCTTGAAATGGGGCATCCTAGTGACCGACTTGACTTCCTGAGATTGCTCTTGCTCACGCCTTTCCACCGTAAACAAGAAATGAGTCACAAGGCATGATTCTGGTATTTGAAAACTAATTTTGAGTTTAACAGTGAGTCTTGCTTTGGGGAGTCTGCTTGTATTACTTTATAACGCTTGCCAAGTGAGTCTACTTGCAATGTTGGAAAGGTAAACCGATACGCAGCCACATAGGTGTCCTGTAACTGGCACGGGGGACCACAACTTTCCATTAACTTCGGAAGGGCACTATTGTACTAGCCTTAATCAGGTCACCCAGTGTCCCCTTCATCTGCCCTGGCTTTGTTGGCTTTGTGAAGTTGATGTGTACACACTTTCTATAGCAGTTTCTCTAAATTCCTATTGTGAAAGATTTAGTTGGAAAATTGGGATCCATGGTTCCTTTTGCAGATGGACAGCGTCAAAACCATCTTGCTAGTGGAGAGTTGGGTTCATGCATCGCTTTATGAAGGTGGAACTTGGATTCAGGTCCATGGGGAGTCCATCCAGCACTGCGCCCATGGTCTCTCATTTAGTTTATCTTTCTGTGGACTCAGCTCTGCGGAGGAACCTTCGGCTTCCCTCCTGCCACGGAAGCATCTGACTTAGCAATTATGTGCATTTTATGGCTTTAGTCATCAGACATCCCGATTCAGCGATGGTTTCCTTTGGGTACACGTCCTGAAAACTTAAAGAGCCATATGTAATGATAGCTAATTGCTTCTCATGTAATCACCATTTGTATTTTTAAACCCAAGTCCGCGCCTGGTGCCTCACTGTGCTTGTTAATCCGATGTAAAGACCACATCTAGGCAAGGCTTCACCTTATTTTAACCCTATTCATGTTTTCAAACCAACAACCTATAAGATTTCTGGCATTCAGTATTTTTTCATGCATTTAATAAGTGGCATTGGCTGTAGAGATTCTGTTTATTCAGTTGGTAATACAATCTACAAATCTGAAGTTCTCAAATATTGTAAAATGCCAGCTCAGGCTTCTCCACCTGCATCTATGTATGACATACTAGATACTGCAGAGGGGTTTAATCTACTAGGAGCGCTTCTGAAGACATTCCAGGCAGCTTTAGAGCCCGTGAAACTTAACTTCTGTGGAGTGAGTCTCCAGGCTCTCCCCACTCCCCCCCGCCTGAAGACGATAGCATCTGAAGCTATTTCTGAGGGTTTCCTTTAAAATCTAAAGCAGGAAAACGAACCCCGAGTGTTCCTTCGGAGAGAATGCTTTGCATTCTCCTACTGGGCTCCTCACTATTGTTTTGTCTGAATCCAGTTTCGTATTTGCGTTATTGTAGACGCGGTCCTACCACAAGCGTCTTTAAAGCAGACATTAATAGCGGATCTCGCAGCCATTCCTGCCAGGGCTCAAACACAAATATTGCATTTGTGTTTGCAAAAGCTACACATCCGATGTGAATTAAGTACGTTTTTTTTTTTCCTCCCTGCTTAAACAATCTGGCACAAAGGGCCTACATCTCCATCAGTTCACCAGAAGGGCTCCGCAGTGTCAGAAGCACCAGCCGTAACGTACGATAAATACAGAGTTTCTGCAGAAGGAAAGAGCGGGATTGTCAGGGGAACATCAGGCCTGCTACGTCCCTGTGAAATAATAGCAACTGAATCCCAGCTTCTTTTTCTTTTTCATAAAATAAAGTATTTAGCTAGGAGTAAATACCAATATTTAGAATGCTATTTTTTTTTCATTAAAGAACACATGGAAAGTCAAATCATAGCAGAGTTATCTCCTCCCCCCTCCCACCCCTTGTTTTTAGCTCACTTCGGGGCGTTGTGACAGTTGTGTTGGAATAAAATTGGAACTTCAGCCTTGAAGCGAGGGTTCGTGCCGCCACCAGAGCCAGGGTGCCAATCTGCAGGAGACAGGAGAAGAGCGAAGCCGCAAACTGAGAATCAGAATTTCACATCAGGTTTCTAATTTTAGAGCAAAGAAAAAAAAGGAATTACTTCGATTATATGACATTTATCTAGAAATACAACTTGCTGGAATTATCGCTCACTTAAAATACCTTCCTGGTAGGTTTAATTAACATATCAGATTAGCCATGTAGATAAGGTCAGTGGGACTCATTGAGCATTACTACGTCATCATATTTGACTTGGAGGGATGACATGGGGGACATTGGAAAAGCATGGTTTTGGGTAGAAGAAATTTTCTTCTTCTTCTTCTTCTTCTTCTTCTTCTTCTTCTTCTTCTTCTCTCTTTTTTTTCTCTCTCTTTTCCTTTTTTCCTGGGGGAAATGTGTCAAGGTCTTTTAACCATTCCTAAAAATATCAGTGCTCTGGGAAAACTGAGGTATTTTGCAATGTAGAGTATGCACGATCCAACAACTATGGAGACCTACATCAATATCCAGACCTAACAATGTCCTGAGGAACTATTTTCCCTGTGTGTCTCCATATTACATAGAAGCTGTGGTGGTTTGAATAAAAATGGACCACTTAGACTCATAAGGAGTAGCATTATTTGAACGGCTTAAGACTCATGGTCTATTGAATTTGGTGGGGCCTTGGAGGAAATGTGTCACTGGAGGTTTTAGAAGCTCAAGCCAAGCCCAGTGGCTTTCTCTTTCTCTTGCTGCTGTCTGCAAATCTGTGTAGAACCCTCAACCACCTCTCTAGTACCATTTCTGTCTGCATGTGGTCAGGCTTCTTGCCATGGTGATAATGGATTAACCTCTAAGCTGTAAGCCAGCCCTAATTCAATGTTTTCCTTTATAAGAGTTGACATGGTCATAGTGCATCTTCGCATCCAAAGTTAAAAGTTGGCAAGTGATGAGGGAATTGGTAACATAGAGAGGAACAGTGACGGTGCATTTACCCCCAGGAGAACAAGATAGTGTCAAACAAGCTACAAAGGAAAATATTGGGCAATTCTGGAAGACTTGAGGAGATACTTGCTTATAAAGCGTCTAAGGCCTCTTGGAACTTGTAAGAGGAAACATCCGTCTGTGTAGGGTTTTCCACACTCATGGATTAGCACAATTAATATTGTGAGAATAGCTATAATACTGACAAGAACCATCCAAAGATTCAACAAGTCTCCATCAAAGTTCCAATAACAGTCACAGAACTAGAAAAAGGTCCTAAATTTTATATGAAAATGCAGAAGACTCTGAATAGACAAACCAACCTGAAGCATAAAGAACAATGCTGTACAAACCTCAGTGCTATATATCAAAACATACTAGAGAAACATAGAAACCAATACAGCATGGTCATGGAGCAAAAACAAGGGTAGAACACTGGGACCTGGAACTAAACCCACAAGGCTCTGGCCACCTGGTTGGTAACAATGGAGCCCAGAAACATGCAATGAAGATAAGTCAGCCCCTCGACAAACTGTCCTGAGAAATCTGGCTATCCATATGTTGAATAACAAAGTCAGGCCTCTATCTCTCTCCTTAAGAAAATGTCCATGCGAAGTGGACCAAAGATCACAACATAAGACCAGACTCCTGAAGAACTAGAGGAAAGAAGCTCATCTAGGCACAGGCAAGAACTTAGTTACATGGATGGTAGTAGCTCGGGAAATAATAGCAAGAAATGACAAATGGCAGGTAGGATTACGTGAAACTATAAAGCTTCTGCACAGCCAAGGAAACAGTAAGTCGGATGGAGAGACCCAGCAGAATGGGAGAAATTTGCCAATTATACATTTGACTGGAGATTACTATCGTTAATCTTTTTTTTTTCCTTTGGTTTTTCGAGACAGGGTTTCTCTGTGGTTTTGGAGCCTGTCCTGGAACTCGCTCTTGTAGACCAGGCTGGTCTCGAACTCACAGAGATCCGCCTGCCTCTGCCTCCCAAGTGCTAGGATTAAAGGCGTGAGCCACCAACACCCGGCCGTTAATCTTTAAAGTACTAAAAAAGTTAAAAATCACCTCCTATCAAATCATCTAATCAATAAGTAAGCTCATAAATTAAACAGAGAGCTCTCAGAATAAGAAATAAAAGTGGCCACAATTTTTTGGAAAAAAAAAGTCAACATCTTTAGCCATCAGGGAAATGCAGAGTAAAATTCATTCCAGTCAGACTGTCTGTTATCAAAAACTACGACAAAAACATCCCACATAGCAAGAAATGCTCCAGAGAGGGTTGGGGTGAAGGGAACCTTTAGCCTCTGCTGGTAAGAGTGGAAATAGGAAATGATTATGGACGTTTCCACAAACTAGCAATGAAGTACTGCATGCTCTAGCCATAGCCCCCAGATATATGTCCCCAAAGAAAGCTAGGCCAGGATGCCACAGAGGAATTCACACTTCCGTGTGCATTGCAGCTCTTCCCCAGGCGTTTAGATAGGAGCCATCTCATCCATGTATAAACGGATAAAGAGAATGTTTATATAATGATTTATTTGGCCATAAAGAGGAATAAAATCATGACATTGGGAAGGAAATAGAGGTGACTGTGTTAAATGAAATAGGTCAGACTCTGAGGACAATTATCTTACGTTTTAGAGTTTCATATGTAGAATTTACACATTAAAATGTGTGTGTGTGCGTGCGCGCATGCGTACAGTAGGAGGGCACAATGAGGACTATTCATGGGGAGAAAGGAAGCCAGAAGAGAGGGTGAAAAAATTAAGCTTCACCTTTGAGAATCAGAAGAGGATACAAAGACCTTGGTTGCTGCTGCATACTGGGAAACCGGAAAGACTATTATTGTTCCACAGCAAACATTGGGAGGTGATGCCTATGGTGTTTTGCTTCTCATTATCAGCTCAAAAGGGCATGTTCTGTTGGGGATGTGAAATATGTCCTGGATCATCTGAGTAGGATGCCTGTGGTTGTTGAATCACCCTCAGGTTTTGCAAATAAAATTAAAGAATGAACTTGATTTGGTTTTCCAAGACTCTCGGTCTCCATCTTCCGTATTTGACTCTTTTTCATTGAATCATCATTCTTTCAATGTAGATCAAAATATAGAGTATTTACTATAAAATTGTGTCTGTTTTACAAAGAAATAATATTAAACTTACAGTTTATTGGTATGTCCGTAGACTAGTCACCTGCATGCTCCTTTCAGGAAAGCCTCTTTTCGAAGTTAATGGTGATCAACATCGAGACCCACAAAGTGGTTAAGGTATAGGGTGTGCTCAGCCCTAAATAACACATTTGTGGTACACCACCTCCTTCCGGGGATCAGGGATCATTGTGGAAGAGGAATCAGACTGATCACAAAGAACCAGAAGAAGTGGATGACTCTACGGAAGCAGAGTTTCCTAGACACAGCTGGGCAGCTGTACATTTGAACTCATAAATAACACTGAGACAGTATCCACGGGACCTTTACAAGCTTAAACCAGACAAACTTCCAGAATGGCGAGGGCAGGTAGGCGCCAAGTCCCACCCCTATCTAAGGAACTTCCTGGTAGATACCAGGAAGAGAGTGGATCTTCTTTAAGGGTGGAGTACTTAATAGGTTGGCCACCTTCCAATGAAAACCACACATTCGAAGGTACATGGTCAGCACAATAGGACTTGACATGGTTTTATCTTCTTCTCAAAAAAAAAAAAAGAAGCAGAAACAGAAGGAGGGGGAGGACGGGGAGGAGAAAAGGAAGGAGAAAGGGGAGGAGGAAGAGGAAATGGAGGAGGAGAAGAAAAGGAGGAGGGAGGGGAGGAAGAAGAGAAGGAGGAGAAGAGAAGAGGAGGAGGGGGAGGAAGATGACATAGTTGAGTAGTTGGGGAGGCGTCATCAAGTGGGGGAAGAATTTTGAAGGAGCATTTGGGTGTTAAAATGGTCAAGACACATTATACAAAAATCTGAAGGAACAAATAAAAATGTGAACCAAAGGGCCTAATCTAAGTAATAAAAACATGAATAAAATTTAAATGAAGACTTATTTTCAAATGGCAATTGCTCTTGCCTTACTTGCCATCTTAAGATGACCTATTCATTCCAAAGTAAGTCATATTTGTCTAGTTTCTAGTGTTTTTTTTTTTTGTAGGAAGATAGCATGCTGGTGTTGTGTAGGACTTAAAGAAAGTGTTTATATTTTGGGTCATTTAAATAAAAATTGTGAAGATCTTAAAAATGTTTGAATCAAAAGGATATTAGTGTAAAAAATATTTTAAGTTATAAGTTGTACCCTCTTTATGATGTAAAAGAAACTGCTTGTTGATTTCGGCAATGTAGATTAATCTTTAATGTTTGCATTAATACAAGATATTTTCTAGATGCAAAGTACAGAGAACTAAGTTTTCCATTAGTTTTATTCAAAACAAAGATTATGAACTCCAAAAAAGCACATAATATACATTTAATAACATTCAAAATTAGGTCAAATTTAATCTGCTTTTTGATTCAGTGATTTTTTTTGAACTTACATTTAACTCAAACCTGATTGTTTTTATTATCTTCCCCGGGTGTGGTTTTGTGGATATTTTCTGTTTTCTTTCAATATGATTACAACAAATGCAGAAAAATGGCGCACCACATATGAATGGTTTCAAAACTCTTGAATTTCGGTCCCTTTGGTGAGGAGGGAAATCCTGCCCCACGGGAGCCAGAAGTGGGTAAGTTTCTTAGTCTCTGAGCCGAGAAGCTGTCATAGCGACTAGCGAAACAGTGACCTCTTCAAGTGGCGTTCCCATAGCCTAGTAGGAAAAACTTTGACTAAGGAGTTATTAGACTGCTGTTTGGCCTGGTGTTCAGACCTTCTGTGGTGGTATAGTTCCATTAGTTACAAAACGGAAGCAAAAACTGCCTACCCCAACAGAGGGTCTAGGTTCTAGGAAAAGGTTTTAAAACACACTATAAAAATGAAACGTGCGGGGGCTGGAGAGATGGCTCAGTGGTTAAGGGCACCGGCTGCTCTTCCAAAGGTCCAGAGTTCAATTCCCAGCAACCACATGGTGGCTCACAGCCATCTGTAACTATTTGTCAACCATTCTAACTCCCCTGCTGTCCCATTCTCTTTCCTCCTTCCTCCATGCCCCAGACTGGTTCTTCAGGAATCTGAGCCAGCTGTGTGCTCCAAGGAGTCTTGCCCATGGGCAGACACAGTGTCACCGGTTCTGAGCTAGAGTTAAGGCTTATCCTTTAGCATGCAAAAAAGAAAGTGAAAAAGAAGCTGGAGAGATGGCTCAGAGGATAAGAGCAATGCCTGCTCTTCCAAAGGTCCTGAGTTCAATTCCCAGCAACCACATGGTGGCTCACAACCATCTGTAATGGGATCTGGTTCCCTCTTCTGGCCTGCAGGCATACATGGAAGGAATGCTCTGTATACATAATAACTAACTAACTAACTAACTAACTAAATAAATAAATAAATAAAAAGATCTGGAAGAATATTCCCTCCACCCCCACTTAAAAAAAAAAAGAAGCTAACACTTTCCCTTGATTCCTGTCTAACCTTTTCCCAGGTGGACCCAGGTAGAAACAGACAACATTTGTGCAAACGTTTCTCCAGTATTATTTTTTTCTTACCCCAAGTCACTGCCGGGTTTGTGGCTTTGTAGCTCATTGAACCTCCAGTTGCTGCCAGGTGACTCTGCCCATGGTATGCGCCAGCTGTGAACACACACAAATCCGTGTGGACAAATAGAATCCATCTCTGATTTATTCTGCCCAAACTTCAACCTTTAGAGCCCCCACCCCCCCACCCCCCGCCAGCCACCACCTCTCTCTTTCCGGAATGTTTAAGTATACTAAAAACAAGAGAAAGTACTATTGAAAAAAAAATCTTAAAGTATTAAAAAATATTTTTATCTTAATATATAAACTCAAAGGTTACTGCATATTTTCCTTAAAAGTCCAGTATGCAAGTATTTTTATTTTTAATTTTTTTCTTTCATTTTTTGAAATTACAATGCAGTCGCATTATTTCCCCTTTCCATTTCCTCCCCCCACAACCCTGCTGTGTACCCCAGCTTTAATTTTCTTAAGAGAAGGGTAAGAGAAACAATAAACTGACGATGAGGGGGTGATGGTTTGTTTGTGGGTGTGTGGTGGGGAAGCTCTCATTTGTTTCCAACCTAAACTTGGGGTTGACTCATGATGAATTAAAACGATTTCAACAAAAGGTGTGGGGGGGGGTTAAGTAAAATACAACCGTGAAATAAAACAAAACGGGGGGGGGGCAATATTTTCATTCCTCGACATAATGAAAAGCCTCGCTCCGCAATGGCTTCGCGCTGCTGTGGAAGTGGCGTCCACGGTCAACAAAGGGCCACTCTGGGAGAGATCTGCAAGGGATTTATCATTCCCTCTGGCGAAGCCAGGGCGGGCTTGATACACACTTTCTTCCCATATAAATATTCTCATGTTACTGTTTACTTTGGGGGCTGTGAGGACCCCACTGATAGGGTCCATGCTCCATGGCCTTGCTTTTAAAGGTATTTATTTGACTCTGCTCTTTGTGCTTGCCCAGAAACTCCAGAGAGCAGCCTAGACACTTGTTTGATAAGCATCCAGACCAGACGTACAGGGCGTGTTGTCCTTGGGGCTCAAGCATGCTTATTGTTTTAAGCCGGCCCGCACATGGCTTTCAAGGGGCCCATTTTTCATAGGTAAGAACAATTACGACACTAACTTGAATCTTCTACTTCTCAGAGGCCTAAGGAGATGCCTTGCTTAGCGTGGTTGGGGTCTAAATGAGACAGAGTTACTCCCTCAGCTTCTTCTGTTGCTGATTGCAGTATTTTGAGACAAATTGACTTGATATGAATTAAGATGTGAGAAACTTAAATAGAGGACAGAATTCTTTCTCTATGTTGTCAGTGTGCATGTTGGCAACCATTGTCCCTCAGCTCCACACCAAAGTTTCTACGGTTTATATGACACCTGGGCTTTGTAAGGAACACCCTTCTTAGTCCAGGGTGAAGTACTAAACAGGAAGCTGCAGTTTGGGAATGGAGGGGAGGCGTCTTAGGTATGGTTACTAGAGCTGTGAAGAGACACCATGACCACAGCAATTCTCATAAAGGAAACACATTAATTGGGGCTGGCCTACAGCTCAGAGGTCTAGTCCAGTATCATGGTGGGAAACTTGGAGACAGGCAGGCAGACATGTGCTGGATAGGTAGCCCTGGTGCTGGATAGGTAGACATGGTTCTGGATAGGTAGCCCTGGTGCTGGATAGGTAGACATGGTGCTGAAGAGGTATCCCTGGTGCTACATAGACATGGTGCTGGGTAGGTAGCCATGGTGCTTGATAGGTCTCCACGATAGTCACAGCAGAGTTGACCAGAAGTTCCGGTTTGGGCAACCCAATCTCTGGGAAAACCACAAAGCACAAGCCGTCAGGGTGGGGAGTGGTGCTTTGGGAGTTCTGCAGGACAAACAATAACAATGAAGTCCTAGCACCCTGGAGGCAGAGCCTTGCCAACAGCTGAGAGTTCAAGGCTTGCCAGGGCTACGCCTGTGAAGTCATTTCAGAAAAAGAGAGCAGCAACAGCAAACACCTGAGGCCAGGTATCTCTCAAGCAGCCCCAAGGAAGGATGAGTGGGCTTTGTGGTTCTCTCAGCATGACAGCGATAAAGAAAGAAAACACAGCCCTTTGAGTTATGATCAAAATGTGCCACTCAATATCCAGGTAGAAGAGTACCCAGAGGATATCATTTTTTAAAAATTTAAAACGTGGGGCCGGAGAGATGGCTCAGAGGTTAAGAGCACTGGCTACACTTCCGGAGGTCCTGAGTTCAATTCCCAGCAACAACATGGTGGCTCACAGCCATCTGTAATGAGATCTGGTGCCCTCTTCTGGCATGCATGGAGGCAGAAGTTGTATATTTAATAAAGAAATACAAAAAAATAAATAAATAAAATTTAAATTATGATACCATTTTCACATTTTAAGTGTGATTTCTTGGGCCAGGGAGGTGGCTAAGCGGCTAAAGGTGCCTGCTGCTAATCCTCATGTCCTGGAACACACATCTCACACAGTTGCACATGTATCCACATACACACAAATTAATAAATGCCAGAAAAGTACAATTTCTCATGGCGTGCTCTATGTTCATTGACAAAGAGAGTTGAGCATGGTTTTTCTTTGAGCTGATGCTCAAAGTTGCACAAGTTTCAGATTGAGCAGAGCTGGGTCTGACCTGTGTGCACATCACACGCGCACATGCACACACATACACACACGCACACACATACACACACGCACACACATGCGCGCACACACACGCACATGCATGCACGCACACACGCACGCACAAACACGCTCACACACATGCACACATACATACGCGCATGTGTACACACACACACACACGCACGCACGCACGCACACACTGCCTCAATCCCAGCAGCATCCCTCAGAAGTAGCTGCCGTTTCCACCCTACAGATGCAGCAGCTGAGGTCAGAGGAGTTCAGGAGGTCCCTTGACAAAGCACCTGTAAGTCACCTGACCAGCATCCGGCACAGTCTGGCCTTTCTGATGTGCGGAGTCTGTGGATTGTCCTCTGATTCGGGTAGCGATGGCGATTCCATTTCCTCTGAAAAGCTCCCTCCGAGCAAACAGATTAGGGGATAGGTTCCACCATGCCTGGCCTCTCTCCCATTGGCCATAGAACACTTTTATTGAGTTTCTAAAGTGTATAATGTCCTCACACATATGTATCCATGGAGGAAACTGTCTGTTGTATTTGCAAATCCCGTGGCGTTCATTGAGTTAGCTGCCACAGGCTAACAGCTTTGAGAGGCCCTGAGGAGCAGCCTTTTAGCTTAAACGCCGCCCTGCTTTTCCTTTGGCTGGGCAGAGGGGAAGTCCCGAAACTGTAGACAGCAAGTCTCCTGATTAACAAACACTGAGCGCCGGGGTTAGCAATTGACGATGCAACATGACGCTCTGTATTTCAGGCCTTCGCGAGGCATCCCGAGTACCTAGCGCAGGTAGCAGATGCCTGTGGGGAGGGGGATCCGTGCCATCCCGGTACCGCTCTTCCGCTTATGTGGTTTTCTAAACCAAATCATCCTAAGATGGGGAAGCACCTGTGTTCAATTTCCCCTGGAATGCTCAACTGCATTTTTACTTCTCATGGCAGATGAGGTTTTTCTGGGTGACACCGTCTGGGAAATGTCACTTTGATTAAAGTAAATATTCAGCGCCGTTAACACGGGGAGCCTATTTGGGTCTCGCTAAGTAGCCGCATCTCACAGAAGCAGAAAGGGGCTGGCCCTCGGGATTGGAGAACTTGGGAGCAGAACATTCCACAGTGTGGTATCTGCCACACGGCAGTGTGTGGCCACTGAGTTCTAAAGCATTTGCTCTGTTTTCCTTTTCTTTCCATTGGCCCCCCCTTTTTTTTCTACTTTATTTTGACACTAAGAAGAAAATATATAAAAATAAGAAAAAAAAAAACCAGCCTTATGATTGCCAAGTTTTTCTTTCAGATTTAGAAGAGAAACCAGTTGTTGAAAACTGTGATGAATGGCGTCCTTTGTTTTATTTCCAGCGTAGCACACAAGGGCGCTGTTGTGGGCATGGGGCCAAATTGCCCCGGGCTGGAAGGGACACTGGACCAGAAGGAGGCCTCGCTATCTAGGTCGGTGTGTCAAGATTTCATCTTAGCGGTTGCTGGGGCCTCTTGGCTTCTGTTGGACTCCAGCAGACCCCCCTCCCCGCCACCACCTTCCACTCATCCCCTGGGTTTCCAGGGCTACTGAGGATACCGTCTTTTTGTAAGAAAGTGTCGCCGCCCGTGACATGAGGCTTTTAGTAGTTTAGTTGTGGTTTTCCTTGCTTCCGCAGCTCCCGACGGCAGGATTGGGTTTGGTTGAGGGAGACAGCCGGTTGCTAACGTGTAAGCAAACCCTGAGACTGTCAACATCAGTCCTCCCTTATTGTCTTCCTGTCACCAAGTGGTTTGGGGCTACCAAGGGACAGAGAGTCTGAGCTCCTTGTTTGGTAAGTCACCCTCAGAGAGGCCTTCCCCCCTCTGCCACCCACACACTGCAGTTATGAGGAAGGGGTGGGTGGGATTTGCCACAGTTGACTTTAACAGGAGGGAGGGGAGTGTCTCAGATGCCTTAAAATCAACGACATTTCTTACAAACCAAAAGCAAAAATTGCTTCCAGGAAACAGGTACCTGCTGACCCAACAGAACCTATAGGGACTCCCTAGTTCTCTGAAGACCCCTCCAGAGATTCGCTGGGGGTAGATCACCCACTTTTTTCACAAACTGTTTATAAGGGTTCTTCCCCCCTCTTGACTTGAAGCTCTTGAAAAGAGAGATGCTTTTACTCTCTGTGCTGAGACCAGTGTTGGCCTCGGAAAATCTTTATTGAATAAATTAAGGTACGGACACAAGTTCACAGCCCGAGCTTTGGGTCAGCACTGGATAACTCTTCAGGCCTGGAAGATTTAATCATTTATCAAGGGACCTAGGTTTTTTTTTCTTTATTTTCATGAAGCTGGGTTCCATTTCTGAAGCACCATTAAAGGAACGAACTGTTTGGAACTCCTCGGGAACAGAAAGTCTGGTGCATTGTGTATCTGTGAAGCTGGGGAGAAGCAGAGGAGACATCAGAATTCCTTAAGAAGACAAGACTTCCTCATAAAATGCCTTGGGTTTCAAGTTCTTCGCTTCCTATGGAGACATCTGTGGGGGCAAAGTGTGAGCCTGAGCTCCCCCTGCCTCTTCCTGTTATCTTAGCTCCCAAATTCAGGCTGTCGTTTAAATGCCCCGATCCGCTTGTAAACTCCACGAGCGAAAATTATGCCAGGTTCTGTGGCTACCAGATTGGAGCTCCTTTCTCTCCCGGCTTCATTCAGTTAATTGAACTGAGCTGGAAGCCTCCGTAATTTATTCTATGGAAGCTTTCTGTGCAAACAATTCCAGGATGAGGGAGAGACTTCCTTGAATCTCTCGAACACTTCGGGATGTAGAGATTGTATTTTGGAAAACATCAGTGAGTCAACGGCCTCAAATGTGATCAATAAAAGACAGCCCCCATCAGCAGCTTCTCATTAACGGAGCAAGGAGCTGGCTCCTTTTTTTTTTTTTTATTGCTTTTTACGTGTTTACAGTATCTCATTCTTTTCTTGATTCTGGATTTTCACACCATATGGCCACATCTTTAAGTCATTTTTCAGCTGCTCTATTAAATAGTAAAATGAGATGCAGAACAGATTTCTTTGATTTTAAAATAGCATTTTGGGTGTGTGACTTTTTTTGGTAAATATAGAAAGAACGAAGGCAGTCAGAAGTATGAAGTTTCAGGTATTCCTACGCAGACAGCATAATATACCGCTTTCTACTGACTTAGGATAAAATGCATGTTTACCTCCTAGGATTTTACCTGCAGGATGAATCGATTCGTTCCCTCTGCATACAGAAATTTATTTTTACTTAAATAAGGTTTTGCTTCCACTATCGTTAATGAGCATAGATTGGAAATGAAATTGAAATGAAATCACCACCATTCAATAGCACACTTCTCAATAGAAAAAAATTGCAAAGTGTATGGGCATACATACTCCCTATCAATAAGACTCAACTACTGTAATCATAATTGGGCTTCTACCACTGAGCAGTACAAAAGATGGGGTTCATTCATGTCTGACTTTCTTTTCTGGGCTGTTACGGCGGCCGTTTCCTTGAGGCCTGGCCAAGAAGACGGTTTTAGAACTCACTGTCGAGAGACCTTCAGGCAAGGCAAGGCCGCGGAGTCCAGCACTTTTCCTGCAGTGCTCTCTGTAAGCAGGAGGGGCATCTTGGTGAAGGCTTATTTATTGGAATTTAAGAGAGAGACAAAGGAGGGGACAGGAAATGCTTAACAAAAGCCAACCGCTGTACCGGCACATTTTTGCAATATGAGCGAATTTGACATTGATCCAGACATTAGCGGTCGGAACAGTGCCGATCACAATTAATCGGCCCAGGAGTATATGGTTTGAAATCTTCAATTATCCATTACAATCTCGACATTGACTTGAAGAAATGACCGACCTAGAGTTAAAACCAAGTGCACTCAGCGTGCAGGTCAATAGTCCCCTAATTGTAATCCAATACGGTCAATTTGAAGTGGAACACAACCCCTGACCATTTGTAAACATAGCTGATATATTTTAATTCCTCTTATGATTCTACTTGTTAGAGAAATAGGCTCTAGTTGATAGAGTAGCCTCTGAATAGTCATATTTTGCTGATTGTTCATTATTTAACCATCCAGCGGCAATAACAATTCGAAGCAAAAATTCTGACTACTTCAAATAAAATTCTGCTTTCTCAGAAATTACCTAGGAATTACTGTTTTTTTATAGTTACCATAACAAACTTATATAGCTTTTAAGTAACAGCATTTGCATGATAAAAATTTTTAATTCCCATTTCAAAATTTAAAATCATTATCACGTCTGCATGTTCTATTCTCTTGAGAATGCAGACTTCTGGAAGGCATCAACGATCTCTATCGACTTGTGTGAAGTTAGTCTTCAAGGCCAGAATGAAGAGTACTATATATTTCCCCCGTAGTACAAATTTATTGCCCTTTTAGCATTTAGTAGGCACCTAAGAGGTGCTAGTCTCCAAAACTTCAAAATTAGGATATCCGAGACTCAAACGAATAAAAGAAAGATGGAGCTGGATCAAGATGGCCACCTGACCAAGCAAGAAACATTCTCCGGAGTCTGCTTTGCCGTTGTCACTTTGAACACCACACAGATAGGGTCATGAGGTGTTGCCTCAAGCTAGTCTGTGTTCTCCTGTTACATTTGGTCCAGCATCAATGCTCAAAAGACAACTTACAGGGTGACTCAAGATAAAGGACCTCTAACTTTCCACTAAATGTTGTACTGGGCCTTCTCGCGAGTTACAGATACCATGTCTAATTACCTCACGTGAGAAGCCACCAGACATTCTACACACCTACATAACGAAGGTTGGGATGTATCATTTCCTTTTCTCTGACTGATACTCAGTTACAGGTGAACGCCTCCGTTTGGTCCACAGGGCTTGCTCACCGTTGCCCATTCCTGTAACATTTAGTTTCTGTACTTTGAACTAGCCTTGCCCAGGAGCCAGAATACAACATCAGCTGCAGCATCACAAACCTATTTTTATACTTCTTAGCCCTTTGGAAGCTACAGCGTCAAAGTACACAAAGAGAGACGGCCTTGACGGCTTAATATTATATGGATTTAACGTAAATTCGCATTACGTGTAACGACACTATTAAACGTGCTAACGTAGCACATAAAATGACTGCTTCTCTTTAAACTTTACTGTTTAGCATATTTGCTGTGATTGTCCACATGGGACCTGTGAGGACAGCTCTGCAGAAACACTTTGCTGGTCTCCATAGCGACTGCGCCTGCACTATGGCCGTGCCCCTCCCTTGGGCCGGAGTTCAGTTACACGGTTTTCCAATCACAGCCCCATGACTGACATTAACATTTCCCCGCTGCCAGGATCCGGTAAATACACGCTGGCAAATAACTTTACATAAACGTGCAATTTGGTCATGTTTCACATTTTTAAGTGAAATCCGATTTTTGGTTGTCACTTTCTTTTTTGCCTCCAGGTTCCATATTCTTCTGGCTTCCCCTTCATCACCCCCATGACTATGGCTAACAAGATGGTGTTGGCCCTTCTATTTTCCCCATCCTTTTACAAGTATATGCAGACATAAATAGATAGGCAAAGTAAAGATGGTTTTTATATGCTAAGGTAACCCTTACAAATGGTTTTATATACAATAGTCTCTACTTAACTTTTTAATGGGTGTTTAATACTTCCCATTGTGAACAGCTCATAACGTATTTAACCACTTTGATCCTGTCCCTCCTGCCTGGCCCAGTGTGATTTTTCAACTCACACCATACACGTTTCCACTTCCTGGTGGTGTTTTCACTTCTGCAGGACTCCAAGAAGTGGAGATTAGAGTCAAAGACTGTGTGATGTGTTTTCAATCAGGAGAAGTTGCAATATGGCTTCCAAAACAAACTGTGACATGTAGCTTTTATTCCCAGTGGCATCTATGGGTATCGCGTGCCCATTTCTCTGCTGTAGGGGGGATGTTTATACATCTCTGGGTTTTGCCAGCCTGGTACGTGCAAAGGAAAATTGAATTGTTATTTTGGTTTGCATTTTCCCCACAATAAGCATATTTTCTGGTTGGTTCAACATGTTTGTTAGAAACGCAAACCCTTTGATCCACGTTCATCATATCGTCTCCTATTAACAGAGTGTAAGCCCCCTTATCACAAACATACGCTTCTTGTATTATCTCCATCTTGGTTAGCTTTTTGTCCGTTGCTTCTCTGTTGCTTCCCCAAGTCTGCTGCAGATATTTCTATGTCACCTTTGAAAATTAGTTAATATAAAATCATCTAATCTTCTTCTGTGTCCTCAAAATAAAACACAAACAAATCAAAATAAAATAAAAGCAAGTCCTTGTTGGAGTTTAATCACCGTGATATAAGTGACATTTCTATGAAGTCTAGCAGTCAAGACAAGAACCTGAGATGTCCATTTCCCTTCCCAGGTCTCGGTTTATATCATCTACATAGCGTTGTTAACCTCCATTCATATGGCTGCTGCGTCTTCCTTGGAAATTTTAAGTATTTGTTTGTTGCTCCCACTCTGCATTTCTGAGTACCTCAGGGAAGAAAATATGTTGGTATTATGTATTTAGTTTATGAACCTTCACAACTTCATTAACTCCCAAGGTTTGTTATTATTTTACATGCACACACATACACACAAGCACACATACACACAAGCACACATACACACATGCACACATACACACATACACAGAGGTGCACATGCATACATACACACATGCACACATGCACACATACACACAGACGCACATGCACACATACACACTAAGGAGCACTTGGGTGTGCGCATTTCTCATAAGACCACAAGAGAACCATCTGCTGAGTCCTGAGAGGTAGCTGCCCCAGTCCTGGAGGGAAGAGATTGGCTCAAACCACTGAACAAGCCCTGTTGCCCTCATTCAGGTATCTGCAGTATCCACTACAAGTTTCAGACCGGTTCCACAGAGAAGGAGGCTTTTTTTGTTGTTTTTTGTTTTTAAATAAATGGACAAAATCATCTGGGTGAAGACTTCATTATTATTTGCTTGAGATTAGAAGTATGAAATTGAAGCCCAGCATATTCTAGAAAAGTTATCTGGTATGCCATAGAAACTAAACTTCCTAAATTTATTTGGCAATTATATAAATAAATGTTTTTGCCAATTATCTAGGAAGGCCTGGCTTATCTCTTGGGGGCTAGTCACTGCTGCAGAAAATCGGGCTGGAAAGAGAGGGAAAGTCTGCCAGCTGAAGTGAGGGCACCTGCCTGCAATTCCAGCAAATAGGGCTGGGGTAGGGTATGCACCAGCTCTTGGGAGGAGTTTGAAAAAGCAGAATTTCAAGTTTGAGGCATCCTGGGCAAATGGAGAAAGAAAATGGAAGAGTAAAAAATTTTACCCAGTTTAGGAACCTGGGAACAAGGTGACCTGAATCCATCTCCCTTCCACCTCAACACTCCTCTGCCCCGTGATTCCAGCTCTCTCTTCAGCTTCTGGAACCCTTCGGGTCTTCCACATCTTTGGGACAGCAGTGTCAGGTGATCCTAGAGCGAGGTACAATCCAGGCAGTCTCAAAGAACCGTGGTCCAAGAGGTTCTGCCGAGCAGGGCAGGGACCAGTGATAAAGTCAATTCACATCAACCTCAAGAAAATGTACTGGGCATGGGTCAGGGTTGTCCTGGTGCCCACAGGGATCTCAACAGCCGGACGGCATGTTCCCAATCCTGAAAGAACAAAGAGGAAGAGGGGCTTCATTCCCAACATCAGTAGAGGACCACAGTCCCAAGGGACCGGGCGTTACCTGGGATCCGGACACCACTTTAATTGTGTCAATAGCCAGATGTGAGTAGAATAAAAAGCAAGACCACTGAAGCCCACCAAGTTCTCTAGAAAAATAAAGTTAAGCTCTACTTGCTGCTGAGTCCCAATTAGGGAACGACCTTTGCCCTGGTGGAGTTATCTCACTGACATTTTCATATTTTCATCGTCCCAAGGAAACCATGAGAGAACATCAGGAAACTAACATGAGCTGCCTTCCTTCAACGTAGGTCAGCTCTGAAGGCAGAGTCAACCCTTGACCATCTCAGGAACTTCATGGAGACCAGTTGAGGTCTCCACTCTAGCGATATTGTGTTCCACTTTCCCTTCTGCTCGATCCCGACTTGCTCTCCTTCCCCACAGATGGCATTCCTGTGTGTTCTCTCATGAACTTTCTCCAAGACAGGAATTGTAATCTCAGAATATATTTCGTAGGGAAGTACCTCACGCGGTGTCAGGAGCCGTTGGAGAAAAGCAGATAAGGAAATTCAGTTTGGGAGTTCTAGTTTTCTCTGGCCAGCTGGCAGGAAAACAGCCCTGGGGCCCTGTGCCGAACACTGTAGCTCAGCCATGTTCTGAGACATTGTGTATGGAGCAATGGAATCGTTAAAGCTTTATCAGCCGGAATGGGATAACGGGAGCGGGGAATACACTCAGGTATCTGAAGATTTGTGAGAGCCGGAAGGAGGTATTACTCCCAAGAACAATGCCTCTTCAGTGCTGTTTGCGAACTATTGAAAGGTCTTGCACGATGGCTTTCCAATGGAAGAGACAGAGAGACTGTCAGAGCAAGTTGTTGGGAATTCAAGGACCCTTTCTACCTGCGACAGAGGACAGAAAGACCCAATCTAGGCCCCCATCTAGGTCATAACTCAAACAAGGTTATTAGAGGTCCAGAAAAGATTGTGTTCTCAAGCCTAGAAAGTCTGTCATGGTAGGATTAAGTATAAGCCACTCAGATATAGGAACCTACCTTTTGTAAAACTCAGGAGAGAGAGAGAGAGAGAAGGGAACTTTTAAAATCCAAATTTTCATGAACTCTGAGTTATAAAGCATGCCTACTTTTGTTTCGTGAAAGTTCTTCCTGGGTTAAAAAAAATGCAGAGGGTGTGGAGAGATAGCTCAGTGATTAAGAAAACATGTTGCTCTTGCAGAGGACCCAGGCGTGGTTCTCAGCCAACACTGCAGGCAGCTTCCATCACATGTAACTCCAGATCTAGGGGATCTACTTTCCTCTTATGGCCCTCGAGGGTCTGGAGTTCTCATACACATACCTGCGCGCGCGCACACACACACACACACACACACACACACACACACACACACACATCATTAAAGGTAATAAAAAATAGCTCAGAGATCTATGGCTTTGTCTTTTATCAGTTCTTCTGGATACCAGACCTGTCCAGGGAATCACTGGTCCAGGTAAGAGAGGACCCCAAAAGAGCTATGGGATCTACTCACACAACATGGGCTTACAATCCATTTTGAGCTGACCTGGTAATGATAACTCTGCCTTTGTTAAGGGCACAGTGTGAAGCTGAGTAAGGAAATGACTTGTTGATAAAGGCACCCTGGCGATCAAGACCCTGACAAGGTCACCGCATTTGCGCATGCGCGTACATTTTCTGAAGCCAGCTTATAACATTGCTAAAGGTTTTTATTTATGCTGATCGAAGTAGAAAAGCCAGAACAGCTGTAGTAGAAAAAAAACCCAGAGGCTCAAAAATGAGGTTCATGAAAATGGATGTATTACACAAAGCGTCCCCCCTGTTGAACAAGCTCCCAGTAGAGTCCTGGGGACTTCCATTGACCAAAGTGCTAAGGAATGCACCAGAAAAGGGGGACCCCATTGTGGAGAGGCTCAGCTGAGGTGTCATCTGTGTGACAGGGATGTGCTGCCTGGGAACTCGATTCCTTGCTTCTCGAAGGCCTGAGTGATGATCGTGTTCCAGAGTCACAGAAGCTAAATGCTGGTGTTTAAATGACGTGATGGATGGGGACTGTAATAGCCCTCAGGAGACTGTGGCCCACATCTATCCAGGAAATCACTAGTAAGGCACGGTTGACAAGGGAGTCACGCAGCTCGGTTAATGCGAAAGAAGCAGGGAAGCTGAGTGTGCTTTGCTTGCCTGCGTGAGAGCCTGTGCGACCAACAAAGCCCACAGTGGAGGCATGGTGGGGGCTCATGGCTGTGGCAGTGGGAGTGTCGGGGAACCGATACAGTGCTGCGGCATTCAGGGACTCTGCAAGCTCAGGACAGAAGCCAGAGAGAGCAGAGAGAGTCTATAGTCCTCAAGGCCTACCCCATCTACTGGTTCTACCGTCTGGGCTCCATGTCCCCAAAGTTCCACAAACTCCCCAAACAGCAGCCCAGCTAGGGACTCTGTGTTCAGATACGCTTCCCTATGAAGAAGGTTTAACACTCAAAGTAACCCCTAAGGCCCAAGTTACTAGTGGTGAGACTGGGGTTGATTCTCAGAAGTCACTGGACCCAAAAGAAGGCCATGTCTCTAGGGGGATGGATCTAGGTCACCATCTACACATATGCATATATTCAGCCATTACCCTCCAATACCTCCCCCACAAAGGACCTAAAGATTATTGAATCTCATCCTATGCTTGGGGAAGTGCAGTATTCAGATTCCTGTGAACAGCGCTGGATCCAGGGTCCCAGGTAGCCATGGCATGAGGGACACTGACGGCTCTTGCTGTCTTCTGGTAGAGCAGGGCTCACGGAGACGGCAGTGAATGGAGTCTCAGCCTAGGTTCAGCTGGCAATGGACCCACTGGGTCCAGGGGACTTACCATCCTGCAAGGTGTTTCTAGTCATTAGGTGTCTAATTACAGTATACGGTCCTGGTAGTTCCTGAGATGTCCCCCTTCCACTCCGCTGATCCGTCAGGTTGAGTGTTAAGAGCCATTTTAGGAAGACGACAATTGGAAACATTTGAAATTGTCCCTAATCACACCCTTATCATCACAACCAAGTCACTAGAAAAAGAGTGATATTTTGTCTAGAGAAATGATAATTTGTGTTGCTTTTTTTTTTTTAGCTTGAGGACAGTAATCATTATGATATTCCCATTAAACAAATCAGTTTATGGCCCTGTCAAGCCAGTGGATCTCAGAGCATAGCGGGGCTTCTGCAAGCAGACCCGAGTATCATACTAGTCCCAGTGCAGGTGGCACACAAGAGGACAGCCATGAAGATAGTGGGTTATTCACCCAAGGCGTGTGGGCCACATCTGGCAGATGTTGTCATCCTTGCCTTTATCAGGAAGTCTGAGCAAATATGACTTATGCAAAAGAGACAGCAGGGCACAGTTAAGGTCTTGCCTTGGGATTATGCTAAATCCCTTCCTCTTTCATAACGTGACAGAGTGTGGATCTGTGTGAGCATCCCGAACATCATCACATGGACCCACCATCCCGATTCGTGATATTGTATCCATCCAGCTATTCCTGACATTGTATCCATTCAGCTAGTCCGATTTATGACATCGTATCCATCCAGCCAGTCCCGATTTGTAACATTGTATCCATCCAGCTACTCGAGACATTGTATTCATCCAGCTAGACACCTGGAACAGGGCTGCTATAACTAGAGGCCCCGCAAAACACAAAGGCATCAGCGAGGAGACAGAAATCCCACAATTACTCAAAGCGTGAAGGTGAAGGTGGAGTTGTTTCAAATTCACCCGTGTAATCTTGGACACACTGGTTGGCTGGGATCAGGCTCTTTGATATTTGCTTAGTGTTTATTACCTGCTAGGCCTTGAAAAGGAGCCACCTGCCCTTGGGAATCAGTCAGTTAAGAGTTGAATCCTTGGAAAGAGGGAGTCTAAGGTGTTCGAGGGTACAGCCAATTGTTCTAATTCTTTTTTAACCACTCAAGTTATTTTTTTAAAGATCTAATTAAACACTGGCGCTCTGTAGGGAGATGACAACGTTACTCTCTGACACTCACTGGTGCAGGAATATTTTTCCGCCAGAGTTTATAGAGACCCTCTTCATTTAATGGGCTAAATGGCCATGCATAACACATTTAAATTATGACTTATACTTTTCTCATTTACTGTTTGTTTTTGCTTTCCTACCATAAGAAATTAATGAGGCTGAGAGCCTTAAACTGTGTTTTATGCATTTATGATAATTATGATTAAAGGACTTTTACACATGTGTATTTATCATGGATTCTTGTTCAAAGAACTATCTTTCATGGTTCAAGAAGCAAAATTAATTTAAATCGGCAGCTGATGCACGACTCTCAACACCGTCAACTGGACGCTACCGGCGGTTTTGATGTAGCGTTGCCTTCAATGCAATAAAGAGACATTGCCCTGAATGGTGCGCCTCTTAAGGGACGGGAAGGGGCAGTCACTGTCTGAAACCCACAGGCTCATGTTCTGGGTCAAGTCAGGGGTCACAAGGCTCCGTGGCTTTCACAGTCTCTGCCATGCTGTAGTTGAGGTGGCGGAGTGGCTTAACCCTGCAGTCGAATGCTAATGTCTACGTCTGTGTTCGTAGACCTTAAGATGGCTGGTCCACGGAGGTGCCTGCCTTTCTGTATCAAGGGACAAATTCACCGCCCCTGCCTATTCAGATTTCCTGACTCGTGGTTTTAAAAGGATGGAGAGGAGGGACTGGTTAATAGAGAAGCTGTCTTGGGGCCTGTGCAGGGAATAGAGATGTAGCCTCAAATGCTGTGTCCTTCAGAGGGGTGGATGTGGTGTCCTTTCACGGCAATAGGGACAGGCACGGTCAAAGGCTCAGACAAGCTTTAAGGACTTTTTAAGGGAATTAACATTTCCCTGTCTTTTGGGACAGGGTAAAGACAAATTTGAAGTAAACTATGCAAGTGACAAGCAGAGGGGCTAGCTCCCTGTCTGTGACCACCTGAGACGGTTCAGACGCTGAAGACAAATTTGACTCCAGAAGCTTCTGAAAACTGAAACTCTAAGGTCATTAGTGGCTATTTAAGGGAAATGCAGTGCCTGGTGTACCAAATATCTGAGAGTTGCCAAGAATCGTTTTGTCCAGCCATGCATCATGACTTTTCCTTGCAAATGTCACCAAAAGTCATTTTGGTCTTACAAACCTCGCACCTCTGATGTGAGCGTTGTCCTTGTGAAATGGAACTCTTTGTGTCGGGAGTTTGATTATGAAATCCCAGTCACAACAAAACCTTGCAATTCCAGAGCACAGTAGCAAACAACAAAAACATTTTGTTTTCTCTCTCCTTCTGCACCCCAATAACCTCAAATATTCATAGTTTTATATAGGTAGGGCTTTTTCTTACGTTTTCCTTCAAACATTTCAGGAAGTCATTATTGTCTAGACACTTAAAGAAGGTCAGAAGACATTGCTGGAAGTGAAAATTCTGCAGGGACTTTTATTCAATAATAAGAGCAATTAAATAGGACATATTATTGAACAATTGAAAGTACCTTCTTCGCAATCTGCACACTTAGCAGACATCCTCAAACATCAAGCAATTACTTACGTTCAGGGCCGTGCACACGGCAAAGCACTATTTTGTACATGGAGATGTTTTTCCCCTTTGGAAAATGCTTGACCCTCTAAGTAGAAAAGGAAAGTAGAAAAGTGAGCTCCATGTTAAAGGTACAATTAATTCATCGCCTTGTAATTGTCTGTGTGTTTAAATCAAGTCGCAGCAATGACGTGATGCAAGTTAAGCAGGCATCTTGTTCATTCCACCAAAGGATGCATATCTGAAAGGCTCATCGGCTATGCGCTTCAATGTCATAGTTCAAAGGCCGTCACATGGAAGGACGGTGATTATATTCATTGGTGGATATGGTATGGTCATAGTAATAGACCTTACTAATTCAATTTGAATTCAATTCACAATTATTTATGTAAGTAAGGCCATTTTTATGAATATGTATTCATATGTATGTATGTATGTTTAAATTTTTTCAAGACAGGGTTTTCCTGTGTAGCTCTGGCTGTCCTGGAACTCACTCGATAGATTAGGCTGGTCTCGAACTTGGAGCTCCACCTCTCCACCCCTGTCTTCTAAATGCTGGGATTAAAGGTGTGCACCACCACCACCCAGCTTCTGACTACTTGCTAACATTACAGTGGGGTAAAGCTGCATCATTTTGTACTGCGTCGTTTTTAAGTTTTTACTTGTGCCACGATCTTGCACTGGCAGCGTATTCACCGTGAGACAAAGGAAAGCTTGCGTGGCCCCTGCCAAGGTTGTCTGGACTTTGTTAAGCTGCACAGCTACCTCCCTGGTCCCCATACCCACAACTTCCTCATGACCAGCATCCCTCTCAAAAGTGATCACAGTTGTTTTTATAAGTGAGAAACCATCGTTACATTTTTATGACTTACACATCTCAACTAGGGTTCACTCAGGATGCCATCCAGTCTACAGACTTCAACAGGTGGGCAATGACACGCACCTATGCTGCAGTGGCATAGGTACCCCGTATGTTCTGCTCATCCATCCCCCCTTGTTTATTTTCTGTTCAATATTTGACACCAGACCCTCTCTTGATGATCTTGAGATGGAAGAAAGAAAACCAAGCTGTACCAGCTCCCCTGTGTGTGCTACTCAGCTATGAGGGAGGTGAAGGTGGATAGTCAGGCACTCGGGTGGCTCACAGAGAGTGATGCTGGAGGATACGACAGAGCTTCACAGGACCATGCCCTTCCCCTTCGGGGATGAGCTGAGCATGGGTGAACAATAGCAATATGGATGGGAAAAGCCAGGGAGTGCTGATGGTCACAGCACGGACCCTCCATAGATCCTATGTGTGTATGGGGCTGTTATAACAGAAAACACATCTGAAGGATGGCTTTCACATGCCTAGGGGCATGGTGGGATTTTTTTGGATACTTCTAACATATTCTCTTGTAAAGTAAAAAGCAGGCAAACTTCTTCAGACACTGTGGTAAGAGGTAGCACTCAATGTCTCTTAATGCTTTGTGAAGTAGCATCCTACCTAGAAAATGTGGCTTACAGGATAGGAAGGAGATTCAGGCAAAATGACCAAGCTGACTTTATCCCTGAAATTCAGGGATGGTTCGACATATGCAAGTCGGTAAATGTAACAAGCCACGTAAAGGGATGCAAAGACAAAAAATCATCCGATCGTCTCCATAGATGCAGAAAAACTGTTTGACAAAATCCAACGTGCCTTCATGATAAGAGTTCTGTAGCATGTAATGCTAGAGGGATCACATCTCGAACACAAGAAAAGCTGTATATGGAAAAGACAGCTAACATCGTCTTAAATGGAGAAAAGCTTGAAGCAGTCCTGTTGAAGGCAGAAAGAAGGCAGGGGTTTCCACTCTCACCACTCCTTTGCAACGCTGATCTTGAAGCAATAAGGCAAGAAAAAGAAACTAAAAGGGTACAGATACGAAAAACCACCAAACTAACTCAATTGGCCGATAACAAGAGGCTATACATTAGGGAATCCCAACATTTCTACCTGAAAACGTCTAGAAATGAAAAACAAATTTATCCGATGCCATCAGGATCCGGGATCAACTTGTACAAATAAAATAGCACGTCTAGATATCAAAAACAAACAATAAAGAGATAACGAACACATTCTCATTCACAGTAGTCTCTAAAATAATATATATATTGTTTATATATATATATTATATACACACACACACACACACACACACACACACACACACTAAGGAGGTGAAGGACCTTTACAAAGAAAACTTTAAACTTCTTAAGAAAGAGGTAAAAACACTGGAAAGTAGAAAGACATCCCATCCTCATGTGCCTGCAGAATTAATGTTGCAAAAAATTTTACCAATTTATTTACAGATCAGATTCAATACACCCCCCCAATCAAAATCCTTATCGCATTCTTCACAGAAATAGAAAAAAAAGTACCCCAAAATTAATACAAAATCACAAAAGACTCCAGATAGTCAAAAAACAATCTTTAGCAGAAGCACAACGGTGGAGGGACTACCATTCCAGACCTTGGGATATATTACTGAGCCATGATGATAAACACGCAGTGCTATTGGCATCAAAACAGCCACACAGGCCAATGGAACAAAACTGAAGACACAAACACCAACACATAACTTCAGCCATTTAACTTTTGACAAGATGCCAGACACATAAGCTGGATGGGAGACGGCATCTTTAACAAACGGTCCTGAGAAAACTGGGTGCCCGCGGGCCAAAGACTAAAATCACACCGACGTCTATCATCTTTCCCAGAAACGAACTCCAAATGGATCAAAGACCTAAACGTGAAACCTGGGGCTGCTAGAGGAACCATAGGTGGTATCAGCCCGAACATAGGTGTAGGAGAGGAAATTCTGAATGGGACTCCATTTGCTCAGAAATTCAGGCATACGATTGACAAGTAGAGCTTCATGAAACTATAAACACAGGAAAAGAAACAATGTATTTCATGAAGAGGAAGCCTGCATAATGGGAAAGAATTGTTGCCATCTATTCATCTGATAAAGGGTTAACGTCCATAATATATAAAAAAAATTTAAAAAGTCAGAAAAATAAATGACCCATTTAAAAAGTGAGCCTGGAACCTGAAGAGAGAGTTCTCAAAAGAAGAAAAAAAATGGCTAAGAAAAACCTCCAAAAGTCTTCCTCATCTCTAGCTATGAGAAAAATGCTAACTAAAATAGGTTTGAGATTTCATCTCACTCCAGCCCGAAGGTCAAAATCAACAAAACAAGCCACAGCTACTGCTGGAGAGGATATTGGGAGAAGGGAGTCTTCCTTCAGTGCTGGTGGCATTGCAAATCGATGCTGCTACTCTGGAAATCAGTGTGGAGAATTCTCAAACAAGCCAAAAATAAAATTTCCATATGATCCAACTTTTCCACTCCCTGGCCTATGCCCAAAGGATCTGGCAATCCTTTCGCACAGATAGCTGCTCAGGCGTGATCATTGCTGCTCTGTTCATGAGAGTTAGGAAGCGGGAACGACCTAAGTGTCCTTCCGCTGAGGAACGGGTAATGAAAACGTGACACGTATGCACACGTATGCACACGTACGCACTCTGGAACGCTGGTCAGCTGCAAATTGCAATGCAATCAGATGCTTTACAGGTAAAGGGATGGTGCTGAAAAGACCATGTGGAGGGAGGGAACCCAAGCCCAGAAAAACAGAGGTCGCATATTCTCTCTCGTTACAGAACTCTAACTCAAAACTTTCAGGTGTGAGTATGAAGTCTGTAGTAACTACAGACACCCGGAAAGTAAAAGGGAGCCATTTAGACTTGGGGAACCAGTAGAGAGGGAAAAAAGACTATTAGTGAATGGATGGGGAAATGAGAAAGAGGGAACTTTTGTTAAGGGGGATAAAAGAAAGACAGAAGAGGATTAAATAACAGAGGGTACTCTTTTTGTTTTGTTTTGTTTTGTTTTGGAGACAGGGTTTCTCTGTAGCTTTGGAGCCTGTCCTGGAACTAGCTCTTGTAAATCAGGCTGGTCTCAAACTCACAGAGATCCGCATGCCTCTGCCTCCCGAGTGCTGGGATTAAAGGCCTGTGCCACCACTGCCTGGCTAACAGAAGCTATTCTTAAGAAGTCTTAAGGAATCATACTATTAACTATCTAGAAATACCAATAATACTCATAATTTGGTATATAAATGCAATTTTCCCCTCTGGGCTGACAGTGCTTCCTCCCAGAGCCAAAGCCCATCTAACAAACCCCAGCACCAGCCACGCGAAGCCCTCTTTTGAGCTACTGGTCAGGGTTGTCCAAGCGTCTCCCAAGACTACTTCCGTGGGCTCCTCTCAGAGGCTGAAGGTGAGTCCCCCTTGATGGAGACACCATGCACTTCAGACATGGGACTCAGAGGCTCCTGAGCTGGACCTGACCTGAACGTCGGCTCCCTGAGGACTAGGTTTCATGCTATCGGAAGGCACCATGCAAGCTACCATAGGAGGGAGGCAGTCAAGAGTCCTTCCTAGGAATGATGCCTATGGATCACAACAATGATTAACAGTGCACGCTGAACTTGTAGGGGGCAGTGGTGACCAGCATACCTTGGCCGTAATCCACAGCTGTCTAACTGTCTTTAAGACCCAATCGCTGGATAAATGTGGTTCATTCCCCTCATCGGGGAAACATCTTTGGCAACAACTGGAGACCATTACAACCAATCAAAACACAGAGATGTGGATCCCAATCCCAACACATACATCTGTAGCACAAATCATGCACCTGAGGCTGAGATCACTGCAGAGGAGGGGGCTGAAATATTGTAAGAACCCTGGGAACAGGGAGCTTTCCAGGGGATTGTGTCTCCTAGGAATATCACTAGCTCGCCAGCATGACTGCCTAAACACTGAGCAAGGACAATATAATAGACAAGCTAATGTGGGAAGGAGACAGCCCAAGAGGCCTCAGTGCTACACAAAAAACATACAAACTAAGGAGAACAGGAGAAATAGACTCTCCTAGGGAAGAGCGTGGTGCGTCATTAACTTCTGACTTTACTGGGTATTCATGGACACCAACACGCATCTTCTCACTCTGTGCAGCACTTAGCGAGGGTTCCAACTGAAAACTGGTGGTATGATGGAAGTAATTGGAGAATGTATGTAGTAAATCCATGGACGTAGGGAGATCTGGCTATGGCATTCATCTCCAGGGTTGATTTGACTGATCTGGCTGGCTACGGAGGGCGTCCACTTCCTCCCTCACACTTCATGTGCATCCCTCTGAAGCTGCATGCTTGACGACCTCCTCCAAATAAAGGGGAACAGCTGGACGGCCTTCCCCATGTCAAGGAGGGTCAGTCTTCGGTTAAGGGTCCACGAGTAGCTATGCTCCCCTGCTAGAACCTCCAAACAAGCTCTCGAAAGTCAAGTACATGGGTGGGCTTGGTTAAAGGCACCCCAACAAGGATGATGGCACTCAGGGACCACTGTCGTACAGCTTAAAATGAGGACCGTCAAGTAGCCTCCATCAATAAGACCGCAAAGAGGGAGAGTGGAGGTGGGGCTGGAGGAGAGGGATAAAGCCGCATCTTTCTTTCTTCTTCTTCTCCTCCCCCCTCCCCCTCCCCCCTCTCCTCTTCCCCTCTCCTCTCCTTCTCCTTCTCCTTCTTATCTTTGCTATAGTTGCTTCTCATCCATTTCACCAGAAGGCTCAACTCTTCAGGAAGGTGGGATTGTGGCAGCGGTCAGCAGCCAGGGTCCAGAAGAGGACAGACAACAAAGGGAAATGGACCTGGGAGGACACATGGACAATAGTTGGCACTCTTTTGTGCCTTTATTTGTCCTCCCTTTTTTCCTACAGGCTAGATCTCGGTATTCACTTTGTAGCTCAGGCTGGCACAGAACTCCCTGGCCTCTGCTTCCTAAGCTCTGGGATCATAGACATGCGTTACATGTGGCTGTTCTGTTCCTTTTCTCTGTTGAAAAAAGTGTGTCCTCAAGTGTCCTTATGTGTCCTCATGTGTCGTCATGTGTCCTCACGTGTTCTCATGTGTCCTTATGTGTCCTCATGTGTCCTCACGTGTCCTCATGTGTCCTCACGTGTCCTCATGTGTCCTCACGTGTCCTCACGTGTCCTCATGAGTTCTCACGTGTTCTCACGTGTCCTCACGTGTCCTCACGTGTCCTTATGTGTCCTCATGTGTCCTCACGTGTCCTCACGTGTCCTCACGTGTCCTCACGTGTCCTCACGTGTCCTCATGTGTCCTCACGTGTCCGCACATGTCCTCACGTGTTCTCACGTGTCCTTATGTGTCCTCACGTGTCCTCATGTGTTCTCACGTGTCCTCACGTGTCCTTATGTGTCCTCACATGTCCTCACGTGTTCTCATGTGCCCTCATGTGTCCCCACATGTCCTCACGTGTCCTCACGTGTCCTCATGTGTTCTCATGTGTCCTCATGTGTCCTCACATGTCCTCACGTGTCCTCATGTGTTCTCATGTGTCATCACGTGTCCTTACGTGTCCTCATGTGTTCTCATGTGTCCTCACGTGTCCTCATGTATCCTCATGTGTTCTCATGTGTCCTCACGTGTCCTCATGTGTCCTCACGTGTCCTCATGTGTCCTCACGTGTCCTCACGTGTCCTCATGTGTTCTCACATGTCCTTATGTGTCCTTATGTGTCCTCACGTGTCCTCATGTGTCCTCACGTGTCCTCATGTGTTCTCACGTGTCCTCACGTGTCCTCACGTGTCCTCACGTGTCCTCACGTGTCCCGGCCTGACCTCAAGCTCTCTATGGAGTCAAGGATGACTGTGAACTTCTGATCCTTTTGCCACCCCAGCCTGAGTGCTGGCATTCCAGGAATGTGTGCCCTCATGCCCAGCTCACGCAGTGCTGGGGATGAAACCCAGGGCTTCACACTTGATAGGCAAACACCCTACGAACACAAAATGCATTCTTTTGCATTTTGTTTTTCACATTTATAGAAAGTGACTTCATACACAGAACCCTAAAACTGTGATGAAGGGCATTCTGCATTAGCAGCTCCCCCCAAGTCCTCCTTTAAATTTATTTTAAAGAAACAGTGGAAAGCAGTCAATGTTGCTTTTCAAAATTAATACCTTCATAAAGTCGGATGCTTCAACCATTTGCATCCAAGGTGCTAAGGGCATTTGTGGTCTGTTTCCACTCGGGAAGGAGACCTGGCCAGAGAGACAGAAAACCTGGACTCTACTCTCAAACTTAGAATGCCTGGTTATGAAACAGCAGGCTGTTGATGCTCCCAACTCTCTGGCCCGATGCTGTGCTTGAATACTGGGTTTAGCCCGTAAAGTCGGATCATCTCCAGCAGGGGAAAGACGCTTATAGTTGCAGTAAGTGTTGCTTCAGCCTGTGCTCTTTACTAAAAACCTTTTTACAATTCTTACGTAACTAATATTCCTGTATCTACTTCTTCAGAATTGCAGTTTTATTTTTAAATGAATTTATACCTTGGTTTAAAAAAATCCATTTAGACACATATGTGATGCAAGCTATACAGGCAATAGATAACTCTGAAAATAAACTGGGTGTTTGACATAACCCCTGCTTTTCCTGTTAGAATCAAAACAAAACACTATCCCTACAACTTGTGGCCCAGGTATTATCTCACTACCTACACGTGCGATCTAATTAAGATGGCCGTGTGCAGGACCACCCTCGGGTTCATTGTGTTCTGTAAGAACATGAGTATTTGTATTATCTCTATTTGTACCCAATATCACCAAAACCAGAGACTGACAAACTCACTTGAATTTAAACGCTGGAAATTTTTGTGGAGCAATTAAAAAAAAAAATCAGACCGCTAAACTTTTCCTTTAAAAATACAAGTGGCTTTTCATAGCCACGGTGATATTTGAAGACAGGAAACGCCCCTGTAAGTCATGTGTGTTGAGATGGCATGTGGAAATGATTTACTCTCTAGTCTTTCCAAGGTGCAAATATGTATGTTTCTGTTCGTTTCTTTGGCCAGGTTCAAGAATCTTGACTTTCGTCCTCAGAAGTCTCTAGCCACTTAGCGTCATGATAAAGTTGAAGGAAAGGGCTTTGGTGTGATCATAAAGCTTGCCTGGAGGTGAGAACGCAAAGCAGCCTCACTAGTCGGCCATACAGACCAGGCAGAGGTGACACACACCTTTAATCCCAGCAGCCACAATAGTTCGCCATACAGACCAGGCAGTGGTGACACACCTTTAATCCCAGAAGCCACAATAGTTAGCCATATAGACCAGGCAGAGGTGACACACACTTTTAATCCCAGAAGCCACACTAGTTAGCCATACAGACCAGGCAGTGGTGACACACACCTTTAATTCCAGCAGCCACACTAGTTAGCCATAGAGGCCAGGCAGTGTTGGTGCATGCCTTTATTTCCAGCACTAGAGAGGAATATAAGGTGGGATGAGACAGGAACTCGCTCTCTTTTCAGTCTGAAGATTTCATAGAGGTCAGAGCTCTCTAGTGGCTTGCCTGCTTTTCTTTTCTGATCTTCAGGTTGAACCCCAATGTCTGTCTCTGGGTTTTATTATTCATGCTACAGTTTGGGTTAACTAGTCCAACTCCTGTTGGCCAGACCAAGGAGTAGATAGGTAGAGAGGTTGGCATTTGCCATGGTGACCCCGAGGAGTTGGCCTAAAACCCAAACCTCCTAGCCACCAGAAAAAGAAAAACATGTTCATAGATAATACTTGCCTGAATCTTTGTTAGCTAGCATACCAAGTGTCAAAAGGAAAGGCTACAGGCCTTATCACCATCCCAAGCCTGGTGTTTCTGCAGAGTAGTCCTGGTCCCATTGGTGTCCTGCTGCAGACTCCCTGCAGACCTCTGGACACACTCACATAGGAATCTATGCACATTCTAAAATAGATGCTGTGGTTCTAACAGTTTTGTTGTTTCTTTGAGACAGGGTCTCAGGTAGCCAAACCCGGTTTCATCATCACCGTGTAGCCTTAGGTGATTTTGAGCTCTTGATCCTCCCGCCTCTGCCTCCTACATGCTGGGATTACAGGTGTGTGCTACCGTGCAGGCCTCTGTGGGTTTATGGGTGCTGGAGATAGGACCCTGGGCTCCATCCATGCCAGGCGGATGCTCCGTCACCTGAGGTACACACCCAGTCCATGTTCCTTAGCTTCATTAGGAAAACAAAACAATATACATTGTCTGCTGGGTTCTTCTGAGTCTTCAAGAATCCACTCCATTTAAAAAAAAAAGTGCTGGCTAATTTTTTTAGAGTATGAATAAGCCATTCTAGATGATTAGGTTGCTTCCTCCTCCTCTTCCTCTTCTTCCTCCTTGCTCATTACACACAGCATCATAACTCACTGCTTCATGAGGTTTAGAGAACAGTAGGGGCCTCATTAGAATAGGCCACTGGGACCATGGAGTCTATTCTCTCTACATGTTTGAGTTTGGCCGCTCAAGGGTGGGATATTTCTAACAAGCTTTCAGAGGGTGCTATTGCTAAGCCCCAAGGAGCCATCTTCAAGTGGCAGTGCTGGGACATCGGAGCACAGGTTCCTATGCAGCGCCGTGAAGGGTCTTGCACGGGGATGCTGGCCGCTGTCACAGGAGTCACCGGGGACTTGCTGGGTTGGAGAGCATGCATGTTGCAAATTTGTAGATACCGAGAAATCCTCCTTCCATAGAGCAGGTGTGCACAGGACGTGGTGGTGCGTGTGTCTCCAGTATTGTTGGTTCAAATGACCTCTCGCCTCTCCCTGAGGGCTAATGAGATTCTCCATCACTTCAGAACAATCCAGACCTTCTATGAACTGCATGCTCACATCTGACACTCATTTTTAAAGCGGGCAATTCCTTTGGTTTGGGTTGTTGTTATTGTTGATTTATGGCAGCTCAAAAATACATGTTTTAGCTATTAATCTCTTGCTCTTCTATGAATAGGGCCATGGTTTTCTCTGGTCTTTATTGTATGCAGCACAACGATTGACTTCCTGTTCATTTTCTATCACTAACGGAATGGCACTGGTCCCTCGGAAGACCATAAAAATTCCAGAATAAGACATCATTTTCCTTTCAAACCCTCAACTCCTATCCTATGCCCACATTGCTAAATGCTGACTGGTAGTTGACAGATTATGGAGATCCTGCAAATGGGAGTAGGTGGGAGGTCCCCCTAATCTTTCTAACCAAAGGGTATTTCATTTCACCCTAAACCAATGTTAGGAAATAAGACTTCCCTCTGTAGTTACAATAAAGCAACCCTCTATCTAGACAACACGGAATTCTGGTAAATTCTTGAATAAAAGTTTGCCCCAGCCACTTTGACATAGGATTATTCTCTTTTGACATATTATAAACATTAAAAAAAATTTAATGCCCATCTGGATGGCTCATTTTTGCCAATCGCTACCACCACCAGCTGCAAAACTACAGTGACTACAAGCCATCCAGCTGCCACACACTCCCGGTGCCAAGAGAGCAAGCAAGCTGCCAACATTGCTTCAAGTGGCTGGGCTGGGCCGGAGCCAGGACTGAGGGAGGATGTGTTTCACTGCTAAGCACTAGTACTAGTCAGGGCTCAGATTTTCAGTGGTGCTATTTGTATTTGCTTTTTATTTATTTTATTATTTTTTTTCCTGGTCATCTACTGCGGGAGGCTGCTGGGGACAGCATCCCTTTCCTGGAAATGGCAGCAAAACATGTTGATCCGTCTTTCTCTGCCTTTTATGTTCTTGCCTGGCATCCTCTGTGCTCGCAAGCTGCCTGCACGCAGTCATTAGCAGGAAGTGCCTGGCGCCGCGGAAAACGGTGCCATCTCTCCAAGACTGGCTTTCCCCAGCCCTGACTCTCTCTCCCCATCCCTAATGGCACACTTTGCCTTCGAGTTAAGTTTGTTTGGCATTGTTTTCTCACAACATATCAGGGAGAAATTGCCTCCGTGGTGGGTTTCCTAGAAGTGCGCCTCCATTTGAGTCCTTGAGTCCCCGAGAGTCTCCTTGAGCAGGGAGGGGGCTCTTCCTCCTTTGAGGAACAAAGAGGTGAGGGATTCCCTATTGACCTCTGCCATGGGCTGTAAGGAGCCACAAGTATTCCTGTGATAAGAAGATTGGTCATTTTTCCCCTCCCTGCTGAAGTCAGAAGTCATGTGACTCACTTTAGCCAATCAACCGCGGGCAGAGTCATGTGTTTGAGCTCCACACAGTAGTTTTGAAAGCCTGCGTAGGATTTGAAATCTTTTTCTTTCCTTCTGCCAGAAGAGCAGTAGAGTCCAAATGGACACAACTTTGTCAGCCTAGGTCCCTAAGCTGGGGAGGCCATGGCTGACCACTGTTGACCCATGTTTGAGATTAGCTGTGACTATAGAATACCTCGACACAAGGAGACAGACAGCAAGCTTTTGCTTACGAGTTTCTACAAACTGTAGCCAATATATTGGAAAAAGAAGACAAAACCCAGGGAACTTGTTTGCTTGTTTGTTTTTTTCATAAAAGCAACACTAACAGAGGCCTGTCATGGGGATGTGCTTTAATCCCAGCACTCAAGGGGGAAGAAGCTGGTGGATCTCTGTGAAGTACAGGCCAGCCTGGTCTACGTACGTAGTAAGAGCTAGACCAGCCAGGACTATATAGTGAGACCCTGTCTCGAACACACAAACAGCACAACACTAACAGCCTTGACTGCCCAAGTATGATACTGAGGGATAGCTTCACAAGCCTCCAACACAACCCGTGAAACCTACCACACCAGTTAACGAGACAGACTTGCCGCAAAGTGACCATCCAAGGTCACATAAATAGCAAACCTAGACTTCACAGCCAAGCGCATCTGACGTCAAAGTCTATCCTCTCTCCACTGGGCCACACTGCCTTCTGTGTCTTCTCTACAAGAAGGACACAGAGCAAGAGTCAGGGATTGCTTTCAGCTGAACAAATCCCCGTTGCTTTATGAATCCCACGGCAGAGAGCATAATAGCAAAGTCTCGGCTGCTAACAACCTAGCCTCCTACAGAACAGATGGAAACCCACTCACTAAGAAAGTGACCAGGCAGAAGCCGCATCAGCTCTGTGTCCTGGGATGGCTCCTTTAGCCTTAGCCTTCGAGAGGTCACAGTTCTCACAGGCCTTCCTCCTCTCCCTTTGTGGTGGGACGAAGTGCCTCAGGCTGCCAAACTGAGATGTTAGTTGTGGGGTTGATAGTAAAACTTGGGTCCTTTTCTCCGCAATCACACCCCTTGTGATGGATTTCACAGCGTTCCGCTCTCTGGCAATGTCTTTTGCAGAGATTTCCAAAGCTTGCTTGGGATTTTCTACTCCCAAATGTGTTGAGACCGTTATTAAAAAGGAACATTCGGTAAATAGAATTTGGGGTTGTGTGTGTACTTTCAGTTTGAAGGGATTGGTGCCAAGACTGTTGCCACAGAAGGGGGTGTGGACTTTGTAAGTCACCGAGTCTGACTGCAGATTCTCACTCTGATGCCAGGGTGATGGGAAGAATCTACTGGTTCTGTCACTGAAAACGAGGGAGAGAATGCAAAATCTATGGCCCTGGAGGTCCCCAAGCTTCCCACCTCTTAGAATATGGCTTAAAGGAATATTTATTGTTTCATCCATCTATCTATCATCTATCTATCTATCTATCTATCTATCTATCTATCTATCTATCTTTCTACCTATCCATCCATCCATCCACCTACCCATCTATCCATCTATCTATCTATCTATCTATCTATCTATCTATCTATCTATCTATCTTTCTACCCATCCATCTATCTATCTATCTGTCCACCTACCCATCCATCTACCCATCCATCCATCTATCTATCTATCTATCTATCTATCTATCTATCTATCTTTCTACCCATCCATCTATCTATCTGTCCACCTACCCATCCATCTATCTATCTATCTGTCCATCTATCTATCTATCTATCTATCTATCTATCTATCTTTCTATCTATCTATCTATCCATCCACGTACCTACCTATCTATCCACCTACCTATCTATCATCTATTATCTATCTATCTATCTATCTATCTATCTATCTATCTATCTATCGCTAACACTGTAACATGATATCAGCCCTTCTGGTCTGGGACAATTTCATGGGGCCAAAAACTGGGCTCCTTCTATCTTCAGCCCCCAGTCTCGAAACTCCACCTTTGTCCCTTTCTCCAACCTCACTCGTCACCTTTTCCTTGGCCCCACAACCCCTCCGTAGTCAGGGCTGCTGACATGGAGGCTGGAAGGGACTTAAGCATCCCTTGAGGTGTGATCTGAGAGCCTTGTGCGTTTCATCCACGCAGCCTGTCCTCCAGAACTTGGCAGTATGGCTACCCCTTCACTACCAAGAGGTGGTCTCGGATGAGTCCGTTTTGCATCGCTGAGACGAAACACTCGAGACACTCAGCTCAGTAAAGGACAAGCTTCACGGTGGCTCATGGTTTCTGAGGTGTTAGGCCAGGGTACTGGGCCTTGAGCTTTGGACCTGTGATACTAGCCCATCACGATGGGGATGCCACACGAGGGATGCTCAACTCATGGAGTTCAGGGAGCAAAGAGAGAAGGAGACCTAGGGGAGGGCCTAGGTCCCCAAGAGTCCTTCCAGGACACTTCTGGCGACCTAACTTCCTTTCACAGGTCCCCTTTAAGGCTTCTATCACCTTCCTTTAAGGTCAGGTCCTCAACACAGAATTCTTTAGGCAAGGGGGTAGGGAAGGGGTAAGGGGCATTGTTGATCTAAGCTGTAGCAGATAAAAACCGAGGAGCAGTTTGCAGGTTCTATCCCACCTCGGTTCCCTCTCTTGCTTTCCTTCCCCTCTCCACAAGATGGTCCTGAGACCCAAGAAGTAGTCCAGCCTCACCTTCATTACTCACACCAGTTAGGTCCCGTGTGGTCTCTTTCTAAGCTAAAGCCTTTCCACACCCGTTACACGGGGCCATGCCGTCTCGGAGAAATGCTGTGTGTGAGGAAACATGGTCCTGCCACCAATAATAATAAATCATGGAAAATCCTTCAACTAGTTGTCTTGGGAGGTGGAGCGAAACGCTGTCTCCAGCCACGGGAAGCATTGTAAATGTCACTCCCTCTGTCTTGATTGGCACCCTCTAGATTTAACCCAGCGTTTCTTTTCAGCTGCAGGAGGCCTTTCTCTCTCCCCGTAGTTGTTACGTATTTCAGCTGCGTGTGTCTCCTGATCAGAGTCTTTTCTCTTGAAAGGCAACGAGCTGGGGGTGTCCTTTTGCTGTAGGAATTCCTACCGCCAATAGCCTTATGTTACCCGCCCACTTGGGCGTGGCCTCTTATACTATTTATGCAGATGTAAAGCAAGCATCAGGCCTCTTTTCCGGCTGTGGGATTCCTTTACTATTCTCCATTCCGGCAGAGGATTGTGATCTGTGAGTTTTCCCTAAACTGGGAAAAGCACAAACTTTTCAAACTTTCCCAGGTGGCATACCTCTTCCAACAAGTCCACACCTCCTAACTTTTCCCAAACCGTTCCTCCAGCTGGGGGCCAGGTTCAAACACGGAGGCCCTTCCCATTCAACAATCCTCAGCCGGGATCCGTTTGCGATTGCGACCTCACCTCTCCTTTCTTCTCACCCGTCTCCCCTCCTCTGCTTTCTTCTTCTTTGGCAGCCTGAGACATGTCACTCCTGCCAGGTACAAGCTAACCGGTACTGCTTTATAGAGTGAGAATCGTAAGCATCCCCTTTCTCCAGGCTTGTAAGGCTGGGGTCGCTATGCTAAACGCCCGCCTTCCTGGAGGAGAGCGATGGTTGCGCCCAACACTGCCATTGGCACACGTGTTCGAGTTCTCCAATGAGAGAACAGTGCGGGGGCGGGGATTAGGGGGTGTGGGAGTGTTGGGGTGTGGGGGTGTGAGGTCAGGTCAGTCTCTTGCACTAGTCAGGCCTTGCTTTGGATGAGGCCTCCCTCATTAGAGAGACCCCTCTGCTTCACTCAGAGTCCATTGACTTCAGTGTAAATAAATCTCCTCCAAAACCCATCCTCACAGAGACACAGAGAGAGTCCCGCTGGCCACGTATCCGGGCATCGTGGCCCAGGCAAACACCAGTGTCTGTAAACAATTTATTCGCCTACGGAAAGAACAGTTTCCAGTGTGTGTTCTAGTATAACAAAGAATGGATCCAAACAAGGAATCGTGACTGAGGAAGCTGGAGGGGAGAGACGGAGGAGAAAGCCCGTCAGCTCCAGGGTGGGTTAGTGGTGTGGGGATAGCCAGTGTGTTGTCGGATAGGCTGAGAGGAAGCAGCTGAGAAGGAATCACTCATGAGTAAGAAGGAGGAAGAGAGGACAAGCCTTGGGCTCAGCCAGGAGGAGAATGAGTCCCACACTGCCCTGGTCTCCCAGGCTCCTCATTGCTCTCTGCATGTCTGTGGACAGTTCTCTAGGGTATTTATAATTTACATAATAAAAAGCTTTTCACCTTCCAGTTAAGGGAGCAAAATTAATTACCGTGGCCCCTTTTACCTCACGGAACGTTTTTTGCTTAAACTGGCAGGAACAGTTTGTGAACTCTTCAACAAGGGATGGGAGGGCGGGTGGGTGTGGAGAGATGCCTGGGAGCAGGCGAGGCGGCCCTGGCTTCTGCAGTGTTCTGGAATGGTCAGATGGGGCTGGGCCGGGGCTCTGCATTCAGTAGAAATCTCCATAGCCTGACCTGTCCTTTTGCCCCCCTCAGCCTGAATTACCTCACTAATGATAATCAACTCACAATCTGAGGCTCTGTAATCAGCCTGCTTCCCCCCTCCCCCAAACAGATGTTGAATGGATGGCCACCAGAAGGGTTGTTTCAACCATATCCTTCCGTCATGTCTTGTCCCCTTCTCTTTTGGGCACCATTTCAAATAACAAATAGGGAATTTGATGTTCCCGGATATCTGGCTTTGAAAATATATGGGCAGCTTCAAAGTCCCGTGACTAGGGGAACCGGGTTTGTTATCCATAAAGTCTCTTGTTCTAAATCCACGGAGCTCTTTGGGAAGCTGTCCGCATCAGCCCGATACCGTTCGTTCTCACCACCGTTCTGCGAAGGAAGCAGGTGGCTAGTGTTATTTCAGCGATTTTGCAGATGGAGAGGTAGAGGCCGGGAGGGGGGTTGAGTGTGTGTGGCATCCACTCTGCACAGACGAGCTGGCAACAGAAGCCAATGTCGGGCGTGCAAGGTTATAAGGGCCCCTGAGAGATGGGAAAAGCTCAACTGGGGTTCTCTGGAAAGCTGGTGGAGGGTATGCAGGTGAGGGTGGTGAGCCCAACCCCCTACCTACCACTTATTAAAGGAGGAAGCTTTACTGTTTGTTTCTGTCTTATTAAGTGGTAGTACTTACGATGTGTATCCAGGATGGCAAAAGGAAGTGGGGAAGGTTGCCATGGTGAAAGTGAGCCCCTTTAAGCCGCTTTCCTTTCCTTGGATAAACAGGATAGTCATAGGCAAGGGTAGTTGTTTTATTCCAAGACAGAGTTTTGAGAGGCAATGTGTGGCCAACATTGAAGGTGGAAATTCACCCATGATGGAGTTGGCAGGGTCCCTTCCACCTCTCTCTCCTTTGGCCTCTGCAGTTCTCATGGGATTGGCATTTGGTTAGCTCTTTCTGGATTCCGGTGTCCCCAAGGTTGCACACACCCCTCCTTTCCATTCTCTAGGCAATGATTGGAGTCGAGGTTTGGTTAGAACCAGTTTTGGTTAGAACTAGCAGCAACCGGGGTCTTTTCAATTACCCTGGGAGCTCAACTTTTCTCATCTGACTTTTAGTGTATAGACTGATGTACAGAAGTTACCTATGTAGTTATGGAGGAACTGGAGTGTCTGGGGCAGGCTGGGACTAGAAACAAGATAGATGCTGTGGATAGTTTGTGACTCTAAGATGCAAGCTGTCTGTTGAGCTTCTAGGAGACCAATGGGGGGTGATGTTTGTCCGGAGAGATACAAAACCTCTGAGCTGTGGGAGATGTCTTTCTGCTGGTGAGTGTGGCCAGCTTCCTCACTGGTAAACTGAGGCCATAAAAGCAGGTGCCACCTAGAATCTGTAAAAGTCACGTGAATTGGCGTATAGAAAGCACTTCACTGTCTAGTGTTGGTGAACAGGTTCCAACCAGTTACTCATAAGGGTTGGAATATAAATCTGTTTTCAGGGAGAGAGTTCATCTCAGGCATGACCTGATTAAACAAAACACCTGGTTACATCTGCATGATTCTATAGTTTGGATACGGTCTGACCCCTCCAAAATTCATGTTGAAATTTATTCTCCATTTCGAGAAATGAAGAGACTGGATTAGGTAGGACCTTAGGTGACTAGGGCTTTGTCCCCATGGATGGATTAATGGATTAGTTAGTGTGTTGAGGTTCATGGCCATAGTGGGTCTACTCTGAAAGCCAGCAAGGCTAGGTCTCTTACCTTTTGAGGTCGGGTGGCCTCTGCAGTCTGCCAAGCAGAGAGCCGTCACCAAGTGTGTGTAGCCCCTTAACTCTGGACAAGAACTGCAAGCTCCTCTCCGCTAGTGCTTACCTGGGGTGTGGCATTGTGCTATGAGCAATAGAAAATGAACTATCAAGCGAGCAAAATTAATTATTGTGGCACTTTTACCCATGCTGGAGTTGGCGGTTTCTCTTCCACCTCTCTCTCCATTGGCCTCTGCAGTCCTCGTGTGATTAACATTTGGTTAGTTCTTTCTGGATTCCGGTGTCCCAAAGGTTGCACACACCCCTCCTTTCCACTCTCTCGGCAATGATTGGAGTCGAGGTTTGGTTAGAACCAGTTTTGGTTAGAACAGTTTTGCTTAAACTCGTTGGAACAATGTGTGAACCCTTAAATAAGGAGGCAAGCGTGAGGTGGAGTGTGGATAGATATTGGGGAGAAGGCAAGGTTGTTCTGGGATAGTTGGACAGGGCCGTGCTGAGCTCTGGATTCAGGAAAGCAATCTGTGGTCTGACCTGAGGGGCTAAAAATCCAGCTCAGGTGTGCCCCAGTCAGTATGGCCAGCAGCTTCCTGGACAAACTGAATGATTGCCGAGAAGATGCCACAAACCCTGGGCAGAGTGACCATCTGGGCTGGACTATCCCCCTTGCCTGTGTTTTAATTTACACACACCTCCTCTCTCAAACATCACACCTGCGCACTCTCCCGCAACTGGGAATCTGCTGTAGGAGCAGCAACAGAGGGAAGACCTGGGCTGAGTAGAACCAGGTGACAAGATCACCATGAGAAGAGCCGAGTATGGGACCCGTGCCAGGAAGGAACCTCTTCTGTTAGGGGGAAGCACTTGAGTTGAGTCTTCAAGAAGAAGCGAGTGTCAGCCAGGAAGGGTTTCAGATTGAGAGAGAGCCTGAAGGAGGAGGACCTGGGTACTTTCTGTGGGATAATGAAGGACTGGCACGGGCTGCAAGCTCGCAGAAGCCTGGATTTTATCCCGTAGGCCAGAGGGCTCAGAGGTAGCGAGCAGAAAGAGGGTTTGAACCTTCAAGTGAGCCCAGGGGCATCTTCATCTGTCCATCATGCTCTCCCACACATGGGCAGGTGGCAGATTGAAGGGTGGCCATTGCAGATGTGATACAACCACGATACTCCATCTCCTGGAGAAGTCGGGTAGAAACCCTTCCCTTCTCGCAGCCCTTGGCTTTTTGTGCTATTCTCTTTCCTGATGGGAGACATGAAAGTTTTCAGCAGACAGGCGAAGGTCTGGGTACACTTGACCTACACAGGCTGAGCTGGGCTGTAGGATGGATTTAGCATTCCTTGGGGCCTCTGGGACATGGACTGGAGAAGACTGCCTGATTTCCCTGAGGTGCGTGTACAGGGGAGGAAGCAGGAAGCAGCCTAGGCTCCCAGGTGCCAGTGTCTCCCCTGGGGAATGCTTTGGTGCCTGCTCAGAAAACCACATGTTCAACCGGGGAGCAGCGAGCTTTGTCTATGGGCGGTAATTGTGAGCTCGGTGCTAACTCATCTAGCTGAGTAGCCTCTGTAACTCACTAAAAACAATCCTTCTTACAAGAATGCTTTTGATAGCCTTTATTAAAGATGACCACTGTCAGGATGGGTGACTGGCTTTTCTTTCCCTGCGTGGAACATATTTTAAGTACTTTCAGATGGCTTAAACTGAATCAATAAAAAAAGACTTTTTTTTTTTTCTGACCCAATTTCTTCTTTCTTTTTCAAATTCTCGCTCACATTTCAAGAGTTGCTTTGTTCGGTTTTACAACTTAAAAATTCGCGGAGAATGAGAGTTTAGGAAAATCCCCGGACATCTGGCTGGGGTAAATGGCAAGATTATGTAAGGGTGGGGGTGAGAGGGAGATATTAATTAACAATCTAAGAATTAAATCAAACACGGAATAGACGTTCTCGGGTCAAGAGGGGTCTTGAGAAAGGGGCGGAGAGGCTGAGTGTGGTCGTGTTGATGTTCTTTTCTGTATAGATTTCAAATCACATTTTGGCTTTAGGTTTCTGGCATCGGAGATGTTGTGCGGAGCGCGCTGGAAAATGGAGACTTCGCGTTCTGCTTTTAGCTCCCACCACTCTGCCGAGGCAACTTCTCGCCCCTGCTGCAGTGTCTGGGCGGAGAAATGCAAATCCCAGCCGAGGAGAGCTGGCCTCCGGGGAAAGGGGGTCTTGGACAGCTTCCAAGGTCTGGAGCACAGAGGAAAGACATATTTCTTTGTCACACACAGTCGGTTCTCCCCGAGGGTTTCGGCGGTATGGGAAGCAAACGATGGGGAGGGGGTGGGAGCGCCGTGGTGGGGAAGTCATTAGAGTGTTCTTCTCTCAGACGGAAAGCTAAACAAAAACAAACCACCGTGAGTGTGAACACAGGCAAGCTGGAGGCCTGGAGGCCCTCTCTCACTCAGCACTTGCGGTACAGCATGGTTATCAGCCAGGGCTGCCGAGTCGTGGACACCCCCGAGACCCCCTTCGGGGACCCCTCATGTAGACACGTGTGTGGGTTTATCCCGCGATTGACCCGGATCGGGGGAAGCTGTGAGGCAAACCCGACGAAGCAAACCTGAAATCATTATTATTTTTTAAAGACTCTGTGTCTAGCAAAATTCAAGACATTTTTCTCAAGTGAGCGTCCTCTGAATATTAAAATACACGCATAGTCTGAGGGGAATTTAATCCACCTGTTTCATCTGTACTTAATCCAGCAAGTTCTTGTTCTGTAAGAATCGTTTGGCATCCAGGAACCTTTATGAAGGGTTTGTAATGTATCTATATAATATATATTTATATAAAACCTTACTTGAAACAGGATGTTACTTGGGTCAGTAACAGTCAAAAAAGAAAAGAAAAGAAACCTAGCAAACTGTCTGTCTGAATCTGAACTCACAGTGAGAATCACAATAATAGAATAGTCTCTTGTCCTCAGTTATACAGCGGTGGGTAGAGTCTCCATTTGAGTTTTCGAGGAAAAAATGTCTGGGACACCTTGGAGGGCTCGGCCACCATCTGCTTGCAACCCTCAGTAGAGTTTTTCCCCCTGCCGTCTCATTCACGAGTGTTCTGAACTTTAAGCAAGATTTCACGAGAGCCCGAGCCCTGCGCCGTGTAAGAAAAAGAAAAGACATTTCGAAACCAGCAGCGTGCTCAGTGGCCAAACTCCAGGGCTTTTTCAATTACAATGATAAATCCACCGCCTCCCCAGTTTTCATGATGCTTTGCCTGGCTTCCCCGGTAGGAGGTGCTGTTCTCCTCTGGGATCCAAGGACGTGGGCTTGGACTGTTTTTATTACGCTGCACAAGGGTACCCAGCTGCTCAGACTGGGCTGACCTTTTGGCCCAAGAGCTGGTTTCTCACTTTCCTTTTCTGGCAAGAGACCAAATCTGAGGTAGTTTCTCTAAGTGGAATTGACCCTTATTCGGAAATGCTCCCCTGTCTCCCACTGACTCCATTGTGCCCATTAGGGTTCTGGAACCGGTGAGCTTCCATGATGAAGTTATCAGACTTCCAAAAGAAGGCGAGAGGGGTGACGAACCCCAGACTCGAGCATCTCTCTGGCTTTAACTGACACCTTGTGACCCTGACAATCTACTGGTTTGGGTAGAAGAGGGGCGGCCGGGGGCGGGGGGGGGGGTATCTTCAAACCCAGAAATGCGATGAATGAAGGCGATTTCTGGGTTGGTTAACATCCACATTCCCTACCCCGCGTAAGTTCACGCTCCCGCCGCTGACTCTCGTTTAGGTTACTATGTATGTTTTAGACAAAAATACAAGTTGGCTTTTAGAAGTTTTCAGAAAGCAGTGTTTTAAACCCAGGATAGTAATTTGATTGAGACTTTCTATAGTCGAAAATAAAATAATTACAGGGTGAATTCCGAGCCCTGGCTTTGGAGTTCATGCTGGTAACTCCTACCCAAGGTCCCTTGATCAGCGTGCAATATGCATTTCACTGAAATGACCTTGGCTGATTTTTGTCTGAACCGGCGCAATTGAGTTATAAGAAATCAGCCAAGAAAGGTCCCTGGGGAGAAGGAATGGGGAATTGTGTTTGCGTTTTTGCTGTCAGTGCGAGGCTTAAGTAGAAACTTAGAATCTGAGGCCCGTGCCCTTTGCTCTCTGATTGCTTTTCTCTTCTCCAGACTCTTAGAATCCCTGCTCCCCCTCCTTGCCTGGCTATCCTATGTGTGGATCCCGCCAGGCGAGGAAGTTCCTGGGATCTCTTCTCCTCTCTCTCTCTCTCGTGCACGCTTCCTCTGTTTACATGGAGTATTGGCGATATTATTCATAAAAGGAAGGGGGGGAAGAGATAAGAATGGGGTTGAGGCAGGAACCTGTCATTGGGAAAGAAATGACATGCTGTAAAAATCTAAAGAGTTACAATGAGACAAACCGAAATCTGGCTTGACTAAAAGTTTTTTTTAATTATAAGGGCTTCTGGTCGAAAGTAACTTCTAAGAAGATGGAGACTTTTGCTTATTTTTTTTTTCCTGCAATGTCCCAGCTCCCTGGAACGGTGCCTGGCACATAATACGTCAATAAATATTCATCGCATGAGTGAGCGGAAGGGATGGAGCCAGGCACAGCCATGGTGTGACAGTCTGTCAGGCAGAGTGGTAGACTGATCATGGGGAAACGGAGGCAAGCCGGCCTCCACAGCCTGCTGCAAAATCTGGAGCCCGGACCCCTGGGTGGCCACACTGGGGCTACCTGTCTAGGAAAGGGGCTGGGGAGAGGTGATGGCGAAGCCACCTCTACTTCTCCAAAGCCGGTACGGACAAGATGGCCTCTTGTCTGTCTCTCAGTCTGTAGCCAAAGATCAGAGGTTGGGACACCATCGGCAGCTCAAAGGTGGCCAAGACTTTGTGTCCAAAATGGTGGGCCTGCTGGAGAGTGAGGAAAGTGGGGGTGTTTAAAGTCCCCCCCCCCTTCGGCTCTTAAATGATGGAGTAACTGAAAAATGGCAGGGGTGCTTTGGAAGCGTACGGGACAGCGTATGACAGAAGCCCACGGACTGGGTGGGACAGTCTTAGCCTTTCGTTCTCTCTCCGTTCTGGAAGCTGGCCATCTAAGATCAAGTCCTTGGCCGGTTGGTTGCTCCTGAGGACTGTTCTTGTCTGTCGGGAGAGGCTGAGCGAAAGCCATGGCACTGGTAGCTCTTCCCTGGTTTGTAAAATCTCTGTGTGTCACCTCTTTACCCTTAAGGACCTCACTAGAGGATTACGGGAAATGGAGGCTCTTCTTGTACAATGGCTGTCTCAGATCTCTGGAGATTTAAAGCAGTGCTTGCTGCTATGGAGCCATAGTATCAGTCATGCCTCAAGAAATACACACACACACACACACACACAAACATACACCTATATACACAACACACATACACGCGCAAACACACACACATACATGTACACAGATGCACACAAACACACAAACATACACCTATATACACAACACACATACACGCACAAACATACACCAAACACACACATGCACGCACACAAACACACACGTACGTATACACTGATGCACACAAACAGACATACATAAACATACACACATATACACAAACACACATGCACAACACATACACACATAAACATACACACATGTACACACATGCACACATATACACACACAAAGACGCACGGATACACACACACGCACGCACACAAACACACACGCTCATATACACAGATGCACACAAACACACGTGTATATATACACAAACACACACACATACACACGAGCTTGAGGCCTGCTTTGTGACTGAAAATCCTAGCAGCAGGCAAGTCGAGTACCCAGAGCTCCAGCCCGTTCCTTTATCCAGCTATCTGAAAGGCTAGCTATACTTAGACTCTCAAGTTCTCATGCAAACCACTGCAAACACAGACGGCCTAACAGCCATTCTCGGGAGGAATTTTTCTCCCATTCAGTACTGAAAGTGTCATGCCAGAAAAGTAGGCTTAGAAGGACTCTGGGAAATGTACACTCTTATTTTATTGGCCCTGCCCTGTAGAACCCGAGGCTTTGATGCTCGCTTAAAGCCTTGAGAGGCAGGAGAGGAGCAGGTTCCACACAGCCCTGACTTGGCACAAGCGCCTGAAGCCTTCTGATGGACTGACTGGCTTCTGTCTGGTGTCCAGGAGGGCTCACTCCACCCTCACACTTGACTTGGTCTTCAGTGAATTAATTAATGGGATAACAAATGATCAGTGTTTCACGTCTTCTATACCCATTCATAGAGGAAACCATGGCATCCTATCTCACAATGATCACACCAACCTTCCGGAAAAGGCAGGCTTCTAGAGGTTCCTGATTTCCTTGGAATCTTTTGAGGGCTTGTGGGATCAGATCTGGGCTTATGTCAGTTTTGTTTCTAACTTGTTACCTTCAGCAGCAACTGAGTTCATTACCCTTCAAACACACACACACACACACACACACACACACACACACGCACGCACGCACACACACCCTGTGGATACCACAGGGCTGGGCACAGATACGAGCTGGCTTTGTGGAGGTCACTGTGGTTATTGTCACCACGTATTACACTCTGCACGACTGTTACAAACAGCTGGTGTTGACAACCCCCTAAACTCCCGGTGACAGACAGCAGAAGGTTGGCTCAGAGATTAGCCTCCAGCTGGCCCTGGAGGTAAACCCTGGAGGCTGCTTCATTTTTATAGAATAAATAGCACTTCCAATCTTCTTTATAATTGCTCTCTTATTTCCCACTGAGATCCTGATATTCGGATTCTGCGAGACTCATTCGTGGCTCTCCGTGCTCATCCTCTATGGCCCATAAAGGATTCTTTGTCTACCCAGGAGTGTTGGAGGAAAACTTGAACTGTGGCCTTTCTGCTTGAGTTTTCCCTATGTTTTTAATAGATACATGAGCATTTCATAATGAAGGGACTAAGAAAAACTTTGAGTATAAATCCCAGTTCTGCATCAATTTCTGTATGACCTTGAGCAAGTGACTGATCTTGTTTGTGCCTCATTTCTGTGAGGTGGAGACAATGACATCTCTTGGATGCTGTCGTCGCCATGGTAGTCAAGGAGCTGGTCCATGAAGGACTCTCCCCTTGTAGCTCACAGTGCAGAGTGAGCAGGCAACGGAGATTGTCACTGTTAATATCATGGCATTTAAGACGAAAATCAAATGACTTTGGTAGGATTTTAAAATGCTTTGAAAAGGGGATCTCAGAGCAGAATCCTCTCGGGACCGACCCGTGGATGCAGAAGGCGCCAAGGTAGGCTCTGAGGATGGACAGGGAGAGGGGGTTGTTCCTGATCTGCGGCACACCGCGGTCTGTGGAATACCAGCTTTCAGGCTGTGCCTGGCCCAACACCACTCCACTTTATAAGCAACAAACCTGACCCGAATTACTCTCTCCTGAGAGTAAGCGCCAAAAACCAATGCCTCTCCATCTTGTTTGTGCGCGTAAACAGCCACCATCTGCCAACACCAGGAGGCTCAAAGTGATAAATAATTTATTTGTGCCAATAAATCGTGACACCTGAAAACACACCAAACCGTATCAGAAACACGGTGGTGTCTGAGCCCGTTACACTCCAGATGGGAACTTCTCACCTGAGGCCAGGAAAGAAGGGGCACCCCAGGACCAAACTGCGGCAGCCATGCCGACCAGGCTCCTGGATATGTCCCTAGCAGTGTTCAGAAGCACGCTGGCGTCAGGGACTCTCGTTCTTGTTCTCAGCGATGGTGAGTGTTCAGTTTCTCCTGCCCGTGACAGTTGGCCCACTTCAGACCAAACCCTCAAGGGGCCTGTCACCCAGACCTGCCTTTGACAACTGTGTCGGAAAGGCTGGCACCTGCCAGTCCTGGGACTTCTTAGATGGTCCCCTGCAGACTCCCTCTGAGCTTGCTCCCCTCTGCAGGAACTCTGTGGCCTCCTCAGTCCTCTCTGTTAGCCTTTGGCTCCTGGGCTCGTAAATCTCCTGGGACTCATAAATCTCAGGGAGGGTGAGCATGAGACCTGAGTTAACTTCAGTAATTAAGACTGGAATACAATGACCAGCATTTGCAGGTGGCCGGCTATCAAGAGAAATTGGGACCACGCTGGTAAATAACAGATAGCAAAACGGATAGAGCTTGTGACTTCATTGGTTGATTCATAGCCGATGATTTCTGGTCTTGTGGAAAGACACAGGCGTGCCCATCTGTGTTTCCGACAGAACACACTCAGGCCATACAGCTTATAGAAGTCACTCCTTATCCATGGGAGATACAGTTCAGGGCACTCTGCCGTTGTCAGAGGCCCAATATTTACACACACACACACGAGTATTTATTAGTTGTAGGGCATAGTGTGAACACTATAGTTAGGGGCAGTAAGAGACAATACCTACTGTAAAGAGGACAATCATAGCAGCATGCCACAATAAGAGCCATGCTGGTGTGGTTTCTCCCCCTCTAGCTCTTGGTATACATCTTTCTGAGTGTGCTCTTCCCATGAGGACCTGAGACACACCATCCTGAACAGCAATGGCCCTGAGAAACGCCGCTACACCACTCTGTGCAGGAGGCACAGACTGAGAAATAATTGACTTGTGCCAATAAGTCAAGACACAGCCGTTTGAAACATAGGAATTATTAGGAATTGTTCGTTTCTCGAAGTTTCGTCAATATTTTTAGACCACAATTGACCCATTAGTGACACCCCAGACAGATGGGGCAGAAAAGGCAATTCCGATTAAAAAATAAAATGTTGGTCAGATGATTTCCCTTCTGCAAGGAGTTTGTCAATAAGCTGCTGCAAATTTAATAGGCATATTGGATAACTCAGCATGATTGACTTCCACTCTCTCTCTCTCTCTTTCTTTCTCTCTCTCTCCCTCTTTTTTATCCCCTTCTTTTCTTCTTCTCCCTACTCTCTTTCTTGTCTCCTCGTCCTGTCCTCTCTCCTTTCTCCGTGTGTTTGGGTTTGGAAAGCGAACCTGGCTTGAACTCATTACCTACCAAGTCCTGGGGTCACAGGCATGTGCCAACATGCCCAGCTTCTAAATTTGGTGGTTTAAGGAGGATGGAGGGCAGGGAGAAAGGAAAGAAGACCCGTATGTTAGCTCATAGCATACGAGGTGGGGTGAATGCAAGGTCTGCTGTACCCATTAACTTCTTGAACATAAGGCAGTAATTTCTTTATAATTCTGAAATTTCTAGCTTATAAAGAGATCATTTCTGTCTAAAAAAAAAAAGCCCCCTCCCCCAGTAAGATGCTGTAGAGACACCCTGCCTTATAAGGAACAGATGATCTGGGGAGCTGACCCAGTGGGCACTGATGACCTTTGCGGAAGCTGACAGCCTTGCCTTCCAGCAGCGCGGGAAAGGTTTTGGCTCCGCAGGCGTGGGCAGCTGGAATCTGAAGATCAAGATCTCCACTCCCTTTCTCAAGACTGTCACCTCCCTGCCAGGAGAGTCATGAGTGGTGATCTTTTAGGATCCATTTAAGTACCTTCTCCCAAATTTGACTAAGCAGGCTTCCTTGAATGCTCAGCTAAAAGGCAATCCTGGAAGGTGAGCCGGCAGCCCCTGGTTTCCATACAGAAACAAGGATGGCTGGCTGGTATCTCATGGAGTGTCCTTGTGGGATTCGGACACCCTCTTAGAACATCCGGGCTTCCTTGGCTCGGAAACAACCAGCGGTGCTCACACTGAAGGGCTAGGTGGCTGTTGGGAGTTGTCCGAAAGTTGATGCTTGGCTCAGGTTTTCTCTCTGTCTTTAGGTGCTGTACCCAACTGCAGCGGAACTATAACTTGTCAAAACCTTCCGCAGCGTCTCCCCTTCCCCGCGTCTTACTCATAGGAGCTCCTGGGGCACTGCAGAGGTTTGCTCCAGACCTTTATTCCAGCGGATTTTTGCCTCTGGTGATCATCAAAGTGACTTAAAAACAACGATAAAATAAAACGATTTGTCTTCTCTTGCGGTAGTAATTCTTTGCAGCCATCAGTTTTGTGAACTGACAGCTAAGTTTAAAAAAATAAAATTATCCCCCTCCCACACCCCCCATATCCTCTTGTTACAAAGATCCTTGATTTTCATCTTCCAGCCAAGTTCGTCTGGCCGTAATGCGTCCTGAGGACAGCAGGGGGCAGTGTTCATCTTTAAATAACACCAGCCGGGCAGGCACTGAGGCCAAAACCCCTTGGTGTCCAAGGAGCGCGGCCCCCAGAGCAAACACTGGAGTCTTTCAAACACAGATTTCCTGAATACAAATCTTCTGGCCTGGTACGTCTAGATTCGCACTGATCTGTGACATTAAAACAAAAGCACGCCCATAAAATGAAACGACAGGACGTTAAGGCCGCAGGCAGCGTTATCTTCATCGTGAATAATGTTGTCATCGCTTAGGGCTGTTGGAATGGTGCCCCCACCCCACCCCCGCCCCCAGAAACTGGAAACCAGCCCGGGGTTATCAGAGCCCTAACCTGGGAGTATTGTTTCTGTTTGATCTTCTTTCTGGTCGTCACCCTGAAGGGCAGATGAAAGAACTCCAGGCCCTGGAAGGAAATCCTGTGGCTGAGGCCTCTTGATTCCTTCCTGAGGCAGAATCGGGCCTTCCACCGTGTGGCGGCTTGAATTTTTAACAAAAAGGTTGGAATTGCGACCCACGTTTGCAAGTCGGCTTTTGAACAACCTGGGTAGTAGACATTAAGCCTAAAACGACCAAGATTTGGGAGGTGGGGGTTGCAGGCATTTTTACTGCTTCCGTGCTCAGTGGGAAGCAGCAACCTGCAGCCAAGAGGCTGGAGAGTGAGAACTCTCTCCCTAGTCTCTTGGAGGGAAGCAGTAGGAGTCCTGAATGGGGCGGGGTCCCCGGTGCTGCTGAAGTTTGGAATCTTTAAATTTGCAACCCCTATTTCATTCATGGGGAAGTGTTGAGGGATACCCATTTTCCCAAATGTTGGGATTTTTTTTTCCTTCCAGGACATATTCCCAGTGGTTTCCCAAGTGAATCGAAACAGCGAGGGACATGTTTAGAATGCTATTACAGAAGTTAGCTGAAATCTGGACATGGTGCCTTGACATTGGTGGCTCCATCCTTTATGTTACTGGAAACTGACTTCCTTTGGAATAGTCAAGAGGGCCTTAAGCAGGAGAGGAGGGCAGAGGGGAGGGGAGGGCAGAGGGGAAGGGAGGGCAAAGAGGAGGGCAGGGCAGAGGGGAGGGCAGGGCAGAGTGGAGAGCAGGGCATAGGGGAGAGCAGGGCAGGGAGGGGCAGAGGGGAGGGGAGGGCAGAGGAGAAGGGAGGAGAGGAGAGAGGGGAGGGGGAGAGGAAGATAGAAGGAAAGGGGAGGGGAGGGCAGAGGGGAACTATTTAGCAGATACTTTTCTTCTTTTGCTTTCCTCAGTTGCTATTGGGGAGGGCAGAGGGAAGGGAAGGGGATGGCAGACAGGAGGGGATGGCAGAGGGGAGGGCAGAAGGGAGAGGAGGGGAAGATAGAAGGGAAAGGAGGGGAGGGGAGAGGGAAGCTATTTAGCAGATACTTTCTTCTTTTGCTTTTCTCAGTTGCTATTATTTTTCACTTGAATTCAGCTTCACCCCAGCTGCTGTGCCTGAAAGGTGGCCTCCTTCAGAGCAAAGGGAAGCAGAGCCGGGACTTTGGACACCGTGGGCAAGCACGGGATCACTCATCTGACCTTGAGCTGTGTTTCACAGCCCCCTGTTCCGCACAAAGGCATATGTACACATTTAATGAGCAGGACCCATAAGGGCTGAGAAAGAAAAAGCAGCACCCCAGATTTATATATTCCATTAAACATGATCTTCATGGGCTAATTAGTTAGTAATTTCACCCTTGCTTGTAATATAAACCATTTTATGCTCAATAATAATAAAATCTATGTAAACCAGGCTCTTTATTAATAAACATTATGTGCTTCTGGCTTTCAAATCAAATAATGCTCCAGTGCTTTTCCTCTTATCATGCCTAGACTAATCACCCAGTAAAAGCCAAACAACTAAAACCCTGGTTTTTATCTCATGCTGTAGAAAAACAATACAGGGACATCAACAGCCCCGGGACAAGGCATGAGCTAGAGAAAGCTGGGATGGGTGAGATCCAAACTCTTACTTCTGCATTTGGTACTGAGGAACTTGTAGGGTTCTGAGGGGTGGGAAAGTGTTCTCTAATAATCAGCTAGCACTAAGGAGTCCAAGTGAAGGTGATGACTCTGGCTACTTCGTGCCTATCAGCTCCTCGCGGCCCCCAAAAGTCCAAGGCAGCGACCGATAGAGACGCTGGGAAGATGGTGGGCTTAGCAGGTCCATGCAGGCATCGGATGCAGCTCCTGTGTAAACAGGAACACCAGCAGCGGTTAGGTACCTGGCACTCAGATCTACAAGGCTGGATGACTGGCCAGCAAGCTTCCTAAAGACTGGGATTGCAGGTGTGCACCCCCATATCTGGCTTCTATGTGCCTGAGCTACTTGGGTTTATACGGCAAACATCTCTTTGCTAACGACCACCAGCTCTGGGCATCTTCTCTTTTGTTTCTTCTTTCTTCCTTCCTTTCTTCCTTTCTTCATTTATTCATTTATTTATTTATTATTTATTTATTTATTTATTTATTTATTGAGCCAGGGTCCCACACTGTCTAGACTGGCTTCAAACTTGCTGTGTGGCTGGTGTGGCTGAGGGTGGCCTTGGACTTCCTGCTTCTCTCTCAGGCTAGGATGGTGGGTGTGTGCATCTCATGTATGAGATGCTGAGGGTTAAACCCCGGACAAAACAAGCACACCGCTGAGCTCCATTCCTGGTCCTTATGAGCGTATTGTAACAGGAAATATTAGAATATGAGCTACTGGGACAACAGCCGTGGCTGGAAGTTAGGTGGGGCAAGCTACATGTTTTGCAGGGGTTACTGAAAAAGAGAATGTCGGATCCATATTCAAAAATTAAGACATTTATGATGATAATATCAGAACATGGGGCCCTGTGAGATGGGGCAGGGTGTGAGGCTGGAAAGCAGGCTCGTCCCCAGAAGGCACGGTGTCTCTTAGCTTACCACACTGAAACCTTCTCCTGTCTATTTTGCCTTTCTAACAGACTGCTTGTTTGAATCAGCAAGAGCGGCTCTACTCATCTTGGAGCCGAGATGAGTGTTTTCAAATAGAATGCTTCTGATAGGCAGGCTTTCTGTCTATGTGGCTTCCATCTAATAAGGTATCTGTACTTGAAGAATGCCAGAAAAATGTGATTTTAATTGACACGTGGAAACACCTTCCCTGGGAGATGGGTTACTTCAAATGGGAAAGCAACCAAGGGCCTGGGGACTCTGGTCAAGAGCCTGTCTGTTGGGTAACAACAGTTCAACGGTTGTTTCCTGAAGCAACGTTTCTGCGCATAAACCCACTAACCCAGCCAACAGGATCCACCTTCATGGCAGAGGACCAGGTCCATATTAGAGATGGAAGGCAGACAGCATCTAGGTATCCCTTGAGGTCACACAGAGCCAGTGGTGGAGAAGAGGATTGGCTTTGCCATCTCCCAGCCCTCAGGCAAGGAGGGGGACATGGAATCAAATGACTTTGGGAATCGAGTCTATGACTTTTCAAACAGCAGATTGCATTTAGGTGGCAGCCAAACCCTCAATCAGTCTGCCCCGGTTTCCCAGGCCCACTCCCTGTCCTCATTTTAGCATGGCACATGAGGAACAAGATGGGCATCTTAGATGACCGCTTTGGACTGAACCGGGCATCCAATCAGGTATCCGTTCCAATGAGTCAAATAGCTCATTGAACTGGCCAGAAACTGGGCTTGATTGCTTGGTCTTCTGAACTCAGTGATGGGTAGCTCAGTCTCTTTAGCAGAAGTCTCGGCCTTAGATAGAGGTATGGGCCCGCTGGTGACACTAAATGGCGAGCCAGGTTCTTCCTGTCAAAATCAACATGCGTGGGACCGTGAGGAGGGCATCTTCTCATTCTCTAACAGTCCCACACCTGTGATGCCAGTGAAACGGACCAGATCACGGCAAAGAGCACACGGCCCCTGCGCCTTTAAGGGGGGTGTTTGCACAGTCCTTCTCTTCGAAAAGTCAAGGTTAGCCTCCACATCTGTGCGTCCTAAAGCGAGCTTGCCGAGTTAGGTGTTCCCCCCAAGAATTCTAGAAGAGCAAGCTGAAGGTCAGAGTGCAAAGAGGTATTTGCTCAAGGCTGACTGAAGGGGTAAATAATCCCAGGAGACCGGAGAGCTGAAGGTTGAAACCCCCAGGAATGTTTTTAAGACAGCAGCGGATGGTCAGTTTGTTCCATAAAGATCTGAAGGATGAGACCGGTCACCTGCACACATCTCTTTATTGCCGTTAAATATTTACAGATAAATGTTTAAGTGCCCGAGGGCAGGGGAAGCTTTGCTTATCTGAAAAACCCCCTTTTAAAGGGCAGTTAACTCTGGGCCTGGCAGACCTATGAAAATGTTTTCTGTCCCGTTGTCTTCTCAGCGGCTGCAAAGCTAATCGGGTAGACATGGGCCATTCTCTGGACTTTGCTGGGAAGAAAGCCTCGGGTCGTTCTGAATGAAGTCAGGCTTGTGAACGGAACTCAAAGGCTGTCAAGGGCAGGTGTCCATAACCCCAGGACAGATTTGTTCTTGCTGGTTTCTCTCTGATTGAGAGGAAACTAGGTAGGAGCTGGTCCGGGTCTGCTTTATTCATTCATAAGAATTCAATAGCTATTTCTCGAGGGTCCTCCCTCTGCCTGGTGTTATGCTAGGCTTAACCATAGAGCCACAACTCTGCCCGAAAAGACCTCTGCCTTCCAGGGCACCCAGTGCAGTAGGAGACCACGAAGCAGTGACGCGTGGATGCTCAAATGTCACCCCCCCCACACACACACTTGTGGAAAGGCTGAACCAATCTCTGGGAAAGCAATTTGCACCTGAAGGGCAGGTGCACACCCTCCCTGCCCACCACTAAAGATATGCCTAGGGAAACATCAAGGCAGCGTGAAACCGGATCCTCTACTCATGCAGGCTATAAAATTGAATTAGCTAGGTGCATGCCAAAAATTAAAAAAAAAAAAAAAAGCATGGTGTTGACCATTCTATAAGTCAGATTAACGGTTTGCTCTGTAAAACAGTTCTAGGTATGGTTGAACGTTTGGTGTCTCACTCATGGTGCTTGCTCCAGGGCCAAAGTGCAGGGTAAGCAACGTGACATGGGAACGGTTCCTCGGATCTACTGTAGAATGTTGCCAATTGGGTAGTCAAAATGAGAATTGTGTTATTAGGCCAGACTGTCCACTGCCCTGTCAACGGCAAGCCTTCTGTAGTGTTCTGTATTGCAGGATCATCTCATGTTCAGAGCTGATTTCTCCAAGGCATCCGCAGCTTGGAGAGTTAGTTCTGTTCCTTGAATTATTAAAAGAACTTAAGAACATTCTAGCCTTCTGTAGCCACCACCTGAGGCTCGCATCCTGAGACATCATTCCGGAGAGTTCCGGAGTCAAAACCAAAGTTGAGCTGCAGTACTAGCGTCCTGTCTATACCTCTTGGGAGTCCTTTGCTCAGCCGGCTTCCCAGACCTTTTCCTGATGTGTTTCTATCCATGTATGTTTCAAGAAAAGTTCTACCTAGGCTTCAGACTCATTTATCCTGAGCTTCGTGGGTCAGATTCTTTAACCGAATCCTCCAGCAAATGCTACTTTCTTTATGTCCGAAAGTCTGAGCGTAAGTAGAATTTGAACTCTAGAATTCTGCATCCTCAGGACTCAGCCATTCTGGGTGCTGAGAACACTACATCACAGCCTCTGAGGATAGGGTGTCATCCAAACCTCGGCGGGGGGGGGGGGCAGAGGAAGCATAAGAGGGGCGTTTGGACTTGCAGATAAGTTTTACTATAAATATAACTGCAAAGGAAATATTTTTCTGATAAGGGAATATTTGAGAAAATAATGATAATCTCTAAATACACTGCCTACGGTGTCCCTCATTATTGGCAACCGACTCAGAGCAGTGACTGAATCAAGTTGAAATGGATTCATCTGAAGTTTATTTGAGACCCGAGTTAACATACAAATCCTGGAAGCTTCCATAAGTGGCACTTGGACTTTGCTTCTGAGAACGAGGGCGGTCAGGGTGCGTGTTTTACAAACCGCACGGGTTAGTCCCTCCTGAAAAGCAATTTGAACTTACACCTGCACAGTTGATGGGTTCCCAAGACCCAGAGGCCCAAGACCCAAGACCCTGAGTCAGAAACCCAGCTTTAAGAACCACTCTCCACCCTGTCCGTGTTTATGTGCTTAGGTATGAATTAAATCTAAAATCCTACCTTACGGAAAATTTCTGGAGAAGCAGGCTTGCACTGCTCAAGTGATGATGTATGCCTTGGGTAAAATGAAATAACAAGTTATAAAAAAAATACCTTGAAACTTCTAAGTGTGAAACAAAATCCACAATGATGCCTCCCTGGATATTTCTGGAAAAGGAAGCGGTCGCTCTCATTCCCTTTCATCCACTGTGAGTTGGAAACTTATGAGAAAATTGGGATGAAAAAGACACACAGCCGTGTAAGCACAACTTAAAAGTTTATTTTGTTCTCTATAAGCGTCAATCTGTTCTGTTCTGTTGGAATAAAGGTTTCTGGATGTTCCTGCTTCATTTTAAATCCCGCCTCATCACGTGTGAGTGACAGCTTGGTGAGGTGTTGGCCTGAGGACAGAAGGGAGAGCCGGCAGAGCTGGGGACCCTCCCCTGTTCCACAGGTGTCCTCTTTTTTAATGTGGCATCAGAGTTGCCAGCCCCAAGGCGCGCTACAGTTTTGAACTGCCATCTCTTTGCCTTTCTGGATATAGCAGCTTCATCGAGGAGACATGTTTCTAAGTATTTCACATTTAAATTTGCTGTGATGCTCTTTTGGGCTTCATGCCTTAGCATGCTCTTGGATTCTGCCAGCTCCCTTACCTAAATCCCATAGAGCTTAGTTCAAGCATCTCTCTTCTCCCTCTGTGCCTGCAGCCACCCTTCTAGGTCGGCTCTCTCGCTCGGACCTTTCCCAGCCCGTGTCCAGTCTAAGGGAACGTGGTGGCTGAATCCCTTCCTGGGCTATGTCTGTACCTACTGCTCTGCTCACAGACTCCCTAAGGCTCACAGTCGCCTGCCAAATGAAGCAGCCCTTGTCTTAGCCTTTCCTGTGTTTTATCCCCTTCTCAGGACTCTCTTCAGCTTGAGATCTCCCCCATCCTAACACTCTGACAGCCATGTCCTCCCCTCCCCCTGTTCCTATCAAACACCATCTTCCCTAAAATGCCCTTTTCAGAGAGCCATGCCTTGTCCTTCTATGTCCCTTATCTGACACCCATGTGAGTTTGCCCAGGACTGCAATACTCTGTGAATTGTGTGTAAGCATTTGTTCCTTTCCCTACCCCCCCACTTCAACTTCAATGATATTCAAGTGAGTCAGGCTAATATCATGAATGTAAAGGTTATTACTAATTACTGAATAGCATCAATCACCTTTTAAAAAAAATGCTTAAGCCAGACATGGAAGCTGTGGTGGTCGATCACCTTCCAAATCTGTTTTCTGGGTGGGCGATTCTTTCCTGTTGGTTTACTCTGCCTTCCATGGTTGGGGCATCGTCTCCTGTAGATGAGCATCAACTGTGACTTCTGGTCTTTCTTGAGGTTCTTTTCGTTCAAGGATTTGTCCTGGGGACTTCTGTATTCCGTGTCCATAAATCTCCCTCTTTCTGCACCTGTCCCGTGGCCTTCCAGGACCCGATGCACCCGTGTCCATCGCACTGTGGCCGCATCCCCAGAAAGAGGGATTGTCGCTACGTTTTTGTAATGATAAACATCGGCTTTTCTCCCTCAGAGGCAAAAGCAGAGGACCGGATCATAATAAGTTGAAATCGGCATGAGAATTTAGGCCTGAGGTAATTATGGATCCGCCGTCCCCAACCTCACCCCCAAGACTTTTAAAAGCATAATTGCCTCTTCGCTTCAGGAAGCAAGGTAACTGCAGGCTTTATCTAATAATAAGGAGCTGTAGCACATGACTTCTCGGGGAATCTACGCTGATGGAGGACTTGATAGCTCTTAATTCTCTCTTTAAGCCCCTCCCTATCTTGTGCTATTGTAATTGGTTTGGCAAACTGGAAATTCCTGCCGGATGTGGTGATTAGGTTAATGAATGAACTGGGAGGCTGAGTCTTCTGTGTCTTTATCCTGTTCCTAACGTCTATGTCTTCAGCTAAATGTTTTTCTGGAAAGGAACTTTTTAAGTAGATTGGTCCTTGAGGTCTGGTTGATCATTGAAGCCTGTCATTCCGTCTTCCATCTTGACTCAGACTCCAGTTCCCCTGGGGCCTGTGGCATGAGCCATGGAGAAACTCAGAATGGGGTTTGCTTCTCAAATAGCGGCGACGCACCATCTCACCTTGGAGTAGAAACCTAAGCAGAAGCGAAGCTCACTTCCTCCAGGCTCCACTTCTCTGCAGGATGGTTTATTCACTTTCTGGACAACCAACCGTTGCCTTTCCAGCTTCACATAGTCATTCTCTGATTATCTGAAGTAGCTGACATCACACGGAAGGTGCAAACCGATCGCTTGCTAGTCTGGGGTAGTTTGAGATTGGGGTATCAGAACATGTAAGCCAGTCCTGTCCAGGGGCTCACTCGCTGTCATTCCGATAGAGCGCCTCACAGCTTTGATTGAGAACCAAGTTTATTTTTAAGGAGGAGAGTGGGGGCCATATTGCGGGAGAGAGAAGTCAGGGATCGTCATGTTATAGATGAGATTCAGCTGGGGTTGAGGCGGTATGTCCTCCTCCTTATGTAACACGTAATGCTACGTCTTCTCCTCATAGCTCTCGTCTTTACCCTGTCTAAAGGGCAGCTCTGGAAAGCCACACAAAGAGGTAAAGGTCATTTGGAAATCTCCTTGGGAGCAACGATGTCACCCGAGGCGTTTCGGTTCCTAGTTGAAGCTCAGCTGAATCTTGCCCGTGTTTCCTAATTGATGTAAGATGGGAGAGTCAGGTCTCCGTGGGTCTCCGTAGCTTAGCGCCAGCGTCTTTCTGAATCTGAGAACCTCCTTGGAAAGGAAGTCATTTTAAATGAAATTACAGGGCAAAACGTGAGACCCTAAGAATGGGGAAGAAGAGGAAAGAAACTGTTCTAAGAAAGAAGGCGGACGAGGAGGGCGGCATCACAAGAGGCTCAGGAAGATGAGAGTTAACTCACCTGGGACCAATACCTAGGAGTTGAAGGGAATTGGCCTCCTGCATTAATCTCTCTGTTACTGCTTATTCTATAGAATTTCTTCTGTATGAACCTTGGGTGGGTAATCATCTTGAATTAAACAGATCAGATCTGGTTATGGTTCAGCGAGATAAGGGATGAGACACCGAGCAAGTGGTGGAAAACCAGGTGAGCTGAGCTAGCCCACCCATGCTACTGCGGCCTTCTGGAGCTCACTCTGGAATATTCTATACAAGCTCTCCGAGGGGCTGCGCTTCCCCGGGGCCACAGAACTGGGAGTCTAGTGAACCACACCTAAGAGAGGGGAGACTTCAGCTGATATCCAACATGGAGACTTGCCCTGTGCAAAACTTCCTGAAACAGGTAAGATCCGATGTAATATATAGTACACTCCAGTGGGCGAGGAGAGGTTCCCCTTGGTTCTGCTTAGTTTTCTGTCTAGATGATACCCACCCGAGTCCGACTAGGGGTGGCCTCCCTCAGATTGGTCCACGGACTTCTCTGTGGGTCCCTTTCTTGATTCATGACTGAAGTGGGAGGGCCCAGCTCACCATGCGAGGTGTCACCCCTGCATAGAAAAGCAGGTTTCAGAGGTCATGGGGAGAAATCAAGTAAGCAGTATTCCTCTGTAGCCTTCGCTCAAGGATGCTGCCATTTGGACCGTGGCCAGGTTGTATATGCTGAATAAACCTTTTCTTGCAGAAGTCCTTTTTGTTTTATTATTATGGTTGTGTCCAGCAACAGAAATCTAAATAGAAGGCCCCATCCAAAAGAAAAGAAATGTCCATTTGGAACCTGTAAATGTGACCTAATTTGATTACAGGGTCTTTGCAGATTTACTGAGATACAGAGCCCCATATGAGATCGTCTTAGATGATGGTGAATGTCCTTACAGGACAATGCACAGCCAGAAATTGGGGTGACAAAGAGAGAGGGGGGGTGACTCAGAGAGAAACGGGAGCATTGCTGCCTCTCCAGGCAGGCCAGGACTGCCCCATGAGCCTCAGACACAAGGGGAAGCAAGAGTTAACTGGCCATTAAAGCTCCCAAGGGGCCTCACCCTGCAACCTGGGTGCTGAAGCTCTGGCTCCAACAGCAGCAGAAGGACCAGGTTTGTGATTACCTTAAACCTCCTCCTCTTCCCATCTGAATTCCTGCTAGACTGACCGCTGACCATCAGGTACGGTTGGCCCTGGTGTTTGACGTTGACTGGATCAAGAACTAAAAAATGGCCTCGCAGGGTCATGGAATTCAAAGTTCTCAGGCTATTTGTGCTAAGTGAGCATTTTTTTTTTAAAAAGGCTGTGACTGTCAGCCAGCTGCTGGCTGGGGCAGGTTTGGGCGGGGACCGTGTCGCAGTGTTCCGGTGTTGGGCATCCTGCAGGTTGTGTGAAGGGCAGGAAAGCGACGGGCAAGGATGCGTCTGTACTGTCAGTGACAACAACACAAGGTAGGCCACAGCTTGGGCTTCAACAGTCCCGTGTTCTCTGTCATCTCCAAGGAGGGTTGGAGCTCACACGCTGGGGCCTCTGTTACCACCGAGGAAGACTGCTTTCATGAAGACTGGCAGATATCATCCTTGCTATGCCTGAGCGAGCACAACCCTCTTCTCTGTGGTCTGGACATTTGCTGCGGCGTGAGTCGTCCGTTTCTGAGCAACTCTGAAGATGCTGGACAAAGTTGAACGGCCGCAATGAAGGGATGTGGGCTGGAGGCTTGGGGTGCTCAGGGACAAAATAAGGAAGGACAAGGCTGATATACAGATGTAGCGGGACCCTTAGGAACACCCTGCGTCTGGGAACTGGGAGAAAGGGAAAGCTGCTGGCCGTTCCTCACGGGCTGGGGCCTCCAGCCTGATCTTCTTCAGTTCCTCCATCTTCCTGCTCCACACACACAGTCTCAGGCCAGATGGAGGCTCGTGGATGAATAAAGTGGATTGTTAGGGACACAAGTCACATTTACATTCTGTATTGCTCTTTGGGCTCCTGAAAGAGGTGTTTTTTGTTTTTTTTTTTTTTTTAATTTTGCTTATTTCTGGATCCTGGCAAAATTCCACATAGGAGAGATTGTTCGTGAGAAAAGGCATTAGTTACTGTGACATTTAACACCCCAAGAAATAAAGCGGCAGCTGAGAGAGGGAAGGTGGGTGCCAGGGTCAGACAGCCCTCCACCAAGCCCTTACTTAAGTAGCGGCCGAGAATCTTAGTTGTTTCCTGATGTGTCTCTTTCAAACCATGGCTCCCGCCTTACTGCCTTTTTATTTATTTATTTTTTTGTCAACGGGATTTAATACTTACATTTATCCGGGAATTATTCAAGAGACTGCTAATTTTATTTTTCCTTTCTGCCTGTTATTTCAGGTTAGATCAATAAAGGCAAATTATTAGGGCTATAACCCTAATCCCTTCAATTTTCTTAGGCCTCATAGCAAACAGCATTATGGTAAAAATCCTATTTAAACAGCTCCTAAAAATCAGGAACCTCTATTAATCAAGAGCTGTTGGGCAGGGGGACGAGGGGGGCGAAGAGAGGTGAGTGTAGCAAAGAGAACCAAATAGTCATCATCCCACGGAGTCTTAAAGAGACGTTCAGAATACACCTTAGACATCTCTGTTTGTAGATTGCATACACCCAAGGCGCTAGCGGATAGGGAATACCACCAACTTCGTCCCTCTTAACAAACAAGGACAAGGGGGCCAGGATGTCGAAATGCCGCGCATAAAGTCTCCAGGTCATAGGCAGCCTGGCTGGATCCACCCTGCAGGTCTCCCGAGTCCCACATTGATTGGCTCGGCCAATGTATGCAATTTCAAAATTAGCACGTGTCAAATAAAATTCCCATTACCTTCATTATACTCGGCGAGAGAAGAAAATGAACGCATTTCAAGCGGGGAGAGGGAACCACTTTCCCCTCTCTCCTGACCTCTGGGATCTGCTCTTTGGTTTCTGTTTCTTGTTTTCATTTTACATACAGCATGTGTGGTTCAGAAGCCCGTGTTGTACACATGAGTTAAATTTCTAGGGACTTTTATTCAGGAATGACACTGGACGATATGGGCAGCAGGAACAGCATATCCTGCTGCTCTTCCGCTCTGGGCCTTTTCTGGGTCCTGGTCTTGTCGCTCCCTGAAAACACAGCTCCCAGCCCATTGGCCTTCTTTGTCCCCTTGGCCCTCACTTTTAATACACAAGGAGATCAATATCTGTGCCTCAGTTTCCTCATCTGTAAATATCTTGATACCATGCACCTCACGAACAGTGATTGTCTCCCCCAGAGACGCTAGACTTTCATTGTGTGTCCCCCAGGAGTGATTTTTATTATTATTATATGACACCAAACAGCAGAGGCTCAGACAAGGCAGAAAAACCCTTTCATGCACAGATTTTTAAGTGGGAAGGCAGGCATCCGGTGTGGTGTGACAGTTTCAATGGAATCCAGGTGTCTGCGTAGTGCAGAGCTCACTATCCCTACTGATACGGCTATCCCCACCCTTGCAGATGGTCACACACCCTGCAACCCTCCGGTGCTCCTGTGCCGACCGGGAGGAAGTTGATATTTTTCTTGCAGAAAATGTAAGGTCTGAGAAGAGCAAATTTGCTCTGATTATTCCATACTTACTTGAGGTGCTGAGCATCTTGAGCTGGGTTACATCAGGGATGCTGTGGAACAGAGATACAATTGCATTACCCTTGCCTCCCCTACACCAGTCCTTGGGTTGGAGCCTCAATGCTGCAAAAACAAAGTGAACTTTTGTTGTTATTTTTCAGTAGACACAAATCAAGAATTTTGGAGAGAACTTTGACCTAAGTATATTTGAACAAATTATTTCTTTTGCTGGTGCAATTTGGTGCCGCAGGTCTTGAGTGGAGCCAACAACAGTCATGGTGCTGAAGACGAGTTCAGTTGTCAACGGCTTCGCGGGACCGTGTGGCATAGACACAGGCCACAGATGCCACAGGGAGGTAGGAAAGCCGGGAGGAGCTGTCGTCTTTGTGAAACCAGGCTCTAGAAGTGACGTACCTCAGCCGGAGAAAAGAACCTGTCTTCAGAATGTTGTTTTTCTTTCTGATGATAAACATAGTGCAGGGTCTTTATAAGATGCATAGTAAAAAAAAAAAAAAAGGAACAAATAAATATTCATAGTTTGATTAACTTGCTATCCATCTACCGTATTCATCATTTTCTCATAAATGTTTTAAAATCCCTAGTATGAAAAGTATGATAAAAAGTAAATTGTTGCCGGGCGGTGGTGGCGCACACCTTTAATCCCAGCACTCGGGAGGCAGAGGCAGGCGGATCTCTGTGAGTTCGAGACCAGCCTGGTCTACAAGAGATAGTTCCAGGATAGGCTCCAAAACCACAGAGAAACCCTGTCTCGGAAAAAAAAAAAAAAGTAAATTGTTACAAAGTTATCTGAGTCACAGTGAACATTTAGGAGGTTCCTTCCTTCCTTCCTTCCTTCCTTCCTTCCTTCCTTCCTTCCTTTTTGAGCAAACAGTGACTCATAGGTCAGGCAGCTTCAAGCCAGAGGTTCTCTTCAGTCCACTGTGGAATAAGACTGTAACATGAACTCAGAAGCAGGTGAGAAAATACATCTCACAACTTGCGGTTGTAGTATCTCTTTTGAGTCAACTCTACTGGAAAGCCTCTAGTAAGCAGTCGGTGGCTTCATTCTGATTGGCTGAGATGCTTTCATTTTTCTCTAATTTAGGTACATGTCTAAGAAGTAGCCCGGGAGGCATTCCACATATTCAAGCAACGTTAAGGTCACTTATATGACAGAGTCTTATCTGCTCAAGAATCTGTCACACCAGGTCCCTCAGGCTGACCCCGTGACAGTATCCACAGACACAAAACTAAACCCTGAAGTGTGCTGAACAAGAAGCAAACGTGTTTTCCCTTCTGGAAGTTTCCTTCTTTGGTTTTCTTTCCTCAGTTTTTTTCTTCCTTTTTGGGTATTGTTTTCTCCGTAATTCTAAAAGAAATGTGGATATTTTTATTTCTTTCCTTTTCGGTTTTCATCACATCTATTTTCCTCAAGCTCTGAAAGACGAGAACTTTGGCCTTTGTCTTGGTTTTCAGCTCAGTGCGTCCAATTAGGTTTTGATCTCAGCCACTGTAAGTTCAATCATGGGAGACCCCAAGGCCATTTCTGGCATCTCTGGACTTGTGTGTGATCGATAATCACACACTTGGTGTAGGAAGTCCTTCTGTCTATGTGTTGCTTTTATTGGTTAATAAAGAAGCTGCTTTAGGCCAATGGCTTAACAGAATATAGCCAGGCTGGAAAAGATATGTACAGAGAGTAGGCAGAATCAGTGAGAGGCCTTGGAGCCGCCAGAGGGGAAAGACGCAAGCTGCCAACTGGAACCTTGGCGGTAGGCCTTGAGCCTGTGGTAAAATAGAAAATAATAGAAATGGGTTGATTCTAGATGTAAGAGCTAGCTAGCAATATGCTTAAACTATTGGCCAAGCAATGATTCAAATAATAAAGTTTCTGTGTGGTTATTTTGGGAGTCTGGACGGCTGAGAACGAATGAGCCGTCTCTGCCAACACAAACTTGACTGAGTTTCCTTAGTCCCGAATCAGTCACACAGTGTGCTATGAGCAGGTTACATCCTTATTAGTTGTTAGGATCTAGACCCCTTTCTTTCCAATATCCGTAAGCGATTTAAGCCTAGCTTTTACTTAGAAAACAAATCTCTCGGGGCTGGAGAGATGGCTCAGCGGTTAAGAGGTCCTGGGTTTGATTCCCAGAAGCTACATGGTAGCTCACAACCGTCTATAATGAGATCTGGTGCCCTCAACCAAAGCACAGGCATACATGCAGGCTGAACACTTTTTGTAAAATAAAAATAAAAGGTTTAAGAAGAAAGTGGTGGAAAGGGGGGAGAGTGAGGGACTTGGGACATATTTGCCCACATTGCAACACGAAGCTACATTAAAATGCTTTTGTGAGCGCTCCAGAGACTGCTGCAGGTTGAACGGTATGTCCCTCAAAGATCTGAACTGCCCCCGGCCCCCAAGAGGGGTGGTCTTATTTTTTAAAAAAAAAGTGTATTTACAGATACAACTGATGAAGGCCATGCTGCAGCAGGGCGAGCCCTTAATCTAATGTTCTATTAGTCATATTAATAATAGCCTAATTTGACCAATATCCTTCTAAGATGACACAGAAGGCACATGCCAGCAAACACGGCGTGATTACAGAGGCAGAGACGAGAGAAACGGAAACGCAAACTGAAGGGTGCCAAGAATGACTCCCCAAAGCTAAGAAAACAGGGATTTGCCTAACAGCTCAAAGGGCGCCTGCGCCGACACCGACTTCAGCCTCCTGAGCTTCAACCATGCACCATCACGCTCTGCTCCACCTGGGCACAGACCGCATCTTCTTGAAGCACAGACACACTTAGCGTACACTTCCCATACCCGGGACACTTAGTGGCACAGTTGAATCGACTGTCCCCATGGTTCCTACTTTAGTTAATAATGCCCTCCCCCCCCAAGCATAGGGACAAAGGTGCAAGGGGTTACCAAGGCGTAAAGCATGAAACAACAGATGAACTAGCATGTGACAATGCCGTAGGGTCCATAGAAACACATACTATGTGCGTGGTTGCGCACTGTATTCAGTCTCGGGCATCCGTTTGGGCTACATCCCCCGTGGAGAAAGGAGCGATTCTGTGCCTCTGCTGGGAAGGTAATAGGATTCTTCCTACAATCTTGCCGGCTTCTCCTGTCCGACCTACACCCTCTAGTTTCTTACTCTGGCTTTGGGTTGTGTGGGGAATATAGGCAAACCCTTACGTGGTTGGGGTACAGATTAGTCCACTGTCTCTTTGTAAGCTGGGTGTCACTGCGTCTTTCTTTTAAAAACGTAGAGTGTATTTTTTTTTCCAATTTTGTCTTGATATTTATTTAATGTACAAAGGTGTTTTGCCTGTATATACTCTGTGTGAGGGGTGTCAGATCCCCTGGAACTGGAGTTATAGACAGTAGTGTGTATTGATATTTTGTGGTCTAACAAAGCTAGCCTGGAGATCAGAGTGCAGAGCTAGCCAGTAGTTCGCCATAGAGGCCAGGCAGTGGTGGCGCAGACCTTTAATCCCAGCACTCGGGAGGCAGAGGCAGACTGATCTCTGTGAGTTCAAGGCCAGCCTGGGCTGCAATAGATTGATCCAGACTAAAAGAGAAACAGAGGCAGGTGGTGGTGGCTCACACCTTTATTCCTAGTACGTGGAGTCACACGCCTTTAATTCCAACACTAGGGAGGTGGAGACAGGAAGGAATATGGCTGGGAAGAGAGAGGAATATAAAAAGGGAGGAGACAGGATCTCAGTGCATCCAGTCTGAGGACTTATAGAGAAAGGACACCCCATTCAGTCTGAGGATTTCGTAGAGATAAGGACTAGTGGCTGCTCTGTTTCTCTGATCTTTCAGCTTTCACCACCTAATGTCTGACTCTGGGTTTTGTTATTAAGAGCAGCTAGAATTCATGCTACAGTAGTGAGCTGCGGTGTGGATGTTGGGAATTGAACCCAGGTCCTCTGGAAGAGCAACTAGTGCTCTTAAGTGCTTCTTCCAGGCCCCCATGGTTTCTTTCAAAATAAGCTTCTCACCGTGACTCTCGAGTTCCAGAATCTAAAACCCTAGGATGAGAATCCAACCCCTTCCCTCATGAGCAGAGGGGATGGTTTCACTGTGATGAGTGAAGACTGACTTGCCCCTTGTTGCTTACAGAAGTGCGTTTTCAATAGTACCCTTAAACACTATGAAAGAATCCTAATTTTATTTTTGTCATTACTGCCCTGACTACAACCAAAACAGACCAGCTGGTGATGCTCGGTTCCAGCGTTGTGACACAGCAGGTCCCTTCTAAAACCAAAAGACCAGGCTGTGGGCTCCCATAACCCAGCATCCAGGTCCAGGCTGGACCGCGCAGACAAAACTATTAAGAAATCGCTCCTCGTTTTCAAGTTGCTAGTAACATGTGCTTTTCTAATAAAGGGGAAAAGAAAAGCCAAATTATGCAGAGAACCCATTTCAGGCTTCCATCCCCTCTCCCTGCCCCCTCACGCTCCACGGAAGACAAGTCACCTTCTGCCATTACACATATGGGTGTGTATGCCTAGCACCGAGCAGAACCTCACCCTTCTGAAGAGCGCCGTAAATGACTGTCTTGCTTCTGATGTTTAAAAACTCCAAGTGTGAATTTAGGTTGCCACCTGACCGGGCTTGCTACACTTTCCTCTTCCTATTTTTAGTAATGAGCCCGTACCTCTGTCAGTCTGGCTGCTTTCCGGCTTTCTGTACTCAAATCTGTCACCAGGAGGCTGTACCTTATTTAAACCGACCGTGCTTGTTTCTAAAAGCCCTCATTAATAACCGTTTCTTAATGTGACATGTACTGTTAACATGTGGGGGTTATTTTGATATGACTTCCAAAGCCATAAGCAACTCTCTTCCCGGGAAAACTTCCCAGATTTTTTTTTTTAAATCTGAGTATGCTATTTCATCTCTGCAGTGTTCTGCGGGGCACGGTACTGACTGTCAGATGAAGCAAGGTTGGGGGATGTAAAGAAATCAGAGACATTCTTGGGAAGAGTCTGTTTATTCCGGAGGCTTCCCTTCCTGATAACTCAGGGTCATTGAAAGATAGGATCTCAATGGCCTTGGCAAGAACCTAACTTAACCAGCTAAATTCAGAGGCCTGGAGAGACGGCTCTGAGGTTAACAGCCCTTGTGACTCTGGCCTAGGACCTAGAGTTGGTTCCTGGCACCCACATAGTGGCTTACAACCATCCCTAAAGGCAGTTCCAGGGGCTCTGCTCTGCCACCTTCTTCTGAGGGCCACAGTCACCAGACACCCACATGGTGCTCAGACATACACACAAGCAAAACAACATACAGATAAAATAAATAAATCTAAAAGTGTTTTAAAGAACTGAACTCATTGAAGACAAAACCGGGCGAGGCCAGAGGCCTTGCTAAAAAGACAGCTAGTTTTTAGAAGAATTGAAAAACAGGACTAGTTATTAGAAGGACTAGTTATTAGAAGAATTGAAAACAGGACTAGTTATTAGAAGGACTAGTTATTAGAAGAATTGAAAACAGGACTAGGATTACTCGGCTCCTTTCTTCCTCTAGTACATTTTCTACTATGCCACTTTCTTTTAAAGAAAGACATGCAAAACTAATTTACAATGTGCTGTCTGTAGCACACGGGTGTGACGGGGCAGGCTGATGCCATAACACTCAGGGTACGTAGCCGATCGTGACTTCAAGGCTACAAAAGGGAGAATGTAGAGAAATGGAGAACATCAGTACCAGTCAAGGTCTTCTATAAACACCCAGATCCGGGACACCTGACTACTCCCCGAAAGATGACCACAGTGAAAAACACCTAAGACCCATCAGAATCAAGCTGTGAAAAACGAAAGATGAAGGAGAAAAAAAATCTCAGCTTTTGAGGGAAACTGCACTTAGCTGCAGGAAAGAAGAAGGGACCACAGGCTTCTTTTCACCTGGCAGGGGGATGGTGTCTCTAAAGGACTGAGGGAAAAAAGCCCATAGAATTCTATGTTTCTTTGGAAACTTTTTTTGGATCTGAGGTGGGGAATTTTGCTGATAGACTTGCTTCCACAAGATATGGTGGGAGACAGTGGAGCTGATCTATTGGGAGCTCACCAAGGCCAGCTGGACTGTGACTGAAAAAGCATGGGATAAAACTGGACTCTCTGAACATGGCGAACAATGAGGGCTGATGAGAAGCAAAGGACAATGGCACGGGGTTTTGATCCTGCTTAATGTGCTGGCTTGGTGGGAGCCTAGCCAGTTTGGATGTTCACCTTCCTAGATATGGACGGAGGGGGGAGGACCTAGGACTTACCACAGGGCAGAAAACCCTGACTGCTCTTTGGACTGGAGAGGGAGGGGGAAAGGAGTGGGGGGAGGGGGAGAAGGGTGGGAGGAGGGGGAGAAAGGTGGGAGGAGGGGGAGGGAAATGGGAGGCTGGGAGGAGGTGGAAACTTGTTTTTTTTTCTTTTTCTCCTTTTCTCAATAAAAAAAAAAAGATATGGTGGGATTGAAAAAAAAACTACCAAGTGGAAGGAATATTATGTGCCTATGCGTAGATACATGCATGCACACATGTGTGTTTGTGTGTGTGTGTGTGTGTGTGAAAAGGAGAACATTCAAGTCACCAATCTCAAGAATGAGGGATACGACTCTGCAGGGCCCAGAAACACCAGAGAGACAGTAAGGGAATATTACAGCCGGCTAACTTCCTCCTTAATGCAGCTTTAATGGTTTCATTTCGTTTTAATTACACACACATGCACACACTACACACATGCACACACTACACACATGCACGTGTGAACATGAGTCTGTACATGTGAGCGTAGGTACCCATGGAGGCCAGTACAGCAAGTTCGATACCCTGAGTCTAGAGTTACACGGGGTGTTGAGCCTCCTAACTTGGCTGCTAAGACCTGAACTCTGGTTCTTCGGAAGAACAGGACAAACTCTTACCCAGTCCGTGAGCCGGTCCTCAGCTCTAAACCTTCTTTCCTTCTTGTTTATTTCCCTCTGAGTGTAGCCCCAGAGGAAGCCGTAGATGTTGGCTTTGAACACCTATTGCTATAGTGAATCTAGAAGGTTCTGCTTTGGGAAAATGTAGTGTGCGTGTGTGTGTGTGTGGGGGGGGGGGTCAGTAAGTAGCAAAAAGTGAGATGACGTTAGACAAAACTCTTTATACGTTCCAAACTGCCTTCCGAGATCCCTAAGTCAGGCTGGTTAGGGTAATGAAGAGTTGATCGGGAAGACTCCTGTTCAGTGGTTGACAACCCGTAAACCTGTACCTGGTAGTCACCAGCTGATCTCAATTCAACGATGACAACAGTTCCCACTCATAGGTGTTTGCAGACTTCCAGGGACTGATGCCCTGAGTGTTTCTCTCTCCCTCCAGCCCATCCGGAGACAGTGGAAGAGGCCACTCGGTTTTGCTGAAGCAATTGGAGCTCCAGCAAGCTGTGCCGCCTGATCTAGATAAATAAAGCCGGCTCCAGACTCCCTCCCAGGGGAAGCACAGTTACGGTTTTATCGTCTTCTATTATTTGGGAAGCCGTTTTCCCAAAGCTCTCTAGATGATTCTCAGTGGCATCACTAGCTTGCCTTGTATTTTCTCAAGGGTCTAAGTTATCATTAGGCCACAGAGTTGATGCTCAAACAGTATGATAAACTCAAAAAAAATGTTTCTTTCTGGTGCTGTTGCGCTGTTTCCAGGTAGACTTCCTAGCCCAATGCTAATATTCCAGAAGCCTAGATTTTTTTTTTTTTTAAAAAATCAGTTCGGCAAGGATTAATTTGGATATAAAAGTACTTTCCAAAAGGCGTTTTCCTCCATATGTCGTAATTGTTAGAAGATCAATGCGCATACATCAAAGTCACTTCACACAGAGATGTCCCTTTTCTGTTTGTTTACATTTTGGGGCTTTAAGGCGACAGCCTCATATCCCCGCACACACACAACAACATTACTGTACAGGCGAAGGGTCTTCAACACACTGAAACGTCTACCAAAGAAAGCAGTCTTCCATGTTTCCTTAAACAATCTAACAAGGCTACAGCAAGCAAAGGCTTCACTCCGACCATAAAAACAAAACCAGCAGCTACCGAGACTGAGGCCTTTGAACCAAGAGTTGCCATCTTGTTTATACGAGAAAGAGCCGTTCGCTGTATTGTATACATGAGCTCGGAGGAGCTGTTTGGTTGGTTTGTAGCAAAGACAATACAAAAATAAATGAGGCCTCGATTGGGTTGAGGGAAGCAGTCTTGGGAGCCACAGCTGTAGAGCTAACCGATCTGTAATTGGGCTGCCTCGGAGAGGGACGGAGTCTGTTCCCTCGCTTGCCACACAATGGGCCACGCAGGGGAGAGCACTCCAGGTTTCAAGGGCAGCAGTCTTGGGGTGCCTGCCAGGACAGATCTGTTTAGCAAACAGGCTGGAGGGTGCTTATTAGTAAGTTGTGGCTTGCAGACCATAAAGCCCCGCGGGGCTAGAGGCCCTGATCAAATGGTAGATCTCGGTGCTGGTGCTGGCCAGTCATTGGCTGAGAAGGAGATCAGCGCCCCAGCTGCTTCTCACAAGCCTTAATTATGCCCCTGCCGGATGACTCCTTCCGCAACTCTCTCTGTGGGTCCAGAAGACAGGCCATTAAAGGTTAACATAGGAATGGCTCTTCAAATTAAAACGTGGAGTCTCCCGATGAGTTACAGTGACATTATTCATCCTCAGGAACAAGGCTTGGTTAGCCTGGGGTGGAGTAGGGTTTCTAGCAGAACGGTACATTTTATTTTCCCCAGTTGCATTTTCTTCTTTAAAAAAAAAATTACTGGTCTTCTCTGCCCCCTGCTTAGAGTTTTGTTTCTACCGAATGACTCAAGCTGGCTTGAGGCTTTAAATTTGCGCCTGGTACAGTATCATCGAGGCCGTAGAAGAAGGAAGCTCTTCTGACCTATGGTACATTAAAAAAATCTGGGTAATTTCATCTTTTGGTCTCACACAGTCTCCTCCTTGTCTTTTTCTAGGTCTTAAGGGAGCAGGAGAAAAGGGAGGTTATCCATGCCTCTGTGTTTCACGGAGATTAGTTCAAAAATGCAGACTTATGCCTCCGTCCTGTCCCTGGGGACTGTAACAAACAAAATCTTTTGTGTCTCTTGATCTCCTATTGCTTGGTTGATAATTCTTCTCCGTTAAAGTTATTGAGACCGTTATCCATTAGATACAAGTCTTAGACAAGGCAGAGAAAGAGACACCCACCTCCTTGTGATGTGGGATTCCCCTCTGTGTGCTGTGATTACCATTAATGAATAAAGAAACTGCTTTGGACCTATAGCAGGGCAGAACTTAGCTAGGCAGGGAAGGCTGGGCTGAATGCTGGGAGAAGGAAGGCGGAGAGAGAGATGCTATGGATCTGCTGCCAGAGACAGACGTGCTGAAACTTTGCTGGTAAGCCGTGAGGCACAGATTGATAGAAATGGGTTCAATTAAGATGTAAGAGTCAGCCAATAAGAAGCTAGATCTAATGGGCCAAGCAGTGTTTTAATTAATACAGTTTACGTGTGATTATTTTCAGGGCTAATCTAGCCTGGTAGCTAAGAATCAGCAAGCGGCCCTCTTCCCTACATCCTTGGAGACTGGTTTGCAATGATGCTTCAAAAGCACAATACGAAAAACCTTTCTTAACATTCGCGATATTTCAGTCCAGATTTGGAGACATTCTCCTAAAGGCAGTACGTGGAAGACAGTTTTGTTTCTAGTTTTATGATAGACGTGGGTCTACTTTGCACTGTGATATTACAATGACTAAAGTGAATTCTAGTTATTTAGAACAAAGGATTTATTTATACAGGAGATCATGATCCTACAAAGTATGGCTTTTAATCACCTTGAAATTACTTAGTGTTAATAAAAGTGGCCATATTCCTTACCAAAACTTTTAACTCCAAACAGATACACAATAAACAATTTTGAGTTCCTTTGGATGGACCTCAATGTCATTTTATTCATTGCGAGCGATGAAACTGTTCATTTGTTAATTTTCTCCACTGCCAGCAGGTATTTCCTGTGGGGCTTTATTATTTTGGTGAGTTTATCTGATGGGAACGAGCAACTTTGAAAGGTGCTTAAATCTGTTTGGTCCGAGCATGCAAATCTCGCTGCATTAGAGTGTTCTTGGACTGCCTAGCCTGGACAAAAACAAACCCCAAACCTAAGATCTAGACACTGGAAACACACAGGAAGTCCACAGCCTCATTCTCTACACCTTTAATCAGCACACACCTCTGAACGTCTACAGTGTTCTTGCTGCTGGATTTGAGACGAGGGAGAGCAGGACACAGATGCAGGTTTTCCCTGGGAAGTGGAGGATCCTTAGATGTCAACCCGCACTCACAGAGGACTGAGGTGCGCACACTCCTGGATGTGTGGAAAGACAAACTAGAAGGGGTCAAAACTCCTTATTATTATGATAAAGCATGCTTGATGATTATAATGAAAACTTCAAAGCACGTGAGTTTCACAGTTCACATATTGCTACTATGCGTGTTTTTCTATACATCCATTCCAATCACTTTTCTGTGCCTGTATGACATACGTATATGAGTTTGTATTTTGAGATAGCATTAACCTTCTTTGAACTGAACACCTAGACTCAAGACACAGGGCAACTCTTCTCTTCAATAAGATGAATGAGTGAGTGAATGAATGAATGAATGAATGGAATTTATGCCCTGGCAATGCCGAAGCATGCATGCGCAGCCCATATATGGCGGTTCTGTTGAACCTGTCCATGTTGGATTTCATGGTCTAAGCTGATGAGGATGACTGACCAGGTCTCTTCCTCATTCTGACACCCAGGAGATTCCACTTTATTCAAATCAGTATATAACTTCTTTTTTAAAAAATTTTATTGATTTTATTGAGCTCTACATTTTTCTCTGCTCCCCTCTCTTCCTCTCTCCTCCCCTTCAACCCTTTCCCAAGGTCCCCATGCTCCCAATTTACTCAGAAGATTTTTGTCTTTTTCTACTTTCTATTTCCCATGTAGATTAGATTTATGTAAGTCTCTCTTAGTGTCCTCATTGTTGTCTAAGTTCTCTGGGATTGTGGTTTGTAGGCTTCTTTATAGCTTCTTGAGAAGACAGGAAGAATGAGAATATATTAGTTTATTTTCAAAAAGAACACGGACCTAGAAAGCCCATATACGTGATTGCTCTCAATGATCCTGACAAAGGAAATGGACAACGTTTTTTAAGCCTGGACTCTGCAGACTTTTAGTATTTCATCATTCCACAGCTGGAAAAGGCTCTCCCTTCTAGTTTTGTCAATGAAGAACCAAGTCTGGAAAGAATGGGCGCCTCAGGCTATTGGGGCTCTTAGTACAAGTCCCACCTCCCTCCCTTGCCCTTCCTCCATCCTTAGTGGCCCAGAGCCTGGAACCAGTAACAGCACAGCAGGCAGCGCCACCTTCTTGAGTTGCAGGGACGACTTTGAGGTGCACAGGTCTCACCCAGTAAGAAGGGAGTTCCGGATGCCTTGGGCATTTCTCATCCGAGAAAGGAAAGGCGCAGGCATGACATCATGCAATTAACACACAAACACGGGTCCTCGTTGCACAAGGCACTGGGCTCTAGAGTAGTATTTATAAAGGTAGATACAACTGTAAAGAAAAAAAAAAAAACTGTCCGTTTCCTAGCCAGAAATTTCACCCAGGCAAGGAAACAGTCCTCCGCGGTGCAGGGCAACTGAGTTTTGAGCCCTCGGAGTCTTTAAACGGGGACCACCAACCAGAAGAACAACACACATGTTACTAAAAAAAGAATGTTCTAGACTGAAGGAACTGGAGGGGAAGAACGGAAAGGAAGCGAGGAATGAATGAGGATTTCCAGTTTGACTGAAAAGAAGCCCTGGTGTCTCCTAGATTTCAAGCAGGGACACCCATGAGCGGTCACATGCTGAGGGGGTCGCCAGCAACAGGCAGGACCTTCTGCAGCATAGCAGCGGCCAGCCACAGACCCCACTCAGGGCACGCTCCTAGCGACACGGGAATGTGGGGGAGAACTTCAGGCCTGCGCCCCTGCGTAAGCTCTTCCACTCAATGCGGCTGAGATAGTAACAGCTAGCCTTGGGGGGTGCTGGCTAAGCAGCACGCTTTCTCATAGACTCTCCGGAGAAGGCGCGAGACTAGGCTTAGGGATCCCAAAGCCAGCGAGTGACAGTCAAGATTCAGGTTTAAAACCCAGGCACTGACCACAGCTTTTTTCATGTATGACCAGAGCAACTCAGCTGGGGCTAACTTGGGCACGTGAGAAACATCGCTCAGTATGTTCCACAGGCAAGGGGCAAAGATCAGAACGTTGGCTTCCTCTGCAAAGAGGGAAACTCACGTTTGTGTGAAGCAAGTATAAATCCTTGGGACACGTTGTTTTACACCAACTTCTGTCTTGACCCAGGCTTCCCAAGGAATTAATAAGAACCTCTGTGAGACAAGTAGAGTCTTTTTTTTTTTTTTTCTCGGACGAAGTTAAGAGCAGCGCTGTCTTCTAGAACGTTTTGGAGAAAGGAAAGGGGAACCCGGTTCTGGCAAATGATTAAAAGGCGACACCCCTCTTAAAGATAAAAGTTTATAATCGGCGTGGAAGGTTCTAGAATTTAAAACGGAAAGTTTGTGAAGCTGTAGGGAAGCAGGATAAACCTCAACGACAAAATAACAGGTTTCCGATGTTAAAAATATCCACCAGCTAACCCAGAGCGAACCAATTACAACACATTGCCTCTAATGCCTGGGTCTGAAACCTGGATGGTAAGCCCCCAACTTACAGGAAATGTCAGCTCCTTAATACCAATTAGCAGACTTTTGTCTCCAAATTTAGAACGCCAAGTTGCTCTTCTGTTGGGGCTACTGAGGTCAGCACTGTCCTCCTGTTAATGGGAAGGAGCGTTTACAGGGTTCATTGCATTCAAGTGTGCGGCTGAGATGCCCCCATGGCACTGATACAATTGTTACCCAGGCAAACACATTTTTCGCAGTCACCTGGGATCTCTTTGGAACGACGGAACCTCCCTCTCTCAGAGTTCTACGTATTTTAGTGTTCTTTCATTTTCATTATATCGAAGACATACCTCAAAAGTTGACAGGTAATGTACCTCGTTGTTGCTAGAGAACTGCCAATCATGTGGGAACATAGTCTCCAATCGCTTGGCGTGAATTTGACACACAGTAGACGGCTTATCAGGTGTCATTTGGGGCGTGTAACTGAACCCACGGAATAATGAAACATAATCTCAGGCGACAGTGAAAGAATTTTTCTATCTCAAGTATATAAAGAGCCTTTTGAGGTTCGGGAGCCTAGGTGATGAAATTCTTCCTAGTGGGCTGCCAGCTCCTTCCCACACCCCAGGGTTAGTTTAAAACGGCCGTCCGCGTGCACCAAAGCCCAACTGCACTCCAGGAAATGATTGAAGCTGTGCAGCTGAGTGCTATTTTATTCATAGTGCATGACAAAGAAAAATAAATCTGACTACCAGAGGTTCCCTTTTAGAAAACCAGTCAGTGTTCACCACTACGGTCCCATCTCTGTTCACGCCCGTGATGAAGAGCCGAGATAGCCTACTGGCTCCTTCTCCGGTGTGCACTGAGTTGGGGCTGCTTCCCAGGATGCCTGGAGTGCTCACATTTGTTCCCAGTTATTAGCTGAGACCTGCCTTATCTAATCAATATTTTAGATCCATCTTCAGAACTGCAAAGACTTTAGTCCGGGGAGATGTCGCCGTCCTGCTGGTGGGGGTATAGCTTACCATGGATTTGGGCTGAGTTCGCAATAAAACTTCATTAAAGGAATGTGGGGGCTGTGTAGGGTCCCAGCTCTGGCAGGCAGGTTGGGTCTCGTGATTTGAAGGTGAAATATCTCGTGTGTTTTCACACTCGTGCCCCGGCTGGGGCTGCTGTTCTGGGAGGTTGTGGAGCCTTTGGGGTGGAGCCTAGCAGGGCATGGGGGTGATAGGGGCCAGGCCTCGAAGGGTCATATCCACCTCTGGTTCCTGCCTCCTAGTCCTCATCCATGACGATCCTTTGCTCTCCCTCCTGTGTGAGGCGGTGCAGCCATTCCTACCACAAGGACTTCCCTGCCGTACCCGTTGAAGTACTGCCGGATCCGTGAGCGGAACGAAACTTTCACTCTCTTGAACCGTTTCCACCCGCAATTTTGTCACCGTGACAACAAAAGTAACACGGGAAGAGGTTGTTCACAGTCTGTCTTTGGTGAAATTACTGACTTCCCACCCCACCCTCTTCTCATTTGGGTGATAACACCTGTGGTGGACTAAAGGGTGGGTCACTTGTGAAAAGGGGGCTCGGCTCATCAAGAGTCACCACGATCGTCACCACCCGTCTCAAGTGAGAGAACGTGGGTTCTCACGGGAAGCGTTCGTCGTAGGGATGATGGCTGAAAGGTAACAGTCGCGGTTTAGTTCTCTGGCAGGGATACTGGAGCTGGGCACCTACCGTCGCTTTCAGTACCAGGTAGCACTTTTTAAACACCAGTAAGCCGTTAGCTTTGTGTTCTAACTTGTCCCAGCAACTAAAGCAAGGATGGATCTTTGCCCGGAGGCATCCACACAGAGACCATGGATCAGGTTGCTGACTGTAAGCTGAGCCCCTACTGATCTCTTGGCGTTCCAACAGCATGATGTCCCTGGAGGCCACACATCTCTCCCAAGGCACACTGCTGGAGAGAAGTGTGCACTGGGCGAGGATTCCTGCTGCCCGTGTGTCCTAAAAACACGCAGGGAAGGAAGGAGCTAGGATGTCAGGGCAGAGGATGGGCTGAGCCCTCTCACGCTGGCCAACATGGCCTCCCAGACGGCGGCACAAGGACGGTGGACTTGGGTGGTGTGGTCTTACAGGTCATTTAGTGATTGCTCACCTGTGTGAAAATCCCGGCCGGTGGGTTGTCCGTGGCTGTCGTCTTTGGTTCTGACTTGGGTTTGCTTAGGAATCTCTGAGTTTGGAAGGAAGACGTATGTGTTATGCTTGTTGGCTTTCCTGCATGTTCAAGCAGGAAGTCAGCTCCCTGGAGTGCACCATGGCTCATGGGAGTCATTATTGTTGTCTTTATCTCGACACTTTTATCCAACGCAAACTCCATTTTCATATAGGGTCTCCAGTGCGTGGGTGTCACTGGAGTTTCTCTGGAATCACCGTCTACTTGAAGAAACTGCAGGTGAGTCTTCTTGGAAGCTGTTAATCAACTCCGAGGCGTACACGGTTGTGGGTACAAAACTCCATTGGCATCACAGTGGGCGGAGAGCTGAGAGCGGCTGGGTTCCTCAAAAGCTGCATCCCCACCCCTACAGAACAGGTGCCTCGGGGCTGCCAAACACAGGTAGCCTGCTTTAAATATGAACTCCTGGAAGACAGAGTGTTTTATCTATGGTCTACAAATAGCTATGAGATAATTCCTGTAGAAGAATTCTCATTTATCTATCTTCAGTGTGAATTCTCTATTCCAGGTGGGAGGTCTCTGGGGGAACAGATTGCGTAGGATTACCAGAAATCTAGTATGTGTATTTTTCTAATATTTAGACTTTTTCTTTTACTCAAGAATTTGCTTGCTATCTCACAGTTTTGCAAATATACCTACCATCTATGTCTTGATTATCATCACTCAAGCAAAGCCTTCCTGTGTATTGTTTTGTCAATTACAAAATGTAGAGATTAGATATCATGGAAGTCTGGGTGTGCTACAGTCCTGTCTGTATTAACGTCATGCTTGTCACATAACTCAGCATAATCCCAGAGGGATTGTGACAGTGAGTGCGCACAATCTCAACAGTGAGCGTGCACAGTCATCTCAGCAGTAAGTGTGCAAAATCTCAACAGTGAGTGTGCACAGTCATCTCAGCAGTAAGTGTGCACAATCTCAACAGTGAACGTGCACAGTCATCTCAGCAGTAAGTGTGCACAATCTCAACAGTGAGTGTGCACAATCTCAACAGTGAGCGTGCACAGTCATCTCAGCAGTAAGTGTGCACAATCTCAACAGTGAGTGTGCACAATCTCAACAGCGAGTGTGCACAATCTCAACAGCGAGTGTGCACAGTCATTTCAGCAGTAAGTGTGCACAATCTCAACAGTGAGTGTGCACAGTCATTTCAGCAGTAAGTGCGCACAATCTCAACAGTGAGTGTGCACAATCACCTCAGCAGTAAGTGTGCACAGTCTCAACAGTGAGTGTGCACAATCTCAACAGTAAGTGTGTACAATCTTTAAAGAGCAGGGCCAGCGTTCTGTTTTATGTATTCCAATTTCCTTTCAGATCTGGGTGTCTTTTTAGACACATAACAGATAGAACACATGTTTGTCAAGGTTTTCCAGAAATCTAGAACAGAGAAGGGGGAGAGGAGGAGGAGGAGGAGGAGGAGGAGGAGGAGGAGGAGAAGGAGAAGCAGGAGAAGCAGGAGAAGGAGGAGAAGGAGAAGCAGGAGAAGCAGGAGGAGGAGGAAAGAAAGAGGAAGAGCAGAGAGAATAAGGGAAAGAGTGTGAGAAAACAGATCCACTTTAGGGAGCTGGCAAACAATCACGGAGGCGGGGAGTCTGTGGGGCCATCAGGCTGGTGACCAGCGGAGAACTGATGTGGCAGCTCAAGCCCAAAGGTATCTTCTGGCTGAACTCCTTCCCGCGTACGGAGCTCAGTTTGCTATTCCACTCGGGCTCTCATGGACTTGATGAGGCCCACCCACGTTATGGAGGACAATCACCTCACTCAAGTTTCACTGATTTGAATGTTTTTCTCATCCAAAAAAAAATCCCTTACAGAAACATCCAGAATTTTGACCACATATCTGGCACTACGACCCAACGGAATTGATATGAAGTTAGCCATCGCAGCAGTGAGCTGCAGTCTCTCACTAAAACCACATCTGCAGGGAGCGTTGCTCCGACTTTCGGGCCTCTGAGGCAATTAAACTTTCAGTGAGACAGAAAATGGCACACACGCACGCACACGTAGCTATGCATATACACACATGCACACACAGAGACACACTTATATATGCACACACATACACATGCACACGCAGAGACACACTTATACATGCACACGAATACACAGGCACACGGAGAGACACACTTACACATGCACACGCATACACAGGTGCACGCAGAGACACACTTATACACGTACACACATACACAGGCGCACGCAGAGACACACTTATACATGCACACACACAGGCACACGCAGAGACACACTTATACACGCACACACATACACAGGCACACGCAGAGACACACTTATACACGCACACACACACACAGGCACAACGCAGAGACACACTTATACACACACACACATACACAGGCACACACTCACGCGTGCACACACCCTGAATTTGATCCTAGTTAGACTTTAGGGAAGCAGAACCTAGTTAATGGAGAGTGTGTGAATTAATATTTCAGAGAATCAGACCCACGTGAACTCCTGCTCACAGCCACGTGTAACCAGCTGCAAAATACTACATCGTTATTATTACATCGTATTCACCGTGTGCGTGTAAGCACACATGGTGCATGTGTGGAGGTCAGGGGTCAGCGTGAGGTGTTTGTTCCCAGGGAGGACTTCGGGCCACCCTTGTTGAGCCGTCCTGCTGGTCCCATGCTTAACATTTAAGAGGAGAGAAGGCTCTGAAATTTTCAGTCCTTGTCACTAAGAGTCTTGCGGCTTTTGTTTATGTCAATGTGATTAAGAAACCTTTGTAGCCATCCTAATCCTGGTTTGTTTCCCTTGAGGCTTCTTTCCCAATCCTGTCTAGGTAGGAGATACTGAGTATGTGTGTGTGCATGTGTGTACGTGTGCATGATTGTGTGTGCGCATGTGTGCATGCGTGTATGTAGTGTGCACAATTGCATGTGTGCATGTGAACATGCATGTGTGTGAGTGTGCACGATCGCATATGTATGCATGTGTGTGCGTGTGTGTGTTTACAAGACAGGATCTCAGCATGTACACGTTGGCCTTGAACTAACTCTCTGTGTAACCCAGGTTGGCTTCGAACTCACGCTCCTTCTACCTCTGCTTCCCAAGGACTGGCTTTTCAGGTTTGAGTCACCATGCTCTGGCCATGTTTCTATTTCTTTCCTTATGATGTGAGGCAGCCGTTCTAACCCTGTGCACGCCCGGTCTCTGTTTCTTGTCTGCTTGGCCACCCCAGCTTCAGGGCTTCACAGCCTCCGACCTTCTTTCCACATGTAAACTTTTAAAGAACATAGCAAGCGGTCCTTTCAGACGCTATCCACCTGTCCCTTGTTCTTCACATGGTAAGGTGATTCTAGAGGCAGAGCTAGTGAGCCTGAACTCGTCCGCAGTCCCTGCTTATCAGGACCTGGTGCCTCCATGGAAGATGTTGAGCCTAACCAAGTGATAGCTCTGCTTCTCACAGTCCAGCTGCCTGAGAAATCACAGAACTGGGGGACTCTAGGCCACAAAAGGTTCTAACAAAGGGATCTCAGTGAGCATGGGGAAGAGTAACTGCGACACAGGAAATATCAACATCCTTTTAAAGGAAAGTAATTGCTGCTGCGTTCAGCTAAAATGCAAATATGATTTCATTGAAAACCAATACCCAAACGGTGGCCTAAAAGTTAGTATGTGGAAAAGCAACAATTTGGTAGAAATGATCCCAGTTTGAGATTTTGTTTGTTTGTTTTGTTTTTCTCGAGGGTTTGTCCTCCTAGGTTTGGAGTCTGTCCTGGAACTCACTCTGCAGACCAGGCTGGCCTCGAACCCACAGAGATCTGCCTGCCTCTGCCTCCCGAGTGCTGGGATTAAAGGCGTGCGCCACCAATGCCAGGCATCAATGTGTAGCCCAGGCTGGCCTGCATCTCGTGATCCTCCTGCCTCTGCCTCTTCGGGGTATCCTACCGACCTGCACTGCAATGAAGACCAGAAGGCAGACGTAGTGAAGGCAGGGGAGTGAAAATGTACCAAATTTCTGACCTCAGGTAATGACAACCCAAGACTTTGCCTCAACCATGAACTTGATATCTAATGAAACATAGGTTCACGTGTGATTTGATAACTTAGCAGCAGCCTCCAGCAAAGCTTTTTAAAGAAACACACTTATCTTTGATCAGCATAGCTGTATCAGACGAAGGCAATCAAACGCCGAGCACAGAACAGAAGACAGGCACAGACAGAATGCACACCAAGCTGTCACTCAGAAAGACAGCAGTGGCCGGGGCTCAGCATGGGCAGCACAGACAGACCCACAGGAGAAGGTTTGCTGAAGCCTCCAATGGAGAATGTGCATGTTCTATAAAGTCAGCCTTAAGGAAGACGCCGTATGCAAAACACAGCACAAACGCTTAGTGTGCAAATATGAGCAAGTCAGACCCAGATGGTTCAGCTCTCTGGAAAGATGACAAGATGGTAAACAGGAAAAATAAAAGATTTGCGATAGGAAAATGAGTAAAACAATAAATGATTGACAAAGGGAAAGAAAGAGAAAGAAAGAGAGAGAGAAGGAAAAAAGAAAGAAGGAAGGAAGGAATAAAGAAAGAAAAGAATGAAAGGAAGAAAGAAAGAAAGAAAAGAATGAAAGGAAGAAAGAAAGAAAGAAAGAAAGAAAGAGAGAGAGAGAGATAACCTCCCGGGTACTGTAACGAGCTCACTGTAGCTAATGAAATCCAAGTCAAATAAAAAGGGAACAGATTTTTTTCTCCCAGTATCTGGACACAGAACTTGTAAAGATCATCTCTAGTGGTTGGAAGCTGGGTCCTCATTCAGATGACCAGTGGCCGTGCAGACCGGTGGACTAGGGCAGATTTTCGGAGACGCGGTCTGGGACTGTGTACTGGAATCTTCGTGCCTTGTGTATCTGTTCATTCACTAATTCTGCCTCAGAACCACACTTCAGGAAGGCAACGGGCAAGGCAGAAAATCGTTTCTGGAAAATAAATCACAAAATTAGAAGAAAACCAACTTGAAAGTTTAGAACAATAAAGGAATAATTACATGAATTATGGGTTATTACTGATTCATTAGAAATGATGTTTATGGAGTTTTCCATGGCACTGATCTGAAGATTAAAATCAAAGGCAAGTGTATAAAATGTATGATTTCAGTCTTATAAATACACGTGTGTATGTGTATGTGTGTCTCCTCAGTTCTAAGACAGATTTCCATATCCAGTGCTGTAAAATTAAGATGAATTATACATTTAATATAATCTTCCTCAATCAAAAAAGTATTTCAAGTATATACATTATCTCACAATGAATTACATGCTGCATTCAAAGAAGTCTTCTAGTTACATGCTTAAAAAGGCACTTAGAAAATAAATCTTTATTTTTATTTTTTTGACAAAGAAGGAAAGTAGCAAACCTTTAAAGGCCATTTGTCACATATGCAAAGGGACTGTCTTGCAGGTGTTCTGCACCTGGTTAGAGCCTGCCTGCCGGCTGTTCGTCTATCACCCTAAAGAGCCCATATGTATGATTTATATGTATCCAACCTGTGGCTAATGGACTACGTGCCTCCCAGGAGAGCTTTGAATACAGCCCGGCACGTTCATAGATGACAACAACATGTCACGAATGTCAGAAGACTGGAGACCTGTGCAAGATGCTCCTGGTTTTGTTTTTTAACTCCACATGGGACGTGGGAACCAGTGCCCTCCAGAAGTTGTCAAGAGAGCACGCGTCTTCTCGTTGATTTGGGGCAGTCTGCTCCGAGACACCCAAGCTCTGTGCTTCTGAGAAGCCTGTATGCCTCAAGCCGTCTCAAATCTGCGTCTGGAAGAAAACGACCTAGGCATCGTGACTCCGGACCCTGTAGAATTCTCTGGAAATGGAGAGTGGGGTTCATTTCAGCGGCTCTTCCTTCTGCAGAGACCGTGTCTCCTGTAGCCAACGCTTGCCTTTCCCCACTTTGGAGGTAATTTCCCATGATTGGGAAGCTTGGCTCACCTGCAGCATTCCCTGTCTTCCCGGCTGCACAGCCCCCTCCTCCTTCACGTCAGAGCTGAGCACAGACGAGCCGGACAGGCCTTATTGCCTTTGTCACTTTCATAAGCACTGGCGTATCAGCGCATTAACGGTTTTGACAATGTTCTTATACATTTCATAATCTGACCTTGGTTATACGATTTCGCCTGCACAGATTCTTTCAAAACCTAAACTCATCACAGAAATTCTGTGCGGTCTTACTGATGTCTTTATCTCCACGTCCATTCATCAGAACGCGTGGAATTTCACTTCTGAATCCTACAGTCTCTCCTGAGCTATATCTGAACTTTCTCTAAACTGATTTTCCGACATTCTTCTCTCGAAGGCCGTGGGCACATGCCAGCCTCTGATCAGATGCTCACATTGGCAATCCCGAGATGGCGTGGTCCCTGTTTCCTTTGGTCCCCGTTGCTTCACCGTCCCTGCAAATGAAAGACCTAAATGAACAGGACACTTTGGCAGGCTAATTAGCAGAGTAATTGATATCGGTGAGCGGCCCCGGTGCAGGGGCCTGCCGGGTCCTGATTGCTTGGTTTTATTCTGGAACACAAAATGAAAACTGTCAGGTTCAGGCTCTTGGTCCTTAGGGAAATGCAGTGTGACCGCTCTGGCAACTTCACCCCCAGCTCCGTTGGAAAAGCTTTGGTCTCCGTATGTATACTATAGAGGCCCATAGACTACACACACAGCACATTGAAACCCAGACCCCACACTACCTCTGCCTGCTTCTCTGGGGCCCTGTAATCCGTGACCACAGAGAGCAGAACCAGCAATGTTCCTTGTTTATCCCATCGGTGAAACCCAATCGTGGGGAAATTAGGGGTTCATAAACAAGATGAGATTGAACTCTTTAGCAAACTCAACTGTGTTGTGCAAAGAGCCCAAATGGGTTTTTCAATGTAGACATCTTGTCGAGACACTTAATTTGTTTGTCGGATCCCAAATGTGGGGGTTTCAACAATTGTTTTCTTTCTTTCCCCCAGTGTGAGACATACAAGATGATAACATCCACCGCTAACATTTGCCCTGGTCTTCCAGGTTCCGTTTGGAGTGGGTTTTCAGTTGGAATGGTGCTATGTATGGGAACTATAGAGCAAGAGCCCCAGAAGCTGTTGCCGTGGGCTTCTCTCAGACAGCACGCCAGAGTGAAGGAAGAAAACGTCAGGACGTTGGCGTAGCCTCTCTTCACCTCACCAGTTTTAATTTGTGTGCGCGGTTTACAATGTGTATAGCATATTAGTGCATCAGTAAAGTTGTGCGGTACGTGGGAAAGAGTTGGGACTCATGGTGGATTGATGATACAAGTTAGTCCCCATGGCTGAGTCTCCATAGATACCTCATCATATCTGATCATATAGAACTCACATCTGATCACACATAATCAACATTTTAATATTATATATAAATCACCCAGAGTTAGGAATTGGCGCTTAGCTACACTAAAAAAATAAAATCTATGTTACAGAGAAGGGCTTCAGTGGGAGGCAGAGGGTGGGTAAGAAAAGGCAATGGGGTAAATACATAAATTCATAAATATGAATTAAAATGCATAATACACACGTATGAAGTTGTGAAAGAACGAACGAAAATATTTTTAAATAAAGTCCGTGAGTATCTACTGTGAAGCCAGTTAGAATAAACAGACTAGAGCCCAAGGATACAGCTTGAGTAAAAAACAGTTTCCTGGCCTGTGAGGACTGACCAACGTTGAGATAGGCCATTCGAAGGGAACTTCGTGCTGACCCTCTCGCCCTCTTTTCCCGCCCTGTTTTCCTCTTCCCATCCTCTCGTGAAGCAGAAGGTGTGGATTTTAAAGGCCACCTCGTTCCCTTTCCCTCACTACCAGTGGCTCTCTGCACCCAGGCGAAGGCCAAGGTGAGGTCAGCTGAGACGCTGTGGGAGCTTTGGAAGCAGGTCCTTAAAGAAGCATTCTTCCCACGGACAGGAATCAAGATGAACTGGCTGACGGTCAAGTAGCCACAGTGAGCCACGGGGAAGAAGCCGTGCACCGAGCGCCATGGAGAAACAAGACAGGAGGACCGTGGAGTCCCTTACGCCAACTTTTGATTACTAGTGGGTACATACATGGAAGAAAAATATACAATCACTTGCAATTAAAAATAAGGGCCGAGGAGGCAGCAACGCCAGGTGTGGTAGTGCACACTTGAAATTCCAGCATCCGTCAGACAGGCAAAGGGGTTGCTCTGAGGTCAGTGTCAGCCCGTCTTAGAGTGAACTTTAGCACAGCCGAGATTACCCAAAGAATAAAAACTCAAACTCCAAGGCAGCCCTCACAAGAAGGAGCAACGAAAAGCAAGCTTGGAACAATGGAACACCCCAATGTAGAATACAAAGAGACTATCGTGAGAAAGGAGCATTTGACCTCGGCATAAACCAGAGAAAGCAATAGAGCTGCTGTCTGTGGCTGGCACTTGGAAGTGGAGAAAACCCACTGACGTGGAGGAAGCATGAAGTATACATAGAGGAGGATGAATCGATGGGAAAAATGCTGCCCCACGTTTGCTTCGGGACACGACTCTCTGTGTATAAGCTACGTCGTCGCCCACTTTCTTCTGGAAAGAAGCCGGCATTCCTGATAGAGGCTTAAGCAATTTTTCGATAAACTTAAATGCAATTAAGAGCCCTTCTGAGAAGTCAGCTCCTCACCTCCTCCAGCGACGCCCTCTAACCAGAAAGATTATTTTTCCTGCCTTCTGTCTAAAAGTTTTACATAAACATTCCCTTTTCTTGTAGCGCGTCCTGGCGGACCTCCTTCCCACAACAGGAGAAATAAAAGCTTAGATATGTTCTTACAAATAAACGTGGCGTAAGGGGCGTTTGAGAATAAACATAGCTCGTGAGATACGGAGTGTGAGGCCCCCTGGTGCAGGAACCAGGGTTAACAGATTCTAGGATGCTGTGAATGGTGGCCTGGGGTGGTTATCCTTTGACGTGTGGAGCCTGTAGGCGCCTATGAGCGTAACACCCACGCCAATGCCCTCTTGTTGATTTGGCTGGAAGACTGGAAGACAGCGCCGCAGGACTGTTTGCCTGGGTGGTCAGGACAATCCCAGCAGCCTCTCCACCCATCTGTGGGGAGTTACAGAAAGATCCGAAGGCTGCGCAGGCCGGCCACAGCCTTCCCTTTGGCTCCGCACTGCTTATTCCCAGGGCCATTTCCCCTTCTTACTGGAAGGCTCTGTTCTTAGCTCCTATGCCACGGTATTGTCCCGTTTCTTCGTTCCCATGGCACTTGTCGAGGTCCCTGAGGAACCTGTATCCCTGGTGGCTCTCTTTCTTCTCCCAGCCTCTCCAGCCTCTTCCTGTGATGCCGCCTTTTTCACTTGCTTCCTCTTAGGGCTCCCATGCGTGAGGGTGCGCCAGGACCCTCTTGCAGCACGGAACCTGTCCCGCACTGCACACAGGGTGAGAGCCAATCCTGTTGGCACCTTCCTTGAACACAGGAAGATACATTTGAGCCAGGCTGGGGTCTGCCTGGAAGCATAGGGGTCACTAGACCATATTTCAAAACTGAGTCGTAGGAAGAGCCTGCATTTCTGCCTCTGTGTTGGGACATGGAGGTCTTCCTTTGGCATTATCCTGAAGAACATGTCCCCACAGTTGGAACAGTTTGGCTTAGGACCCTTCCAAACAGGTAGAGTTGGAAGTTTGATTCTCCAAGTCCATAGAATAGGGGTAGTGGGCTAATTTCATTGACCTATTTTTTTTTCTTTATCTATTTCAGTTCGGTCTTGTCTGTGTGTCTAACGTAGCAATTGCATATCACTGTAAAGTTGACTGTTGTTTTCAGAGATTTTGTTTTATTTCCAGGAGCTACGTTCCTTGGTTGGACCAGGAAGGCATTCTGCATTTCTCTTAGGACACAGTGGTGCCCAGGTCCTGCACTCTGGGTAAGGTACAGGAAACTGCCAAGATTAGAACAGAAAAACTGACCGAGGGACACAGAAAGATGACTGGAGGGAGCTGTCTGGAGCTTAATCCATTCCGCTCTCAGACCAATGTAGAGGAAGACACGGCAGCTGGCTACATTAATGACCACAGAAGGGCCTCAAGGAGCCTTCCCTTTTGAGACGGACCTGGCATTTGTTCATAACTCGTAGCATTTTGAGAAACTATCGTATATATTGGACTTTAGGTTCTCACGGGTGGACACTCTCGCAGCGTGTGAAGTGAGGTGTCCGTGTGGAAGCATCCTTTGCTCTTAGCATCTTTGTAATCGGACCCCATCTGTGGTTCCCTCTGCTAGGGATCCCCTAGCTCAGCCTGTGTCCCTGGAAGCGATTTTCTCATCACAAACACGTTCTCCTTCCTGTCCTCCAGGTTTATCATCGTTAAATTTGCGACATTATCTGTGGCATTCATCCTCCGTATGGTCACGTCCATGTTGGGTGGTCATCATTTGTTTTCTGTCCTCACTTGCTGGTCTAGAAACACCACATGGCTGACTTGGCTTTTTTGTTTTGTTTTTTTTTTCAGTATGAATGGGGTGAAGATGGTGTGTTCCTCCTGGTTCCCTCATCCCATTCCTTGGACAAGCAATAGACATTCTCCTAAAGGGTCTTAGAAAGATGTCATTCGTCAGGTACACGTGGAGCGTTTTTATGCAGTTCCGAAAGCCTGCTTGACAAGAACCAGGTAGGATTGGTCCTGATCCTCAGGAGGAAAGACACTGGCTGATCTCAGCCTGCTGCAAGATCTCCAGGGGACATTGGTGCTGAGCCTCGGGCGTACCCAGGACTCCTGTGTACTTGACTGTACAGCTGCGGACAGTCTGCTCCTGTCTCGTGAGGTTACTTTCATAAGAACCTCGTGAAAAGCCAGCAGGAAAGGGTCCAGGTTTCCCGCCTGCAGAACACATGTTCTCCTCCAGCCGTGGGCAATTCAACCATGATCTGCCAAGGGAAGGGAGACCCAGCGTCTACTGAGTCCGCCTCTCTGAACTGTGTTCAGCTGGGCCCTTTGCCGGATCCCGGGCTACTCACTGGAGATAGGGAGAAGATATTCAGATGGACAGGCAGACACAGACAGACATGCACGAGGAAAGGGGAGGAGAGAGAGAGCTCTTTGAGAAATAAGCAGTTTTGGGGAAAGCGGATAGCCAAAGGTCTTCATTAGATGCCAGCCGCTTCACGGCTCTCGGCTGGTGCAGACGTCAGACCAAGGTATATTGTGATTTCACCCTAACTTGTCTGCTGTAACTTGTTATTTGAATCCACAAGCTACTTTCTGATCTTCGTTTAAAATGATTCTTGAGTTTTATTTTGCTTTCTGGAGACTCATGCAATTGACAGGGTTTCTACCTGAGGACCCAGAGTCCAGCAACTAACAGCGAGGTTTGGGAAGAAGCAGAAAGTGGAAATAAGTTAGTTTTTAAAATTAATCTCTGATACATTCTAAACCTGTAGCCGTTCCCGTTAGGATAGCTTTAACTTTTGATATTCAGTGTTCTAAAGGAAAATAGCTGGAGAATTCCCATATTTGCATGGGAAACAGGAAGGTGGCCTCTGTGTTGGGAATCTTCCTGCTGTCTTTCTGCAAACGGGTTAAAAGGTTGGGGTGTTGAGTTTTACTCCAAAGGAAAGCCAGCAGGAAAGACAGTATTCCCACGTAAACATACCCGTGAGGATTAAGCTTTCAAGTAGGAACATGCTCTATCTAATTGCAATTCACAATTCCCATTTTGAGCTGTGATTCTTACAGCAAGGGAATTTACTTACAAGAGAACCGCTGTACCAAACAGCAAACGGAACAAGATCTTCCTCTTTTCTTTCAAGGTCTGTTTGTGTCAGCCATAACCGGTCTTAAGAAAGACTCTTCAAAGAGCTCTTTTACAATGCAGTTCCCCAACCCCTCCACGAAACACTGTTATCTCTATCCACATAACTCCCCCCCCTCCCCCCGTGAAAGCCAGTAAAGGCAAGGGAAGGTAAGAAGAGTTAGTTCCGGGACCCCTGATTGGTTCTATTCTAACTGCATAGCTCTCCTGGCTCGGTGGTTTGAGGAACAGCCCTTTCAGCAGAATCTTTGGACATCAAATGGCCTTCGCGAAACAATGTCTTGATGAGTTAAGTACAAACGAATCAGAAACACATGGACTCGACTTCCCTTGTAACATAAGAGGGCACGCAAATCAAGGGAAAGCGTACTTAGCAAACACTGGGCTTGGGTTTCCTAAACCTGAAATGTTAAAATAATTAACAAGGACTTATTGAACCTGAAAAGTGATCAGTTCCAGTATGCCTGACTCTAGACTGAAGCAAGGAGGGGCGGCAGGACCCTAGATGGGAAGTGAGTGTGCGCGGGGTGGACGGAGACATTTGGAAACCAGCCCTCCCTACCGAACTATTTGTTTACCTGAGCTCACAAACTTTGCTTTTTATTTCTCTTTTGTTTTGATGTGTAGGTTTCAACTTGAAGACCCAACTAAAATATTCTCCCCCATCCAGTGCATCCTTCTGTTCCCTTCTCGAAGCCAGGAAATGAGGATAGTCTAAGACAAAGCTCTGTTCATTCTTGAGTTGGATAGGAATTCATACCTGGGCCATTTAGGAAGTTTGGTTAAGTAATCAGGTTGAATTTATTTCCTAGTGAGCTTGACTTCTCAACATCCCCCAAGCCCAGGAAGCACTGTGCCGAAGTTGTAAGGAAGAGTTATTGTGTACCAGAAAATTTAAAACAAATTGCAATCTCGGAGTAAAAAAAAGAAAGCTTGGAATAATAGAAAGAGAGAGTTCTCTTGCTTGGCTCTATGCCTATCTGGGATTCACAGAATGTCTGCGCTGGGGTAGATCTGAAGCCTCCTCCTTTGAGATCCTCCGAGAGCTCGGCTCCCGATCTCATTTCTTCCACGGTGGCTTCTCTGTGTCCTTGGTAACTTAGCTCTCACTTTCAAGTCTCACTGCGGAGTGTGAAAGGGGTGCTCACCATCACTCAGGAACACATATTTTTTTTCAAGTATAGTTTAGAGACTGTGTTGGTTAAAATCATAGGAACCAGAAATAAGGAAGAGAAAGTCCTCAAAGCCAGCAGAGAAATGCCTGGTCCCTCCGTTCCTCCCTTCATCTGTCAGCCGGAAGCATGAATTCAGCAACCCTGAAGACTCTTCCTCTTCTTGGGATCAACCAAATCATGTAACTTTCAGGACGGCCTCTGGGATAAACTACAGCTACCACCTGGATAGCATCTCTCCGGCCCACTTCTGCTGCGAGGAGAAGAACCCCTAACAAGAGGCTTAAAACTCTGACAACGTTCTGATGTAGGGCATTTTCCATGATTGCTGTGTGCAGCTTCTTCGAGCACGTTTCTTTGCACGCCCTACATTAAATGCCCGTCTTGCTTTATGTGTTGTGTGCCTGAGTATATGTAGGTGGACTGTGTGTGTGTGTGTGTGTGTGTGTGTGTGTGTGTGTGTAGTAGCCTGCAGGGTTCAGAAGAGGCCATTGGATACTCCAGACCTGCAGTTTGGGTCGTTGTGGACTGGTGTGTGGGCGATGAGAGCCCAACCAGCGTCCTCTGTGAGAACGCAAGTGTTTTTAACTGCTGAGCCATCTCTTCAGCTCCTACTCCACAGTTTTGATTGTTTCTGTTGTTTAAATATTAAACATTTCATCTACCCATCAGTATAACGTGTGCTGTCAACATCAAGGCCCAGTGTGCACTGTTACGTATTTGACGCTCAAATTTGGGATAGGATTGAACTCTACTCATTGCGAAAGTCTCTGACAAAGCCTGATTCGGGGGAGCAGCTTCGTGAATACAGTCAACCAAACGCCATCTCGCTGCTTTTACATTTAGTGACATGGAAAACCAGGGGCAGTCTTTGGGTTGGGAGGCATCACGGATGTGCGCACTGATACTCACTTATTGTACGTAGGCTCCCATCAGATGTCTGAATCACTATGCTCTTGTGTACCATCTTCCTAGCAGTGCCCCATGAGCGCCTATCGTGAGGCAAGCAAACTCTATGATGGACCCCTTGCGCAAATCTATGAAACAGAGAAATAATCCTGACGTCATGAAGGAGCAAATTTAGACAGAAAGTAGTTAATTTAAAGTAGTTAATTTCCCCACCACTGAGCCGTTGTGTGCACTGATCCCAGAGTCCGCTGTAAAGTTTCCACACGACGGTGATGGGAGGGTGTCTTAAAACCGATCTAACTGTTCTAGGTCATTGTAGGTAGGCCCATGAACTGTCAGAGTGGTAGGCATGCTTGTTTTCCATTTGGCAGTGTTGGGGATCAAACCCAGGGAACTGAGCATGCTAGGCAAGCCCCCCTACACCATAGAAGTTACATTCCCAGTAGGTAGGGACATTTATGACCCCCCCAAATCCACCCTCACTTTTCACACCTCCTGGAAATAGAAAGTCATCGTCACAATGGCAGGGTCACAGCCTCGATCGTAGTTCTGTTGACTCTCTGAAGGGTTATTTTTCTGACCCAAGAGAGTGGAATCCACCTCTGACCTAGGAGGAGACCAACATCTCAAGCTACACAGAAACGGAAGAGTGAATCCAGCTGGCATAGTCGATCAGCGTGCTAAGAGATCAACCTGTCAAAAAGTAGGATTTCCCTGGATCCATGCTAAAGAGAAGGGAAGAAAAATTATCCCCTTAAGAAGACAATGTGACCAGCCTTCCTAGAGTCCAAATTCTCTGTGCGGTCACTATGGGGCTGCCATGAGGCTCCTTACGTCAGTCAGACTTTCTGGGTCCTGACTCAGGAAAATATAACTTTCTCTTTTTCTTCTTTTTTTTTTTTTTTCTGTTGAATGCTGGCTGCATTCTGTCGCATGCCTGTGGGTGTTTGCTCTGGTCCGCTGGGATCTCCCCACTCTTTGTACGAAGGAAGCCTCCTCCTTTTAATCACGTGACTGATAGCTGAGCCTCCATGTTTAACTCAGAAAGCCCTGGTTTCTCTCTCCCTCTTTCCCATCTTCCTCCTCTGGGTTGGTGCCAAGATTTACAGGTTTGCCGCCCTGCGATTTTTCTTTCCAGCACTAATAAAATTGTCCTTGAGTTTCCTTCTGAGTTGTTTTTAAATCATGAGAGTAAGAATGCTAAGCAGGGACCCCAATTTTCCTGGTAATGACATTTAGACAGCAGTTACATTCTTTTCGCTACCTTTTCGACAAAGCAATGCAGAGCTCAGCCACACGTGTGCCCCATAGAGAACCATGCTGCCCAGCTCGTGGCTGGCACAGCTTTTCTGGTTCTGCAACTTCAAGGGTACGGCCGAGGATTTTGCTTTTGGGTTACAATGGCCAGCTAATCTTCGACCGCACTATTTTTTTCTGATCCCTGTTTCTACTTTTGAATTGATGCGGAATGGCTGTACGTGTTTACAGACTATCACGTGACACTGTTCTTTATATTTTTTAACGAGCGAGCTTGATTGGTTAGCTCATTTCGACAACTGGGGAATCAAGATAGAAAGACAGTGGTGCGATTCTCCAAAAGTCACATGTTGAGTGACATGGGTGCCTGCTGCGCCTGCATCAAGCTGGGGCTTGCTTTGTGTGTGGAGTGCGTGGTTGGGTTCGGAGTCCCAGTTCACTGGTTTGCAATACCCCCCCCCCCCCCCCACACACACACTTAGACCCGGGTCTCTTGGGCAGTTTTAAGTACCATTCCTATAGTCTCCTTTTCTTTGCTGGCTATGAGTCCTAGGAATTTAGCCAGCTTCCTAGCATGAGTGAAGGAAGGAAAAAATGTTAACCACAATTATTTTTATTGAGTTTCCATTCTGCGCAAACCTTATCTCAAGGGCTTTACATGCGCTGCTTGTCTCCGAAGCAAGGCACAGTACCGTTCCACATTTATAGATGAGCAAGCGAGGCAGAGAGGCCAAGCAACCTTCCCGAGGCTAAAGAACTAGCGAGCAGTAGATCATTCCACGCGGTTTCCTTTTGGTTCCCCCCCCCCACACACACACACACAGATCTCGCGATTCTCTCCGTTACTGCTTGCAGACAATACACACGTATTTACGGCGTACCCGCTCCCTTCCATGGCCCTGGAAAAATGAGAACTTTCTGACAGTCACTGCTTTGTATAAAACAGCAGACACAGAAGCCACAGGTTACAGAACTTAGGGAGATCTTTGGTCTCTAGTTCCAAATTCCTTTCTGAGGCTCTTCGTTCCCTAGGGATGCAGGCTGTCTTTTTCCCAGGTCTGTCTCCATACCTGGAGAGGCTGAGGCATCTCAACACCCCGGCAACAGAAGTTGAAGCCGGGATGGACCATGGCCCTGCCGGGGTACAAACATGACGTGCAGAGACACCCCTGTGGGGAGAAGAAGGCAAGAAAGGGGGAAATGAATGTCCTTATCTGTTGAGATGCGGTCAGTATGCTTTTCTGTTCTTCCTTCTTGGTAAGAACGGCGCGTGCTGCTGGACTTGTTGATCTTTTAAAAGGGTGGCAGCCAATGAGATGGCTCCTCGGGGGGATAGGGATGTTTGCCACACAAGACTGATGACCCAAGCTGAATCCGTGGGACCCACGGTGGAAGGACAGAAGTGACTTCTGAATGTTGTCCTCTGACGTTCACATGTCTGCGGTGGCACACATGTGCCCAACTCACACGCACACGCGCGCGCGCACACACACACACACACACACACACACACACACACACAATTAAAAATAATTAACAAAGCAGCTGCATGGCTGACCCCCGTGGCTCTACATTTGGGACACTCGGTGACTCGGACGACTGAAGCTCTCCTTGGCAACACCAGCTGTTGAATTTCTGCCTGGCAGCCTCCAGCCTTCCGGACATGTGTCTGGAGAAGGCAGAGGGCACTCTTCAGACAGGAGGAGCTGCTCGGTGTTCTCACGATCTTCTCTCGTTCCAGACCATTCATACATTACAGTGTAAGATTCTAGATAAGATTTAAAAACACACGCACAATGAACTCACGTACCTGGTCAAATACTTTGGTTCCACTGATTTTATTTCATGGTGGCCGTCAGTGCTTCGACTTTGCTCAGACTCAGTTTCTCTAAAGTGAAAAGAAATAAAATATTCTATGAGACCTGTACCCTGGATATCCCTTGATATTGAGAGGACAGAGCATTGAGGAAGTTGGGAGCAGTTCCACGAGGGGAAGGTGTCTTCTTCGGCTAGCTTGCCTTTTATCAGATATTACTTGGTTCTGGATATTAAAACGGAATGGGATATTTTTCAATTAGTTTTCTTTGCAGTCCAGAACACATTTTTAGTTCAGGAAGAAAAAAAAAAGCTGAAATCTTATTTCAGGGGGAAAGACGCGCTCTTTAGTTTTCTTAGACATTAAATGGCTCATTCAGAGCAACATTTTGGTAAATTGTGTAAATGAGAGAAGAACATATGGATTAAATTTTCCTTGAAATACATATGCACTTAAAACGTGCAGAGAAAAGTGCTTGGCAAAGCCCATTTGGGGTTTTGCCAAATGGGAAACATTTTAAAAATAGTTGAAAATGCCGTCTTATCTAAGAACGCGGCCACATCTACACATTCTTATTGATTATAGATTTTTTAATTTGTGAGTTATCCTTGTATTTATTTTTGCAGCTTCTTTTCGCCATGGGCTTATTCAATTTTGCTACAGTAGTGCGTGTGTGTGTGTGTGTATGTGTGTGTGGTGTGTGTGTGTGATGTGAGTATGTGTGTGTGTCTGGTGTGTGTGCATGCATGAGTGTGTGTGTGTGTATGTGTGTGTGGTGTGTGTGTGCATGTGTGTGTATGTATGTGTATGTGTGTGTCTGTGTCTGTGTGTGTGCATGCGTGAGTGTGTATGTGTGTGTGGTGTTTGTGCATGTGTGTGTCTATGTATGTGTGTGTAGTGTGTGTGTCTGTGTACGTATGTGTAGTGTGTGTGTATGTGTGTGTATGTGTGTCTGTGTATGTGTGAGTGTCTGTGTGTGTATGTGTCTGTGTGTATGCATGCGTGAGTGTGTATGTGTGTGTGGTGTTTGTGCATGTGTGTGTCTATGTATGTGTGTGTAGTGTGTGTGTCTGTGTACGTATGTGTAGTGTGTGTGTATGTGTGTGTATGTGTGTCTGTGTATGTGTGAGTGTCTGTGTGTGTATGTGTCTGTGTGTATGTGTGTCCATCCCCAACAGAGGACACAGCCACTCGGCTGCCGACACTGACATCATGGGATCTGCCTTCCTTGCATGATTTCTGATTTGGGGACTCTCAGAGAGGTTGCACGTGACCCTTTTGGAGCGACAGTTCTCTAGTGGAAAATTCTACGGTGTGCTGTGCTGGTTAAATTGTCAAACTTGGCAGGGTCTAGAAACACCTTTGAGACAAGCCTCCGGGTAAAGGCCCGTGGGGGATTACCTAGATGACATCAATTGTTAACTGGCGGTGGGAAGACCCCGGTAAAGTGATGTGGGGACATAAAAAGGTACAGTAAGCGGGCTGGGTGCCGGCACTCATCTTTCTCCTGGGTTTGGATACCTTGTGATCAGCTTCCTGAATCCTTTGCCGTACTGACTTCTCTGCCATGATGAATCGCGAGCCGCCGTAAACCCTTTGTCCCCTAGGCTGCAATCGCCAGGCTGTTTCATCCGAGCTCCCAAGAAAAGTGAGGGGTCTGGTTTAAGAGACAAGGGACAATGGGGTTCGTGACTTTCCACCCGACCATGCAATTGTAGGCCAGGAGCTTTTGGAAATGCAAGCCCAAACGTCCGGTGTTTACAGTTTGAAACTGGACGATCCAATCACTCAGATACAACACCGTTTGCACAGATAGAAAAGTGTAACCGCACTTCTGCCAAAGGCTCTTACTGAACCACTTGGAGGAAAGAAAAAAAGATAAATCTTTAAAACATCAAAAGTTTTTTTTTTAAAGAAATCAGATTTGCCATGTTTTCTTTTTGAGGTGTTGAATTAATCTGAAAATGCCTCTGTATTATTTGTGTGATTAGTTATAGCTCTTTAAAGGCAAGCCAGCAAGCAGTTGCATCTGTGTAGATGCTCATATGGGCATAAGACACAGTCCTGGTGCTGGCCTGCAGAAGAATTATCTCCTGGCTCTCTGACCTCTTTCCTTTAGGCATGCTAATTCTTTCAGTGACAGGCTCTTTTGCTATGAAAATATAATAACAAAAAGTGGTTTCTTGATGTTTAAACCTCAAACCTGAGATTAGACCATCACATTCAATATTCAGCTCAGGAATGTTCTAGGCAATATATACATATATATATATATATATATATATATATATATATATATATATATGTGTGTGTGTGTGTATAAAATGTATAATATATTACACACATATATGTAACATAGATTATGTATAATATATTACATACCATACACACACATATACACATATACATCAGCTGTATCTTAACTTTTGAGGCTGATCTTTAACACAGGCTCTGTATGATCCTCCTTTAACAGCATCAAAATGTTATGCATTCCTTTAAAGAATTTCTCGATGAAACATTTATGATTTAGATAGAAACCTTCCCTGTGGGAGCATATGTTTGACTTAGACAAAACTGCAGGCGTAACATGTCGCTGGGCTTTGGACTGAGGCTGTGGTGGGCAGCCTTCTGCGGTCACATCAGCCAGGACCTGGACTTTGGAGCATCCATGTGCATTTAAGCTGCCATCCAGTGCAAGGGCATATATTTGGAGTACAAGTGAAGGAACATTGAATGCTTTCAGTTTACTTAGGACTGGGGAAAACAAAAGAAATAGAAAGGAAGGACATGACTGCTCCTAGGTTTGGTGGAGGAGAAGGTTTATTGACAGCATAGTCAGAGGCAGGGACATCTGGGAGAGTATAGCACGAACTTGACTCTGAGCTGGGCCATGTGAGGGAAGTGGAGGGTGGGGGGAGAGGGGAAAGCCAGGAAAGGAAGCTGTAGAAAAGGGGCTGGGGAACCGAATTGGCTGAACTCTATAGGGAAGGGCAGCTGAGGGGAAAGGCAGCTCAGCCCCTGACCTGGAGAACTTTAGGGTCCAAGGCAGGGTGTGCTAACCAGATCCCGTGACAGGCAGGGGCTGAGGGATGTTTGGAGAAACTGATAGCTGGACTCTCTTTAATGTGTTAAATACCTCAGTTAGCCATTTGTCCTGGGTCTGAGCCCTAACAGGGCTGTTATAAATAATGCTATACAGTAAAAATTTTCTCTGCTTTCGTCCAAACGCTTTGAACATACCTCATTTTATTTTCCAGTCTATTTGAAATATAGTGGCAGGTTCTGAAATTCTCACAGACAGGAAATGAATGTAAATTTCCAGGAAACATTCTGGAAAACCTTCGTGGCTCACGGCTAAAGGAAGGTGCCTACAGAAATACTTTATTCTTTGGTACAAAAAGTTAACCTGTCGGACCGAAGTGGACGGCAGTGATCCAGTGTGAGACCATTCCAACGGTTTCCCAGTTCCTAAGAAAACTTACTCTTAAAATAATTTATATATAATATAAATTACTTATATTATAAATTTATATTTATAATTTATATATCATGGGAATAATTTATATATAATGAGATGAACCATTGAAAATGTGTGCATGTTATGGTTTGAATGAGCAATGTAGCCCCAGACATTGTATGTTGGAACAGTCCATCCCAAGAGGATGGCATTGTGCTAGGCACTTATGAAATTTTATGATCAAGGACCTTAAAGTGAAAATGAAAAAAAAAATTCATTAATAAAATTTTTGAAACACAGTGGAGGGAAATTAAGAAAATTGTTCAAGACATGAAAGTGGAAGTAAAATCAGTAAAGAAAAGACAAACTGAGGGAAAACTGAGAATAAAAAATTTACCAACAGAATAGAAGCAATGGAAGAGAAAATCTCAAGCATTGAAAGCAAGGTGGAATAAATGGGCACCCCAATAAAAGGAAATATCAAGTCTTAAAAAGGAATCCAGACACAAAACATCCAGTAACTTGGACACTGGCAAAAGACCAAATAAAAAAAAAAAAGGAATCAAAGAAGGAGAAGAAACCCACGTTAAAGACATGGAAAATATTTTCAACAAAATCATTGAAGAAAATTTCTTCAACCTAAAGAAAGAGGTACCTCTCAAGGTACAAACAGTATACAGAATACCAAATAGACTGAGCCAGAAAAGAAAGTAACAGTGAACACTGAATGTATATAACAAAGAAATAATATAAAAAGTTACAAGGGAGAAAAATCAAATAACGTATATAGGCAGGCCTATTAGATTAGCACCCAACTTTTCAATGGAAACTCTGAAAGGTAGAATGACCTGGGTGGAAGTTCTACGTACTCTAAGAAACCATAAATGTCTGTTTAGACTACTATACCCAGCAAAATATTCAATTACTATAGTTGGAGAAAGAAAGACAGTCCATGATGAAAATAAAAATAAAACAGTCAACCTAAAGAACAAATAAACAATTAAACAGTATCTATTTACAAATCCAGTTCCACAGAAGGTCATAGAAAGAAAACTTTAACTTGAAGAGGTTGACCACGTGCAAAAACACCCATAAGGAGTAGATAGCCTCAGGCTATCAAATCAAAAGAAGGGGAAAAAAAACCACCACAAAAACAAAGTAATAAGAATCAAACACTGCGCTGAGGGGTGGTGGCGCACGCCTTTAATCCCAGCACTCGGGAGGCAGAGGCAGGCGGATCTCTGTGAGTTTGAGACCAGCCTGGTCTACAAGAGCTAGTGCCAGGACAGGCTCCAAAACCACAGAGAAACCCTGTCGCGAAAAACCAAAAAAAAAAAAAAAAAAAAATCAAACACTGCTCATTCATAAATCTCAACACCAGTGGTCTCAATTCTCCAACAAAAAGATACAGACTGACAGAACAGATGCAAAATGGGATCCATCCTTCTGCTGCAACCAAGAAACACCTTAACGTCAAAGAAGGTGTCTTCTCAAGGTAAAAGGATAAAAAGATATTTGAGGCCAATGGGCCCATGTACAAAAGCTGATATAGCCATTTTAATATCTAACAAAATAGACCAAATCAAAATTAATCCAAGGAGGAAGGGCACAGTACCATATAGTCAAACAAGGAAAAAATCCACCGAATGGATATTATGGCTCTAAACATCTAGGCCACAAACATAAGCACACAAAATTCATAAAAGAAACGTTACTACAGCTAAAATCACATAGTGATAGTGGGTGTCTTCAATACTCTACCCGAGCCAACGGACAGGTCATCCAGATAAAAACTAACCAGAAAAATTCTGGAGCTAACTGATGCTATAAACCCAATGGACCTACAGAACGTTTCACCCACACACACACACACACACACACACACACACACACACACACACACACTATCTTCCTCTTGGTGACTCATGGAACTTTCTCCAAAATTGACCGCCTATTTGGATACAAAGGAAGTCTCCGTAGAGAGAGGGAAACTGAAACGACATCACGCATCTAATCAAACCATCGTGGATTAAAACTGGATATCAACAACAACAGAATCAACAGAAGCCTTCAAACTCATGGAAACTTGACAGTTCACAACTGTATGAAAAACAGATCAAGATAGAAATTAAGAAAGAGATTAAAAGCTTTTAGAATTCAGCGAAAATGAAAACACAGCATGCCCAAACTTATGGGACGGAAAGAAGCTGGTCCTAACTGGCAAGTTCATAGCACTAAGTGCCTACATGAAAAACTGGAGAAATCTCAAATTAGTAATTTAACCTCACCTCTGAAAGCTCTGTCGCAAAAAGAAGACAGACAGCTGAGAAGATGGGAAGAAATCACCAAATTCAGGGCTGAAGTCAATAAAACAGAAACAAACGAAAACACCAAGAATCAGTAAAAACAAAGTGTTGGTCTTTGAAAAAAAATCAGTAAGATTGGCAAGGCCTTGGTCATATTAACTAACAGGCAGAAAGAGAAGATCCAAATTAACAAAATTAGAGACAAAAGGGGGATATAACAACAGACAGTGAAGAATTCAGAGAACTTTAAAGGCAGACTTTCTACTCCATCAAACTATAAAATCTAACCAAAATGGATAATTTTCTTGATATATACTACCTACCAAAATTAAATCAAGATCAGAGAAGGAATTGAGACAGACCTATAACCCCGAATGAAACAGAGGCAGTAATTAAAAGTCTCTCAATTAATAAAAGCTGACGGCCAAATGGTTTTAGCAAGGAATTCTATCCTATTTTCAAAGAAGAATTAGCACCAATACTCCTCAAAGTATTCTGCAAAGCGGAAACATTGCCCCATTCCTTTTTCAAGGCCACAGTTTCCACAAGACCTAAATCACAGACTCAACAAGGAAAGAGAATTACTGTGCTGTTTTGAATGAGAATGGCTTCCCTCCTAGCCTCACATATTCGAATGCTTGGTCACCAGGGAGTGGTGTTGAAAAAGAATTAGAAGGGATGGGAGGTGTGGCCTTATTGGAGAAAGTGTGTCACTTGGGGTTTTTTTTTTTATTGATTTTATTGAGCTCTACATTTTTCTCTTTTCCCCTCCCTTCCTCCCCTCTTCCCTTCAACCTTCCCCCATGGTCCCCATGCTCCTAATTTACTCAGGAGATCTTGTCTTTTTCTACTTCCCATGTACATTAGATCCATGTGTGTCTCTCTTAGGTTCCTCATTGTTGTCTAGGTTCTCTGGGATTGTGAATTGTAGGCTGGCTTTCTTCACTTTATGTTTAAAAACCACTTACAAGTGAGTACATGTGATAATTATCTTGCTGGGTCTGGGTTACCTCACTCAATATGAGGTTTTCTAGCTCCATCCATTTGCCTGCAAATTTCAAGATGTCATCATTTTTTTCTGCTGTGTAGTACTCCATTATGTAAATGTACCACATTTTCCTTATCCATTCTTTGGTCAAGGGGCATTTAGGTTGTTTCCAGGTTCTGGCTCTGACAAACAGTGCTGCTATGAACATAGTTGAGCACATGTCCTTGTGGCATGATTGAGCATCCTTTGGATATATACCCAAAAGTGGTATTACTGGGTCTTGAGGTAGGTTGTTTCCTAATTTTCTGAGAAATCACCATACTGATATCAATTTTGAGGTTTTAAAAGCCCATGCCAGGTCTGGTCTTCGTCTCTCTCACTGTGTCTGTCCTCTCTCTCTCTCTCTCTCTCTCTCTCTCTCTCTCCAGATCAGGATATAGGTCTCAGCTATTAATCCAGTGCCCTGAATGTTGCCCTGCTCCTGCCATGATGTTAATAGCCTAAACTGTAAGCAAGTCCTCATTCAAATTTTTTCTTTCACCAGAGTTGCCTTGGGCAGGAGGATCCAAAGGGGGCCCGAGTACAGGGTAAAGGGACCAGCTGAAGAAACCAACCGATCCCTGAGCACAAGATCTACCACCCTGACCCTGAAACTCGAGCCGGTGAATGAAACACTTTTAGCCCCGAACCAAGAGAAAAAACAAACAAACAACACACACACACACACACACACAGACACACACACACACACACACACACACAACCCTAGTTTTGAAACTAGAGCCAAAAAAAAAGTGCATTGTTGCCCTAGAACCAGAGCCAATGAAAGAAATACTCCTTAACCCTGAAAACAGAGCAAAAAAAAAAGTCAGAAGGAGACAGCAAAAGAAACAGTTTGTCCGTGCAGCAGCAGAAGAAGCACATAGCTCTGCTGGCATGCTCTCTTAAGCCAGCAGCATGGAGCTCAGTTGTCACCACTCTCTAGGAGAGGGGCGGGATCTCCTGTAAGGAGACCGTCCCCCACTGTCCCCCACCTCCAAGCATCCCCAGACTGCCCAACAAGTCAGGGTATCTTTTCCTCCAGGGCTGAGCTGTCCTATTGTGAAGCCAGCCTTCAGAGCTGTCCTATTGTAGCTCTAGATACAGCCTGGCTTCCGTCTACCTTCGCAGTTCCAGAGCGGTAAGGCTGAGTTTTCCTGGGAAGGGGAAATAGAAGAGATCTATCTCTTGGGTTGACTGGGGGCTGGCAGGGGACACGAGGCTTCGGGCTGAGGTGTCGACGGAGAGGGAGAGTAATGAAATAGACATCTTGATGGGGGGAGGGCATTTTGGAGTCAAGTAGAAACCAGCTGCAAGGGAAACTCCCACAAATCTACAACGATGACCCCAGCTAAGGCTCCTACCGATAGTGGAGCGGGTATCCGAATTGGCCATCTCTTGTAATCAGATTGGTGACTGCCCCCGTTGTCAATAGAGAGCCTTCGTCCAGTAACTGATAGACACAGATACAGAGATCCCCAGTCAAGCAGCTCAGAGATTCCTGTTGAGGTGGGGGCACGGGCAGAGGCAGGGCCAAGGTCATGATGGGGGAACCCACAGAAACAACTAGCCTGGGCTTACGGGACTCACAGAGTCTGGACAGGCAGCTAGGGAGCCTGCATGGGACTAACCTAGGACCTCTACATATATGTGACAATTGTGTAGCTTGATCTACTCGTGGGACTCCTAATGGTAGGAGCTGGGTCTGCCCCTAATGCTTTGGCTTCCAGAAATGTATTCCTCATACTGGGTTGCCTTGGCCCTGCCTTAATACAGTGGGGGGCAGGGATTAATCGTATCTCAACTTGATAGACCATGCTTTGGATTTAAGGCTCGTTCCATGAGATAGAACTCATTCCGAACACTGCTCAAGTGACCAAGAGCCTGAGACTAGACAGGCCAGGGACCTAGGGGAAAACCAAATACTGCTGTTCTGCTAAAAGAACGAAGCAACAAAATGCCTCCGAACACTCTGCTCTACTCATAAATCAGTGTCTTGCTTAGTCATCATCAGGGGCGCTTCCCTCTACAGTAGAGGGGAATAAATACAGGGGTCCACAGCTGGACAGTGTGCAGAGAGCGAGGGGCCTTGGAACACTCAGCTCTAGATGTGATGTCTCCATCTAATTGAGAAAAAGTTGTCCTTAGCTGCTGAGCCATCCTACTGTGGCTCTTCTTGGTTGTCAGCTTGACTACACCTGGGATTAACTAAAATCCAAGTGACTGGGTACACCTGTGAGAATTTTCTTTCTCAATTAGATCACTTGAAGTGGGAAGACACACCCAATCCTGATCTTTTGAGGCAAAAATTCACATCTTTAACCTGGGTCACGCCTTCTTCTGGAAGTCTATATAAGGAAATGGAAGAAGGAAGCTCTTTCTCTTTGCTTGCTTGGCTGGCAAGTCTGTTCCTTTGCTGGCATTAGAGTCTGGTTCTTCAGGATACTGAGAAGCAGCTGAGACATCCGGCCCCATGGACTAAACAACTCCTGGAGTTTCGAATTTTCCATTGGTAGACAGCCGTTGTTGGGCTAGCTAGACCACAGCCTGTAAGCCACGCTAATAAATCCCCTTAAATCACACACACACACACACACACACACAAACACACTCAGTAGTTCTGTTCCTCTAGAGAACTCTGATTGATGTACATCTGGAATAGAATTCGTATATCTGAAACATAACGAACAATATTGGAGCCGTTATGCTGAATGAAATAAGCCAGACACAAAATGACAAAGATTATATGCTATTATTCACAAGTGGTAACCAAAGTAGTTTTACTTACAGAGGCAAAACATAGCATAGCAGTCCCCAGAAACTGGGGACAGGAGGCAAGAAAGGGTTCTTATGTAATGGAAACAGTGTTTCAATTTGAAGTGATGAGAAAACTCTAGAGGCGGATAGTGCTGACGGCTGCACAATGATAGGAACACAGCTAATGCCATTGAACTGCGCATTTAAAAACAGTTAAACACTTAAGACTCTGTCTCTAGAAGCCCACAAGCAAAAGTAACTGTGTGGTCACCACCACCGCCAATGAAAATCCTCTGCAAACCAAAGGAGACTACGCACAAAGGCTGGAGGTCAATATTCCAAGAGAAAAAAATGGAGAAAGACACACACTGCATGACCTTACACATGAAATTGTTACAAAGCCAGACTTACAGAGGGGAGTAGAACCGTGGTAATAAGGAACAGAGAGGTAGAAATAGAAAGGTTTGGGGCAAAGGGCATACAGATAAATTATAAGAGAAATTTGTTCTGGGTGGGTCTCCTGGACAACACGGAACTCTATCTTACGACGCTGTATTGTGGGCTTGAACATAGCTATGAAGCAGATCTTAACTGTTCTTACAGCACACATACAATGCTGACCCTGATGACGGCCATGTAAGCATGGCCGTGGCCTGCCTTGATTATTTTGCAGGGCATGCAGATAAAAAATAATAACCAACACACAATGCACGTGGAATATAGACCGTTTTATTTATCAATTGCACCTCAGTAAAACTTGAGGAGAAAAATTGGTTACTCCTCAGCACCACCTAAGCTAGCTCTGGGCTCGTGAATCTGAAGCCAAGAGATGCTGTATTTCAATGTGTTAAGTCCATCACTTTTCTGAGGGCCATGAAATTGCTCATAACTGTGATTTGAATTATCCTTCCCTGTAACGCTGGAAAATAGACACATTCTACTGTCACTCAGATGAAATAAGTGTATTTCTTAATGTTTAGTACTCCTTATGCTGGCTTAAGCTAGTCAAGAAACCATTGGATAATCTGTCTCCACACCCAACTGTTTGGCAGAACACGGACAGCACACTCACCTGGAAATGCAAACATTTGTTAATCTGGTCCTATAGGAATGTGTGTGTAGGGATGAGGGAACCAAACCATCGGTTGGAAACAGCAGCAAAAGTTGGGAATGAAAGACCTAAAAGGGACACGGGAGGATGAAGGGATGACCAGAACCTGGGTGAAAGATAAACCCATGGAAAACATAACCACACCCCCAGAGCACTGAAACTGTGGGAAGTAAAACCACGGTTTGAACTGTAGCAAGCTATCGAGGGAGCAGCGCAAAAGCAATCGCTGGCTCACTTCTTGGCTGTGTCATCCAGGAGATGAGTTGTCTTGCCTGAACCCCAGTGGAAGGACAAAGGAGTCTGGGAAATAGGGTTTCCTGGAAAGCCTCCTGGTAACCTGACTATAAAAAAGAAAAGGCTTCCAGCGTCATTTTCATCTGCCTGTCTGCACACTTTCCATTCTTCAGGGGAGTTTCTGTAAACCTTGGTCACCAACTCTCATTCCCAGGGAGTCTGATTTCAATGACCTGGGTACATTCTGGGGCTTAGGGTGCTTTGAGTCTTTTTTCCCTTGTTTGTGAGGAACAGCCAGGACTGAGGGTAAGGGGCAGGGCTTCTCAGCCTCTCTCCCCCTCTCATTTGATGCTGTGCCACGCTTCTGTGCATGCTGAGGGGTCATCTGTGCAGAGGGACATGCTTAGCCCTAGCCCCAGTCCTCCAGCCAGCAGACGCCAGCCGCAGTTATACCGTCCAAAGACATGTGCAGATATTGCCGTGTGTCCCCTGGGTGTGTATGGTATAGCTTCCTGGAGCCTGTTGGAAATCTCTGCTTTAGAGCAGCGTTCCACACAGGGGTCACCATGTCAACAGCATCAGCACCACCACAGTTGGGAATGGGATGGTGGGTGACGCTTAGACACACAGGTTGTTGCCTCTGACCTTATTTTTACCAAATGGAAACCTGGTGGGGTTCAGGGTTGGGGCAGTCAGAGGAGCCCAGGGGTTGGGGGCGGGAGGTTCAGCAGTCCATTTGCACAAGCCTCCAGACCATTCTGCTCTGCATTCAAGTTAGAATTATTCTTTCACGGCTGACATTTTTTCCAGTATCTCAGAACTTCTTCACCCACGCCAGCTTATACCTATCCGCTGTACCTTTTCTCTGAATGTCCAAGGCAGTGGTCCTCAGTGCTTCCTAATGTTGTGACTGTTTAATCTCATACCTCATGTTGTGGGGACCCCCAACCATAACACGTCATAATTGTAATTTTGCTAATGTCATGAATCATAATATAAACATCTGATATGCCAGATACGTGATATGGAATCCCTGTGAAAGGGTCACGACCTGCAGGCTGGGAACCACGGTTCTAAGAGACTACTTTCTGTGTTTCTCATGCAAACACAATCAGGTTTGATACACAGAAACCACTTATTCGGGTTAGGTGGGGGCCAATTTCCTCCAAACAATACTCTGTGCCCTCCAAGAGTGAGGATCTCCCAGGTGAACATCACGGCACTCCTACAGAGGGATTCTGCTTAGGGAAGTGGTGGAGACTGGGAGTTGATGGGATGGAATCAGTCTCGGGTCCACTGCACACCCCAAAATGTGCAGACATGGCTTCTCTGATCAGAAGGCTGAGAAGCGGGGAGGTGTTTCTCACGCTTCCGTGTGAAGATGTTGCTAAAGTTCAGGTTCCGAGTTGGCAGGCCTGGTTGGTTCCACATCTCATCTCCTGTCTCCCTGCCAAAGAAGGAAGAGATGAACTTGCCTCCCCTGCCTGCAAGGTTTGAGCTTGCCCAACAGCCATCTCTATTCCAGGACTCACCTCGGATCTGCTAGGTCCTCACGCACCTCCAGGTATGGAAAGACAGAATCCACACCCCTGGACTCTTTGACTGAAAAATCTCTGTCACTGAAACACTGTCAGCCCTTGAGAGTAAACATCCCCCAGTGTCCCTAGGAACTGGACAACTGTTTACATATTCCACGGATGTTCTATTGTTAGCGTCGCACCCCTGAACACCAAGAAAGTTTTAGTATTTTTATCCCCCTGGAACTCCCTTTCTCTCCCCCTGAAGTCTACTTATGACTCTCAGAAGGAGACAGAAAATTCAACTAGTACATTAGCTCTTCATGCATTTGAAACTTTACTATATTAGGACAATCTGAAGCTATAGCTCACTAAATAATCTTCACCACACATTCCTTGTGTCTTCTTCTTTTCATGTGGGCAAATTCTATCAAAATAATAAACCAGGGGGATCTTTGATAGAGAATAAGCAATTAGATGTTTGTGACTAGCTAGCGTGTGTGTGCTAGGCTGTTCCGTCAAGTGTTACCGGGAAAACATCCTTTGGGAGGGAGGACTTAATGAGAAGAAGAGATCTTGCAAAGAAGGTTCATGCTTATAAGAGAAAAGTTAAGAGTGGACTTTTCAATAGTTGGGAAAACAAAGCATAAACAAAAAATTATAACTCAACCTCATGCATTCCTCTTCCCGGCTTCTCATGAATGAATTTATGTCAGAAGAACGGACACACTCACGGTCTGGCCATTGTGACAGACTCTCCAGAATGCTAGAGAGAGCCTACTGTGGATGGCTTTCTCCAGACAGAGCTCAATTATCTGCCCCTTCTCATTTGCCCTAAGATCTGGAAGACTGTCTCTGTACCTTCCTTGGCAATTCCTCTGCCAACATTAATGACCTAACATTCAGAAAGTTCTTCTGTGCTTTTGTCCTAAAGCAGTTTTTTGCCTTTCTTTGTGTCCTGCAATTAAAGTCAGCTTCTACTTACTTTGGCTTTAATAGAGACACAGAAAATTTGATCTACGCCATTAGCGCTTCGTGCATTCAAAACCTTACTATATTAGGACAATCTGAAATTTCTTTTGGCTGGGATAAAAAGTCCTGATTCTGTTTACTTCTCCTCAAATACCCTATTATTCAAGCTGGAATCATTTTTATTGCACCCTTTTAGACCTCTCTAGCATTCCCGTGTTCTTCTCGACTGAGCCCCCAAACCCAAGCATAACTGTTTATTAGAGACCCATGCAAGGCCGAGGAGGAGAGCTTGTGTCTGTCCACAAGACCCTCACATGAGGCTCTTTCACTTACACAACTCAGAAGCAGGCTGATTTCATTTTCTTTCCATTGGGAATTCTTTCTTAAAATAAGCCTCGTTTTAAAATTGAGCCTCGACTTCTGCTTTAAAATGGTAGACAGCTTGGGCATCCAGCTTCCCTCTCCTCCAAAGATTCCTTTGAAATAACAGCAACAATTGATTAACAAAAGCAGAAAAATACGATAAAACATTGTAGGTGATCAGATAGCTAAAACAGAAAAAACTGTAGCCCGGGACACCAGAGGGGAGCCTGGGACACACTCGGGTATCCTGGAAGAAACCTCACTGCAAAGTCCCTCAGCATCAGAGGTGAGGTGGGCTAGCTTCCAGGTTAATCCTACAGAAGAGAGGAGAATTCCAGCTCCACACTCCCAGAGTATGCTTGGGAAGGAAATCTTGGGGCCTGGGGCTAAAGCCAGAAAGCTACGCTCTGAAAAAAGTGAGTGGTTTGTGCCTAACACTTCTAAATGAGTGCTCTTGGGAGTACAGACGAGCAAAACTGGTATCTCCAGAGCAAGCAACAGCTGCAAGAGTCCCTGTTAGGCATCTTGTCTACACCCTTGCTCTGGGAGCTAGGCTGATGGAGGAAAGGGCCGACCAAATGGGATGCTGTCGTGCGTCATGGCAGGAGGAGAGAACAGAGTTTGGGGAATCACAAAGCAGACGCTCTGCCCTGTAAGTGACAGCCCTGTGGTGTGGGCCAATGCTCTTGTACCCTGTGTAGATTTGTCACTCATATTGGTTTAATAAAATGCTGATTGGCCAGTAGCTAGGCAGGAAGTACAGGGGGATCTTTGAGTTCCAGGACAGTCAGGGTTACACAGAGAGAAACACTGTCTCTAAAAACCAGAAGAAGAAGAAGAAGAGGAGGAGGAGGAGGAGGAGGAGGAGGAGGAGGAGGAGGAGGAGGAAGAGGAAGAAGAAGAAGAAGAAGAAGAAGAAGAAGAAGAAGAAGAAGAAGAAGAAGAATTTTTTCTGGGATATCCATTGGCATCACAGTATTTAATGGAGAGACTTTCAGATGCTAAAAATTGAAGTAGACAAAGAAATTGAAATAACCCCAAAGAAAGGAGGGGTCTAGGGTAGCAATAGGCAGAGTGAATGGCCCCAAAGGGGGGGGGGGAGCAAGAAAAGAAGCATCTGGCTTGACAAAGGACTTTAAACTCCCTCTCTTCTTGGAGAGAACATTTACAATACCACTGTTCTAGAGACACATCCATCCCTTACTTCCTTGTACAAAAATGGCAGAACGAGACTTCGCTTTGGGACCTCCAAATACGCAGCCAACACTGGCTGGCCATCGTGACTCCCTCCACAGGCCCCAGAGGGGGCACAGATGGGAGAGCCTGGCACCGTTTGGTCCTAACCAAGCCAGCTGTATTTGTAGTTCCTTGACACGGCCCTGTAAATTCGTCAGCTTTTATGAACCCGAGCTAGCCTACACCTCTGAGCATTCTGTACTGTACACGAGCGATTATTTTTCTAAAAACAATGAAGTAGCCTCAGCTGCATTCTGTCTTTTGCGGCTGGCGAGCGCATTTTTTTATTATGATTTCTTTTTTGAATACTTAGGTTCTTGGGGGATGACATCACCTAGAACAGACGCTGGGGAAACACACTGTACAGGCTTTTAAAATGTGGTTAAAAGTCGGGGGAAGAAAACAGATTCTTCCAATTAATGATAGTTTTGGCAGGAAAAGTCTCGCCTGGAGCCTGAAGCTTCCCCTCTCCTCTCCCAAGACTGGTTGAGCAAGCAGGAAGGGGCAATGTTCATTCAACAAAAAAGAACACAAAACAAAACAAAAAAACCAAGTTATCCAAGGGTGATGTAGATTTTCTCAAGCAAAATGTATCTTCAGGGGGAAAACCAACTTTAAGCGAGTCTGTGCACCGCCAAAGACAAACAGCTCTGAGACGGCCTCAGCATTCTTGGTGGTGACCTCTCTAACTTGCTTACCACCCGGCGGAATGTCAGGGGGCAGACCTGATGGACTTCTCACCCAAATCTGTAACCTGGGGACTACCAGGAGCAAAAGGCAGGGACTCTTTCCTTTGGGTGTGCTGGAAGAGCAGAGAGGGAGACAGGGGACAAGGGCGGTGCCCGGGAGGTGCCAACGAACACCGTGCTCAGTGTCACTGGGCCGTACACTGAACTTACTTGTCATGAACGGTCTTCACGGATGGAGTCCCTAAGACGTGGTCATTGCCACAGCCCCAGAACCTACCTGTGCTATGCAGAATGGGGGGATCAAAGTCCAGATTGTCTAACTCCAGGGTCTTAAGCATTATGGGCTTGGGACAGATCAGGGGAAGTAACTCCAAGGATGAGGACTTGAACAGGCATCTTGGGGAGGAGGTTTTAGGTAGTCTCTAGCCTCCCTGGGCCTGGTTTTCTTCTCTAATTTATTAAGCATGTACCATGTGTGGGGCACTGTATTCCGCACCCGGATTCCAGCCAGGAGGAGGACCCTCCCTGTCCGACAGAGAGTGAGAGTCATTATATTTGATTTGGAAACTCGCTGAGTTTGTATAAATTGTTTGAGGGTGGCATAAACTCTTAAACCTTTCAAATTAAATGAGAACCTGGAAATCTGTCAAAGCCAGGGCTTTCTCTTCCACACCTCAGTGAAAACAAACCAACAAGCAACAAGGGCTCGGCTCCCTCCTCTTTTCCCCTCCGGCAGAACACTTTTATTTTCCATAAAGTCTTTAATCAGTTCGGAGGACTGGGGGGAGCACTTCGTGAGTCCTCGAGAACCTTAAGCAGCAAACAGACTTTGAAAAGTGCCTTTTCCCGTTAACACGGCGCTCCTGGTAACCAGGTCACCGTGCCAAAGCAGGCTGTCTGACGGTAACCCGCTGTTGGTGTGGGTTGCCGGGGCTGCGCTCCGCCAGGAACCCACCACGCTAGCCTTTTGGGTGGCACTGCCTTGTTTCTTAGCGTCCAGGTCACGTGTTTAGAATAGTTGGTGCACGAGCGCCCCCCCCCCCCTGCCCCGACTCCTGTCTTGCCATCTTGTCAATTGGTTCGCTTTATTCGTGATAATGCTTACTCTTTATTACAAACACCACAAGTCATGGGAAGGTTCAGCTGTTTCATTAGTGGACTGGGAACAACAGAGTCTAACGTTTCATTGAAATCAGATGCAATGGTTGTGTTCCAAGGTCAGCTGGAAACTAATAGGGATGATTTAAGTCATCATATCCCAACCGTGGCTGGGCCACGCTAATCACGCTGTAGACCATACTGAAGTGATTCCGAGGGGGGAAGAAGCACATCCTATTTCTCCCTCGTTAAGTGCACCGAAGACTGATTCTGTAAGAGGAAACAAGCCAACTTAGCAGGGTGGTCAGAGCCCAGGCCTCAGGAACCCTCGGTAGCCAGGCTCTGCAAGCCACGGGCTGGGAGAAGCCTGGAGAGCTGGATCCCTTTCTTCCATTTTCTGTTTTTTAATTCTCATTTTCTACTTCCACAGTCTGGCAGCATGGAATCAGGAAGTCCTGGGAATGTCTACAACTCCCTGGAAAATTCTATGACTCCAAGCACACCATATATATATATATATATATATATATATATATATATATATATATATTAATGTGAAGAAACTTTGAGAATGAGGATAGAAAAACGTCCTCTCTGCTGGCCCATGGAGTCACTTCCTGCGGTTGCATCTCAATGCCCTTTTATGTAGAAGTTTCTAGTCTTTGCTCATGATCCCTGTTTTTAACCGGCAGCGAGGTAATGGGGGACTCTCCATCCTCACTCTGAGGATGCTTCTCTCCACCCTGGAGTCTGTCTGGTGTGTCTTCTCTCCCTGTGAATGAAACCAAGCTGGACAGATGGTCCTTCTCCAGCTGTGAAGTTAAAAGAGGAGTCTGCTTGAGGCAAAGACAGGGAATATGCGCATGCGTCGTCATCCTCTGCCTGGTCTTGGCGTTTAAAAAGATAAATGAGATAGAATTGTGTGGGATCTTGAAATTCTGAATGCGTTAGCTCTAAAGCATATGTAAGCGGGTAGGACCCAGCACCCTGAGAGCAGTAACTGGCTCAGTTACACCCCATCTTTGCTTTGAAAGGGGGAGACGGGAGTTCTAACGAGTATCCCTTTTGATTCTGGGGACGCACAAATGTCCTACACAGACCTCCGAGTGGTGACAATTTTCAGGCCAGCTGAAGAGACGACATATTGCTGCTGATCGAGGGTGCCAAAGGACCCAAGAGCCTCAGTTGAAAGCCGGTCCAGACTCCTGATCCGCGTGCGGCTTTCGCTAGGCCAAGATCCTTTGCGCGCTGTGCTAAAACATTGCTACAGCTGCGTCTTTCCACCAGCCGCATTCCATCTTGTGCAGCCTGATTTATTGTCTCTTTCTGTCATGTCAGACAGAGCTTGAGACTCAAGCTGAGACAGCATATTAAATCCTGCAAGAAGAGGTGGATGTCCTACAACGTGAGCCTGAGTGTTTGTGTCCAAATCCAGCGCGATCTTCTCCCTGGGTTCCATCCTGCTTGGTGGACGGACTCTGGAGAAGTATCCAACGGGGAGGGGAAGGGCTCATACTCTTGAGTTTACTCTAAGTAACAGCACTGTCTGGGGTGAGTTTGAACCTCCCCCCCCCCCATAGACGCTGGACGGTCTATCTCAGTCTGCTTCTCTTCCAGTGCAAATGATACAAAACGTTTGGAAATATCCCTCATCCCATATTGCCTATAGTTCTTACACAGTTGCGAGGTTGGTGTTCATAATTTTGAACTGAGAGCTATTTGACTACGGATAACATTTTATAATTTTGCCTACTATTTCTTGCTCACTTAACAAAATAATGAACTCTAACCTGTAAGTTGCTTTCAAATATGGAGAAAATAAAGATTCTAAATTTACCACTAAATTTAGCATAGCACTGCAGTTTGGAAAAAAAAACACTTTATTAATTTCAGTGTTGCCGCTTTTTGCATCTCAAAGAACAAGCTTTTTAAAAAGAATTTGAGTTTTTTAATCCATGTTGGAGTCTTCAGAAATATCACAGACACCAGGAATTATGGCTTTCATTCCAAGGTGTAAATCAGACTAGCAAAGTCTATTGGTCGGGGGATCCCAACCCATTCTGCGTGTACCAAACGTGGAGGCAGACATGGCTGTCTTCCCAAAGCAAAGGCTTTGAGAGGTTCTTAGCATAGGAAAACCTCTTGATACGGTGACCTGGTGTATTACCACAGATTTCACCACGCCCGTTGATGCAGTAAAAGCTCAAGAAACTGCCCTGTGCGGTTATCCCTTAGCAAGGGATTTGGGGGCGTCTGAGATCCAAGCAGAGGCCATGTTCTCTTCTGTTCTACTTGCTGTAGACAACTCTACAGGCTTGGGAGCAGCCGTGTGGTTGAAAACTCAACTCTCCATAACGAGGACCGAAGGTTTTCACGGCCAACACCAGTTCTTCGCTGGGTAAGTTTTCCCAGATGTGTTATTTGGGAGGACCCAGCCATTGGTTGATCCTTTTCTAGGCATTGACTGTCCTTTCTTTCTGAAAGAAAAATTCTCTGTCAACTAATTTTCTATTCTGAATCTTTTCTGGTAAGAGGGGAGGCCCTGTAAGGTGGCTTTGCTGATGTCATAATAGAATGACCAGTTGAAACACGTAAGCCGTGTGATGGTTTTCCAGGTCTCTGCAATGCGATCTTTCAAAGCAGGGAGAAATCTTTTGACTTCCCAGGCCCATGGTTCATCCTTCATCTTACCTTATGGGCTTTTAACCTCCAGTGCATCACTCCTTCTAAAAGTTCAGTAGAAGAGTATGTTTTTTCTTTCTTTCTTTTATTTATTTATTAAAGATTTCTGCCTCCTCCCCTCCACCCCCTCCCATATCCCCCCTCCCCCAATCAAGTGCCCCTCCCTCATCAGCCCAAAGAGCAATCAGGGTTGCCTGCCCTGTGGGAAGTCCAAGGACCACCCACCTCCATCCATCCAGGTCTAGTAAGGTGAACATCCAAACAGCCTAGGCTCCTACAAAGCCAGTACGTGCAGTAGGATCAAAACCCATTGTCATTGATCTTGACTTCTCAGCAGTCCTCATTAGGGAAAACACATTTCCTTGAACATTTATCATGATACGGATACATTTTCCGACTACCCCGAGCTCTGTGCTTCATTAAGAAAGGAAGTCTCGCTATCTCTGCTTCATAGAGAAGAGTGGTGGTGACAGGCTTTGCTTTGATCGCACTGACTCATGCATGTTCACACATGTATTCCCTTGACAAATGTTTGTTGGGCAGCTTCTGTGTTTGAAGCACTCGCAAGACACAGAACTGGGAGATGAAAATGGTCCTTCCGCTCCCACTAAGATCACAACCTTCTGGTTCCATCACACAGCCCTGTGTAAATAAATCTTCACCTGGATGAAAATACTCCTATTTCTAAAACAGACACTGAGAACTAACCTATAGGAAAAATGCTTTGCTTGCACAAAGCCAACCATGACTAGTCTCCATGCCTTTGGGTGAGGGCCATGAACTGGTGCCTCGCCATGGGCAAGCCAACTGGTAAAGATTTTGATGGACACCTCTGGTTACAAATCACAATTGGTGACTATTTTGATTGACATCTCTGGTTACAAATCACTATTGGTAAAGATTTTGATTGACACCTCTGATTGCAAATCACAGTTGGTAAAGACTTTGATTGACACCTCTGATTGCAAATCACAGTGAGGAACTCCAAGTCTGAGAGATTCGTGGGCAAGAGGTAGAGCTGCTGAAGCAGCAAAGGCAAGACGAAAAGAAGCATATTGGGAAATGGAGTCAGCCCCGAGGCCCCAGGAAGCAGAAAGTAACAGGCAGTCCCAGAAAGACAGATGCTAGAAGGGATAAAGGCTTTCTTGTGGTAGGCAGCACTCTGTACAGTCTGGGGACTAGGGAGAGCATTCCTGATTGGCTTTGGCAGGGCAGGCATTCCCTCACTAGGGACAAGGAACATCTGGGTTGTCAGGCCCCCACAAGGTGACTGCATGTGGAATCAGATGAACTCCCCCAAAAGCAAGTTGTATCCAAAGAAGGTGAAGGAAAGTGTGTGCGCGCACACACGTGTGCGTGTGAACACATATGTATAGGCACTGACATGAAACAGTAGTCAATAAAGCGATCACCCATTGCAGTATGAAAAAAATTGTCAATTACTTTAATATGATATTTTTATAAAATATTGAGAATCTCATACATTTTAAGTATACCCATTTCCATCTCTCCTCTAATTCCTCTGAGATCTACCAGTCCTCCAACTTCCTGCACCCTTCTTAGTTCATAACTCTGAGTCCAGTCTGTGCTGACTCTGGGTGTGGGGCCATACACTGGGGGGTGGTTAACCCACCAGGGGGCCACAGCCTTAAAGAAAACCAACTCTGCCCAGAAGTCATCGTTCTTATCAGTTATGGGTGTGGGCGGGTGGGCCATCCCCACTCCATGCTAGAATGGTGCCTGGCTTGATCTTGCTCAAGTCCCGTGCAGGCAGCCACAGCTGCTGTGAGTTCAGTAGTAAAGCAATCCTGTCATATCCAGCAAGCAACGAAAATCTTATCTCCTGCTCTGGGGAGCGATGGTTGAGGTATTTTTAGAACCTTCTAGCATTTCAAAAGCTAAAGAGGATGAATGTTGTGGAATGTCTGTTTAACTATGTAAAGATGTGTTGCTCTTTTACCTTGCCTACCTAAGGCACCTGATTGGTCTGAGGAAAGTCGAACAGCCAATAGCAAGAGAAGAGGGGTAAGTAGGAGGAGGGATTTAGGTTCAGGGGAAGGAAAAAAGAGACGCCAGGGAGACAACAGGGGCCAACCAGGCAAACACGGAGAAAGCAAGGAAGTAGAATATACAAAATGAAAGAAAGGTAAAAAGCTCTGTGGTAAAATGGATATGAGTAGAAACAGGTTAAATTAAATTCAAAGAGCTAGTGGATGAGCCTAAGCTAAGGCTAAACATTCATAAATAATAATAAAGTCTCTATATCTTTATTTGGCAGCTGGTTGGTGGCCTAAAGAAAATTCCAACTACAGGTGAGAACCTCATAAAACAGGAGAACCAAGATTGGGTACTTTAGATATGTTTGGATTATTTGTTAATCATCAATCATATGTACTCATTTACCTGAATACATAAAAAAAAAAGAAAAGAAGGGTGGGAACCACTGGGAAGAGGTTAAGGGGACAATATTTTCTCTTTTGCAGCTTGACTTGGAATAATGGGACTTCTTCTCTTTGCTTCCATGCCAGGTAACAGAGAGCTTAGTGTGTCCAGCAATGGATCGGACAGACGCACCGCTTACCCCTCGCCCCCACCACAGGGATTTGTGATCCGCTTCCAAAGGCCGCTATGCAAAAATCAGCGCAATATTGTCCTCATTTGTCACTGGGCTGTGAACCTGGGAAAATACAGAGGAAACAGAAAACGGAGCCCATCTGCGAGTCTGGCCGTGTCTTGATTGTAGCAATGCCGGCTCCCCAGATGTGCAGGTTTTCACAGGAGAACAGGACTCTGTTTGACTCCAAACTCCATCACTGCTCAGCTGATGTTTTACGGCTCCTCTGGGCTCAGCGTGCTCCCCCTTGACAGAGCCAGACAGTAGCTTAGCTATAAGAGTCCCTGGCACCGCTTCAAGATCTATTTCCCTAAATTATGGCAAATGAGGGCTTGCGGTATATGTACGTCGGCTCCACCTACATATTCTCCGGCACTAACGCTAGCACACTCGCTCTGCTTCTCGGCAGAGAGCTCACATTTAGCAAACAGTTACTCAGTCTTCTCTTAAAAAGATTTCAGAAGACTTTGCAAAGGAAACCCAGGAGAGAAAGCTCCCAGCCATGAAGAAATACCCAAAGTGTGAGTACTTATAACCTTCCTCCTTGTGCTAACATCTCAGGAATACATCAACACGTTCCTTCCAGTGGATTCTGCCTCAAAGGTTCTCACAGTTGGTGTGCATGAGAATCACACAGGATTAATCACCATGGAAACCACTTGGGTCCATCCCTGGATTCCTGGACACTAAAACTCTGCAGGGCGGCGTATCGACAACCTTCCTTTCAGGTGACTCAGAAGACGTCAGACTGCACAGGTTTAAATAAACTAACAAAACGGCAAGTCAGCCAAAGAGGAAAACAGCACAGCTCCCAGGAGACTTGAAATGCTGTCCTTTGGCAGGCCTCCCCTTCTCCTGCTATCCCCACTCACACAGAATTATTACACTTTAAAAAAAAAAAGTATTTCTTGACCATCGTCATCACCATCACCATTGTGGAGAACTTGCTGAGGAGGAGCTATTTCAAAAGAAAGGAAAATGATTTGGAAATAAAAGCTTGAATCTAGTTCGTGTGTATGGAGAACTTCTGTGGTAATAAAACCCTGAATCTGGTGTGTGTGTGTGTGTGTGTGTGTGTGTGTGTGTGTGTCTGTTTCTGCTGTTTCTGTGCCTGTGTGTGTGTGTGCTTATGGGTATACCCATGGGTCTACCGCCTCAAGTGCTACTCCTCAGGTTCCATGCACTTTGTTGAGAGACGGTAGCTCACCGGCCTGAAGCTCACTGATTGGACAAGACTGGCCAGTGAGTCCCAGGAACTCGCCTGTCTCTGCCTTCTCACACACTTGGATTTCGTGCTTGTGTGTACCATCCCAGCTTTGTCTGCTTGTGTGTCAGTCATGGGTTCTGGAACTGCACCCGGCGTTGTGTGGTGTGGTACTTTACCACCTGAACCCTCCTCCCAGCCCTCCAGTCTAGTTGGTGCTCATAGATATAGTGAGCTAAGAGAACAAACAGGTCCTCTTCTTAAGGTTTGGGGGTTTTTAGTTTGTCTTTCTAGGCTAGTCTAAGATTACAAGGCTCATTCAGACGCGGTAGACACTCTTCCCAGGATAATCTATATCTCTAAAGATTTTCCTACCATTTATCCAGTGATTTCTCATGGGCCTGCCGCCGTAATTCTACGAAAGGTTTTTATGATCCTGGTAATAATGATAACTAACATTTTTATTTACTGTGTACTTCATGCCCCATAATGCATTTGTTCCTCCCAATAATCATACGAGACAGATAACATTCATACCCATTTCATAGGTGAGGAAACAGCCTCAGTCAGGGTGACTGTCGCTGTCTTAACACATGATGACCAAAAGCAACTTGGAAAGAAAAAAGCTAGCTTCATCTTTCAGCTCATCATCTGGGGAAGTCAGCAGGAACTCAGCGTGGGAACCTGGAGGCAGAAACTGCCACAGAGGCCACAGAGGAATGCTGCTTACTGGCTTGCTCCCCCTGGCTTGCTCCTCATGGCTTGCTCAGCCTGCTTTCTTATAGAACCCAGGGCTACCAGCACAGGGACAGCACCGCCCACCATTGACTGGGCCCTCCACCATCAATTGCTAATTGAGAAACTGCCCTACAGCTGCAGACTTGCCCACAGGCTGATCTTGTAAGGGTATTTCCTCATTTAATGTTCCCTCTTCCAAAGTGACTCTTGCTATGTCAAGGTGACGTAAAACCAGCCAGCACACTTGACGCTTTGCCAACTTGAGACACAAACATATTACTGTTAAACCATAGACTTCTTCTTCTTCATCATCACCAAGATCTCATAATAATATAAATATCACGATTGCTTCAGAAGTCCCCATGGTCTTTACAAAGTCAAGCGCTTTAAAGGTTCAGTCTCTTTAAAATATTCATAGTCTCTCTACCGCAACCGTTAGTTTCTCGAAAACTCCAAAGTCTCTTTAAAAGTTCAAAGTCTTTTAACTGTGGGCTCCCGTAAGTGAAAAATAAGTTAAATGCTTTCCTGCTCAGAGAGGGAAGAACCGTGGCAGAGTCACAATGAAACCAAAGCAAATTCCAACGGTTTAAGGGTCAGTGGTAGACTTCTGGGATGCATTCGCCGTCTTCCTGCCTCCTCCAAAGGGCGTGGAAAGCCCTCCACAGCACACAGAGCTTGCCCCTGGGTTCAGGCCAGCTCCACTCCGAAGCTGCTGCTGTCCTTGGAGGTCTCTCCATAGTACTGGTATCTCCAAAATGCTCAGGTCTCCACGGCAACTGAGCAGCACTTTCACCAACACCTTCCCCTGGTCTCTCTTTAGAAATTATCACCCTGTCGTGTGGTGTCAAGCCTTAATTCCCCCCCCCCCCATGACTCCCATCCTGGACCCTTAACGCACCTTCCCAGCAGCCTCTCCTGGCATGGTGCCAAGCCTCAGCTCTTCTATATGACCTCTGAAGCCTTCGTAATCAGTACCACCTGGGTGACTCTTGCTACCAAGCTCAGCTTCCAGTGCAAAGTCTAGCCTTGGACCCTCTGGATCTCAACCTCCATGTGCCGACCCTTAAGAAGCCCATCCCAGGGGGTTCTGTCTCCTTGATGCTGTTCTCTTCTTAATGGTGGCAATTCTTCAACTCCAGCTAACCAGACTTCACAGGTTCCTAACACAAAGTACCACACCAATGACCTCTGGAGAGTCTTTAAGGGACTCACTTCCTTCTGAAACTTCACAAGCCAGGTTTCCACCATGTGCACGGCTCCAGTCTCCCACAGAATATTCCACTGAGCTCTAAATATTTGACAACTTTTCCAACACACTACACCTTCCCAACACACAGCTAGGTCTGCCACGGCAACGCTCTACTCTTGCCACCAGCTTCTGCCATAGCCAGGGTCTCTGTTGCGGTGATGAAACACCATAACCAGAAGAACTTTGGGAGGAAAGGGTTTGGTTTAACTTGCCTCTCATAGCCCATCATCCAAGTACATCTGAGCAGGAATTCATGAAAGGAACCTGGAGGCAGGAATCGAAGCAGAGGTTATAAAGGGTTGCTGCTTGCTGACTTGCCTTTTCATGGCTTGGTCAACCTGCTTTCTTATCGTTCCCAGAACCACCAGCCCAGGGGTGCCCCAGTTCATTGTGGATGGTGCCTCCCCCCAGTAATCACTAATTAACAAAACGTAGTACAGACTTGCCCAAGCTTATGGGGGCATTTTCTCAACTGAGTTTCTCTCTTCCAAAATGAGTCTTGCCTGTGTCCAATTGACAGAAACTAAGACAGACTGCCTTCCCAGCTGCACAGACTACCAATGAAGGTAAGGAAGCCTTGATTTGAAAGTCTGTTCCCTGCTTTTGAGTCCCCGCACACAACTTCTACTATGTTGTCTCTCTGGGTAGAAGCTTAGCGAGGCAAGAGCCCACTCCCACCCAGCTCAGTGGGCAAGGTAGTGGAAGGATGGTAGAGAGTTACAAGGGCAAAGTTGTTCACCTCTTTAAAAAAATCTTTGGGTTAAAAAAGAGAAGCGATTATCAAATCAATCCAACTGTTTGTAGGTAAAGGGCAGTGGGATTTCCATGTCTCTGAATACAGACTATGGGAGAGCATTGTTCCATGCCTTATTCTGTGTGTAATTATGCCGAGTGAAATACCTTCTGAGCAACTGTATACATAATCAAGTACTGCACACAACTAAGAGCTTGAAGGTGCCTGCTAACCTCCTTCTACCCTGACCCCTACGCAGCAAACTGTAGTTATAATTTCCCTCTCGTTTCGCTTGGATTTCCTTTAATAGTGTCTGATGATAATTAAAAATCAGCGTCTATGTGGCCTGGATGAAGAAACCAAAATTGTTCTCTTTTGTCTTTAAGGAAAAGTGACAGTCATAAGAATGCCCAATATAATCAGTTCACTCTCCCTGCCTTGGAACTAGTATTTTATCAACCACAAATATGCCTCTCCACATGAGACAGTCACTACAGCCCTGTGGTAAATGCAGCAGAGACTGAAGTCACTGCCAAAGAGGCATCAAAGCTTTCGGAGCGGCGATTGATGTGCTCCGATTTGGAGCTCAAAGAGCGAGGGAGCAAAGAGGAAGAAGCCAGAGGCAGGAATGGCTTTAGGCGATGCTTTCAAACTAGGTTTAATAGAAAGGCGAAACCAGCCGTAAGAGATTCACATATAAAACAGATATGTGCCACTTAGCAAGTAGGGCCGAGCCAGCTCTCAGAGTATTTTCACGTTTGGGTTCTGCCCAGCCTAGGGAGGAGAGGCTGGTAAGGGGGTTAGATCGCCGGAGCCGGTTCTGACCTGAAGGTGGATGGGACCGCTGGTGGGCAGCAGAGCTTAGCAATGAGGCAATGGGATCCATGATTGTTTCAATCCTGTTTTTATTGGGGTTGTTATTACTGGAGCCCCGAGAGCCTCACGAATCTCCTTCTGTGTATTGAGACCAACTGGCTGACATTTTCCCAGAGGTATATCCCGGGTGCCCAGGAGCGCCCCGGGTATCAAGCCTTGTGCAGAGTGGCTCCTTCCGACCACAGTTCCTGAGGCTTCCCGAGAGATTCTGTCTTGTCTGGTCTTACGATTCCTCTTTCTGGTCACATTTTTTTCGGAAGCAGCCCCGTGGAGCTAAGGAGTGGTATAGATGGATATCCAGAAGTAGTTTCTTAAACTGAGCCACTGTTGCAAGCATGTAGGAAGGATGTTACGCTTGAAAAACTAAAACAGGGGGCTGGGGAGATGGTTCAGTCAGTAAGAGCTTGCTGTACAAGCAGGAGCACCTAAGTCTGATCCCTGACCCATGTAAAAGCCAGGCAGAGAGGCATGTTCCTATAGCCTCAGCACTGGAAGGGAGAGACAAGAGGATCTCTCTCTCTGGTGCTTTCTGTCCGGCTAACCCACTCACTGGTAAACTCTAGGCCCAATGAGAAATGCGTTCACATAAACTAAGAATGGCCGAGTACGACACACAACAGCAACCTCTGTTTTCCACAAGCGTGTGCACACGGACAACACACATGCACGCACACACACAGACAGGTACAGACACATCGACACAGAAACCAAAGTACCAACATGAAGTGATGACTTTATAGAGGAGGATGTATTTTACATGTTTCCATTTTAAACTACAGGTTTCTGGGCCAGGAGGTGGTGGCGCACGCCTTTAATCCCAGCACCCGGGAGGCAGAGGCAGGAGGATCTCTGTGAGTTCGAGGCCAGCCTGGTCTACAAGAGCGAGTTCCAGGACAGGCTCCAAAGCCACAGAGAAACCTTGTCAAAAAAAAAAAAAAAAACCACCACCTACAGATTTCTGCCTGCTTATGTAAAAGTGTGCTTTTTTAAAACTGAGCAATATAATTAAAAGAGTCGGTAAGAAGAGGTAAAACATGGATATTCACTTTCTCACGACCTTACAATTCTTCAGTGGCAAAAGCATCTTCATTAAGTCCATGCATGAGATGATACTTTCTAAAGCGGTCCAGATGTGTGGAGAAGGTGTTGAAAATCTGCAAGGAGATGATGGTTATGACATCATACACGGTGGCTGCGAAGACCACAAAGGCGGAATGCAGGCAGCTAGGATAAAGCAGCGCAGATCCGGAGCACAGGCGTGCTGCCTCACTGCGCAGACTCCTGCAAACCCGGAAGTCAGGGCAGGAAGAGAAAGCAACATAGAAAACGTTCAATAGATTTTGGCCTGATGGCTTGAAAGTCATCCTCGTCTCCTGAAGCACATCCAGCAGGAACTACTAAGATGACTCCTTTTCCTCCCCCGCTCAAATGCATATTTTAATACAACACCCAACCGCTTTGAACTCCCTATTCCTCAACATCTGTAAAATCCAATTTCCGCTTGGTTTAAAAAAAAAAATGCTGACATCTGTTTAAATCCTAATATCTCCACAACCATGTAGTATGTTAACTAGAGCTTGGTGTCATGTTCAATCACTTGAGTCTTAAAAAAAATATTAAGCTTATGGTTTTGTTTCAACGTTTTCCTGTGATACTAGCATTTCACTCCTCAGATGTTCCTAAGTGGTCAGTGAGAAAAAAATTGCATACTTCCTGTACCCCCCTCCATAATATCAAATATGAACCCTTCATATCAAGCTCAATTAGAGATTTTTTTTTTATGTAAACCACCAAGAATGTGGAGTTTTGGAGTCAGATGATGCTGGCTTACCAGGAAGCCAGCAGATAAACTCAAACGTTGAGTATTCTGGCTTGGCTTTAAAAGAGGCCTTCTCCTAGAGTCTGTGGCAGCTGCTTCTTCTAAGTCAAACGCGTGATGTAGGGAGAATAACTTGGATTTACAAATTGTTAAAGTCGTCTTATGCTTTCTGTACTCATAAGGTCATTAAAATTTCAGAACGGCATTACATTAGAAAACGTAGCCTTGAGGTGTACCCCGCAAACGTCTTCCCATCCCGTGGGTAGGTAGACCTCTGTATTGGGATATTTTTCCCAATGGTTGCTGTAAGTTGCTTGCCTGTTGGGGATGGATTGGTCTCACGTGCACGAGTTATCATTAGCTCCTGTTGTGATCTCATAGCCGGAGAGTCTAAAGCTTCCTCGCCCGGTCTGTATCTTTGCCCCCACGGCAGGCCATATCTTGTGACACTTTGGTTAATAAAGGGACAGCCAGGCTTGGTGAAGCTGGGTCTGTGGTAGCTGAACAAGGATGAAAAACAGCTGCAGCCTCAGGACCAGATAGGGCAGGGACTGTTGTTTACCCCACTAACATGCCAGGTCAAAATTTTCACAAAACACACAAAGCAGAATCCCAGAGGAGCCGTTTCCAAAGGGGCTGTCCAAACAGGAAGGAAGCAAGTCTGGGTGGCGCAAAGACATGCGCAGTGGGTACCGTGTGCCAAGATAATGTCCCTCTTCAGGGGCAAACCTCTTATTCCCTCAACTGCCAGCGTTTTTGCCCTCTGGCATCTTCCAGCACAGCAGAATCCCTTCCTCGGGAAGCTGCCAAGCAGAGGGAGTGTTTCCTCAAACGCAAAGTCCCTCCGAGAAGCCATCTGCATCCAGGGACTTGGCCAGTGTTCCAATACAGGACAATTCTGAGGAGCTTCACCCACCAAGAAATCCCTTTATAAATTGGTTGACCAATTGAAACGTCACCCGGGTTTAACCTCCATCTCTGCCCAATCTTACCTTCTTCATTCTCTCAAGGGATGGTTCCCAAGAGAAATCTCCAAAGTCTTGGACCACTAGAAACCCTACCAAAGATTAGAGGCTTCTGTTAGTTCCACCCCTTCAGAGTTCAGTCCACGGCTCAGAGAGCGTTTCTATGATCAGATGATGACGGGTGATAGAAAATTAATACATCCATTAAAACATCAGATGACCTGACTTGTCCTGAAAAGAGGAGCCTTCTCCTAAGACAATGACAACTGATTCTGTCAGGTCAAAGCTGGGATGCGGTAAGAATAACTTGGGTTTACAAAGTGTAAAGACATCTAGATTTCCCAAGGTTTGTGCTGCCACTAAGGATCAAGACATGACTGTTCTTATGTTGTCCCCCCCCGGATCGTCCATGTCTGTGATGCTGCAGTTCCTCCATCAGGAGCAGGCCCTAGGTTCACGTTTGACGTGCAGAAAGAAATGAGTGCCATCCCGCACTCTGTGACCCACACAGTGGACTCTGGTCCCCAGCAGGCTCTTCCCTACTTCCACGCAGGTAGTCTTCCCAGATTTGCTTAAGCATCTCGCCAATCGAGTGCAAACCAGCTCACTGAGGTGGGTGAAGGACTCGGAGAGATGAACCCTACAGTGTTGATGATGATATGGACATGTATGTGTTACTTTCCCCCCACAGTGGGCCGTGTTTCTATTGGGAGGCCCATCTATAATTTTTATTCATAATGCCTGCAGAGGAAAACTGACGTTTGTGTAGACCCGGGACCTTTCAAAGCAGGAAGGCCAGGGATCGCCCATGTACAAATGCAGCTGGCCGGACCAGATCACTAACCACACATGACTTAGATTCTTCTGCTCACCCACTGAAGCCCAGTGCCCAGCACAGTGCCTGGGGTACAACAAGCAGGTCACACGTCCTTGTGGGATGAATGACAAGAACAGGTGGCCTTGCTGACAGCCTCGTATGGCCTCTGCCTCAAAGCACATTGACAGAGTTCCTCCTAGGCATCAGCCTCCAACTGAGATTGTTCCATGAGTGGGGTCAAAACGGGCAGAAATCCCTTGCCGGGTAAGGTTCTAATTGACGGATTCCACAGGTAAGTCCAATTTGAAATTGGTGAGCACGTTGTTGCCTTGCCTTACCTAACAGTCTCAGGTTCATAAAGCAGGGCAGCCATAGTTTGTGGACGGACACGGGCTCTTTGTATTCTGCTACTCTTCTACCTCAGGGGCTGGCGAACTACAGGCACTGGGCATTTCCATAAAGTTTTATTGGAACAATCACTCTTGTTTGTTTGTGTCATTTATCCACGGCTACTCTCAGGAATGACCAGCAAAGCTGGACCTTGTGATGGCAGTCATATAGCTCATATCATTAGAACGGTCACTGTCTGGGCCCCTGCAGTGAAAGCTTGCTGTCTGGTTCTCCGCTACTCCTCTTTTGGTGAGCATTTAGGTCTGGTTCACTTGTGGCAGCAAGATCTCCCCCAAGTGGGACAACAACATAGCCCCGCCTTGCTGGAGAGTCGAGCTGGGGCTTCCTTTACGTGGCGACGGGTGTTTTATACAAGGAAGCTGCTGTGTTGCAATTCAGGCCTATGAGCTTGATGTTAGAGGAAAGATTTCAGAGCGAATTTTAAAATAGGGACTTGCTTATTCAACAACAAGGATTGGCTAGAGACGAGAGAATAAGAAACACGGTCCTTTCCTCGTGAATCCTTTGTTCTAATGCAGGAGACAGCTAGTAAGAAATTAAGACACAAATGAATATGTAATCCCAAACCGTGATAGGTACGGTCACGGACATGGCAATCTCCCCATAACTTCTCTCCTTGTTGTCATAAAAAGGAAGGCGAACAGGGAGATTGGACTCCTGTGTTGACTCCCTTGTCTTGCCATCCTGGAGAAGAAACCAAGAGGGGACCCTTTTCAGAGTAGCGCGTGCCCCTTCCGGGATCATAGCCTCTCCAGTCCCAGGCGAGTCACAGCCCAGAACCAGGAGTCAGTCATGGGTCATGTCACCATTCACATCTTTCCACGTCTTTGAGAAATCAAGGAAACTAGGATAACTGCTTGGTGATCGTTGGCAAGATTCTCCTTTGGTATTTGGGGAAGAGAAACATGCAGAACGGCTCACCTGAGTGTCAACCACTTCTAAGCATCAAATATAGGTAATCAATCAAAGACAGATATTTAGAGAAGACGGTGGAGATGATTAAAGCCTAATTGAGAATCATCATGACAGAAAACCATTTGTATTTTTATTTTTTTTAATTGGGGTGAGGAATGCAGTATTTTTGATGTAATAGGTAGTTTATCAGTAAGTTCTTTAACAAAGACTCACATGGGGCCTTGTGGGCCGGAGAAGGAAATGCCATTGGCTGAAAGCAGCTAGAAAAAGGGGCTTTGACAATCTGCCCCCCCCCTCCCGTGAACTTCAACCTGACCTAGGTGCCTAAGGCAATGGCCTATCTGGCCATCTTATCCGCAGCCTCCCAAACCTGCTTTCTTCTTCTCTGCTTCCAACACGTGACTTTTTCCCACTCAGCGAGACCATGTGGCCCTAGTGGCTGTGCCTCCAGGAGCCTGCAGACTCTTCTACTCCTGGGTCCCTCAGAGCCTAGTTCCATCCATTTCACCTTTGAAGGAACTCACCGTGGTCTTTTCTTACAGCCCAGGCCGCTAGAACACTGAAGAAAATTGCAAACTGTTCCTTCCAGTTCTGGAAATGGCTCCTTCCTTGGGCTTCTGCTCCTCTGGGTTCTGTAACTGGGACTGACTGGACTCACTGAAGCAGAAATCTTGATGCGATCCCCACCCTCCGGTCCTCGCTTACTCTGCGTGGCACAATCTTGCTGATCCCAGCCGATGTCACCTGACCCTGCTCCACCTTAGCTGCTACCCAACGTTCCGGTAATGTTGTGATAGTTCCTAACTGGTCCCCCTGACTCCAGAGCTGTCCTTACACATCGTTTGTACCATTGGGGAGATTCTGAGGGGCACCAGCCTCTGGCTGTTTGCCTGTCCCTGAATAGGATAAGAGGTGCCATTACTTCAAGGCCCAAGCTTACCCCATCAGCCTATCCTTCACCCCGTCAAGACTTGGCTACTCTCGGCCTTGTTTCTCCGCCCTCAAAAGGTGGAAATTCAAAGTCACCACTGGTCACCAGAGGCTTGGGGTTCAAGAGTTGATGTCTGGGCCGCTGCTCGAGCTGGTTGGAAGAAAGGCGCTAGATAAATACAAAGTGTTGTTGTTATTATAGGGAAGAAAAAGTAAAGTGTTAGCTCGGGCTCTGTAATTAGAAAACAAATATAGTGTCTGGTGACTTTGATGATAGGATTTCCATGGAGATGTGGCATGCAGAAAGCCCGTTGAGAGAAATGTCTAAAACGGCGTTTTTAACCAGTCCCGGCAGGGTCCTTCAGGTTACCACGCTCCATTTTTTCTCCCTTCTTCCGGTCTCCCCTCCCCCACCCTCTTCAGAGGTGAGGTAAGCTGTAGGAAGGCGAGCCTGGATGAACACCTCGGAATCTAGTGAGTTTAGCGTGTACATAGCAGTGGCCAACGATGGGCTTCCTGACTTCTTGTTGAGGCCAGGTGCAAAGACGCCAAACTCAGCACCCGGAGGGCTTCACCGAGCTACCCCATCCTGGATTCCTGGGCTCTATAGTCACAGGGCCTAGACCCAGGACTAGTTCCACTGTTTGGAAAAGAAGGCTTGAGAGAATTCTTTCGAGAGAATCTTGGTTGCAAAGTGAGTAACGAAGGAAGCCATTTGAGCGCCTTCTCCTGTGTTTATCTGCATATTTTCAGGCTACCCAGAATGCTCTGAGAATTGAAACGGTGTAATGCAATAAATCACTTCTCAAGGAACGTTGTCGGGGTGAGGTGGTTCGAATCCCTCTGCCTTTCTTCTGCTGTCTGTTGGCTTAGGGCTTTTCACCTGCGTTTGTCCTGGAGGCCTGCCCCCATCAAACTGTGGTAAGAGATTATCATTCCTGTGGACATTGGTGGAGGAAGCAGCCGAGGAAGCAGTTTTAAATGTGCAGCTAATTCTCATGTTTGGTCTGTTATCAACCAGGGTTTCAGGGCTTCATGCCTCAGTTTCCTTTTTATGGAAAAAAAAATCCATTAAATAATGAACGTGAACTTAATTCACTTCCCCTTAAGTGAAATACTTAAATAATTGAAGATGTTTCTGGGCCTAAATCCTTTGCTTCGCCCCAGCCTCAGTGATCCTGTTGAAATGACTCTTCCAGGTTTTGTATATTATATTGGTTTTATTTTTCTTATTCAAGTTTGTGTCTGTTATTCACTGTGGAACTAGTGAACTAGTTCTATAAACTAGTGAACTTGGTGCCATAACTGTTATTTGAACGGACCTGCTAATCTTTATGGCACGAAACTTCCAAACCCATGCATTTTTATTTTATGGAAAATGAATCTGCTGAGTGCGTTCTATTGGGTGGCTTCCTTATCCTTGTTGCTTTTATCTCATGAGCTTGGGGTTTTTTTTTAAAGATACCCTTTTCTCTTATTTTATAGATACATTCAAATAAAAATATGTCAAACAGAAATATCCACTTTTCACAGCCATCGTGCCAGAGGTAATAATTTGGCTCGGGCTCTTTTTCGCCGGTGGCTCTGAGCAGTGATACAGTTTCTGCGGTGGGTGGAGGAGCTGGCCAGAGGAAAAGGTGTCTGCGGGAAGTCAGAAAAGGTCTCTCAGTTTCTTGGAATGCTGAGGGAGTGTTTATTGCTTTCAGAGGTGTTACAACTTAATTAGCGTTTATTGAATATATTAGAGCTTGCTTTGATTAGAAATGTGTGGATGGTACCTGAAAACACATTTATTGGCTCCTTTGCCTGTGAAAACAGGATCTTCTTCTTCTTCCTTTTTTTAATGTCAAATTCCATTTCCCTCAGAAGCAGATGTCCTGAGTATAAACTAAACTGAGACGATCAGGGCATATTTGGGGGGCTTGTGTTAATGCAAAGTAGAATTTGTGTTAATGCAAAGTAGAATTTGATGGCCACTTAACAGATCCTCAGAGCGACCTAAGGAATTCCCTGAGACTCGTGAGAGAAGAAGGGGGTTATTGGTACTTTCGGAAAGGGCTTTGGGGATTTGGATTATGAAATGCAGGGACCTGCACAGTGCTGGGCAGGTGACTACAGACTACAGGGCTTCAGCCTTCTGTCTTTGTCCCAATCCCAGGCAGGGACCTGGCCTTCCTCCGTCTGTGTGTCCCCTGCTCCGCTCCCGCTTTGCTGCGTTGGTTCTAGGTCTGCCTGGAAGAGGCTCATCAGAGGTCCTGGGGGGGCGGGGAGGTAGGCCCCTCAGGGAGTTTGCTGTGGTCACCTCCCAAGTACTCCAACTGCCTGACACATCTGCTTTCCCGAGTGACGAATTAAAACGTCTGAGGCGGCTGGAGCCGGCTGCCGCCAGCACACATGGCTGACATGTGGGGCTGTGGTCTCGCAGAGTTTTGGCGCATTCCATTCAGGACACAGGGACAGCAGTGTTTAGCAGTTGACACAAGAGGGGTTTCTGCTGCATGCCAGACAGCTAAAAAGCGGCAAGAAATCTTCTGCGGGTTCCCTGGACACTTGGAATTCTTCTAGCCAGCCTGACGCTCTCTGCCACCAGCACACTGCAAAAGGGCTGCAATGTTCTTGTGGTACTTAGGGGAGCCTTCCTGACGAGGGTAGGACCCAGGAAAACTCCAAGGGACAATAGACGCCAAGAATTCAAGTGCTTCTGCAGCCCAGCTGAAGGGACGAAGCAGAACCAAGTGCAGACAAAAACGAGACGGGCCGCAGCGAGAGAGGAGAAGAAGCCAAGAGACCGACCCCAAGTGAATCTTAACCCTGCCCCCCACTCCCTGTTCCCCAGCCCCCTCCGGCCCTGCAGGGTTTGTGTTCAACATCAAATTAAGTGTTCATGACAGCTAACCACAAGTTATTAAATGTGATTCACAGCCGCATTGCTGCGCCCTCACTGGTGGTACGGAATAACCACTTAGACAAACCATTTGATTCATGGCGTTGATACAAAGAGTCTTTTCGGAGCGAGAGAGGCCTTCTTCGGCCTTTCGCTGAAAATTGATACAAATTTCCGTTAGTCTCTTAAACAGGTCAGTGAGCTGAATTAAAGCCCCAAAGCTTAGCTGCGAAGTCTTTAAGATATTACCGAGCTTGTGCGAAGTGGCTGCGGATTGCCAAGTCAGCGGAAATTTAAGAAATCAGTGTCAAAAATGAACTCGTGTTTGACAAGTGAGACGAGCGACACTCAGCCCGCGCGACGACGGGGCTGCAATCTTTCAGCGCTTAACGCTCTTAATAATTCGGTTTCCTATCATAGACGGGTCTTATTATTTTTGGTGGGTCCCGCTGTGATGGGAAACCTGGTGACATGGTGGCGGTTGGCTTTTCCCGTGTTTCTCCTGCTTTGAGTCTGGAGGTGGTGGGTAAAAGCAGACCAGAGTTCTGCAAGCACCAGGCGCCTGATTTCCACTGTTTTTTTCTAGTTCAGCACGCAGGGCCTCTGGGATGCGTGGGCTGGCCTAGGGAGTGCCACTGCCCCCTCCTGGGAGGAGCCCTACACTAAATTTGCTGTCTGCTTCTGCCTAGCTCAGCCAGCTAGAAGCTTGCTTTTAGAAGACCCCAAAATAGGAAGCCGAGCCGGACTGGACCATGTGTTCTTTTGATAATGCCCCAGAAAGTTCCTGATAAAAAGTCTAGTGTGGCCTTCGGTCTCTGCTGAGCAGTGGGGTGCGGAGGATTGCCATCTGTTTTTAACTGGCTTCCAGATCTGATATATTGTAGAGGGATCTGAGCTTATTGAATTTAAAAGGGGGTACCAAGTTTGTGTGGGATAAATTCAGATCTAGCTTGTCATCTCTCTGCCAAGAGCATGTAATTCATTTTCTTATTACCAACATAGTCTATTAGAAAATAAGTTAGCTATGTAACAAATTGAAGCCTAAGAAAATATCCATATTAGGAAACCTAGTTTGACGATTAAATTAAGCGAGGATTTACTTTGGCGTGAATAATTCCACAATCTGCTTTTCTGTCCTGAAAAATGAGTTTAGCAAGGCGTGGCTGTGCGTGTAATATTTAACAGCCCTATTTTCAGGGCTTTGGGTTTTGAGTTCCCATTCCATGGGCCTTCAATGTCACCCATGACCTAATGTCACCCTCGCTGTCTCTTAAGGAACTTTCTAAAATTGCTTTCCTGGAGGACCCGATCCAAATCATGAGGATGTTTACCTATTCGTCCATGTATTTATCTGGGTGCCCCTTCAAGTCAAAAGGGCCTGAGAGCCAAGCACAGCATTTGGTAGGCTGGCAAGATGGTTCAGTGGTCAGGGAGCCTGACATGCAAGCTTGCTGGTCTGAGTTTGATCTCTGAGACAGGCAGCAGGAGGCGAGAACTCCTGAAGGATGTCCTCTGACTTCCACATGTTGGCACGCATGTGCAAGCAGAGGCGTAGGTGCACAGGTGTGCCAGTGATAATGAGAACAAATAAAATTTAAAAAAATTAAGAAGCCTTTGGTGATGAGGATGTCACTCAAGCAGTGTAAGAAATACAGGGTTGGGGAGACGGCTCAGCAGTTAAAGAGTGTGCAGTGTTCTTGCAGAAAACCCAGAGTTTGAGTCCTAGCTCCCATGGGTAGCTCAGGACTCCCTGGAACTCCTGCTTCAGGGGATCTGATATCACTGGCCTCTTCATGTCCCTGAACTCATGTGTACACTCCCACACACACATACACACACACCACACACACCACACACACACACACCACACCACACACACCACACACACACACATCACACACTCACACACACACCACACCACACACACACCACACACACACCACACCACACACACACCACGCACACACCACACCACACACACACCACACACATCACACACACACCACATACCACACACACACACCTCACACACACACACACACCACACACACATCACACACTCACACACACACCACACCACACACACACCACGCACACACCACACCACACACACACCACACACACCACACACACACCACACCACACACACACCACACACACTCACACACACACCACACACACATCACACACACATACACACACACCACACACACCACACCACACACATCACACACTCACACACACACCACACCACACACACCACACACACACCACACACACACCACATACCACACACACATACACACACACCACACCACACACACACCACACACACACCACACACACACATCACACACATCACACACACACATCACACACTCACACACACACCACACCACACACACACCACACACACACATATCACACACTCACACACACACCACATCACACACACAGACACACACACACCACACACGTGCACACACACGTATGCACACGGAAAAATTTAAAATAACAGAAAAAACTCATTTTTAAAAGAAATGCACAGCGCTACACAGAGCTTTCTGCTTCCTGGAGGAGAATTATTTTGATTCTGTTATTATTTTAAAAGATCTAAATGAATGCTCCCACACTCTTTTCCCTTTTGGATAGAATGAAGAAAATGATCAGCAATGAATCAACATATTGTTACATCAGGCATTCTTTGAAAAAGTTCTTGTAACGAGCGTGCATTTGCCGAGAACATGTGTGCAAATGTTTGTGGTTTTAGCAAACACTCACCTTTTGTTGGAACACCTCTTCTTAAACATTTAGCAAAAAGTAAAGCTTGGATAACAGAAAGTTTAGGTCCTGATTGACCAGTACTTTGATACAATGTAATAGGAGCTCCTGCTGCCTTCAAGAGTTAAGGTGGCTGCTACTCAGAAAATAGTGTCCTTAACAGGCATAAGAAAGTGGCTGAAAGATGGGCACACTGGGACATTTTCTTTACTCGGAAGTGTATTAATATGATGAGTCTGTCTTTTGCCTGCTCTTGGGACCCTTTTCCTCCTCCCAGGTTGACTTGTCCAGCCTTGACATGAGGGTTTGTGCCCAGTCTCATTATAAATTGTTAGGCCATGTGCAGTTGATAGCCCTGGAGGTCTGCTCTTTGTTGTGAATGGAAGTAAAGAAGGAGAGGATGTGGGAGAGAAGGGAGGTGGGAGGTGGGGCTGGAAGGAGAGGAGGGTGGGTAGGGGGTGGGTAGAGGGTGTGGAGTGGGGGGGTGGGTTGGAACTAAATGGAATGCAGGGAGAACGGAGGCAGAGTCAGACAGACACCTAGGAGCCATGGTGGAGACAGAAACCAGAACTTTAGCCGGTAAGCCACAACCACGTGGCGATACACAGATTAACAGAAATGGGTTAAATTAATATGTAAGCGTTAGCCAATAAGAAGCTAGAGCTAATAGCCCAAGTAGTGATTTAATCAATACAGTCTCTGTGTGATTATTTCAGGGCTAAGTGGCTGGAAACCAAGAAGCAGCCCCCAACTACAGCCTCCTCTACGTTTTCTCTCCTCTTTCTCTTCCTCCAATCCCTCCTTCTCCTCTGGTATCCCTTCCTCATCCCTGCTCCTCCTTTGGATTCTCATTTCACCTGAGCACAGTTGATCCACCCTTCTTTTAAGTCACAAAATGGGAGCACCCCAACTCCTCCACGCTGTGTGCTTATCCTTCGATGGCCCTAGGAAGAGCAACAGAAGGAGGCCTGTGGCTGTTACCCTCTTTCTCCTATGGTGAAGCTCTTTATGTCTGCCATCAGCTCAAAATTGTCAAGCCTTCTCTTCCTTAAAGAAATAAAAGACGTTTCTAGGAATTTTTCACAAAATCCCCAGTGGAAGGCAGCAAGGAACATAAACATACTAGCGTCCTGTATAGTAGCCAAGCACTGTGGGAGTTCATGCTGCCAGAGGAAACTGTGTAAGGAGTAGACAAGCAGGGGAATAGGTAAAATATTTAGACCTTTACCCTAGCAAGTTGTATTAATGTGACATGGATCGGTTGGGCCTCGTCACGGTGACAACGCTCCTGTCCTAAGAAGCTGGAGAGATAGAAGATTGGTTTGGCTCATGATTTCAGACCATAGGCCTTGGCTCAGTGAATTCTGCCCCCATGATAAGACAGAACTTCACAGTGTTGGGAACGTGTAGCCGAGAATACTCAGGATGCAGAGAGAGAGAGAGAGAGAGAGAGAGAGAGAGAGAGAGAGAGAGAGAGCAAGAGGTCAGGGACTAGGTGTCATCTTCAGGGCCACTGTCCTGCCTTTTCCAGCGATGCCTGACAACCTAAACTTTCCACTTCCTCCCAACACAGTGCTGTACTGGCATCTGAACACAAAGAGTTCAACCCACCAGGGGAGGGATATTTTCCTGCTCAAACAATAGCACAGCACCCCAATAATGTTGGGAAGTATCTGCTTCTCCACATCTTTGCCAAGATTGATTACTTCCACTCAGACATGTGTTTGCTAACTGAGTGTATGGGGTGGCGGAGAGGGGGGATAGGCGATCTCTTTGCTCAGCTGCATTTTCACTGCTGATAGGAGGAGAAACATAGCTTCCATGTTCATTGGTTCTCTCTCTCTCCCTAGCCCTCTTCTAACCCCTCTCGTTTTTTTCTCTCTCATCCTTTTACGGTGTTTGGGTTCGAACCTAGGACCTCATCCATTTTGGGAAACAGTCCAACACTGAAGTACACGCCCAGCTTCCATTTATATTTTATTGACATGAAATTAAAATTAAAGAATTGGTTCAATATCACACGGTAGCTAACGGTAGAAAAATCCAACCCAAAGTATCACACACTCTTCAATCTCTTGTCTTTTCACCCCACAGGCCTCCATGAGGAGGCAAGTAAGATATTTCAGAACCCGCCCCTTAGCTAGCTTTTCATTTGATCTTGCCTCTGTCCTGATATGTTCCTTACTCCAAGCTGTCCCTGAACAAATCATGCCCTTGGAGACTTTCTGACTTTGCATATTTTCTCCCCAGCATTTTTGACTTGGTTAATTTCTGCTTCCAGAAATTACACTCTGGGGAGAATTCTTCCTCTCGGATTTGCTTCTTAGCTTCTTGAAGAGGGGAGGCGAGCCTTCGGGTCTTCTGCATGTCATGGTTCAGACCATAAGGTCTCTCCTCGTTCAGGCCTTTTGCTCTTTGTCTCCACGGCACTATACAGGGTCTTCAAGTGTCTTGGTTCCAAATGTTGGCATGGTCTACCGCAGTTGGTGTGGCTTGGATAGATTCATTTCTCACAACCCTAACCGTTGAGGACCCCGGGACCAAGGTACCAGCTGATTCAGTTGCTGATGAGGACTTTATTCCTGTGTGCCTATGTTCTGCCTCTTCACTCTGGCCTCACCTAGTGCAGCGTATTGATTTCCTGCTCACCACCATCCTTTCCTTATGAAGCAACAGTTTGCGGGCTGTAGTGTCATGTCCGAACTAGTTCCCAGAATCCCACTCTCTTACTGCTACATACTCCGCTGCTTAAAGCCCTGTGCGTTTGCTTTGATTCTGGCTCTGAAGACCCCAAGGCTGAGACCAAGCGGTCTGCAGGGCTCTACTCCTTTTGGGGGAGAGCGTCCCTTTGCTTTGTGATCACCTCGAGACCACCCCTGCGCCCCATGCTCTGGACACACCTGCTACCGTTTTACTTTGAGCCCGGCAGGATACTGAAACATCATTGACCAGCTCAAGGACCCCGACCTAACCAACCAAGGTCCTCTCGCCGCACCCGCTTGTTCTGGGAATGGGGGCAGGTAGCCGGAGGCTGCTTGTTCATTTCCCAGCCACCTAGACCGGAAATAATCACGCAGAAGCTGTATTAATGCAATGCCGTTTAGCCAATAGCTTAAGCGTATTGCTTCAGGAAGTAGATTATGACTGGGCATACGTGACCCAGTGTACAGCTTTGGCAGGGCGGTCGGAGCCCACAGCCTTCCCAGGTGGCCCCCGGAGCACGGAGATGCTTTCCCCTTCCCTAGGCGTGCCTCTAACAATTACAGCCTGTCAGTCGGGGGGCTCTTGTACCGCACACGTCCCAACCTGATTGGACAGTAAATTCACCTTTTACCTCGTCTCTCTCCCAGCAGAATTCACAGCCTCTCCGAAGTTCAAACCTAGACACAGTGGCAGTGAGCAAGACCAGGCTGGCTCCTGCTTCTGCCTTGCTGTCCAGTTCTCTGCTGAGGCCTGGCCATTGCCCTGCCAGCCGCTTGTTACTTAGGACAATTTATGCATATGTAGCCCTATCTTATATATTCAAGCCACATGCCTCTTCCTTCAAACATCTGCCCCTGCCATCTTTGGCCCTCAGACTGGACCTCTGCACTTCCAGAGAGAGCCACAGGCCCCCACGGTCCTCTAGAGACAAAATCTAGCCTTTCTGGATGGACCGAATACAGAGGCCCTGGACACAGGTACCTCCTGGTAGGCCCAGGATTCTTCACACATGGCGGCTCCAAGCTGGGGGTGTACCAGGAGAGGCTGGAAGTCTTTCAAGAACAGATCTTGTCCCAGAAGCCTCACTGTCCCTATCTTCCTGCCTCAAGGGTCACCTGCTGAATTCCTGTCACTATGAACGCGGGCTTCACTTCTACCTGTTCCTCCCTTTTGTGGCTTCAGCTTGTGGCTCATCTCTGGGTGTCCTGGGGGCCTCTTGCTAGTTTCGTGATCTCCCATCACAGGCACGATTGGGTCTCTGTGCTGAACTCTTTTGGTCTTAGACGTCCAGAAAGGTTTCTACTTTTCTCATTAGACTTCTGGAGCAGGAACTATTTAAAGATGTTGCCTTCCACCATTTGAGAAAGGAGTAGCCATGACTGCGTCCCTCCTTTCGCCCACCCCCAACTTCCCACCCTTCTTTCCTCCTCTCTCCTCTTCTCTGCCAGTTCCCACCCCCACCCGAAAGCAGCCCTCTTAAGGGTAGCCCGTTCCCTATCAGTGGTAAGAACTCTCCAAGTTGCTCCAAGAAAGGGAGCAAGCCTGAGTGCAGAGGCAGCCGTCAGAGATCTCCAGCGCTCCCCAGACCTGACCTTGGCAATTATTTCTAAAGTCACTTCTGCGCGCACACTACCCTTCTGCAGGGCTTTATGAAAACCAGGCTTCATGCAGTGTTCTAAAGTTTTGATGCCCCAGAAAGAAGTTTAAATATTTTCCTTTAATGTGGAAATATTTTGAGATGATGAAGATGATTAAGTGTTGAAAATGTAGCGATCTGCTTGGCATGGAGAGAAAAGAAATATGAAGAATTTTTAATAAAAATCTGACCACAATGGTGTTGGAACACAATCTGTCTGAAATACAAGGCAGATACTTTATCCTCCGGGTGAAGCTGACTTTACTAATAGTTTTGGACAGTTACAGGTGTAATTTTAGCTACCAGAGGGAGTGCCAATTATTATGAGAACACAGGAGAAACAACGGGAAAAACAAAGTTTTAAAAGAAAAAGTGACTACAGAGAGCACAGGGCTAATGCAGAGCACGTACGTGCTGATCTGGAAGAGGAGTGTGTGCCAGGCCAAGCTGTCGCAAGGGCTGGAATCACAGCCTGGGCTCCTCACGTCGAGAGTGTGAGAAACCGCCAGTGCCGTGCGGTTTGTAAAGTCTGCACCTGTGATCTGTGACATCACTGCTTGCAGAATTAGACCATTAAAGAAACACCACAAAGCAAAAGCAAAGATTGAGAGAGGGGGGGGAGGAAGGAAGGGAGACAGATAAGAGAAAAAGGAAAGAAGAAAGATGATGGATAGATATTTACTTGGGAAGAGATGCACATTTACCACTCCTGTTTCTCTGTTGCGATGAGCCCGTCTCTCGTTTTTTTGCCTACGTGGCTTTTAATTCACCATCGGAAGATGATGTAGCCAGTGTGGGGGAAATATGAGGAGAGAAGACTCAAGTATTTTTTTTTTTGATAAAAAAAAAAAGATCAGGGTCTCTAGTCCACAAGCGATCCTAAAATAACAAAACAGCTACGTGTGTGTGTGCATGTGTGTGTGTGTGTCTGTGTGTGTGTGTGTGTGTGTGTGTGCACGCACAAGCTGGAAGGAAAACTTCGGGTAGGGAAACAGATTTAAGTTTCAAGTTTCCAAGGCTCTATTAAAATGACAGCAAGAAAAAAAAATATTGAAAAAGTGATGAAAAATATCTCAGCAGGATGCTTTCAGAAAGCCAGAACGCTTCCGGTGGTTTCACTTGTGCAATGCAATTTCCACAGCCTTTGAAATACGTGGGCGCCCTCACTGCCGCTTATGCTCCCAAGTGTTGGAATCCACTGCTCCATTAGGGAGCTGAGAAGACAAGAGCTTCCAGAAGCCTCTGGTAATTGCCCTGTTCCTTACTCAAACACAATGACAGGGAGCCATCGACTCTGGCATGTGGTAGGAACCAGGCACAGGAAGTGGCCAGGGTGTCAACGCAAAGGCATCACCATCCGGCCGGGTGAGCAGAGTAGTGCGTGCAAAGGTTCAGGGTAGAGCCCTCTCAGGTGTGCTGAGGGAGCAGCTCTCTCTCCAAGGGCAGGCAATGACCTGACCTCTCTGAAGAGGAGGTGACCTTCGCCTGCAGTTTGGAGTGAGGCAAAAACACACTCTGAGAGAGTGGCTCTTCCAGAGAGAGAGGAAAAAGCACATTTTTCATAAAGACTACCTTCCATAATTTAGATGGTTTTATCTCCCATCCATGGCCAAACTAACTAGCCCAACCGCCCCTAACAACACACTTCTTCCTCACAGGGTTGTTCTGGAGCTTGTAGTGGCCAACTCACTAGAATCACCCTGCTCATCTCCTTTTTGATTTTGTTTGGTTTTGTTTATTTTTTGAGATTATAATTTAATTACAGTGTTCCTCCCTTCCCTTTCCTCTCTCCAACCCCCCTATAGTTCTCTCCGCACTCTCCTTCCGATGCCCAGTCTCTTTGATCATTCATTGTGATTGCATGCATATATGTATTTGTATATACATATATATTCCTACATATAAATTCCAGATACCTATTCCGGGTCCTTCTGTGTGTGATAGCTCAAAAGAATGTATATTTCCCAACACGCCTGGAGATTCTTCTGAATGTTCTTCTATCTTAAAATGACAGGGCTACCCCTCCATTTGACAGATGGTGTTACTTGGGTTTTCCCAAGATATGCTGTGTTGGAGTAACCTAAGTGCCCTAGCTGCCCATTCAAAGGAATGCCGTTCATTTCTAAAGCTTTGGGCTTGACCCATTTACCCCTTGATTCTGCCTTGGCAGCTGCAGCATTAGGTTAGCAGAAGGTGCTGTTGTGTTTGGGGTAGGAATTAGCTCTTTGTTTATTTAAAAATAGAAACAAAGATTTGCAACATTGTAAAAGGATGCACTACTCCTTTATTCTCGCCTCTCTCCCCTTGCACCTGCTACAAATTAGGTAGACCACCCGGGCAGGCCGGGAAGAGCTCTGCTACTTCTTCTCTCTGTTACATCTTCTCTCTGTTACATCTTCTCAGCTGTGCCCCACCCTAGTGTTCTCTTTGAAGTAGATGCTAATAATTAGGAGAACGGATGCGGATATGTTACAATTAGTTTTAATAGATAGAGAGGTAGCTGAGCCGCTGTCTCTTACAGATGTGCGTTTTCTAATGACTCTCCTTTTCCATCTTGTGTACATCGTGTGGGATAACAATGCTCCCTTTAGTAGGCCTTCCCACCTGGGGTATAGGTGAGATGGTACCTGGGCCTTTCACCTAGGATGCTCGCTCCTGGCGTTTTCTGCTTAGTGGCTGTGCTGGGAAGACAGCTCCCATGGGATTCACTGGAGGTTCTGGCCTCAGCCTCTTCAGTCCTTAAGATCAAGGAGGCAGAGTTTAGAAACAGCCCAACCAGCAGACTATCAGAGAGCCAACAGCATGGGAAACTACATTTAAGAAAAAGAAAGAAGTGGATAGAATTTTACATAAAGTACAACATCTTTTACTGTGGCCCATTCAAAGGGGGCAACCCTTGAACAGCAGATGTAAGGTGACTTCTGAAGACCATACTGGGAAACTGAGTCACGTAGTGGCTCCCTTGGGGAGAGCTCATTGTCTCACCGGTTTCTACTTAATTGTGGGTCAGATAAAAACACACAACCCCAACACCTGTGGCCTGGGGACACAGAGCAGCCTCCAGGAGAGAGAGCAAGGCTGAGGGAGGAGCCCCTTTAAGGATATTTATACTCTGAGCGCCTAGATCAGTTGGGTCCTTTTCTGAGTGTCCAGCTGAGGAAAGAACCTGACTGGGTCCCATTTGGGACCTGGGAAGACGGAACATCTGTAGGAAATGACAGACTGGTTCTTTGCAGATATTCGGTCCTTGCCCTCTTATATCAGCCTCTGGCTTCCAGAACATCTACATTCATGTGGCTCACTGGGAAATCCCACTGTTTTCCTGCCAAAGGCCTTGTTACCTAGGTTTCATGTCTGTTTGGAATGTAAAGTATAGTTAACTTGTTTCTGTGGGCTGTTTTAGAGAGATATGTAAAACCAAAGTTAGAGCAATGGAAAACAAACATTAGAGGAAACACATAATTAGGGGATACAAACTCAAACTTGGGGGGGGGGGCTGATTGCATAAAGAGGACTGTGTGTGGCCATAGAAGACCAGAGAGGATATGCCAGCCTGCCCCCCCCCCAAACCCTCCCTCCCAAGTGGAATACCGGGAGCTAGCAGGTTAAAGGAACCTGGCTTTAAAAAGAGTCCACAGCCAAGTCATACCTAAGAATTAAGACTGTAATTACTTAATTGCAAGTATTCTCATTATCTCTTTTAAATGGTGCAGTTTTGCATGAAGCATAGCACCTTAAACTGTTTTTACTCTTTACTTGTTTACTTAAAAAATTAGCTTGCACAGTCTTAGGTTTCATTAAGGCACCTCAAACAAAATTTGCTGTTGGTTCTCTTCCGCCACATTCTTCCCTGGGCCCAGTTGTACTCTTCCGCCCTCCTGACTTCCTTCCCACTCTCCTGCCACATATATCCATCCTATGCTCCTTTCTCCGGACTCTTGCCGCCACCATTACCTCCTGATGCGCTTCCCAGCCTAGACCTACATACGGAGACCTTAAGCTGGGATCCGCGTGTGACAGAGAACGCGGGGGACACCCTGAACTCTTATTCACTCAATGGAAAGGTGACCTGGATCCTTCAAAGCTGGGTCTCTGAAGACCAGGCTTCATAAAGTTAGCCAGGACCGGGTCGCCGTCGGTCTCCCTGGAGATGTTTTCTGTGAAGAGTGAGAACTGCGTTGTGGTAGAGCCTCAGGGAAGAGTGAGGGAGAGCGGCGAGGAGAGAGAGAGAGAGAAAGAGAGAGAGAGAGAGATCCCTCTGTAAGAGGAGAAAGGAGAAAATTTAATAAAACTAAATGTACCTACTCCCCCAAAACGTCAGACAGCACTATTTCTCAGAAGAAAGATAAAAGAAAGAAAATTCTCATAAGAAAACCAGTATGGCGCTGGGCTGGTGTGTGTGTGGGGGGGGGGGGTACGATGGGCAAGGAGAGTTAGAGCAATGACACTGGGTGGGTTTCTTTTCTCTTCTTCAGGGTGCAAAAGCGGCAGTCATTTCAATGCCGTCGAAGGGCCTTTCAGCCCACACAAAAGAGCAGACGGTTCCACTTACTTCCGAAATTAGATGCAATCATATCTGTGAATCACGCAGCAGCAAACCACCGTAATCTGCATTACAATACATTATCCTGCCACGCTCCCTAACTGCAGTCTACCGCAGCAACAGAAACACTTTGCGGTGACCCGCGCCGCTCCAGCAGAAGCGCCAAGCCCCGCTAAGGCAGCGACAGAAAGGAACCGCTTTCTGCTGAGGGAAAAAAAAGAGCAAATTACAACAAGAGTCAAGTCTCTGCTAATGCAAGACTAGTGTCTTCTTGTTCACAGTTTGCATAATTAGATATCCTGAATAGGGTTTTTTTATTGTTCTAAAAATACGCCTGCTTTGTTTAAATCAGCTATTTCCTTAACAGCATGACTTTGGTACCAGAATTAGTGAGGTAGTTAGGGCGGCAGCAGAGATAAGGGACTTTTAGTTAACATTTAGAGGGGGGATCTCTTTATGTGCGGTTTCCTTCCTCCCTCCTAGCAATTGCCCACTGAAATGGCAGTGTGGATCCGGTGGAGGGTGGAGCAGCTGGGGACCCCAGCATCCTAGGACTGCTCAGATCAACTTTTATAACTTTTTTTTTTTTTTTTTTTTTGGCATTTAGAACCATTGCAAACATTTCACCAACTAAGTCCTTAGTACACTAGGGCCCGCAGTAGGGATACATAAAGTCCAAGAGACAGCGCGAGGGTTCAGGTCCCAGCAGAAAAAGAAATCACTTTGACCTGAGTGGTGAGAGTCATGCCACATTTTCCGCCCTAATGAGGTGAAGAGCAGAGGGTTAAGGCCCTAAAGGCTTCATCGTGTGCCTCCTCCCTCCCCTCCTGACTGTTAAAGGGGGAGACATGAGCGCTGGTGTTCTCTAGGGATTAGTTTACTTAGTACAACATATATTGTCTGTGTGTGTGTGTGTGTGTGTGTGTGTGTGTGTGAGAGAGAGAGAGAGAGAGAGAGAGAGAGAGAGAGATGGGGGAGAGAGAGTAGTACTGGCGGAAGAGAGAGAGTAATACTGTGTGATGTGTGTGTATGTGAGAGAGAGAGAGAGTAGTAGTAATAGTAGTGTGTGTGTGTGTGTGTGTGTGTGTGTGTGTGTGTACGCAGCCTGTAAGTCTGACAAACCACAGCTGACGAGTTCATTGGCAATGACCCGTTCTCCCGTCTACCTTAAGATCAAACACCAACAAGACTCCAACAACGGAAGGTGACAGAAAAATTGTGGGCAGAGATTTTTCTGTCTCTCTGAAAGCCCAGGTCTAGATGGCGAGTCCCTTGGGCTGGTAGACTCCCAGCAGCCCCACCCTTTTCTCAAAGGCCAAGGGAGCCTGGAGCCAGTCTCCAGGACAGGCACACTGAACAGATGGGCTTCTCAGGGGTGCCCTGGCATCCACTTGGCAGACGGTCCCTAAGACCCTTAGTGCATGCTTGACCTTTGTCCTTTGTAAACCGCATTGTGATATCTATAAACATACAAGGATTACGGCAAAGGAAAGAGCATTGAAGCTTTTACTTTCAGTTAGCATCGTCCGTGCTCTGCCTAAACGCTTCCCCTTCCATTCTTGTCTTTATATGGAAGTCAGTACTACTGTTGTAGTTTTTCAGATGGAGGCATTGTTCCTTTCCTCCTGAGGACTAAGAATAACCACAATAATGAAGCCGGGTTATTGATGTGCAGTGACCTACCACTTGGTAAAAAGTTAGCTCTCCGAGTCTCCCGGCTGGGGTTTCCAGCTGACGGAAGCTTGGGAGTTTGAGGAGGTCGCCTGATCCATTCCTCTTCCTCCCTGAGGTCATAGGAACCAGAAGCTCCCATCCTGGGCTAGGTCCTCTATGTGTCTCTGACGGATCGAAGTCCTGGGGACTACTGCTGTGGTATCACATCAGTAAAAGGGCTGAACCTTCACCGGGAACGTGGCTTAACCTTCATGAGGTCTTGGGTACAGTGCCTAGCACTGGAGATGAAGGAGGGAAGGAGGGAGAGGAAGAAGCAGGGGACAGGGACAGGGATTGCCACCGTCCCTTCACACCCAGTTAGAACTTTACAGCTACAATCCCGTCTAAATTTAGAGCAAGCTGGCTTATTAATATTTAAGAGCGCAACGGCTACAAATTCCCTACAACACAGGAACTTCTTTCTGCTTTATCTAAAGCTTTCCTTGTGCTAGAGATGGAAAATTCGGCTTCGGCAAGCCAGTGTTTATTCTTCCACCACGGAATCAGCTTTCGTCTTTTCTTATAGACATGCACTACTTTTGTAGTCTAATCTCAGCAAAAAAATAAAATAAAATAAAAAGAATAAAAATTCTCCTTAAAATCCAGCATCGTTTTTTCATATTTCTCTCTGGGTAAATTTATCGTCTGTTTTGTTTTTCTTGAGATGCCTTGACCAGAGGCTCATGGAGCAACACAGGTGGAAATAAATCCTGTCATAATAGGAACCTGACATTGTTTGTAGGATCGAGAATGCCCCAACTCTTGGCTTCTTAAATCTAAATAAAGGTATCTTTGATGCTTCTAATAAAACACACTTAAAAAAAAAAAACTTCAGCCTTCAGACTTCTACAGATAAAGGTTTTCTTGGCCTCATATTAATATATCCCCATTCATAACTGAGTGTTCTGTGTTTTAATTGTAACATGAGCTACACCGTCAATTTAGGTATTGCAAATTATTTCAAGAGACATTTCCAATTTTTACTTGTCGAAAACTCGACGTGGCGTCTCCCCAAGAGTTAGACACTGTTGATGCATGAATTCTGACTTTCTTTAATTGTCTGGAAGCCCTAGGATAAGTTTTGGGCATATTACAGTGTGCCCTCTGACCCCTGCTTTCTCGTTCCAGGCCTGTCACATCTGTCCTTGATTTCTTGGGCAGAAGAAGTGACAGCAAGCCCAGCAGAGGTGGGGCAGGGCGGGGGCTCACAGACCGGGATAACTCTGTATCAGTGTGTTCACGGAGAAGAAAGTAAAGTTCTACCAGGCAAGCAGCGATGTGGCGTCCACACACCCCACCCCTTCTCTCCAAGCCAACTGCCAACTCACTCGACATTTCTCATGGTGATTATAAGGGACGCTTTGACAAAGGGGCATTCTGGGTATCAGACAACCACATTATAATTCTCCTGAAAAGTGTTCTTATTGTTTCTAAATTGCTGGTTAGAGTGAGCAACCCTTGTGACTTGGGAAGGGGGGGGGGGATTCTGAACAAACACATTTAGCCTTAAAGCTGCGCTCTATGAATGGTGAGGAGTGGCTGATTCGGACGACTGGTATACCTTTATATGCAAAGTGGCTCTGGCTTCCTATGCAGGCCCGTTAAGTTGCAGCATTGCAATTAAACAGCCTCCTAGGGTACCCACCGAGGACGACCGTGATGGGCACGCTAAGTTCTCCCATAAAGGACACATAGCAAGCCTATATCGGAGCCCCGCGAGCCAACAGAAGCTGTTTCTTCTTTTCTATTGTGCTTTCCTGACCTACAGGGGTATGTGCTATATGGTGCCAGTCTCCAGGGTCCCTGCGAGAGTGAATTTTCTGGGAATGATCCATATTCTAAAGTTAAGACAATAAAATGACTCTCTCCCCACGTTATCATGCTGTCCTCCACACCCAAGAGAGCTTGGTAAATGCAATGCAATTCACGCACTTCTGAGCGTCGAGGAAGCATTAAGAATCCCCCAACCCTGGGTTTGTATGTTATCTGTGCTAGCGCTGTCTTCCAAGTGAGCCTATGTAATCAACACATCGCTTATTTTCTCCAATTTGCTTGGCTGGTTCCGAGACCTTCCGTAATCCCTCTGAATTCTTGAGTTCTGTTTACTGATGTGGAGACAGAAATCACAAGAGGCAAGCCATGCGTCTCAGAGCAAGCCGTGCTATGGGTATGGGACAGCAGCGGGTCCTGAATAATGATGGATTTGAGAAGCAGCGCTGGGTGAAGTCTGCTGTGGGTACCATTCCCAGCAGGTCTGGCCTTGCCCCCCCCCCCCCCCCCCCGGAGACGACCAACATGGCAAGTTTCCCTACACTCTTGTGGTCACTGCTGTAAGAGGAGAGGATAATAGAAGGCTCTTTGGTCTCAAACAACTGATTTATGATGTAAAACTCCTGAATATTTTTGGCAAGGGAATGCATTATTCTTTCTTATTTCTTGCTAAAGCCAAGACCTTGAATATTTGACCAGAAATATTGACGTCTACTTTATATCCCTAGGCAGTATTGCTCTTTAGATCACCGTAAGCTGTAGCTGTGGGCTCTTTGGTCCCCATCTGCCCTACTGAATTTCCCTTTTCACTCCCCATCTGCCCTACTGTCGACTGAACAAATCATAGAACTCAGCTTTTGTGACTTGGATATCACAGGTAAAATGGGGGAGTTTCTTCATTTGTTTGGAACTCGAAAGAGCCCTTCATTGGCTAATTTTGAACTAAGGGCTGAATTTCTCTCATATTTCAGCCATCACAGCATTGAGAGTTCTAGGTGTATAAGCTTAGAGAACTAGGTGATATATGCAAGGATTGGTGAGTGACCCCCGTGTCACGCTCTTGATAGCGTGTGTGGAGACACGGAGGCATCAGAGGCTGCACCAGAAGCTTGAGAGTCCAGCTGGCTCCTGCCCTGAGAACTGTTTCTGACATCAGCGCTCCTCAGCAGCCAGACACCAGGGAGAGGTTCTTAGGTCCTCTGGAAACTGAAAGTCTTGGTCTAAAGAGCGTCCAAATAAAACCTGTTTGGCTTTAAGCATCTAAGGGTTTGGGTATTTTTTGTCTGTTTTGAGACATTGTACAAGCCAAAAAAAAAAAAAAGGAGTGGGAGGGAGGGAGAGAGAAAACACAAGACAGAAAGACAGGGACTGAAGCTTTGAGAATGAGAGTGAGCCTTCGGTGCTCTGAAGTCGAACAGGGTTTGCAACATGAGACTGTCCACAGGCTGAGGTCCAGAGATGCAGGGACACACAGCACGAGACTGTTAACAGGCTGAGGTCCAGAGATGCAGGGACACACAGCACGAGACTGTTAACAGGCTGAAGTCCAGAGATGCAGGGACCTGCAGTACAAGGCTGACTGTCAACAGACTGAGGTCCAGTGATGCGGGGACACACAGCAGAAGATTATCAACAGGCTGAGGTCCAGTGATGCGGGGACACACAGCAGAAGATTATCAACAGGCTGAGGTCCAGTGATGCGGGGACACACAGCAGAAGATTATCAACAGGCTGAGGTCCAGTGATGCGGGGACACACAGCAGAAGATTATCAACAGGCTGAGGTCCAGTGATGCGGGGACACACAGCAGAAGATTATCAACAGGCTGAGGTCCAGTGATGCGGGGACACACAGCAGAAGATTATCAACAGGCTGAGGTCCAGTGATGCGGGGACACACAGCAGAAGATTATCAACAGGCTGAGGTCCAGTGATGCGGGGACACACAGCAGAAGATTATCAACAGGCTGAGGTCCAGTGATGCGGGGACACACAGCAGAAGATTATCAACAGGCTGAGGTCCAGTGATGCGGGGACACACAGCAGAAGTTTATCAACAGGCTGAGGTCCAGTGATGCGGGGACACACAGCAGAAGATTATCAACAGGCTGAGGTCCAGAGATGTGGGGACCCGCAGCATGAGACTGTCAATAGGCTGAGGTCCAGAGATGCAGGGATGTTGTGCCGATAGTTTTGAGGGCATCAGAGCCATAAGTCAAAGGTCTGGCTCGCTGGCGAGCGGATACACACACAGGGACTTGCAGACCCTAAACCCTATTGCTTTAAGCGGAAGCATTCTGAGGGAAATTTGAAGAGAAGGAACGGTGTCCAGAAACAGGACAGAATCCATTTCTGAATATGCTGTAGCAGCTTCCACATGGCCCCGTCAGTCGGCCTGGAGGAATTCAGTTTCTCACCTACACAATAGAGATGATGTCTCTGACTTAACCTATTTTTAAAGAATAAAATGGATAATACATTAGTGATTACTGTCATGAAATATACAGTACAAACGGCAGTATTGTTGCCCAGCTTAAAGTCATACTTCTGCGGGAGCCCCAAACAGTTTTTAGAGGCCCCAGGCTTTGCTCATTCAACAGGAGGCATTTGCAAAGTGTGGGAAGGAAACTCAGTCTTTGAAAGCTGTGCCCTTCCTACCTCATGTAACAAAACTGTGCTCACAGGAAGAAAGAACTAGATTGCCGACGCCCGTGTTTCTCACTTGAGGAAACCAGCTCTGCAGAGATTTAGGGGGCGTTCCTAACCCTGTCAATCTTCGACAGGAGCCAAGGTAGATTCTTGGCCTCCTGTCAACCCATTAATTTGTTTTAAAAAATTGTTCTTCCATTTTTCTTCTTTTAAGCATACTCTAAGATATGTGTAATCATTGTCCATAGACAGACATGTGATTAATATAGTACCCCAGGTCCTTAATGATAATTTTTCTTTAGATGTTTAATAAGAAAGAAATGGATAGTGGGATGTAAAACCAGGTTGGAGCAAGGCGAAAGGAAGCCATGATGTGGAGAGTGAGAGGGGGTGGGACCAGAGAGGGGTGAAAGCATCCTTATTCAGTCATTACCAGCGGACAAGTGACATCTTTCTAAAATTTCACATCGGGGGCCAAGATCTATCTAAACGCATTGTTTTTTAGGCCACTAAAAGAAATACGGTGTGAAACTCCTGATTCTCATTTCCCAATGTGCTCATCATCCTTATTTATTCCCTCCCAACCATTTTTGAAACAATCTCTCTCTGGGACAATTGAATCCTGTGTATCCTGTCAAATTTTAGTAGAAAGCAAATTTTTATAACCAAATTATAAAGCTCTCAACATGGAGGCTTATTTATGATGGGAACAATGACGGGATGTTAACGAAGGCGGCTTCCATGACACAGACTCCAGAGAGACAGAATTTCCGAACAACAACAAAAAAAAAAAAAAAAAAAAAAACCTGGCAAAAATTATTAAGCATCTATTTTAATGCCCTTCCTTCAACATTGTGCGCCATCTCCCTCTGCCCTATTTTAAGAGTATTTTATCCATTTCGAGGATGTTTTTATTTTTCAATGTTTGATCGCAATGCTGTGTATCAATTGAAAAAGAGAACGTCGTGTTGTGGGTTTTCTTTCCTTTTTTCTTTTTAACGGTAACACCTGTGCTAGATTCCCCCAGTAATTGCTATAAGAACAAGATGTGGCAGAGAAGTATCCGGCAGCTGTTTGATGTTGGACCTTAAACTTAGCTCCCCATCGCTACAATTACATCTCCTAGACTAAAGCACACATTTGCTTGTTCCCCTGAACGACAGTTGGGACGACAAGGAGAAACACAAGTCCAACCTTTCTTTATAAACGTCATTCGCCGAGTGCAAACAGGCATTGCTAGGACTAAGGGAGCTCCGAAAAGCCGCACAACTTTCGGCGCATGGACTCCTGGGAAAGACTCCTACTATGGTAAGATTTTCCCAAGCTTCGCCGACCCAGGTTAAACTTAGTAATGAAATCATGGAGGAGAAGAGAGGGGAGGAGGGGGGGGGCAAGCAGTAAAATATGAAAAACAAGCAAACAAACAAACAAAAAACGAAACTGAGACCCTCCCTCATCTCAGGAAGACCACCCGGTGCACGTACGTGGTTCTTGGCTGAGGACATCGTTTCGCTCTGAAATTGCAATCTGTGGCAGCCACAAACCCCCAGCCTGGTGTGGAATGAAAACGATCATCCCAAGAAGAGACCAACTGGAAAGAAGCAACTCGTTCAGCTCCGAGGAGCCCGGGGACTGTGTAGGCAAACGCTTTCGAAGGCTGTGTCTTTCTGACTTGGAAAAGCCATGTGGATACAAGGTGTCCAGAGAGAGGGGGAAAGCTATTAAAAGCTCGTCTGTGTGGAGGAGCGGGAACAGCAGTGCCAGCCTTGTCTGAGGACAGAGAAAGGCCAGGGCGTCAGGGGGATGAGAAATGCAAACGACATTGTCTTCTCCAGAGCTGACAATCGCCACAGAGAAGAGCAAAGGCGGAAACGAGGCCCCTGCAAAGGTGAACCTGGAGTTGCTGGGACTTTAGTGATCGAAGAGCTGTTACCATCCTTTAGGACAATCATCTTTTTTTCTTTCTTTCTTTCTTTTTTTTTTTTTAAACAAAATAATCCTTTTGGCTGTAAACCTTTGGTGACATCATGCTCGGCTTCCTTTCTTTATGTAAAGCCACCAAGCCTTCTAGTGTATTAAATAATTTCCCCCAGAAAACAGATAAAAGTATAATTGAGAAGTCAAGCCAAGTGTCTTTGGCGCCACCGCGCCTTCATCAAAAAATGTGTGTCAAAGGTCAAAAAAGCACCGCTTCCCTGTCTCTTAAGCACGTCATTGTCATAATATAAAAACTGACTTACCAACTTAGATTATTTGGAGAGTTAAGTGCTTGTGTTATTGCAAATTAAACTAATTAGTATCATTTCCTGGCAGCTGCAGCTAGCGTTAGCAATTCCACAATTTTCCTTCAGCCTCTAGAGTGGGATGCAAGGGAGGGGGGGAACGCTGTCATTTAATGGAATGGGACCAGCTTCTCAGACTAAGGGCACATCGTGACACTCCATGTCCCTCCCTGGTTTGCTTCCAACTGTGTGAGCGCACCGATGAGAGGTGTCAGTGGTTTCCGAGAGAGAGCCCCAGCTGGTTGGAAAGACATTGGAATTTGCCGGTAACATTTCCCTTTCAGAATGGCTGAGACTGTGCGCTCCATCCTTTCGACCAAAATTGTAGCTGCCCATAAAAGATGCTGGAACTAATCTCCTAACCACAGTTAGCTTAATTCTTATAAAGCAGCCTTGTAGAGAAGCCCCGGATGGGGCTTTTCCGCATCTGTGAATGGATAACTAAAGAGAAAAGCTTCACTGGGTTTTTTCCCCCCCTCGGAACCCACATTTAACAAAGCCCACGGACTGCAGGTGCTTTGCCACACCCAGCGCAGGAAAACTCACCCGACGGCATCACCCTGAGGAGGCTCAGCAGTGAAGAACAGGTGCCGCTCTGAAAAGCACCTGAGTTCAGGTGCAAGCATTAAACAGATCACAACCACCCTGCAGCCCAGCTTCCCGTGGGGTGCCGGATCCGACAGCTCTGGCCTCCACGGATGCCTGCATTCACAGGTGCATACCCCACACCCCCCCACACACACATACAATTAAAAACTAAAATAAAAAACAAATCATCCTGACTGGATGCTGCTAGCAGGAACCTGATCCACATGGAATGATTGCCACGCTTCATAGCAGTGCTTCTCAACCTGTGGGTCGTGACCCCTTGGGCAAACTTCTAGCTCCAAAAGCATTTGCGTCATGGATTCATAACAGCGGCCTAACTACGATTCTGAAATAGCAACAAAAATAATGTTATGGTTGGGGGTCAGCACAACATGAGGAACTGTGTTCAAGGGAAGGTTGAGAACCACTGCTCTTTCCTACCCGTTCAAGAAGGGGCTGCTATCTTTCAAAACAAGCACGAAAAAGGAAAGGAAGGGGAGGGAAGGAGAGAAAGTGAAATATAAAAAAATGCATGCATAAAAGGAGAAAGCACAGATCTGCAAGAGTTGCATGTAATAATGCAAGAAAGGATTCAGATCACTATAGACTCTCCCACCTCTTTCTTGACTTCCCTTGTTCCTTCCTTCCTTCCTTCCTCCCTTCCTTCCTCCCTCCCTCCCTCCCTCCCTCCTTCCTCCCTCCCTCCCTCCCTCCTCCATTTCCCCATCTTCCTTCCTTCCTTCTTGATTTCTTTCTTGTCCTTGCTACATAGCCTATGCTGGCCTCAAACTCATGTTTCCTCCCTTAGCCTCCTGAGTGATGGAGTCCTATGCATGCACCACCACACCTGGTGTGATTTGGCTTTGGGCATCTCCTAATACCGATTTCATCAACCCACATTTCCTAAAGGAGTGGAAGATCCAGCAACGTCTCTGGGACTTCTTAAGGTGAGGCAGTGGAGAAGTGAGAGAGGGTGATAAGCAGGAGGACCTCGAGCCTTTCCTTTCTCACATTCCCGCAGCAGGTTTTTGGTTTGGGGTTTTTGGTTTGTTGTTGTTCTTTTATGCTGAGTCTTTCTGTGTAGCCCAGGCTGGCTCTTACAATCCTGCCTAAACCTGGCCCATGCCAGGATTGCGCATGGGCTCCCTCACAGCTAGCTTCCAAGAACAATGTATTATTTTCGCTTGAACAATTTTTTTTTTGACTGCCTAGGTTATCCATCTGGATCAACCTAAGCATGTCCAAGGGAGAATAGTGGGTCTGCAATCTAGACCTGGAAAACTGCAAATCAGAGCCAGCAGCCAAAGCAAAGTATCTGAGAAGGCGACTCTGACCTTTTTAAAGGCCCCACGTTGAACGTGATGTTCAGTACTCTTCAGAAACAGACTCCTGTAGAAATTAGGATTTTTTTCTGGAGAAGTTCCAAATAGCAGGTGCAGAAGAGGTTACTGCCCTTCAAAACCCCAAATGTTTTATTGAATTGTGGAGGACGTGTCAGAATTGTGCCCGTTCCTGATCCTGGCAGCTCCGGTCAGAATATTCCACAGCTATCCTCACACAGATACACATGTAACATGCAATCATTTGAAATAGCAAAAGACTGTAGAAAGCACAGGGGGCACCTGGGTAAGTGACCTGTGTGCAGATGCGCAAGTTAAAACACGACACGGATGTTAAAGAGAGTGAGGGAAGCCCACGGTGCCAACACAGACCAGCCTTCAGATACATTAACCTCGAAAGTCGAGAGCAAATGATGTGCTATCATTTTATAAAGAAGAAAGGATTGGGGGATGTATTTGTTTGCATAATCATAGACTATCTATGGAAAGACGGATAAAAAATCTGGTAAGCATAGCTGCCGTAGTTATCTCTGGGGAGGGGATTTGAGAAACTGGGAGTCGAGAAGAGGAGGAAGGGTTCCCACCATATGGCCTTCCCTACTGCGAGGACTGTTTTCAGTGCCCAGGGCACTGGAGTAATAATTCATTTTTATAAAGTAAAAAAAGAACCCTGCTCTAAAAAGCTACTTTGTAATAACATACGCAATTGTGAGCCCTCAGTGTATACCTTAAGAAAGTCTTCTGTCTTTGTTTAATATAGCTAAGCAATAATACCTAATTCTTTGTGAACCCTTTTGAAATTGGTTCTGAACAATGAGTACTGAGCCTGATTCACTGCAGTGGAGAATGTTGGGTGGTATGTACTGAGCCTGATTCAGTAAGGGGGAGAGTGTGGGATGGTATGAGGGTATGTACTGAGCCTGATTCACCGCAGTGGGGAGTGTGGGATGGTATGTACTGAGCCTGATTCACCGCAGTGGGGAGAGTGGGGTGGTATGTACTGAGCCTGATTCACCGCAATGGGAGTGTGGGGTGGTATGTACTGAGCCTGATTCACCACAATGGGGAGTGTGGAGTGGTATGTACTGAGCCTGATTCACCACAATGGGGAGTGTGGAGTGGTATCTACTGAGCCTGATTCACTGGGGTGGAGGTATGCTTAAGCCGCAGTCTGAAGCAACTTGTTCCAATTGCACTGTGAGAACATACAAGATGAACCTTCCTATTGTGAGCCCTGGGAAACAGACGAGGAGCACAGGATTATAGAATGGTATAAGAGAGGAGAGAAAAGAAAAACAACAGAAATTTCAAAGTCTGAATTTTTGGTGTTGTGTGTCTATGCCAAAATTTTCAGTGGTCCATATTAAAATAAAAATAGTTAAGAGATAAAGTGGACTTCTGAAAACTGGGTTTATTTGATTTAAATGTCTATTTAGGCTCATAGGTTCTTCTGAATCTTGTATGGCATACTTTCATGAACTAATGGGATAATAAATAATAATTATCAGATTTTTTTAAAGATTTTATTTAGTAAAATGAAAATTTGGTTAAAAACCTTTGTTGAGCCTCAAAGTTTTACTGTATTTATTCGTAAGTGTAAGAATGAGGAGGCTGGAGAGATGGCTCGGGGTTTAAGATCACTTCCTCCTCTGGCAAAAGACCTTGACTCAGGTCCCAGCACCCACGTGATGGCTCAGAACCCATTCCAGGTGATCCAGCACCTCTGAGGCTATGTGTGCATGTGGGGCAGATAAGCAGATGCAGGCACACACACATTACACACACACACACACACACACACACACACACACTGGAAGGTAGGTAGATAGATAGATAGATAGATAGATGATAGATAGACAGATGGATAGATGGATAGACAGACAGACAGACAGATAAACAGATAAACAGATGGATAGATAAATACAAAAAACCAATCAGGTTATACTGAGAGATATGAAAAAAAATCAGAATAAGCCCAGCAGTGGTGGTGCAGGCCTTTAATCCCAGCACTTGGGAGACAGTAGGCGGATCTCTGTGAGTTCAAGGCCAGCCTGGTCTCCATAGCAAGTTCCAGGACAGCCAGGACCACACAGAGAAACCCTGTCTCGAAAAACCAAAACCAAAACCAAAAACAGAAAATCAGGATAAAAGAACAATGGAAAACAAAAGATTTTCTGTTAACTGTGTTGGTTGATTGACTTTCTATCAGTTGATCTGAATAAGAAATTATTTATATGTAATAAATATGAACAATAAACTTGCAGGTTAAATATTATTTGTTTTTAAAAATAATCATCTAGTATTTCTACCTTTTTTTTGAAATTTACTTGGAAGTGGTAACTCTTCTGAAATGATTTTAAGACAGTTGGAAATGAAACCTAAGGCCTTCTCCTGAGTCACCATGAGAAAAGACTCTAGTTAGCTGAAATATGGGCCCCTTTAATTCCCACACCCTCTCTTACCCTTGCTGCTCTGAAGGCCTGCTCACCATTGCCAAAATGGAAACAATATCAGAAGTACGACGGCGATTTCAGTCTGTTGAGAACAATTTTGTGGTTTTCAGGGTGTAGGATTTCTTTAAGGGAACACGTGACCTTGAAGCAATGACCTTGAACTCCAGGGATTAAATGCTCTGCTGGAATTCATTCAGAGGAGGGCACCTATTGTGTTTCTATGACTTGTCAACCTCCATGGGTACCACAGTGCCAGATACATGACATCCAGTCCTGTCCAACTGCCGATGGCTCGCCATCTGCCTAGGATCTGCGTGTGTGTATTTGCTTGTGTCGCCGTTAAGTATCTGACTAAATCTATGTCCTGCCAAAAATAAGATCAGTGCCCCGATGAGACAGTTGAGGGCTGGGATCCAGCTCTACCTGAATCAGGACAGCCTCTGGAGACTTTGAAGAGATGACTAGTCTTTTAAAAAGATCCATATTTTATATAATAATTTATTTATTCCTTGAGAATTTCATAGATATATGTTAGATTTTAATCGTAACCACCTTTAATCCTCTCTTTAGTACTTTCCCCTCTCGGCTTCCTGTCCTCTTGTTTCTTGTCCCCCTCCACTGAGTCGTGGTGCTGCCCCTGTGAGCAAGTCTGAGACCATGATGGCTGCTTCTAAGGAGGATCTCTGCAACCCGAGAGGCTGCTGCTCCAGCAGCTGACCCTACACTCATGCACACACTAAGCTAGCTATATGCTATCGGTGGGTTTTACAAAGAGAGCATGTGAGGCTGGAGGTAATTGTGGTCTAGGAGAGATAGTGGAGGAGCTGGAGGCAGGATGGGGAGGCTGGACATCCTCAAAGCATATTCTATGCATGTATAAAATTATCAAACAATAAAATAAATAAAGTGAATCTTGAATAATGAATAGTAAATAAAAGGATTCCAGTAGTATGATGGAAATTATTCCCAAAATTATGGGATAATGATGCTATTTTCCATATTCAAATGTGAACACCTTAGGGTTACAGCTCTTTCTTATTCAACTTTGTAATCTCTACCACTAAACACCAGGTCTGCTACATAACAGGGATTCAAATATGGGTGAAAAAATAGACAGATGGGTAAAGAAAATGGCCCCCAAAGAGAGTGGCACTACTAGGAGGTGTGTCGTTGTTGGTGAAGGTGTGGCCTTGTTGAAGGAAGTGTGTTACTGTAGGGGTGAGTTTTGAGGTCTTCTATGCTCAAGCTACACACTGTGTGTAACACAGTTCACTTCCTGTTGCCTTCGGATCATGATGTAGAACTCTCAGCTCCTTCTCCAGCACCATGTCTGCCTGCATGCTGCCATACCCCACCATGATAATGGACTAAACTTTCAGACTGTAAGCCATGACAATTACATGTTGCTGCTGTGTTCATGGTGTCTCTTCACAACAATTGAAGCACTAACGGAGACAATGACTAACAAAATGAAATTTAAAAGGCAAAGGTTTAGGAATTCCCAAACCTTTAGCATATAGAAAATCTAGGACAACCAAAGAAACTCTAACCTGTAACACAGGTACAGTTTCTCAGCTACCTAAAATGTCTTGAAACATGTTTTCTGCTGTGAACGTAGTATCAAATCTTATTTATTATCGTTTGTCATTGGTGAGCAGATGCTGAGCTTTAGTGACAGGAATCCTGAGGCCTGACTAAATGTTGAAATAGCCATGGAGAAGTTATGCAGCTTGAGAGAGGACACAGAACAGTTAATCAACAAATGAAGTGGCTTAAGGCACTGTCTATGTTCTGAAGAAATTAAAATCCATCCCATTTGAAAGAAAACTTGCTTGATTTCTTGGGTGGTTCCCCTGGGGAAGAGAAGAGAAAACATTTTTCCTTCCTTTACTATTTTTTCCTCACTTCCTCCTTCTCTTCTTCTTCCACCTCCTGCTCCTCCTCCCCACTTCTTTCTCCACCTCCTGCTGTTTTTCTTCCTCTTCCTTCTGCTCCCCCTTGCATTTCTTGCTTTATTTTCATTCTCTGAAAGCAGGCAGGCAGTTCTGGAGTTCCAGCACAAGGTTATCCTTACTGCACTTTAATGTTCTGCCCCATCCCTTCATCCCTCAAGAACTCGAGGAATGACCCCATTCTTTTTTTCTACTCATTTCCCCCTTGAGTAATATCCACAAAATCCTAAGATATCACCCTATTTTTGCACGCACATGCCTTGGCTTCCACAGAGACCAGTTCCAAGGTCCTCCTCAGATACCAACATCTGTGGCTATTGATGTCCTTTGCATAAAATGGTTGTTGTCTTTGCATGTACCCTGCTGTGAGTCCTCCCCCATTCCTATTATATTGTAAATAGATATGTTGTTGTTTGCTGATAAGGAGGAAAGTCATTGCATGCTAGGTACAGAGACAATTCATCATTCCCTTTTAATATCTAATCCTCTGTTGGTTTAACCTACAGAAAGTGAACCTGAGAACACAGAGAGCCACTTGTTCTTGCTGCAGTGACTCTGATGGAAAACATAGCCCCCCCTTGGTGACCCCCTCCTGAGCAGAGGAGAGCGATACCCTGCAGGTTGAGATTACCTAAGTACATGGGAGACAGGGAAGAACTTACTAGACGCTCTGTATGCTGAATGGTTTTCAGCTGCTGCTACCCTGGTGATGGTAAAATGCTATGCTCCGTGACATTGGGGCAGTTACAATTTTGGTACCCAGGTAGAGCCATCACCTGGGCTGGTTTTCCATATCCCATCTCTGTAACGACACTTACTGTGGAGTTTGGCTCATGACTGCAGTGTCAGAGAAGCACCCGTATCTATCTTTACACTGTGGAGCAGAGAGACTTTGGCTATGTGGAGCCAGATACTCATTTTTTAAATAGCCTGAGTAGGAATGTAAATGGTTCTTGGTCGCAGTTCAGAACACATTCTGTTCTCTGTAAGAATGGCACACACACACACACACACACACACATACACGCACACACGGTGCAGGCTTGGAAGGAGAGCTAATGGGTCATTGGGTAATGAACACGTATGTTTTATTAATGGCCTAAACAAGCATCCACATCAAGGCTTCACGGGGGTGGGGTACACGCAGCCACTCTTTCGGGCCTCCAGACATGGGTCAATTATTGGTTCTTCTACAGAGTTCTCTACCCAGGAAGGAACACGTTAAACAATGGTTCTGAATGCCAAAACCTCAGTCTCCCCTGAAGGTGTTTCCCATTTAGACTAATGGAAATTTGGCCTGAGCTCCAGGAAGGGCCAGAACAGCAGTGGTGTAGAATGACGAAGTTTGTCATTTCTGAATCTTACCATTGCCAGTGGCTCCTTTAAGGGAGAAAACAAGGTGAACCCTTCCATGGACAGAAATGTCTGATACTGCGTGACAGTCAGATAGGCTCCCTAATGCTGTCCCTAGCTCAGGAAGGAGTAGCAGGCAGAAAGGAGTGAAATGGAAGGTGAGACAGAGCCTTAGAGACCCAGGGCTTAGCAAGCATCTTAGGGTTTCTATTGCCATGAAGAGACACCAGGACCACCGCAACTCTTATAAAGGAAAGCATTCCACTGAGGTGGTCCATAAACAGAGACTGTACTTCTGTTTCCTGAATGCCTAGACCCCAATAATCACACAGAAACTATATTAATTACAAGACTGTTTGGCCAATGGCTCAGGTGTATTCCTAGCTGGCTCTTTCATCTTAAATTAGCCCATTTCTATTCATCTGTGTATCACCACTAAGCTGTGGCTTACTGGGAAGTTTCTGGCCTCTTTCTCCTTCAGCAGCTACAGTCTCATTGACTCTGCCTACTCTCTCTCTATATCTCTGCTTGGATTTCTCACCTGGCTGTACTCTGCTAAGCCATTCGCCAAAACTGCTTTATTCATTAACAAATAAAGGGACACATATACAGAAGGACATCCCACATCATCGGTCGCTTACAGTTCGGAGGTCTAGTCCATTATCATCATGGCAGGAAGCATGGTGGTATGCAAGCAGACATGGTTCTGGCTACATCTTGATCAGAAGGCAGCAGGAAGCTGATGTGATAACTGGACAATATCTTGAGCATAGGAAACCTCAAAGCCGGCCCCCACGGTAACACATTTCCTCCAACAAGACCATACCCACTCCAACAAAGCCACGCTTCCCAAGCGTGCCACTCCCTATGCGTTTCTGAAGACCAATTACAATCAAGCTACCACAGCAAGCAAAAGCAGTTCATGAAGACCTGCTGTGTGCTTGCAACCGGATAGCTACTTCAGTCTGAGTTTAGATAATCAATAGCTTTCCAATTGAAAACACTGTTATTGTTACTATTGCAAGGACAGCATATTTCAAGTTTTAAGAAGAAAAGCCATGAACTCATATGCAAACTTACTATCTCCTTTCTCAACCACAGCCATAGAAAACCCCTTGGAGTCATGGTCTCCCTCTAGTGCCTTCTTTTGTCTCTTATTGTCTGTTCATATTATCTGTCCATATTGTCTGTACATAACAGAATATGTAAAAGCTTTAAATATGCTACGTAGGACATAACACACTGCTCTCTGGTCCTTTTTTTTTTTTCACTGAGAAATCATGAATGTGTTTTCATGGAAATAATCCAAACTTTTAATGACAAGGGCAGATGCATCATTTAAACCATGCAATTAGGTGGCAGCAAAGAAGAATGTTTGAGGGGGAAAAATGCTACATAAATAACCAATGTCAATGTCATTCTATTCCTCTCCCCCGCCCCCGTTTTTTTTTTTTTTTTTTTTTTTTTTGGTTTTTCGAGACAGGGTTTCTCTGTGGCTTTGGATCCTGTCCTAGAACTAGCTCTTGTAGACCAGGCTGGCCTCGAACTCACAGAGATCTGCCTGCTTCTGCCCCCAAGTGCTGGGATTAAAGGCATGCGCCGCCACCACCCGGCTGTCATTGTCATTCTTAACATCAATGCTACTATATCTCTGCAGTCTCTCATTCTTTTAAGCTATTGACCATGATACCCCACTATACACGATAGGTAATTAGCTATACCACGACTTTTGTTACTACCAGGTACAATGACGGTTCCTTCCAGCATTTCCTTACTCATTTGCCTTATCACAAAAGGTTAGAAGTAAGATTCTGGGGTCAAATTTTGTACATAGTATCCCTTGATCATTAAAACAAACAAACAAACAAAGCTAAGCCGGTAAGATACTTAATGGTAAAGGTGCTGGCCACCAAGCCTGGCTAAGTGGGTCCAGCTCCCAGAATTCACATGGGAAGAAGGGAACACCAACTCTTGCTAGTCATCCCTTAGCTTCCGCGCGGGTAAACACACATGCACACCATAAATAAATAACTGTAAATTTTAAAAAATCAAAGACGGAAATGTCTACCCTGTCATGAAAGTAGTTCTGATAACAAACATCTCTGAGGGCTTTCCCATTGATCTAGACAGTCAGGGCATCCTTTGGTGATTTACGTATTCGTGGTTGACCTTATCTTTCTTGGTCATATTCTTCGTCTTTTTGTTCTGGTAGGAAGACATCTCTTGGTCGTGTATACTGCTATTTGCTTTTCTTTGGGGGACCTGTATCCTAAGAACATCTCCTGGTTGTGTTATATTGCTATGTGCTCTTGTCTGTGGGAACCTGTATCCTAAGATTTGGGAAATTTTCATCTTCATACCATCCATTTCCTTGTTTCGGTGCTAGTGATGCTGTTGAAATGGAGTAGAATTCTCTGCTCTCACTTCTAAATGTGTGTTCACTGGGAAGTGAGCTGCTTGTTCACATGTGTGTGGCAGCCAGGGACCACCTTGAACGTCCCTGAAGCACCACCTTCGTTTTTGAAACAGAGTCTTTCATTGGCCTGGAACTCACCGATAGGCTTGACTAGCTGGCCAGCCCATGTTGGGGAGCTGCCCAGTTCCACCTTAGCGTTGGGCTTTTTAATTAACGTGGGTTCAAAATCAGCACCTCACGCTTGCGCAGCAAGCCCTTTGCCAACTTATCTCACGTCAATCACTTAATCTTGAAAGGCAATAGGGCTTGTAAAGGCAGGTGTGCTTCTTATGGGTTGAGATTTTATATGAAATCTGGATATTGTACGTCAATAAAAAAAAAAAAACCAAAAACTCTACATGGTTTTTGAGAAGGAAAAACTCATTCACAAGATGCATCTCGTGAATCGCGTTCAGTTATGAGTCTTCGACCTATAGATACAGAAAGCTCTGCCTCAGAAGAACGCGCTCAGGTTTGTGGTGGTGTTCGCTGTGGCTTCTGAAAGTAGAGCAAAGTAATCCATAGGGTTTCTGTCGTTCTGTTCCTTACCATCGACCATATTGACTCCCTGGCTTTCGGCGTTGTCTGGCTCAGGGAACACCCACCGAATGGATGTGATAAAGATCTACCAGGGAGAACGCCGCCGTGGCGGGCTAGCGCGGACTAGAGGAGCTCAGGATGCTCGCTTCAGCCCCACAGCAGAGCCGGGGGGCTCCGGGTCTCCTCTAAACACTTCAGGGTCCCACTTAGCAACTGTCAATAGGAGAATACACGTTTGTCTGCTTCCCGTGAGCTGATTAGAGCTGTGGTCTCTTGTAAGTCGTGACGTTCCGTTGTATTTCTTTCTCCCGGAATTTTCAGGCTGAATGGCTGTAACCAACACGCCCCGACGTCTGCAGCAAGGGCCCTGACCTTTAAAACCCTCCCTCCTAGCAGAAAATTGAAGTAAGAAATTTCAACATAATAAATGCTTTAATTTTTTCTTTTGCTTAATCTTGATCCAGAATTCATATGGTTGAATTTAATTATGTCAGCAGCCCGTTGCCACCAGGATCAGTTTAGATGAAGGGGCTTGGAAGATGGTCACGATAGGAGAGAACGAGAGAGATGAGATAATTCTATTTGCAGCTGATTATTAGAGGAGGGAAACGCAAACTCAAAACGAGAGACCCTTTGGTCTTTTCTGCAATGATTTGTGCCCACAGCTCAATTGGAGGGTAGATTGGAGGGCCCCCTGAGCTGTGCAACCTGAGATTCCTTTTGATCTTCGGCATGTAGCCGAAGAGTCTTGGTGCCCACCAGTTGATAACAAAACCACCGCCTATTTGCCGTTAGCCTCTTGTGTGTGGGATTAGGGGAGGTTTCGAGGAGATAGCCGGAATGCGACATGTCCTCGAGTTGGTGGGGAGGCTGCAGAAACGGGATCTAGTGACTTCACTTCTTCTTCTAGGAACCACGGATCTTCTCTGGGGAGAGGGCAGAGAGGAAGTCATCTGAGATATTGTGACTGGCAAGTCTGTTATGCTTTGGTTCGTTTGTTTACATCTGTGTTCTGGAACCCTTTAGAAATAGGGAAGCCCATTCTTTCCTCCTGAACTGGGTGATCCAGAGGTCTCGACTAGACTGGGTTCTCTGGCTCCGTCTGCCAACCCATTTCTGTAAGTTCACGGGAGGAGAAAGTGTCTAGTCCCTGAAAGGCCTCTAGAGCTAAGGGCAGAGTGGCTGGCCATGTGATTCTGCTACAGTTTACCCAGCACATCATGGGTCACTGTTTGATTTGATTCTCAGAATAGCAAGCGTAACAAAGAACGCCATGCCTGTACTGGAGAAAACACGCTTAAACATATAGGGATGTCCCCCAAACCGATGAGGGATGAGAGAGAAAATCAGGAATGAACATAGTTTGCAAATGATGATCCCTTCTCTTTCTGTGAAACTCCGAGGGGGTCAGAAAAAGTGTGGATGGGTAGAGGTTGGAAGGAGAAGGCTGCTGACCCATGGTTAACACAGCTGTCCTCTGGGGCTCCTGGGCTTACGCTTGAATAAAAAAACCCAAGAACATACAACCCCCATTTCTTGCACAGTGCAGCTGGCCTAAATGAATTACCAAATTAACTTGCAGCCAACTCAGGATTTGGGGAAATCTCTAGTTAGCTCATAATTCCCACCTACACTGATTAAAAAAAAAAAAAAAAAAAAAAAAGATGTGATTTGTGCCTTCTTGCCGCTTTCAAGGCAGAGCGGGGAAATGATGGCTTAGTTCCCAGGCAGTAACTCCAAGACATTGACTGACTCTGGGAGAGAGGAGAGCAGGCTTCCTTCTCGGCAGTTGGAAAGAGTTTGAGTAATGAAACATAGCAGAATTGTTTGGAAAGACATGCTAACTCTACTTGTGTGGCCAAGGGCCTAATCAGGATCTCCATCAAAAGGACTAAGCCAAGGTACATATGGGACTCATTCCTACATTTGTATGGCTTAAAGACATGAACTGTGTATCCCGTTACACAGCAGACCAACGGGAGTGTGGGCAAGATAAGGTCGAAGAAACACAGCAACTCCACATGGCACTGTGATAACCTTTACATCAGACACTAGAGGCCGAGATTGTGTAATGGCGCTTTCTTTTATTGGGGTTTTTGCTCACTGCCTTCTGTATTGACAAATGCGTGTCTTGAAGAAGCCTATCGCCCTGTGTCACTTGCTAACGGAGTGCCACCAGAATACTGTGGCCCCTTGTGGCTTCCGCAACTTCGAAAACCTGCAGAGGGTTCAGACAGGACTTCAAAATAAAAGCGCCAGAGAAGGAAGGGCTGGAGCAGGATGAAAAGGACTGCTTTTTTGCTACGGTTTAAAAAGCTAGCGAGCCATCACGTCAAAGATTCTCATATAGGGATGGAAGCGATCGTTTTCTCCTCCTGTCTAAAACAAGAAAGCAAGAAGAGACTCAGGAGTTTGGGTTTCTGGTTCATGGACTCCCAATCTAAGGACAGGCTTGCTGCTGAATTATTTCTTGAGACCTTCACATTGATTTTATTTAATCCAGCACTAAAAGCAAAACAGTATAACATGTTGTGAAATGTTTGCTTTTAAAGGGAGACCCGAGCAGCCAGTGAGATGGTTCTGTTGGTAAAGTTACCGCCTCCAACCCTGGCAACCTGATCTTCATCCATGGGACCTAGGGGTTGGAGGAAAAAACCGACTCTCGTAAGTTGTCCTCCGACGTCCATACGTGGCCCATGACAAGCCCCGCTTACACACAAGTAAATTAAAAGTGTAATATGTATGTAATGCATATACATAAAATTAAAAGGGGTGTTTGCTTCTGAAAAAGCGAGAGTCGCCTCTCGTGAGCATAACCGTGGGGCGTGGGCATGCTATGAAAGTTAACTTCCTTCCAATAAACGTTGTTCACTGACCAACAGCGATCTATGTTTTGCTAGGATAAAGTAACTAAGGCCATTATGGTTTCAAGGTAGTAAGGAGTTAGTATAGACTCAGCCTACAGTTATTCAATGAACCATAATCCACGTGTCAGTACCCTGTAATCCGTGCTCAATATGACTTCTGGCTTCCGCTTACATATTACTGTTCATCATCAAAAAAAAAACCAGGACAGGAACTCAAGCAAGGCGAAATCCTGGAGGCAGGAGCTGACACAGAGGCCATGGAGGGGTGCTGCTTATTGGCTCGCTCCTCATGGCTTGCTCAACCTGTTTTCTTAGAGAAACCACGGATAGCTCCACCCACTGTGGACTAACCCTCCTCGGTTAATCACTAATTAAGAAAATGCCTTACACTCTTGGCTACAGCCGGATCTTATGGAGGTTTTATTTCTCAGTTGAGGGTCTTTTCTCTCCTGTGACTTTAGCTTGGGTCAAAAGGACATAAAACTAGCCAGCATACAGTGACACCCATCTTTAAACAAAAAGGCAAACATTTTTGGTAGTAAAAGCATAACTAATTCCTGTTTAATGTGGCACAGTTAAGAATATGGTTGTTGGTGTTCACATTCTTCTCACCCTGGCAGAGATCCTTACATTGAGCACTTAGTGCAGGTAAGCTATTCACAACGGCCAAGTGACAGAGCCACCTCAGTGAATAGAGAAACCAAGTGCAGTGACATCCACAACAGATGTTTTATTCAGTCACAAAGAACGCACTTACATGGTTTACAGGGGTTGGGGCGATGAAATTGGAGGACATCATCTCAAATGAATTCAGCCAGCAACAGCACATCAGATACCGTAAGCAGACGCTCCTGTCCTGACCCTCAGAGTCTGAATGTGAATTATAAATGCTCGGCCAATAGCTCAGGCTTATTACCAGCTATTTACGCTCTGCCATGTGGCGGTACCTCTATTAGCACAGCATGTTCATCTCTTGCTCCCTCTGCATCTGCTGGCAACTCCTGACTCCGCCCTTCTCCTTCCAGTAATCCTTAGTTTGGTCGCCCTGCCTACACTTCCTGCCTGGCTACTGGCCAGTCATCTTTTTATTAAACCAATTCGAGTGCCAACTCCTTACAGTGTAGAAGAGGATTATTCTACAGCAAAATACTACACGTTCTCTCTTGGCTTTATAGACGGAAACAGTCTTATATGTAGAGATGCCAAAGTAGGAATGAGTCTGGGGTAAGCAGGGGTGGGGGAGGTGAGAAGAATATGGGAAAATCCTTTTAAAGCACATCACATAATTGTGTGAAAGTGGCCTGCATAATCCTGTACAATTTTTTTAAATAAAGAGGTAGGACACAATATATAATGCAAATTATTTGTTCAGCTACTAATATCGAAATGTATTGCACATGGGTAAACATAAATTATTGATATGTTTGTCAGGTGGTCAGTACTTCAACCTCAGATAGATGTAAGGACCGAGAAAACTTGGTGTTTGATATGAACCATGGTGACTAATGGCAGATATACATGAATGACCACTGCCCATCATTCCCATCACCTTCTGTTAAAACCATCGCATAAAATGGGGCACTGATCTGAACAGAGAATTCTCAACAGAAGAAGTTCAAATGGCCAAAAGATACTTAAGGTCATGCTCAACTTCCTTAGCGATCAAGGAAATGCAAATCAAGACAACTTTAAGATACCATCTTACACCTGTCAGAATGGCTAAAATAAAAAACACCAATGATAGCCTTTGCTGGAGAGGTTGTGGAGAAAGGGGTACACTCATCCATTGCTGGTGGGAATGCAAACTTGTGCAACCACTGTGGAAAGCAGTGTGGCGGTTTCTCAGGAAATTCGGGATCAACCTACCCCTGGACCCAGCAATACCACTCTTGGGAATATACCCAAGAGAGGCCCTATCATACAACAAAAGTATATGCTGAACTATGTTCATAGCAGCATTGTTTGTAATAGCCAGAACCTGGAAACAACCTAGATGCCCTTCAATGGAAGAATGGATGAAGAAAGTATGGAATATATACATATTAGAGTACTACTCAGCAGTAAAAAACAAGGACTTCTTGAATTTTGCATACAAATGGATGGAAATAGAAAACACTATCCTGAGTGAGGTAAGCCAGACCCAAAAAGAGGAACATGGGATGTACTCACTCATATTTGGTTTCTAGCCATAAATAAAGGACATTGAGCTTATAATTCACGATCCTAGAGAAACTAAATAAGAAGATGAACCCAAAGAAAAACATATAGGCATCCTCCTGAATATTAACCTTCATCAGGCGATGAAAGGAGACAGAGACAGAGACCCACATGGGAGCACCGGACTGAAATCTCAAGGTCCAAATCAGGAGCAGAAGGAGAGAGAGCATGAGCAAGGAACTCAGGACCGCGAGGGGTGCACCCACACACTGAGACAATGGGGATGTTCTATCGGGAACTCACCAAGGCCAGCTGGCCTGGGTCTGAAAAAGCATGGGATAAAACCGGACTTGCTGAACATAGTGGACAATGAGGACTACTGAGAACTCAAGAACAATGGCAATGGGTTTTTGATCCTACTGCACGTACTGGCTTTGGGGGAGCCTAGGCAGTTTGGATGCTCACCTTACTAGACCTGGATGGAGGTGGGTGGTCCTTGGACTTTCCACAGGTCAGGAACCCTGATTGCTCTTTGGGCTGATGAGGGAGGGGGACTTGATCGGGGGAGAAGGAGGGAAATGGGAGGCGGTGGCGGGGAGGAGGCAGAAATCTTTAATAAATAAATAAATTAATAATACTAATAAAAACCGTCGCCTATGATTCTCCAGTCTTATGGGCGTGGTCCACATTGTTTTGTTCTTGCAGTACTTTTAGACCATCTGATGATTCATTGTGTTGATTTGTTTGTTTTTAGAGACGGAGTCTGTCAGTGTAGCCCTGGCTGTCCCAGAGCTCTCTGTGTAGACCAGGCTGGCCTCTAACTTAGAGATCCGCCTGCTTCTGCCTCCCAGTGCTGGGATTAATGGCATGCACCACCATGCCAAGCTGTGAGGCTGACACCCTCAGGATGCACTGATGTGGGTTACCAACTCTATTGCTCCTGCTGCCGCTGTGGCTACAGCTGATGGCCTTCTGACCAAAGTCACAGTGCCTCTGCTCTGTGCTTTCACGAATACACCAAGATTCTGGGTCTTCTCCTTCCCCTTCCATTTTCTTCATGTTCTTGGCAGCGAGCCCAGCATCTTTATTTCCATCAGCTCTTGCTTTGCTCTGGAGAGAGATTTGTTGAACTCTAATACTATCAGCAAAACTGTCAGCCACACAGACGGGTGGCAAAACTCTGCCCTTCGTGGCACATCTCAGGGCCCCAAACTGAACATGGTAAGACAGGAATGAACTGGCTGTGGTACATAGAAAAAGGACTTGGTTATTGACAGGGAACACCATGATCATTACCAGCATTTAGCTTATTTTTTTTTTGACTTACAAACGCTTCGTCTGGAAAATATATTAAATAGGATAACACTGGCTCAGAGAGACCAGTTAGCCCGCCTATGTGGATCCTCGCTTCTAATTGTTACAAATGTGTGCTTGTGTTGAAGGAAGTGTGGATAGAGGCCAGGGAACTGTAAAAAGAGGCCATGCAGCAGGAAAGAGGGACTGTCCTGAAAGGGGACGAGGAGGGTAATGTAGAACACAGGTGTATGAACAGAGAAAGGTGGAACATTGGGAGCAGTGGGTACGGTGTGGGGGACATCAAGGACATCAGGGAGAAGGTGGGAAGAGCTCAAGGGAGAAGCGTTCGAAATGACATGTGAAAATACCATGAGTGAGGGCTGTTACTTTGTACACTACTTTCAAAATAACTGCGAACAGCTGTGATGCCAACCTGGTCTCAAGAGCAAATTAACAGGCCAGGCAGCACAACCTAAGACCCTGTGTCAAAATTACTTAATTTAAAATAAAAAGCCCTAAAGATTTTTTTTTTAAATGAAAATCATAAGGGCTGGAGAGATGACTCAGTGGTTGAGAGCATTTGCCATTCTTCCAGAGGACCTGGATTAAATGCCGAGTACCCACACGAGGGCTCACAACCATTTATAACTCCAGGTCCAAGGGATCCATTACCCTCATCTGGCCTCAGAGGGCACAAGGCACACACATGGTAGATGCAGAGACATCGAGGCAGGCAAAACACTTATACACAGAAAATAAATAATGATTAAGTGCTTTTAACTAGCAGTAAAATATAGAGCTTCTTTTAACTCAATACCTAAGTGTGTGTGTGTGTGTGTGTGTGTGTGTGTGTGTGTGGTATATCCCTACATAGGCAATTAGTTAATTAACGTCACAGAGTAGATGAAGACCACAAATTACTCATGTTTATGTCATTAATGCCGAGAGTACCTCCAGTCTTTCTCTAGTTCTCCCCTTGTGTATGGGTCATTGGGTAGGAGCCCTCAAGTTTAAGGCCTGCCTTGGCTACAGAAGAAGCAATAGGCCGTCCAAGACAACAACATGAGACCCTGTCTCACACTAAGAAGTGAAAATAATGCTTGGGTATGTGACGCTGTTGCGGGTCACCTGCCCAGCATGCACGAGCCCCAAGTTCAAGTCTCAACACCACAGAGCTCAGAAATGATCTGAGTCGCCTAACAAGACAGCAAAGCAACACCCTCATACAGAAGCAGAATGGTGTGGTATGTGAGATGCTTCAGGTCCTGTGGACACCTAGATGCCCATTTAGTATCCAGGAATAGAATAGTTCTACATTGTCTTCATTGCTCACCTGTTATTCTTCAAGAGTAAGCATGAAATCAATGAAGCGGACTTGGGTTCCCTATACACAATTAGATGGTGTGTACAGCTGACCCGGGCCTAAGTCGTGAGAGCAACAAAGAGCCCATTTCTCCTGTCCCCACTTCTGGTGTTCAACTGCTCTCCATCTTTCCCCTCTGGCTGTTTTTATGCTTGGACACTAAAGATTTGGTGGGAGAAACACACCGAACATTATTCTTTTCTCCTTTTTCAAAAGTTGGAGATCCTGAAATCGATGATGCTCCTCAGGAAGACGAGAAGTTAATTTATTCAATTAACCAGTTTTAATCAGTGAGGGAAAGAAAGACACACACGGTTAGACCCTGGGGAGGACGCAGAGAGGTTCAATGTAATCCCTTCTTTGAAATACATAATTTAATTGAAGAAGCAAGGATAAATACATTTTAGAATTTAAAGTGATACAAGTACAAGACATAAGTGGTTAAAGTGTATGATAATTTCTAATTACACAATCAAAAGAACAAAAGTGACATGATCCTATACACGCAGTGTTAAATGGCAATTTGATAACCCATGTACTGCTAACGAAATTCAACACTAGTCTTTCGGGTTTTGTTTTTCAAGACCAGGTTTCTCTTTAGCTTTGGAGCCTGTCCTGGGCCTAGCTCGTGTAGACCACGCTGGCCTCAAACCCACAGAGATCCACCTGCCTCTTTCTCCCGGGTACTGGGATTAAAGGCATGTGCCACCACTGCCCAGGTTACACCAGTCTTTTTAAAGAGATTTTTTTTTCTTTTAAAAATATCACAAATTCTAATATTCTATGTTCTAGACTACTCAAAAGTCAGTTGGAGTCAAAATTCTGTTTAAAATATGTATTCAAATAGTATTAGATCATTTGGCTATATCTAATCTCTAGCCCTGACAAAAAACTCTCTGCAATGGGAAATAAACCGAACTTCAGTCTTATAAAGACCATCTCTGAACAACCTACAGTTAGCATCCTTAACAGGAGAAGTTTCAAAACTCTAAATAGGTACGAGTCAAGCCAGCCTGCATCTACCACTGCTCCCATTCAGACCATTGTAGTCAGACAAGAAAAATAAATTAAAAAGCATCCATATAGGAGAGGAAGGAACGAAATTGTCTTTATTCGCAGAGACCATCTCTATATACAACATCTGATTGGATCTACAGGAATTCAGAGCATGTGCGTTCACAGAGACGTCTAACTACCAGATGGATATTTCTTAAATATTGGTTAAAGTCTAAAAGAAATGTTATAAAGAGTAGCAGGAGGGAGCGTTCCTTAGAAATAAAATTGCCAAAAGATAAGGCTGTGCTATCACCACTGAGAAAACCCAAAGGTCCCAGTGCATAAGCTGTTACAGACATGTAAATTTAGATCAGCACGAGGGGCTTGCGGGGTGCCTCTGTGGTTAAGAGCACTTAACACTCTTGCAGAGGAACTGGGGTCCATTCCCCATGCCCAGATGCTGGCTCACAACCCCCTGTGACTCCAGTTGAACGTATCCAATGTACACTTCCGGCCTCTGCGGGCGCCGCACGCACACGGCACACTTGTAGACACACGGTCCAAATGCTCTTACATATATAATAAAAATAAGGTTAGGGGTCTTGAAAAGTGGAAGGAGATGCCACGGCACCCCTTTAAAGATGAAAATGAATGACCACCAAGTGTGGATGAGGATGAGGAGCAGCAGGATCTCTGGGCACCGTAAGAGGGAATACATGATGGTATGATCATCTGGGAAAACAATTACTGGTTTCTTTAAAACGTAAGCGTGTATCTACTATGTGAATTAGTGATTCCACTCCTAAGTCTATCTCAAAGAAACGAAAGTAGTGGCCTGTAAATGAATATCTCTAGCAGGACTGGAGAGATGGTTTGGTGGCTAAAAGCACTTGATCTAAAATCATGAGGGCCAGAATTCAAATCCCTACATTCGTGGAATAAGCCAAGAGTCCCCACAAACTCCTGTTACCCCAGCTCTGAGGAGGGACAGAAACAGGACACTACCAGGCCTTACTGACTTCAAGCTCAAAAGAGAAAACACGAGCCGTTGGTTTAGGGGAGACTAACTCAAAGAACAAGTGCAGGCTGATCTAGAAAGGCACGCAGCACCCCGTATGGCCTGCGTGCATGGGTGTGTTGCGCAGGCACACACACTCATGGACATGTGTTTATATATACTCGTAGAGACTTGAGAGTAGAGAAACATAGACACACACGAAAACAAACATAAGTATCAACAACAAATTTGTTTATAATAGCCAAAAACTTGAGGCAATATAAAGGTATATGTACACAAAGATTGTAATACCTCTTTATCTAACAAAAAAAATCATTCTTTTTTTATTTAGGTATGTGTGTTTCTGTGTGGATCTATGTCACATGTGTGTAGCTGCCTGAGGAGGCCGGAAGAGGGTGTGGCCTCCAGGGGAACTGCAGCCACAGGACGTAGTGAATCTCCAGATGTAGGTTCTGGGAACTAAACTCGGGTTCACAACAAGAGCAGAAAGTGCTCTTAACCACTTAGCTATCCCTCAAGCCGCAAGGTAGAGCTTCCAAGAAAGTAATTTTTGCAGAGTCTCTTTCAGCTAGAGTCACCGAGGAGTCAGAATCTGTGGAGATTCTTGGAGTTCCGCCCTCCTTACGAGGGCCAGCAGTTTGTATGTACAGACAGAAGGATGTGGAATGCAGACATGGTTTGACAGGCTCCAGGTTTGCCTTCTGTGAGCTTCGTGTGCTGAAGCATCTGCCCTCTTCTGGACACTGGTCACGTGGTAGCCTCTGCAGGGCTGATGCTCAGCTGCTGGGACTGGCTGAGACTGGGCTACTTGCTTTAGGAAGGCCCTCCTTAGTTGTCTTGTCATTTGTACACATACTAAGTTAGGTTGCAGTTTACTACATACGGGAGCAGGTTTAGCCTAAAACTGGGTTTACTTAACGTATTGGCACAACAATGGCACTTGCCAACGAAAGGCGAGACATTCCTGATGTGAAGAATAGCACAGATTTGTCTCAGAACACCTCCTGAGGGGATGGCGAAAGACGGGAGCAGATGTGATTTCCCCGAAGTATAACTAAAGAGTTACGCAGTAGGCTTGGGGAAAAAGAGTCAAAGGGGAAATTATAAGGAACTAGCAGGAGATGTGGGGACCTTTGAGAACAGTTAGCTAGTATATGCTTGTTGGGGTGTGTGGATATCAAAACAGATGCTATATATGTGTGTGTATACATGTATTCATATATATATGTAAATATACATGTATATACCTATATATAAATTTACAAGAAGTTTGCAGTTTAAATCTACTTTATACTTTAAAATATACATTTTATATATATGTATCCTATTTTTCTGTCAATTATACATCAATAAAACTATTAGATTCTTACAGATTCTCCCAGCCAATACACTTAATTCTCTCAATCAATACACTCAATCATTTCAGAAGCTAAGTAATATCTCCAATTATGTTTAAAATGTTCGCCGTTTCTTCTCAAATGACACAAACCGTAACCGGAAAACTTAAATTTTCACCCACTGCTTTATGAATCGTTCTTGAGTGCAAAGTTGACAATTCGTTATTAAAATAATGCCTTTCACAAAGGCTTCAAAATGATTTCCAACCAGACGACAGAAATCTAACAGAAACAATGTTGCATGGAACCCAAGCTGGAGTATAGATGGGATATATGTTCCTATCTACACAGGCACATACACAGAGACTCTGCAGAAAATCCTAACGGGCTTCTCTCTCTCGGTGCAGTCCTGAGCCTACGATGAGAAATATCTTTCCCTGAAGTGTATAATTACCCTCTGTCACTCTTAAATCTCCTCGGTATCTAAGCTCGCTTAATAATGGTGAACAGATGAGCAGAAATTAAAAATAAAGGCCTTCTACCAATTTAGCGCCCCACACATAATGTACCTATAATGATACTTTGATTGCTCATGCCCATTATTTTGCTGCCGTCTTTTTTTCTATTACTGCACAAGAGCCCTAGGTTTCAAGAAGAATGCCGCTCCCTGCTCTATAAAATCAGAGCAATTTACATGAACGCCGGCTTTGGCCTGTATTAGAAAGATGCACGGGATAAAACGGAAAACATAATGTAATGCTACGTGGACCATTTAATGTCGGCGGCACACTCTTCACTTAAATATCATGTTACATTTTGGTTAATTTATTTTCCGGGGGGGGGGGGAAGCAAAAAGCATGAATTTTTCTCCAGCAGACGAGGGGAGAAAATTGAAGTGTTTATGACTATTAGGGATGAATAAGAAAAAAAAATACGTTGAAAAGAAGATAGCAGGTCTCCTACAAGATTCCCTTGGTAGCTAGAGAGCAAGTTTTTAACAGTTATTAAAGGTAAGAGACCAAACAAGATTATTCAGATTTAGTGTAAACTAAAAGGAAAAAGTCATGAAATAGCACTATCATTTTAACGATTCCACCTTTAAAATTCATTCTTAGACTGTTTTTATTTTGTTGGACTGTATGCATGCTTGTACATGCATGGGAGTGCACGTATATCCTTGGTTGCATGTATGTGCACACAGAGACCAGAGGCAGCCTCTGCTATTGTTCCTCAAGATCTGTAAATCTTGGTTTTGAGGCGGGGTCTCTCAGTAGACCCTGAGGCTTGCAGGTGAGGCTAGGTTGGCAAGGCAATGAATTCCAAGAATCCTCCTGCCTCTGCCTGCCCAGCACTGGGATTATAGGTACAAGGACCAGGCAAGGCCCTTGATGTGGCTCTTGGGGTTAACCTGGGTCCTTCTGCTTGCACAGCAAGCTTGTTACTGCCTGAGCCCTCTTCCTGGCCTTAGTTGCTGCACTCCCTCCAGCCTTACTGAAAAGTTGTCTCCCCAGCCCCCAAACTTTTAGCCAGCCATTTATAGGTATTTTTCATATTACCCTTCTCCCAAGGGCAGCTTATTATCCCACAAAAAATTCCTATTAATGTCTAACTCGTTTGAAAGAGAAGCTCAAACAGGGTCCTGATATCGAAAGGCTGTGATCCTAGAAATTTAGGATTTTTTTAAATGTTGATTATTCATTTATTTATTCAGAACTAACATTTATTCAGAGCTAATTGGGTTCCTCTGTAGCTTTGGAGCCTGTCCTGGAACTAGCTCTGTAAACCAGGCTGGCCTTGAATTTACAGAGATCTGCCTCCCTCTGCCTCCTGAGTGCTGGGATTAAAGGCATGTGCCACCACTGCCCAAAATTTAGGATTTTAGAAGCCAGCCTGAGCTACAGGGTGAATTTCTGCTGCCAAACAAAGAAAGGAAGAGAGGGAAGGAGGGAGGGAGGCAGGGAGGGAGGGAGGGAGGGAGGGAGGGAGGGAGGAAGGAAAAGCCAACCTTCACACTACAGATAAATTAATAAGTTGGATGGTTCTCATTTACTAAAGATGACTTCTTCCACTCATTAAAACTAAGTTTGTTTCATTATTTTAGTAAAACATGACGTCGCCTAAAATACCAATGACCCAGGTCCTCACTGAGGTACTCCCTTTGGGAGCTATTCTTGGCTAATGTATAGGAAGGATTTTAAGCCCTTTGGGTGCGCCATGTTGGGCCGCAGATGTGGACGAGCGTGGGAGATGACTGGTTAGCACAACCTATTTAGAATCAAGCGTTCCCCCAAGTCCCGTTCTGTGTGAAGGCCTCATCTCTAACACGTCGACTTGGTGCCCAGCTGAGGGCTCAATTATCACCAGCCCTGCCTGGCGGGCCTAAAGTCTGTAAACAGCCTGTGGTAATATTGGGGGCCGTATCTCACGCCCGTCCAAGATCTTCCTCTCGGCAGACCTATGAAGTGGCCCAGGGGAACTGTGGATGGTTTTCAGTTACCTTCCAAACATCCCATATAGGCCCTGCTTGTACGTGGACAAGCAGACTCTATGGATCATTTGTCATTGTGTGTGTGCTTAGTCCCACCCTCCGCCACCTGTACAAGCAACCCCAGCAGCCGATGTGAATATCTTCAATCATTAGAACCTTTTCCTCAGTCATTTCCTTAATTTTATGACAAACTTTTGGTCTGTTTTCCCCTTAGATGTTCTGTAGCTTGCATAGGAATACAAGTCAATTCTTTGAGCGATTTTCTCAGTCTCGTTCTGTGTGGGGTCCTGGCTATGCTTGTCAGTGGGCGAGGTGATTCTGGGGGATGAAAACCCCTTTTGCCCTCATGCTCCCTTGTCTCCAGGGGAGGTGGGTATTGCAGAGAACACTATTTTACACATAGTAAGTGCCTCTGAGAGCCGAGTCCTGTAGCGAAGCCAGACTAGATTTTTGTTCAAAACAAGGGTTCACAGACTGGAGCTGGTGGGGGATTGAGAAGAATCCCTTTATTCAGGAGGCTAACACAGGGGTCAATCCTGCCTCGAGACCACATTTAGACTGCTCAGGGCTACAACAGTCTCTTAAGCAGGGTTTAATGTCAGTGAGCTGGAAGCCGTGCAGAAGAAAAACAGCAGAGGGTAGGAAAGGCAAACCACCTCGGCAGCAGCGGCTGCGGGGTCGCCCTTGCTTGGCTAAGTGATGGGCCATGAGCCATGTCAGCATCTGGGAAACTCCTGCAGGGCAACCGCTCTGAACAGCTCGGCCGTGCTTAAGGGGACAGGACACGGCTCATGGGTGTCCACCCTTCCCTCCTAAATTGGCGCCAGAGACTTTGGGCAAAGGTCAGAAGTTTTCAGCGGGCAAATTTTGGCGCTGAAATCTGATCAAATGCTTGAGAGAGCAATGGATGGGAGGGGAGGCTCATTTGGGTTCATGACTTGAGGGCTCCATGCAGCCTGTTGCTTCTTGGTTTGTGTGTGCTGGGGCGGAGTTCCACCAATCAAGAGCCAGGTAGAGCAGAACTGTTTACGTCATGGTGGACAGGAGGCAGAGAAAGAGAGAGACAATGAAGACTATATAGGTATACATATATATGTATGTATGTGTAGGTATATATATATGTGTGTATATGTGTGTATATGTATATATATATACACATATATATACACAGGGGCAGGGCATATATAGCCTTTGAGGGCACAGTGATGCCCTTCTCCCTGCTTGGCCTCACCTCTGAATAACCCCGTCCACTTGGGAACTCGTTAACAAGTTAATCTATTTGTGACGTTAGCAACCTGGGAGCCAAGCACCTTTTGGCTGCATCACCGACTGAGCGCCAAACCTTCCACTCTTGCCTCTTGAGGGAGTTCATATCCAAACCACAGCAGATCTGTCTTCAGGAGCCAAATCCCACAGCTATCATGTCTTATAGCTGGCCAGTGCCCAGGAGACAGACAAAAGATTCTGTGAATATGTCTTACTGTTTTCTCCTGTCTCCTCCATGGCACTCACAGGTCCAGTAGACTCTAGGCAGGGATGGCGAGCTGCTTCCCAGGGGTGGGAGGTAAGGGCACAGCAGCTTGTTGGTACCAGGCCCGGAGGGGAGCTAGTCTCTATGAAGAAGCTGACTTAATAAATATTTTCGATCTCTAACCTCAGCAATGGCTTTCATGTATCATACTTCAGTGAAGAATGATAAAAATCAAAGTTTCCCCGGTTGGATAAGACCCTCAGTTGCTGGAGTAGAATCTTAAGCCATTCTCTATGCTAGAGAAGTCACTACACTCTCTTGCTAGACAATGGATGTCTTCCAACCTCTGCTCAGATCTATAAACTTGGAGAGTGCGCATCCTTCGTTTCCTCCCTAGTTACACGGTTATCCCTGGTGGTCTCCTCCCCACTCACAAATCCACCCCCCTGGGACCTTTCCCTGCCCCTTTCTCCCTCTGAGACAGAATACGTTTCTCACTTCCAATGGAGAGTTTCAGATAAATTCTGGTCGCAGCCGCAGCGTCTCTCTGTGGGGCAGGAAATGCGGTCAGAGGAGAGAGAACATCTTCCCGAAAACTGTTTGATTTGCTACACTTAATTGAGTCCCGGTGGGAAGTCAACATCCCTCTTGCTATTTTGGAAAATTCTCGGAAAGGAGAGGTACAAAACGTTCAGCAAAACATGTTCAACCCTAATGACGTCTGTAGGTTGTCCCAAGGTAAGAAAACAGGAGATGGAGAAAGGGTCCCTAAAAGAAACACAGCTCCCCTCCAACACTACGAGGCGGAGGGCATGCTCACTGAACAAGAATCCTGGTTTGGGAATGCTCTTGTCCCAGAGAAGGTTAGTAGCACAGAAAGTCCCATACAATCTGTTTCAGATCACATTTTCTCTTCAGGATCTAATGGGCAAAGCTATGTTCAGAACTATGTTTGCTGGGTCAGGTCTAGTACTCAAATAAAACCCAAATGATGTCACTGGCGGTTCAGAAGCATGAAGCCCTAGTGGACGCCTCCCTGAGGTCCTGTGTCTTTAAGATGCTTACCTCCGTTCTAAGGCTTGGTTTGAGCCTCTCATTTTTTTTTTTTTGTTAAGATTAAGGACACATTCTTTTCAGGAGATTATTGCTTAATGAGAATCAACACTGAAGGGGTAGCAGCTACCAAGAAAATATTCTTTTTTTATAGAAGCAAACCAACTGGCTATCCAATCCCAAACAGTCAGGCCTGAGAACAAATACACAGTAACATGTTACAGACTGAGCATATTATATTTGATAAAAATACATATATAGATAGATAGAAATAGATATAGATATGCATGTAATAATTATTAATTTAAAAGGCAAAAATTTTGAAAAAAGAGCAAGGAGGGTTTGGAGGGAAGAGAGGGAAAGGGAAATATTGTGATTATATTCTAATTTCAAAAAGAAAAAACTAGAAATGTATTCTTAGGGTTCTTTTTTTCATCAGACTACCCAAGAATCTTTTGAGGAAAGAGTGGCTTTAGCTTGGAACCCACACCCCCACAAAAAAAGCATGACCCACCTTCTCTTGCCTAGTCCAGGAAACAAGAAGTTCAGTGGATGTGTGTTGATCCTGAGGTTAGTGTGTGATGACAGAGAAGAAGGAAGCTGTCTGAGAAGTCCTGTGGTCAGAGCCCTTTCTCACAGAAGAAAATGGGGAGAAGCCTCAGAGGGCAGCTTGGAAGCTAGTGGAATATCCCTCTGGACCATCAACTGCCTTTGAAAGTCTTTATACAGGAGACTGTTCACTGTATGTGCTTTAGTATGCAATCATATAGCATTGCTACATACATAGTTCCGTGTCATAATTGTGCCCTGGGCATCTTTTCATGAAAGGGCTCACTCGGTATCACGTCAAATCCCGCACGCTACCAAATCCTACCCACCCTTGTTCCTCTCCCCACCACCGTCTTCCCTGTGTGGCCGTCGCGCTGGCTGCAGGTCCTCGCTGTGGATTTTTGGGGAGAAGAACCACAGAGTGTGTGCCCTCTGGCATCTGCTTCTCATACTCAACACTTTGTCCATGGACTCCATCTCCTGTGCTGTGGGTAGCAGCTTGATGGCCGTCTGAATAGCACAACTTATTTAGCTATTCTGCTGTTAGACATCGTTAGAGGTGCTTTTGGTCCCTATTTTTATGCATAAATAAAACATTTCTATGCATTCTGTTGAACATAGGTATCGTTACTGGTGGAGAAGCGCCGAGTCATAGACTATATGAGTTTTACCTTAATAGAGATTACCTAACAATATTCCAAACCAGCCCCACCCACTCCACCACTCTGCAACCAGAGGCTGGAGGCTCTGTTAGCCAGAAATACTGGTTTCTTTCTTTCTTTTTTTTTTAAGAAATTAATGTGATTGCATTTCTTCTGTTTGTAGAAAAGTTGGAGGGAGAGAAGAAGAGAGAGTTTCTGTTTCCGGATATTTATATATATTTAATCTCTTATGAGATGCCTCAAGTCCCTTTGCCCTTTATGGCGGCCTTTGGTGAGTGATGGCAAACTTAGGAGTCTAACAAAGACTCCAACATGCACGCTTCGCTAAGATACTGCAATTAAGGATCATTTTCATCGGCCGCTAAAGTCTTATACATTTTAGGGTACCTTAATGAGAAGTCTACATTTTCCAATCAGCCAGGATCACAGTGGGTTGTTCTAGGATGGTTTGATAGCTGAAGCCCAGCCTTAACTCTGAAGAGGGTGACAGAAAGGAAGAGGTGAGGGTGTGAAGGTGCATCACGGCGCCACCTGTGGGCTAAGGGCCAACTTGGAGCCTACACTTCTAGTTAGGTTTGCGAGGGTGTTTACTAGGGTTATAGAGGCACAATGAAATCAGAAAAGAGCTACAAATTAACAGACAATAGCAAACAGTCATTGCCTTTAAAACCCCAACTAGTTTTTTTAAAATAATAAAACCTTAAGACCTCAAGCATTAAGTTCAAAAGTAAGATTGCACCCCAAACAGTCTAGTATTTTTTATGCTGAGTTAGCAGCCGTTTGGTAAGCTACTATGAGACCGTCTGGATCAGCAATATTTGAGCACACACTCAAAAAAAATAATTTATGTCTCCAATATCTAGGGTAGGTATAAATTACTCCATTAACTTAGATTTAACAATACAGTGCCACTTATGGGAACCTTACGCGGCCTGTATATCAGATAATACTCTCTTTGCATAGACAAGTCCATGGACAGACGTCGCCCTCTGACAAAGCCGAATTACATCTTCCGTTTTGTATATAAGGAAGCCAAACTGTAGAAAAGGTTGAAAGAGCATGACTTTCCCTAAACTGCAGAGCCGGGATTTGTGGCCAGGTCGGCGGTGTTCCTGGGTGAGCCCCTGCCTTTATCAGTCCCTGAAACACACAACAAACTACAGCTGGGCTCGGACCAGAAAGACTTCTGCAGGTGCCCTCAGCCCCGTGCCCCTCCCACTTCCCTCTCCACCTGCCCCTGCCATGCCCGCGGCCACTTTTCAAAGCCTGTCCGGATGTCACTCACCGGACGGACTCTCGCTTTGGAAGGTGCAACCGGTGTGTTTGCCTCTCCCGGTAGATCTCTGACAGGAAAGGCCTCACAGCCACCGTTCTGTTGGAAACAAGCTCCAGCGGCACCGTCTGCCAATTGGAGAAGCCCCCCCTCCTTTAATTAGGAACGCTGAAATGTCGGGAATCCAGGCCAGCTTCTAGCATTACCGAACAAACTTCGGGTATGGAATCCGAAGGGGTGGAAACCGAGAGCCGGGCCAAAAATGCTCAGGGAAAGCACACAACTGTACAGGGCTGAGGAGACATAGAGCCTTGTGTCCAGCCTGCGGGAGGTGGCCCTACCCTGTCAGCCCGCATCCCCCAGTGGTCTCCGAGGTCACACTGATGGTGTCGGGTGTACCGAAGGAGGTGTTCGGTTGTGTTCACAGGCCTCTCGCTCGCGTCTTCCCTCACACGTGTGGGCGTAAAGAGGCCAGCCTCTTTCTGCATTGTGGTTATTCAACGGATTCAAGCCATTTTTCTAACCGCACCAAAGACAATGTCCAGAAAAGCACTTTGAGCTCAGATCTCGGGTTGTGTCCTTTCTAAACTATGGAGAACAATATTGGATGGCGTGAGAATTATTCCTTATCTAACATATAATTTGCTCGCCATTCATTGCAGAAGTAAGGTATTGCTTTAGTCTTTTAAAGATACTGTTTATTAGAACAAGTAAACTGTAGTCATGAAAGACAAACTGAGAATTTTTTCTTTGCATTAAATAGATTTGAGTACAGTCAGTCCTTCGATAAGAAAGCAAATGGGCAAATTAAAATGGCAGATTCATTTTATTTCAATATTTGATATTTTTCAGTAATAAAGGGGCTGTTTTATTTCTAAATTTAGACATATTTTATTAATTTAAAAAATAAAGCATTATTATAACATACCTGATTGAATTGTTTATTGTTAAAAGAATTTTATAACGTAGTTTGACAGTGAGACTCAACTCTAAAAGTAGATGTGTGTGTTAGAACTTAAGGCTATGATTGTATTTAATATTAAAAACTCAGAAGAATGAACACAGGCGAGATTTACTTTTAAGGAAGTACATAAAATGTCAACTCCTAGATGAAATTCTATTAGGCAAACTCAAACAAGAACCATAGTGTTTCAGCATTATCGTATTCCTGTCTCTGTGGCTAAAATCTCTAGAATGAGGTCAGCAGACACAGCTCCACTTGGACTATAATTTATAGAATCAGCAGCATTATTACATAAACCCTCTCTAAAAGGGCACACGAAAAGGGAAATGAAGACATGGTCTCAATGAATAGAAGCCAGGTGATATTTAGTCTAAGCAATCGATTATCGAGATAGAATTTTATCGATCTTTTGTTCCTCACTTCACAAAGACAAGTACAAACACCGAGCCTTAATCCCGAAGGATTTGGTATCATGCTAGAAATAACCCATACTGAAAGAAAAATTGCTTTCTGCCATGTTGCCTTGATTTGCTCATGGAGGATGCGCTTACGTTAGGAGAGTGTTACAGTAAATGCCTTGGCTAAGTAGGGCCTTTGCTCCTACTTCTCTCAGATAACCTGGTGTTATCCATAGACCAGTGATTTCACAATCGTGGGCTTTCCTGGGAAACATAGTATAAAACTAGTAGCATATTATAAAACATACATCCCCTGGTCAGTCCTGGGCCTCCAGGTAACAGTTTAACATCCTTAACTCCAGAGTCAAATCTATTCATTTTTAAATCATATCACGGTTTCAGGCAGTGGCAGCCAAAGGGTGCCCGGATCCTGGATTTTAACTGATAAGAATCGGATCCGATCATCCGTGCTGCACCCCATGCTTTCTTTGGTGTTTCTGATACCTACTGTCGATAGCTCATTCTATGTCGCTTTCCAGAATGCTATCTCACAACCGATCTTCCTGGAGCTCCTTTTCCCCTCTGCTTGTTCCGTCTGTCAGGAGTCCCTGGCCTGTTGGTTCCGAAGTTTAGCTCTTGGAAGGCTAGCCTCGACAAGCCTTATGGCAGAATTCAACCCCTCCTCCCTATGCCTCCCTTGGACTGAGCACAATTGGCTGTTCAGAATCACCGATATAATCACATCAGCTTCCTTCCAAAGGATTTTCCAATCAGTGATGTTCACCCTCGTCCCTTTAACTTTTTAAAAGTCACCTAAAGGTCTCTGGTATAGGAGTCAGGAGTGACAGATCCCGCATCCCATGTCACCAAATAAGGGTCTGTCCTGGCAAATGGATGGATCTAGAAAACATCATATTGAGTGAGGTAACCCTAACCCAGAAAGACAAACATAATATGGACTCACTCATAAGTGGCTTTTAGACAAAAGTAAGAAAAAAAAAAAGCCTACAATTCACAACCCCAGAGAACCTAGACAACAAACAGGACCCTGTGAGAGACATATGTGGTTCTAATCTACAAGGAAGCTGGAAAAAGACAGGATCTCTCCTCCTGGGAGGGGTGAGGAAGGGAAGGAAACAGAGAAAAATATATAGCTCAATAAAAACAATAAAAAAAAATAAGGGCCAGTCCTAAAGTGAGCTGGAGGTCAGACACAGATTATTCTTCCTTTTCTCAACAGTTTCTTGGGGTCTTGAATTCAGTGCAGAGAGATCTGACCAACCCCAGCTGAAACACACACGTTCAAAGACAAATAATTGTGAGTTCAGCAATGACAGGCACTGAATTTCAGGTTCGAGGTTTGTCTTTTTTGTTTGTTTGTTTGTTTTTCAACGTGGTTCTCAACCAGGTAATCAGCCTTCTCCAAAGATAGGTGGACCTTCTCTGTTCAAGGAATGGACAGAGAGGACACATAGGGCTGACGTGGTGTCTTCATTGGATACTTTTTAGAACATTGAAAATGAGATGTTTTTCTTTTTTTTTTTCTTTCTTTCTCTTTTTTTTTTTTTTTTTTTGCACACTGACATTTTGTCCTACCTGTTTTGTAATTAGGCTCCATTGTAGCGCTAACGACTCCCCTCCTGGTGTCCTAGCCACTGTCTAGCCTTTGTGACATCTTTTAGCATTTCAGGCATATTCTTTATGGGTTTCTATTCCAGGTGATCCAAGAACGGACCTGATAAGGATGTTGAGAGACCAGGTTTAGTTCTGTCGCTGCGTCAGCGAGTTCTTCTCTTCCTATGACCATCCCGTGCGTGTGCCACGGAAACGCGAAAAAACATTATTTCCCTTTTTTTTTTTTTTGGTTGCCACTGAATCACGACAAACAGAATGTGGGGAAGACTCTTTCTTCCAGCCAGCGCCATGTGGACTCCTCCTGGTCCCAAGCAGAGCTGTAGCTCAGCGCAAAGGGGCTGAGCAACACTCCCAGGAGCCTCCTTCCCAGGTCCAAGTGAGCGGCCCTGTCTAGCGCAACTTGAACACAGGCAGGGCCCATCCCCACGTTAGAAACTCACGTGCAAACAGCCTGTCTGTCTAACCTCGCTTTCAAGTCAGTTGAGTTTATCTGAAGCGTGATGGCCCCGGGAGGGCAATGAAGGCTGGCCAACCTGGTCTGGCTAGCATTCCACCGAGATTTGTGGCAGAGTTTGTGGGGGCGGGGTGACGCTTCATTACCAAATAACTCAGACAGGGGATTAGCCACATTTCTACGCAACTGTGGCAGGTTTGAGTTTTATTTTTACCCCGCAGTCCTTAAATTACGCTACCTCTTTTGATGTGACGTATGCGCATTGTGTATTCCTAACTACTTATTTGGATACATTTGGGAATCTCGCAAGCTCTTATTTTTTTTTTCACTATAGATGGCAATAAATTTGTCTTGGAGGGAGGGTAAATTGCATTTTATATTCCTGGTTTGGGGATCCTAATAAGAGCATTTAAACTTTATAACTTAGTAACAGCCGTGTCCCCCTGCAGCACACCGGAGGGCTTTTATTCCCCTTAAAAGGAAAGATGTGGGGATCTTTCTCTGACCCACGTGGAAATTCTGAGTACCGCTATTGTCTGCTGTTTCCCTGTGAGAGCTGAAACTGTACTCCACTGAAGGAGAGCAAGAGAGTCCTCTGAAGGGCTCTTCTTTCTCTCGGGTAGTCCATTTTATCCCCTGGCTGTATGATCTTGTCCCTATTGACTTTTGACTTTTTTTTTTTCTTTCCTGTTCAACACCTGCTGCCGTCTAAGGGTTTCTATACTCCCCCCGCCCCCCCAAAATTCGTGTTTGGAGACCTCATTCTATGTTGGTAGTCATAGGATCCAAGGCCTCTCCGAGGCATTTAAGATCTTGAATGTGGAGCTCTCGAGACACGGATGAAGGATGCCCTCACAAAGGGGCCCGACTGCCTTGCTTGCAACTTCCTCTTTGTAAGCACATGGGAAAGGTATTCTCTGTGGATTGAGAGATGGACCCCCAGGCTTTCCCAGCCTACCTGAATTTTAATATTGCTCTTTCCAGCATCTAGACCCTTGAGAAGTAACTGTTGCTTGTAAGCCTTTGGTGTTTTTGTTACAGTCTCCTGGATGCACTAAAGACAGCATCTCTGTCTTATCTAAGGCTGTGCTGACATAAGTGATTCCTGAGTGTGCTTTAGGGCAAATGGGCAGGAAGAGCGACGATCCACCAAAGAGCTAGGAAGCTGCCAGGACAAAGCATGGTGCACAGCTCCCGAGCATAGAGAGAAGATAGGGAAGAACAGAGCACAGCGTAGCCTAGAATCCCTCAACCCGAGCCTGAACTCCCTGCCTTCTGATGAGCAGCTTCATGCTCTGAAACCCCCACATTCCTGTCCCACTTGTAAACACAGAAGAGAACATAAGCAAAAGAAAACAGGAACCAGAACTACGACAGAGGAGAAACAGCAGCTTGTTACCCACCAGATCTGCGGCTGAGGCCCCTGGAACTGCAGACAGATGAGGGAGAAAGAAAGCCAACAAACTGGTTGCATGCTTCCTAGATACAAGAGTCTTCGCGGTAAAATTAAAATTTGAAGAAAGGGGTAAATTTGTGTGCATGCGTGTTGATTCATGTTGGGCCTGAGGAAGAAGGGATTGTTCTGGGGACACAAAGGGGCTGAAGAAAACGATCCAATAATGACACACCGGGAGGAACTGTGACAAGTGGTCCACTTGTATAGCGTTCTCCTGATGTCGTCAGGATAAGGCTGCTCCTTGGCTGCTCAGAGGTGGGCTAAGAATCTCACGACCTGCTTCAAGGGACAATCAGAAAGTTCTTCTCAGAAACCAGGCCCTATTAGCACGTACCTATAATCCGAGCATGCGGGAGGAAGGGCACAAGATTCTTGAATACAAGGCCAGCCTGGACTCCGTAGTAAGATCGTGTGTCAGAAAATAAATTAATTTTTTTAAAAAATGAAATTTTTAAAAAGGAAGAAAAGGGAGAATCCTTAGTTCCTGTTAGTGGTTTCAAGGGGACGGGCCGAATAAGGAAGGAGAGGTAGTCTCCTGTTTCTGTGTTTCTCTCAAATGTGTGGTGGCGGATTTAGAAAGGGGACACTCAAAATCCACCCGTATTTAATGCTCACCAGTCACCAGACGCCATCTGGGATGCATCCGTGTGAAAGTCACCTCTAGAGGACTGCGGTTCCCCCATTCTTTTCCAGGGCTGAGGGGCCATTCTGTTCAATCCAGCAGTTTGATGACTGGGCATATTTTATGTCTCTGGACTCTCCTATGTGAGGGCCGAGCAGGAGATCCGGGGTTGTGGTTGGATTTCTCTGCCAAGCATAGCACTGTATGTTGCCCTGACCTTTCTCTGGAGTTCTCAGGGCCCTAATTAAGAGGGCCTATTAGTGGTGTGCTTTAGAAGAAAACAGTGTAAGGAGAAGAACAAGGACTGTCCTGTAATCATGCATGTAAACTGCATATTGCAAAACCCACTGTCAACCAATACTCAAAAAAAAAAAAAAAAAAAAACCCGATATATCAAATTGACTGAGACGAAAACTCTTTTGGAAGATTTGCTTTTTTAATCTTTTTAGTTATTTGAAAATTTTTATTTTATAACACTTAGCCACTCTTCTGATTGCGCCCTTTGGCCTGGCTTCTAAAAGAAATAAAATCTATTTAATTCCATAGGAATGGTAGTGGTCACAGGTGGGTGGTACCTTTTATAGGTTTTACCTGATTGTGCTAATTATAGTGAGATCTTGAACAAGATAGTTAATTTCTGTTGATAAGGGTAGGAAAGCAGGTGGATCTTGGACCAAAATCCTTCCAGATTTTCAAATAAGTTTTATTTGAATCTTAGAAAAAATGTAGAAATTCTCAAAGAAGTAAAACAGAGGCAAATCTGCATTTATGGAGGCAAGAGAATGCAGTTTCTTAATTAACACATGAGTACATCACATTCCAGAGGGGACGGTCTACTTTGAGTATTATTGGGTAGATGAGATGATTATGCAAATTGCTTCGCATATTTCTGTGTTTATAGGAGTGTATGTGTACGGAATCTGTGGGCTTTCTTGTGTGGGTGGATGTGTGGTCAAATTATGTGGACGAGCTTGTTTGTTCGAAAGTGTGGGCTGTATACAGGAAATTAGGAATTAGAAGTCCTTATGGTTTTACTTTAACAGAGGTAAGTATGGATTCAAGTGGTTTTCATTATTCATATGAAATCATTTAGACTGGCATTATTCTCATAATACACATCAAACGTGAACCCAGGACGGTTTTAAGAAATGAATTAGACAAAATTAGTAGGCCGATCTTTGCATGGAAAATACCTGACCCACCACGCAACAATTTCATTTCTATAAATCTGACTCCAAGGTCGTGGAGGGAACAACTCTTCTACACCTTCGCTTCTTCAAAGCCAAGCTGAATAATTTAAGCCCGCTGGAGACGAGGAGTTACGTCACCATCTGCCGAGATGCGCTTAACCCTAAGCCAATGAGTGCGGTGAAGAATGAGCTCAATGAACGCTCCAAAAGAGTACAGTCTGCTGCACGCAGCGCAGAACTGAAAAAGGACACCCGCATCCACAGATGGGTTTGCCTACCACATTGAAATCAACATGGCAAAGATGGGAGGCATCGAGCCGTGTTTATTTCCTTGGGGAACCTCATCTATTCCTACCAAAGGGAACAGACATTTTGTGAACGCCTACTATGTGCCAGACCCTGGGTTAGGTGCCAGGGACGAGCCACGGGGGAGCCTCTTCGCATCTGCACGGCAGCCATATGGATGGAGGACGGGAGCGTCTAGTCTGGGAAGACCCCTGACTGCATCCCGGGGAAGGGTGGACTACGCCGGGGGACGTGACATTTGGGTTGTGTCCTGAAGGATGAGGAGAAAATGGGATGACAGCAAGACAGCCCCTGGTGAGGTGCGCTTGGTCCCCGGTGTGCGCTCTGAGAAGTTTGGTGAGGGCTGAACTCAAAGCTAAGCAGAGAGCACCAAGCTCCTGCCACTCAGGAAAGAGGTCACAGTCTAATGTCCCACTCCATGCAGTTGGCAGACTTTTTTTTTTCCTTTCTTTTTGGCCCATGTAGTGTTTTAAAAATATTTTGAATTAGTTGCCAAGATTTGAAAATTGGAAGATTTCTCATAAAATTCCAGATTTCTGGCTTCTCTTGGGAAGAAAAAAAAAAGCTGAAGATCTGGCAAGATCGGGACCACATTCCCACATGGCAACACATGACTGAAGCTAAGCCGCGGCTCCCAGGCCCCGCCCTCTTTGCAAGAAGCCAAGCTCGCCAGCTCACCGTGGCCCCACCATGTCCCCACCATGTCCCCACCATGCTGCATGATGCCTCGCCACCTCTGTCTGTCCTGACTGGTTTTGGAGAGAATGTTGGACAGATCACCAGGACTCTTCTTCTTAGGTAGCATAGAAGCGGAAGACTTCCTGGGGCGCTTGGGTATGAAAGGAAGTTGGGGCAATGTAAAAAGGAGGTGCTCTGTATCTTCTTAAGGAATTTTGCCTTCATCCCGTGGGCCTACAGGGAAACCAAGAGTATTCTTAAAATTATATGATTAACTCTTTGTTTTGGAAGTCTGACGTCAGGGTGGCAGAAGATTCTGGAAGAACCGGAAGGAGAGATTCCAGAGCAAAGAAATAGGCAGGCAAGCTGTGGCCGTGGCTGAGAAACCCTCTACGTAAGATCCTGCCTTCGTTTGCATCGTTCTGCCTGCTGTTTGTGACGAAACCTTATGGTTTCTGTACTACCCATCAAATGACCCTCGGTTCTAGAACTCTCCCCACATTCCCTCCCTCAACCTTCCCCTCCCTTACCCCCTCCACCTGATCCTCCAGTTCCGGTTGCTACCACCACCAGCCCATCCATAAAAATCTTCTCCATTTTCTCCTCCCAGGGAAATCCGTGTGTCCTCTCCAGCCTCGTCCTCTATATCTAACCTCTGTGAGTCTATGAATTGTAGCCTGGTGATCACTGACTTTATAGTTAATATCCACACATAAGTGAATTCACATCACGTATATCTTTTGGGGTCTGGGTTTCCTCACTTGGGATGATTTTTTTTTTCTGGTTCTATTTATTTGCCTGCAAATTTCAGGATGTCATTTTTTTTAACAGCTGTGTGCAGGGATGTATGTGTGTGTGCCGCGTGTGTGTGTGTGTGTGTGCACACGCATGTGTGCGAGCAAACACACACACACATGCTACCATGTATCAGGATACTCACATCGTGGAAACGTATAGAAGTCAGAGAACAACTTGGGCTGTCTGTTCTATGTTTTTTTTCCTTTCATCGTGTGAGTCTCAAACGCCAAACTCAGGCAGCCAGGTTGGCAGCAAATTCTCTTACCCACTGAGCCACCTCCTCCGTGTCCTGTGTTTTAAATTTCATATCATCCGTTTTATATGTTTATTCCATTTAAATATTTTATTTCCAACTTAAGCTACCCAAAGACAAAATTTTTATTTTAGATAAATGCTAATAACCTTCCAAGTGTGTCTAAATGAATGCTTTCTTCAATGAGAAATCCTGAATGAGATCCATAAGTGCTCAAAATGATGATTCTTTGTTTTGTTTGAAACAGGGGTTGCCATATAGCACAGGCTAGCCTCAAAGTGCTGGCCCTCTTGCTCTTGTCTCTCCCAAGTGCTGGGATTTTATACATGTACGACTCCGCCTGAACAGAATAAAATGTTTCTTTTAGAGATTTATTTTAGTTAAGTTATGTATACATGGGGATGATGTGTGTCCCTGTGAGTACGGACGCCCTCAGAGTCCAGAACAGGGCATCAGATCCTCGGAACTGGAGCTCCTGGTGTTTGTGAGCCACCGTGTGTGAGCAGAGAACTGATCTCAGGTCCTCGGCAGGAGCCGCGAGGGCTCTTAACCGCTGGGCCGCCTCTCCAGCTCCCAGAATTAATTCTTAATGGTACCAATGCCTTACTAGAGATTCAACTGACCTTGTGTCGAAGCAGTATGTTGGGGTCAGCAAGATGGCTCAGAGGGTAAAGGTGCTTGCCAGCAAGCTGAAGACCTAGGTTCAAGTCCCAGGACTCCTGGGGTAGAGAAAGAGAATTGATTCTCAAAATCTGGGTTCTGACCTCCGCATGAATGCCCAAACAGGCCCATACCTGCATGTGTGTCATACACACATATACATACATACTAAATAAGTAAATAAATGTATTCTAGGTATATTGAAAAAGCAAGAGTTGAGCAGTTCACATTCTCAATCAATTACTAATCAATTTCTCTCATGTCACAAATGTAAATAAAAATCCTTACTGTTCAAAAATCCTGAGGGACTAAAAACTTCACAATCTGATATGAAAAAAGACTTGTTAATATCTTTTTTCCCTTTGGACTTCTTTGGTAGCTATGTCCTTCTCTTTTTAGTATGACTCATTGGTAACATTAAACTATTTGCTAAAGATGACTGTCCTGTCTTCAGATACCCATTGGAATTATTTAGGGAGCTTAAGAACATATTGAGACTCAGAGATTCTCAATGACATGGTCTTGCCTTCGAGTTTTTAAATGTTCCTTAGGTATTTTTAATGTGCTATCAACTGGGATTCAATATTCTAAAATAAGCCAAATTAGCAATAATTTCTCGCCACACCATCAAACACTGTCATCAACACTGCCCCCTGTCCTAAGCTTTATCTTTTGGGGCCACCAATCAGCTTACACATGTTCCCAACCATATCTTTTAACTTAAATTAACCTGTTTCTCTTTATCTACCTTTTGACTCTGGGCTGTCTTTCACTACTTCTCTGCATTTGCTGCCTAAGGTCCATTTGACTTCTTGCCCTGGGCATCTCCCTCATCCTCTCCTTCTTCCTTTTCCTTTTTTTCCTCTCTCTCTCTCTCTCTCTCTCTCTCTCTCTCTCTCTCTCTGTTCAGCTTTTTATTAGAACAATCAGGTGTCTTAGACAGGCAAGGTGAAACAGATGTAACACATCCTTACACAATTAAACACACATCTGCAACATAAACAAATGTAACACACCTTTGCACAGTTAAAGTCACATTCTGCAGCACAAACAATATAACACATCTTTGCCCAGTTAAAATAATATTCCACAACAGACCCCAATATCTTAGTGGTGGGGTTTAGGAGTACAACGGTGCCAACGTAGGCAGTCTCTCACTTTCAATTGAATGTACGTTAGGGCATGTAACTGCGTGTTGTTTGTTTGTACAGTCTCATATAACTCACGCTGGCTTCTAACTCATGACCCCCCCCCCTGCATCCACCTCACAAATACTGGGAAGGCAAGCATTTGCTACTACATCTGGCTTTAGAAAACATAAAATGATACAAACTTACATTCTAAAGGAAAACAGAGGCAATGTTCCACCATATGCCAGACCTTCATGGATGTCCGTGAATAAGGATCTGTGTTGACGATCTGTGTTTACAATCTGTGGCATTCCCACTATGTCCCCCTGAATAGGGATGAGATCTTTTGACTAGTGTAGAGATAGAAGGATGCTACTGTTGTTAATCTCTGTCCAATGATGCAATAAGTTACATCAGTCCGCAAATGAGGTAGACCTTGTTTTCAAACTGTGGAAACTATGGCCTCCGATGTTAACCTTCCCCTCCACATCAGTGGCTGTCACTCTCTGGCCATTCAAAGACCATATATGGCTCCATAAAGAAGGGCTTTCCCTGAGGATAGTGGCTCCTTTGGTAAATCAAGTCCATCTTCAGAGTGAGAAGCGGTGTGGGCTTCAAGTCTGCCCTGTCCAGTGCTAGTCTCTTGTCACTTGTCTCTACTTGACTTAAATGAACTGAAATAAAACTGAGAACCTCCGCTCCTGACTCACGACTCTTATTGCATGCGGTAAGTAGCTTCTCTGGCGGACACGACAGACGATAGATCATGTCCATATTCAGCGAAAATCCCATTGGTGTGATTGTTAGTGTTAGTAAACCATCCTATGGAATCTCGAATCCATCAAAGGTCGTTTTACTTTTTTTTTTTTAATGCTGGAGAATGGAGAGCCTTGTCTTATCCAGGCCAGGAGTCTGACTGCCCTGCTAAGCGTTAATGCTGCACACTGAACTGCAAGGGAAATCTCTACCTGATGGTCTTGCTAAAGTAGCTGATTGCCTGGTTGCTTGTCATAGGAAGATGGCTGCATGGCGGGCAATGGAAGCCGCTCGTATGCTTCGGGGCGAAATGTGAACATCCTTTGCGAACTTTTCACACGGTAAACTAAAGTAGGTTGGGTGGTAGTACGATTCTATATTAAGGTATCACACAAAATTAACTTGCAAGTACTTCGCCAATAATTATTCTAGGAAGAGCGTATTTTTAGATAAATCCCCAAGCTTTTGATAAATCAAAAAAATATGTATTATCAAAGTCATCAACTGACATTTTATATTTAAACTAGGAGACAAAAATCTTCACACTATTGCCGCATCTCCATAAGTGTGCCTTCTTAACGTGAAGAGTGTACAATAAGTGACATGCATTTCTAGTTATACACTTTATTTAGACATAAATTCAACACAGAAAGATGAACTTTTCTTGAATTGTGAGATTTTTTTTTTAATTCTGTCAGGTGTAGTATTACATACTTGTCCCAGTTAGCCAAAAAACTGAGGTAAGAGGATTTTGTGGGCCCAAGAATTCAAGGATGTCCTGGGTAATACAGCAAGACCCAAGTTCACATATAAATATAAATGATATAAATATAAATGAATATAAATATAAATAATAAGTGTGGGTATGTATATATGTGAATTCTAGAAGGTTTCACAATAATCTTGAGTTCACCTGATTTTTTTTAAAATAACAAATCCATTCATTTTTTTTAAGTCCCCAGAATCCAAACCAATGGCTTGGAAATTCTCTGCAAGCAGCCCTAATAAGAACCTACTGATTGCCATCTATTCTTTTCTTTATTATGTAAAGGAGCAAAATGATATCTGTTCATCATATCTAAGAGATTTCCGATAGGGACCTTCAGATGAAGTCTCAGAAGTTTGTCATCTGCAAATAGGGAGCTTTGGGTTTCTTCTTTTCCTGTTTGTATTATTTTAATCCTCTCTCCTACTTCATGGTAACAGGCAAGGTTTTAGCTGTTATATTGAGAAAGAGAAGTAAATGTGTGCACCTGTACCTCATTCTGATTTTAGAGGCGATTTTTCTTGTCTTTATTCATTTAGTATGTTGTTAGCTAAAGATTTGTTGATAAACTAAGTCTTATGATGCTGAGGCCTGTAACCTAGTCTTTGTTTTTACAGCTTTGATTGTGAGAAGATTTTGAATTCTTCCAAAGGTCCTCCCTGTGTCTATTGAGATGATTGTGTGTTTCTGTACATGTATTTGTCCATGTGCTGATATATTTGTTGAGTTCTGCATTTTGAACCATCCTTACCTCCCTGGGATGACACCCAGTGATTATGGTGTACACTCTGTTTAATGTGGCATTGCCTTCTGTTCCCAAGGCTCATTAGAAAAACTGGTCTTTAATTTTCATCTGTTCTTGCTATTGTCTCATCTAATACCAAGTCATCTGTGCCGGGTGACGCTGGACTCACGGTGGTTTCAGAATGGCCCTTCTTTTCTGCTTTATGGACCTGTGTAGGCATCTCTGTCAGCTCTGTAGAAGTTTGTAGAATCCATCAATGAATCCATTTAGTCCTTCACTTTTCTTTCTCTTGAGGGGTGGGCACAGAGACTCCTTACCACTGACTGCATCCTTCCTATTCTTTATGGATCTGTTTCAATCCATACCCTGGGCTTTCCGTCTTTCTCAAATGTAAGTCTTCAAATGATTACCTGATGATCCTCTGGATCATCACTGGTATCTCTTCTCATGTCCTTATTTCATCTATAACTTTATTAATTTAGGATTTCTCTCTCTTTCAGTTGGTTTAGATACAGGTGTGTTGATCTTTATTTTTCTGAGAACCACTCTGTCTTATTAATCCTTAATAAAGTTCTCTTTCACCTCCATATCATTAACCTCTGCCCTAATCCTTGTTTCCTTCTGGCTAAAGCATTGAGTCTGGTTTGTTCTTTTTTTTTTTTTTTTTACTGGGCCCTTTTGATGTATTGTTGGAGTATATCTCCTTGATGTTGACAACCAAAGCACTCAGGGCCTCAACTTTTCCTCTCTGAAAACTGTCTCTGCTACATTCTAAGTGTTCCAAAAAAGGCTTTTAAATAATTTTTGAAAGATTATATTTTAGAGTGTGTGTGTTTTGCTTGCACCATGTGGGTACCTAATAGCTATGGAGAACAGAAGCTAGTGCCTTGTAGTTGGGGGTTTTAAATGTAGTTGGAATTTTCTTTTACTCCAGCCCCATGTTGGAATGCCAAAATGTTGTTGGTTGTTTTACTCTTATTACTCGTTTAGGCTCTTTGGGGGCGCCCACCACCCAGCTCCCAAATAAATCACACACATGGAAGCTTATTATTATTTACAAATGCCAGGCCTTAGCTTGACTTGTTTCTAGCCAGTTTTTCTTAAATTATCCCATCTAGCTTCTGTAATCTTGCTTACACTCTTACTCTATGGCTGGCTGGGTGACTGGGTGGCTGGACGGCTGGGTGCTTGCGTGGCTGCGTGGCTGGCCCTTGACCTCCCCCTTTTCCTCATCCCTTCTCCTAATTCTTCTCTCTGCCTGGCAGCCCCGTCTCTCCTTTCTCCTGCCTCACTATTGGCTGTCCAGCTCTTTATTAGACCATCAGGTGTTTTTAGACAGGCAAAGAATCATGGCTACCCAGAATTAAACACATCTTACCATCATTAAGCAAACGTCCCAGAGCATGAACAAACGTAACACACCTTGAAATAATACTTAGTGTCAGATCCCCTGGAGCTGGAATTACAGACAGATGCGGGCCACCATGTTGGTGTTGAGAATGGAACCCACGTCCTCAGGAAGAGCAACCAGTGCTCTTTACCACCAAGCCATTTCTCTAGGCCTATTCCAAAAGTTCTGATCAGTTGTAATTTTGTTTTCAGTGGATTCTGGGAAACTAACATTCCCTCTTTAATTTCTTCAGGAACCTACTGGTCGTTCAAAAGTGTTTTGTTTGTTTGTTTGTTATTTGGGATTGTTTATTTGTTTGTTTTTTGAGACAGAGATCTTTTGTCTTCATAGCTCTGACCACTCTGTAGACCAGGCTGGCCTCACACTCACAGAGACCTTCCTGCCTCTGCCCCCTGAGTGCTGCTGGGATTAAAGGCATGCATCACCACAACTAGCAAGTGTGTATTGTTCAATCTCCATATATTTCTATAGTTTCCGTGGATTCTCTTGCGATTGATTTCTGGTTTTGCTCTACTATGATCTAGTAAGATACAAGAAAAAGTGGTCTATCATGAAGAAAGAGCCATCAGCTACTGAGAAGATGCATATTTTATAGTCATCGGATGCAATATCCTGTAGATAACAGTTAAATCCATTTGATTTTTGATGCAGTTTAACTCAGAAGCTCCTTGGTTGATTTTTTTCCCCCCAAACAACCTACCTATTGTTAAGAGTTGGGAGATGAAGTCACAATGCTCTGCCTGGATCTAGCTACCCCTTTATGGCCAGCGTGGCTTTTGGTTTATAGAATTAAATGCACCAATGTTTGCTGCGTACATATTTATATGTATATATAATCACTGTATGCTCTTGATGGCTTACTTTCTTTAGCAATATGTAATGACACTCTTCATGTCTTCTGTCTGATCTGGCATGAATCCTGCTGTCAGATGTATAAATGCAGCCAGCATTTCCTTGGGGGGTTGCATTTGATTGACCTCCTCGTTCTCAGTCTCTGCATCTGTGACATGCTTTCCGTAGTCAACACACAGTTGGATTTTGTTTTTTAATCTTATCAGCTAGTCATTATTTTTAAGTCGCATTACACATAGAATTTTTTTTTTAAATTAACCCAAGTCTGCTGAATCCGCCCATAATTTTGTGAGTTGTTTTTCCGTTGGTAGGAATGTTATTTGTTCTTTTCTTTCTTACCTATTTGTGTTAGCGGTTTACTGGCTTACTGAGCTGTACACAAATGTTGCTCTCCTAACTCTCCTCTGCCAACCCATTCTTCTCGTGAAATGCAGCCTTCAGAGTGCTCTCTTGATGGTGACTACCTCCTCGAATGTGGTTAGAACCCTGTTCATGTCATCTGCCGTTCTATCTTGGTAGTCTCCAATTAAGTTTAGGCTTGTCTTGAAGGGTCTCGATGTCTCCATTGACTTTCTTTTTAAGTAAAATCTATGATGGATCTACTAATCTTGGTTCGCGGTGATTTATTTTTAGCTCGACGTCGCATTGCACGTTTTCCTAGATTTTAGAATTTCTGCTGAGAGAACTGATGTTATTTCAATAGGTTTACCTTTATAAAAGAGTTGACATTTTTGTCTTGCATATGTTAATATTTCTCTAAGTTTAGGCACTTGCTTGTACTGTGTCTTTGATCATGTATTTTTGGGTTATATGTCTCTTATACTTGCATGTCCATCTCTTTCCCTAGATTAAGGAAACTTTCTGCTTTAATTCTATTGCATTGAATTTGGGCATCTTTAGTTTTTAACTTCAGCTCCCTCTTCTGTCTTCTGGATTGTGGGGTTTCATTTCTTTCCTTTTTTCCAACATTTTATTTTTACTGATTATTTGGGAATTTCATGCACCCCAATCACACTCACTTCCTGGTTGTCCCACGTCCAGCCCCAACCTTGTGACCTCCTCCCCCCTCCCCAAAAAAGAAAAAAGAGAACAGGAGTCCAACTTGTGTACCCATATACTTGCTGGAGCATGGTCAAACCCCGAGTAGCCAACCCCCTGAAGCAAACTGACGCTGTCTCCACCTGCGCCCCTGCCAGAAGCCTTGTGGGAGCTCCGCATCCTTATCACAGTTTTTCAGAGTGCAGACAGGCAGTTCTCTGGGTTTAACTAGCCTGAGCTGTATGATGTGTTCCAGAAGGTGAGTGGCTCCTGAGGAATGACGTGAGGTGGCCTTCTGGTCCCCAGACTCAAGCAAACACGTGTGCGTGTGTGAATATACACATGCACACACTTGCACAGGCATGTGTGTGCACATGAATATATACACACATTTGCACAAGCACTGTGAGCATGTGAACATACACACACAATCGCACAAGCATGTGTGAGCATGTGAATATACACATGCACGCTTTCACAGGCACGTGTGTGCACATAAATATACACACACATTTGCACAGGCGTGTGTGCACATAACTATACACACTTGCACAGGAACGTATACGTGTGTGAACATACACATGCACACTTGCATATGCGTGTGTACACACATGACTATACACATGCACACTTGCACATGTGTGTGTGCACACGTGACTATACACATACACACTTGCATAGACGTGTGTGCACACGAGAATATACACGTACACACTTGTACATGTGTGTACACACGTGACTATGCACATGCACACTTGCACATGTGTGTACACACGTGACTATACACATGTACACTTGCACATGTGTGTGTGCACACATGACTATACACATACACACTTGCACAGGCATGTGTGCACACGTGAATATACACATACACACTTGTACATGTGTGCACACACGTGACTATGCACATGCACACTTGCACATGCGTATGTACACACGTGACTACACGCGCACACTTGCACAGGCATGTGTAAGTGCATGAAGAAAGTCACTCTGGAAAAAGAAAAAAAAACCCAAAGATCCAATTTCCTCTCAGATATATTGATGTGGAAAATCTGCCGCTTGGGTTTATCCTGCAAGCCTGTATTTGACGGGCACTGACACAGAGGGTTGCGTTTAAGTGAGGGGCGATGCCCTGCAAGGGCAGATGAAAGCTGCGGTCTCTGGGTGTTGCTCTCGGGTGAACAGTAGCTACCGTCTCCTCCAGAGAGTCACCAAGTTTGACGCTGGAAGGGAAAATAAGAGCTGGGATGAATCTTAGTATCTCTGGACCCGAATATCTGTGGAGTGATTGCATCAAGAACCTGAGTGCTATTGAAATGGAGTGTTGGGATGTTGTTTTCCTGCCTGTGGTCTACTTGGATTCTGAACCACACCGGCTGCCCTTTGACCCAGGGGTTGGATCTGTGTCCACAGGTGTCCAATAGCCAGCCCCGTCTCTACACCACTGTTCTAAAGACCTAGGGAATTACAAACATCTCTGGCGTCTTCTTCTGCACACCCTGTTATCTTAACATTACAAAGGGCAAAGATAACGATCATCTTTCCTTATCAATCCTTCCCTACCTGTAGTCACTGGTTCTCAAGAGTTTCAGCAGGTAGACAAATTATACACTTCGTATTTAGGGATGTCTAGTTAGAAAGAATAGGACCAGCTTGCTAAAGAGCTTTTTTTTTTTTCTGCAAAAAGTCTGTGATAAAGACAATTAATTAGAGAGTGATATCCTATTTCCACTAAAGTTGTGAAGAACTAAGAGTTAGAAGTGTCAAAGAAACAAGAAAAGTAAACATCCCTAGAGACCCAAGTACAGACAGCACGGAGGCCTGGGCCGACTCCTGTCCACTCAGTGTGGGAGATGTAGTTTTGTCATGGTGGGCTCTAGACTTGGGGACCTTAAGCTTATAACTATTGTGTTTTCTGGATGTGTGGATGAAGTCTTCGTTCTTAAAGTCTCTATTTGTCTATCCTTAAAATGGTTATTAAAATATTAGCAAGCTCACATTTTTTTCATTCTGAAAGCTTAACAAATTAATTCCTATTTCTATCCCTTGTGTATAGAGAGTTTGTTTAAGCCCTGACTATGACTATCTATAAAGTATAACATCTTAAGACTGTTCTCATTTTGACATTCGTCATGGATTTGGGCACTCCTCCCCGCCCCTCCCCCCCACTTCCACCTGAAGGTTTGGTAACTCACTAGAATTCGTAAAAGCTCTTGCCCTCACAATCTCAGTTTACTAAAGCAAAAACACAGAGTCTAAGGAGAAATGCCCACAGAACAGGATATAGGCAAGATTTCTGGGCCCCTTCCGTTTCCCTCACAGGAGGGCTCGTGCACCCTCCTTCCCTCCTCCGGCAACTGTGTGCAGTACTAGACAGCACCGGGGAAGCTCTGTCTGGAGTTCTTCTTAAGACTCAGCCACAGCCAGGTTGTTGACTGGCTGTAGGAGACCTCAGCCTCTAAAGATCAAGCTGATAAGGCTTGGCTGAAGGTCAGGTCCTCCCCACTGTCAATCACCAAGTTATTAACACAGACCTGGCCTGGCCCAAGGTCCCAGGTAAACAACAAACACTCAAGAAAGACATTTCGAGAGCTGAAAGGTTGCCTTCCAGGAGCTAAGGGCAGAGGTCAACCTCTTAGGAACAATGTCACCCGTTACTACACATTAGCAATGAGCAACCCCTTTTTGCTCTTCCTATAAACCCACTAAGATAAATTGCAGAACACTGATCAGTTACTAATTAGCTCCTGTATTACAAATGTTTTAAGCACTTACTATGATCCGTACAATCTACTGAGAATGCAGAGCTCCGTGGGCCAGTGCCTCTCAGGCTAAAGAAGAGATAAGATGTTTAGACAAATAATTAAAGTGGGGTGGGGGAGGGGGAAGTGTTCAGTTTTGTTTGCCAGCATGGGGATAGGATAACTTCTTTGACTCAGGAAAACTGTTATTTATTATTCTAAAAGCTAGATGCTTCAAACTTGAAACAACGGCTCCGGCAGGAATGGCATTATTGATGTGTGAGCGGGGACTAATAGCAAGGCCCTGATGGTTGATAAAGATAGTCCCAGTTTTTCGAAGCTCACCTTGTCACCCTCTGAGCCAATCCCCAGGCTTAATCCTTCGAGGCTTTATGTGCCTTTGCTTCCAGAAGTCTCAGGCATAAAGTGAGGGGGAAAGAAGAGTTTGCTGCGTGTTTAAAAGTGATGCTCACATATTATAAGTACTCAATTATTCAGATGGCAGAGCAGCAGGTAAGTATTTTGGATCTTGCAGGATTGTCTAACTCAACTCCGTCTCTAATGTGTTAAAGCAGCCAGCAAAACATGCATTAGTGAATATAAATTGGTCCTGAGAAAATAGAAACTGACTTTCTTGCAAAGCTGCAGCTGGGCGTGTTTGACTATGGACTCTAGCTTGTTGGGTGTTAGTCTAGCTAGGTCATGCATTCTTGTATCAATCCTGTTGAGTCACCTGGTGCTGAAACACTAGAGGATGAGACGTTTCCTAATTTAATGCAAACATCTCATTAGCTTAGTCCCGTAGTTTGAATCTGTAGTGTCCTTCACGGGTTAAACACTTAGCCCCCAAATCGTCCCTTTGGGAGGGGTGATGGTTATTGTATCTTAGAAACTTGACTAGATTAACAAGAGCCTAGGGGACGTAAGAAGGGCCCCTGAGGCTTCTCTTGAAAAGACTAAGGGAGAGATGAAACGGCCTGAGCTGAGAACCCAGGCTGAAAGAAGAGAGGGCAGTGTAAGTCCTGGTGAGAATCAATGATGGATCATCTCTCTCTGCTTCCTGACCGCACACATGATGGCAACAGCTGCCACCTTTTGACCCTGATTTCTTTCTCAGTGGAAATCTGATTTTACTGAGTTGAGCAAAATGCCTTAACAAAAAGAATTCAATTTCTCAGATTATTTTTCCAAGTAGAGATAGTCCACACGAATTAATTCTGGTCAATGAGATATAGAAGTCAACTAGGTATTAAAAACAAAGACACATGGTGGCTCACAGTGGCTCATGACTTTCATCCTATACTCTGGAGGCGAGGCAGGAGGATCTCTATGAGTACAAGGTTGTACTGGTCTATACTAAGTTCCAGTTCAGCCAGAACCCTATGTCTCAAAAGTAAATAAATAAAAATATAAATAAAAACAAATAGACCGTTTTTCCTTTGCTAACAAAAGGCTCAATTCGGCTGTTAGGTCCATACTTCATTTTTCTTGCTAAAAATTCAGATGTTGTTCTTAAAGGTAGAGCAAGGGAGGAAATCAAATATGGTGTAATACCAAACAGAAGAATCATGGAGGATGCTCAGTCCATGCTGATTATCCTAATGACTACAGTGCTTCCTTCCAAACTTCTTTATTTGAAAAACACAAGACTTCATCACGTAAGCCTCTGTTGGTGGCTTTCTATTAAATGAAGCTGAAGCAACTGAATCAAAAGCCGTCGGAATTGGCCCATTGTTGGTTCTGAAATGCTGTTAGGGGTAAATTATAAAACCATGACTTTGCTGTGTGTGTGGACAGCAGGGTTGAGAGCCAAGTAGTGCCAGAGAGGCCACAGTTGTGGTTCTGGTCTTGTTACCCTTCCGCATCTCATTAGCTGAAGTTCCCGGATGCTGAGTGGTTACTGAGAAAGGCATTTCATGATGACAGAGCCTGGGCCCATTAAGGATTCTGGGTGGCTGAATACACTGCCCCTTCAGGCTCTATACATTTACCATAAGAAGTTCGACCAAAACTCAACAGGCAAGCAAGCAGTCAAACAAACAAACCGACCAACCAAAAAGAAAAGTTCCTCTCGACTTCCGTTAATTAGCTCAACTCCCCAGAGAGTGTTCCTGCATTTTTTTTTCTGTTATCTATGTAGTTCTTCAAGTTAATGATTCTACAGAGAAGGGGAAAAAAATGTTGTTTTTGCTTTTTAAGTTTTAATTATCCATTCCTGGTTCCCTATGCAGCTTTATAAATAAACTTTTATTGAAACCATGTTTATGATGAGCAACTCTTTAAAAAATTTTTCTCTTAAGAGCTTTTCGTCATTAATATTTCAGTTAATTAAAATTGCATTATGCCTTAATCCTTTGTTAAGGGCCCAACAGAATAAAACAGTTTACAGTACTGTTGTCGGAAGGTTCCTTTGGAATCAGACGGCCAGGCTACATTTGGTGGCTTATTAATGTGAACCCGGTGGGGGGTAAGGCGGAAGACATTTTTTTGTTTGAATGTTTGCAAAAGAGATCACATTTACAAGGGCATTATTTCTTTCCTACTGAATTTCTAAATGTTACTATTAAAAGACAGAATATGTGCAACACAAACATGCGTGTCCCGAGGGACAGTTCAAAAAGAGTTCTAAACGTGGAAAGTTTATGGAGCCATCCAAAGTCAAATTAATATCCCAGAGCCTGGGCACAGACTTGGATGTGGAATGCTTTCCCGGATTAAAAGGGAGTTTGGGTGTGGGGCTGGCTCCATATGGAAAACATGTATAATTTATTTAAAAGACCAAAGTAAAAGTGAATTCACAGTTCAAAATCTGGGTAATGACGCTATAATTAAAGGTCTAGCTTGTTTTGTTTTAAAATTATTGTCTTCAAAGTTTCCGCCCAGCGCCCACGACTATTCAGGGATTCCAAAGCCTGCTTTATTTTTAAATGGGCTTTTCATAGCCCTGCGAGGTTTGTGTCTCTCACTCTCCATTGAATGCAGTCAAAGTCAATATTCTGTACCCTCTTCTCTCCACAGTCCCCTGGGGGAAATGCTTCTGTCCTTCCTCTCATATTGACACCCTGCTTTAAAGTTATAACCAAAAAAGGTAAAAGAGAAAAAGAAGTGAAGAAATAAGTAAACGGGTTTGATCGGCTACCTAAAAAGTGAGTCAGAGTGAAAACACTATACCTAATCATTTATTCAGGATATATTTACTGGACCACTTCCAGATGTTGAATGTGATGGGTATACCCTGGAGATGCAGTCCCTACACCCCAAAGATTTACAGTCATCGTGCTATACAGGTTCCAAAATATGTCACCCGTGACCCTCCCTATCATAAGATAAACAGGAGGTCTTCAACAGAGTAGATCATCAACTCATCTTCTCCCTACATTTTATTAAATCATAATCAGAAACCTGGAAGCTGTATTCAAGGGAGAAATACAAATTTTTCCCAACCGCTAAAAGTTCTGCAAAGTAGATTCCAATGAATAAATATACATCGGCTTCTTCCAAGACCATAGAGAAATGGTACTAATTATATATTCAATTACAAAGACTAATTTTGAGGTAAAAATACCCAAGATGCAAGAAAGTAAAAAATATTTAAATTGTGGTAGCAACTAAATCTTTGTTTCCACATCCTCTCTCTTCTATGTGTATATGTATTATTTAATTACACGTTTAAGTTGCACAACATTTAAGTCACATAGCATTTTTTAATATGTGATAGAAGCTATTCTATTAGACGCCCACTCAAGTAAACTATAGCTTGAAGGGATAATGTATACATCCATGCTTCTGACATAAATCCAACCAAAGTTTCACTTCAGAGAAACAAACAAAAACATACCTATTATTCTGAGACTGCCTTCATGAAATCTTGATTTCATTTATTTGATCCAACACTATAGAGACTATTGCCTCTTATATAGCCTAAGCAACAGCTTGAGGGAAATGTACTCGAAAGGTGTGGTCAGCTACAAGTTGCTGATAATGTTAGTCTGACCCGTGTTTAAAGATAAGCATGATCAATCTGATAATGTTAGTCTGACCTATGTTTAATGATATGCACGATCATTCTGATAACAAGCCTTAGACTTCAATCCACATATAAGCTTAGTTCGTGGTAATAGTTAATATTGCTTAAGACCAGATTTAGCCTCATGATGGGTCATCAGAGAGTAGGAGGAAGAAGGAGAGGCCTGTGATGTTAAAACCTGTTCTGGGCGTCCTCAAGAGGAAGGCCTTGAGAGTCAATCCTTACACAAAGGCAGGACTCACTCTTCTCTCTATCTGCACCAGAAAGACAGTGTTTCTGCCCGTGTTAACTGAAGAGCCCCATTCTTGTCCAACAATCAAATCACACTGACCATGGGTAGAAGTTGTCCCCACTTTCTAATTAAACAGAAAGAGCACCACAATTGCTCCAAGGTCTACGATGTCATCCTCTAGTGTTCAGGTTCCGTTGTGTGAAGGTAAGGGTGGTGAAGGGAACAGGAGAGGAGGAGGTAGCAAAGGGGGCAGGAAGGAAGACAGGAAGGTAAGGAGGGGAACACACGGTGGGGAGCACAGATGAAGAGAAACCAGGCAGAACCTGGAAATTTCTGAAGTGAAGTGGAAAGGACAGGAAAGAAAAGTTAGACACTGTGAACAGCGAAGTCCCAGGAAGTTTTAGATGGTAATTAGCAAGAGAAGGTCTTTTCAGAGAAAGTCTGCACAGTGTGTATCGGCTTCAAGGAAACATGCTGTACGACTGAAACTGCTAGTGATTTGAGGCCTTTTACACACCAAGTCTGCTTGTACTGTATCTGAGGCCTTTTACATACCAAGTCTGCTTGTACTGTATCTGATGCCTTCTTTCATGTAAAAATAATCAAACCTAAATCACTTTTAAAGTCAGCTGCAGGTTGGGTTTTTAAAACTATGAAATGTGGTCTCGTAAGACCTGCCCGTCTTTTTTTTTTTAATTACTATATTTATTGTGGGTGCGGATTTGTCCGTGAGCTCTGGTTCATGTGTGGAGACCAATGAGAACTTGAAGGAGCTGGTTCTCTCTTTCTCCCGTGTTCTGGGGATCAAATTCTGGCAGTTCAGCCTTTACCCACTTTCTCTCATTGCCCCTTATCATTTTTTTAATTAAACAGAAGTATTCAATCTCAACATTTCACCCTTTATACTGAGAGATCGAACTCCATTTCTGATCTCAGAAATAAAAGTATTTAATAAGCACACATTGGTAAACTACAACCTTTGACATCTATTAAGTATTGCCGACTTAACTATATCACTGACGGTGTAAAGTATCTGAAAGAAATTTCACTGTAAGCTGAAGACAGTAGAGACCAGCGAGGTTAATTTGAAAAAAAAAATGTGGTCGACTCTGGTTGGGGAGGGTGCTTCTGAAAGAGAGATTCAATAAGAGTACAGAGACAATTTCGATGGCCGTTGCGGTTGTGCACAGGAAGTAAATCTAGTCTGAACCGGGAAGTTCAGTAGGAAGGGGGATGGAGAGAAAAAGTCCATGTGTGTTAGGCTCTCAGTGTATGGCCACTCCCATCTGAACTGATATATGATTTATTCTAGAAAAAATGAAGGAGGGGGAGGAGGAAGAAGAGGAGGAAGATGTATAAGATAGAGATCTATAAGATGGGAGGTTGACCCATTTGCTCACAGAATGATGCTGAGACTTGGGACTTCTGAGATAACAATGACAAGGGTATGAGATCCAGTCTACACCTAAAAGGAAGAAGCCCAGAAACAGACTTAAAAGAAAAAAAAATAGTGGAAGAAAGATTTACCCCAAAGACTAAATTTAAAGAGACTGGTGATTCCCGAGTGCTGAGGAGGCCAATGCAGCTGAGGTTTCTCTCTGATGCCAGAGGAGGCAATGGTGAGGATGTCTCAAAGCTGGTCGGCTGTATGGGTGGCTAACCGAAACACAAGAAAGGCTTATACTCTCCTGAGACACACAGACAAGAATGCCCAGTATATACTCAGCATGACTCTCACTTGTTGCTACCACAAGATGTACAGAATTCCTAGTGCAGTGTGTGTGTGTGTGTGTGTGTGTGTGTGTGTGTGTGTGTGTTTGTGTTGCTGGGAGTGGAGCCCAGAGTCCCCACGGTAGACAAGCACTCTAACGCCGAGCTACAACCTTGGCTCTTAGTAGTTCATTTCAAAGTCTCCCTTTGTATTATAAATTCTATTTCCAGAAGATTCAATTTTATTTTCATTAGGCTTTGTAATTCTAATTTCTCCCGGTCGGTCATTAAAAACACTCAACTCGGCAGAGCTTTCATTCACACTTTTAAGTGGCTACAAAATTAAATATTTTCGCCATTGGATTGTCTCTTAATCTTGTAAAGCTTCATTTATGTTACTGTATGTATCTCAGTGTTTCCCCTGCACGTGTGTGTGCGCTGCACACACGTGCCTGGTGCCTGCGGAAGTCAGAAGATGGTGGCAGATCCCGGGGCACTGGAGTTACACACGGTTGTGAGCCACCATGTGGATGCTGAGAACTGAACCCACGGTCTCTGCAAGAACAGACAGCTCTTAACCACTGAACCGTCTCCAGACTGACAGGTTAACCCCGTTAACAGAATTGGCTCTGTATTGGAGCTCCTCGTGTTATCATCCGTGCATCTTAAAGTGCAGCGTGGAAGCGATGTGTCAGAGTTATAAGGAATCTTCCAAACAAATAATAGGAAGTTAGGGCAGTGTGAGAGGAGAAAGCAGGATTCAGATGAACTCTAATCCCATCACGACTCACCAAGGGAGAAAGTGAGCAAGTATACCAGAAGGAACTATATTAGTGTAGTTGAGGAGTTTTTTAATATTTATTTATTTGTTTATTACGTATACAATATTCTGTCTGTGTGTATGCCTGCAGGCCAGAAGAGGGCACCAGACCTCATTACAGATGGTTGTGAGCCACCATGTGGTTGCTGGGAATTGAACTCAGGACCTTTGGAAGAGCAGGCAATGCTCTTAACCTCGGAGCCATCTCTCCAGCCCAGCGTATTGAGTTTTAAGAAACATGTATTCCCTTTTATTGCTCTGTGTACGTGTGTGTGTGCATTCCATACCATGTGTGTGGCAGACACCGGCAACTCTGTGGGGCTATCTTCTTCCACATGTCCGTGGACTTCAAGGATTGAGCTCAGGTCACCAGGCTTGAGCACCAAGTACTTTTACTGACTATATATCATCATGCTAGTCCAAGTGTAGTGTTTGATGTTAGAGTTTTCCTAAGGACAATTCCATCAATGTGTCGCCATTTAGCGAATTTCGGATTCGCAATTTCAACACTTAGTTTTAAATGCAATACTATCATCCCCCAGCTCTTGCCTTTTAATCCAAGTGTAATAATTTGATGTTTGATAGTTGATATTTCCGTAAATGCAGAAATGTGTTTTAAGTACACAAATCTCAACAACTATAGCTTTAAGTACACACAGTATTTAACGTTCGTGTCTTTTTCTGGCTTTCTAGCTTACGTTTGTTCTCTTAGAGAATTTGTACCTTTCCTTGTTTTAGGCGACATTCAGATTTTGCAGATTGTGAAAGATGAATTCTGTCCCTGGAGGGAATGAGTCGTCATGCTTGCTGCAGTAATTAGCAAACAAAAAAGAAACAAACAGGAAATGCCGCTTGCTTCTTCTTGATCAAGACGCTAACAATTTAACTCTAGCAAAACGTAAAAAGGATAAAATATTGTGGCCAACTGGGTTTGAAACTCAAGAATGCCAGACTGGTTTAGCATTTTGAAATACCAACCAAGAGGAGCTGAAAGAGATGGCTCCGTGATTGGGAGCACTGGGTTCGATTCCCAGCACCCATGGCACATGTGTGGTACACAGACAAAAGATTGTGCATGCAAAATAAAGATAAACAAGATCTCAATAAACAAGTCTCTCTGCATCTGCAGAATTAAAGGGAGTGGCCATATGATATCTTACCAAATAAGATATCAAAATCTTATTTGACAAGAGCCAATGCTGTTGTGTGATAAAAAGTCTCAGCAGCAGCAGAGGAGAGAAGTGTCCTGTTTCTGATGGAAAGTGTAGGCACAGCGATCAAAACACAATTTATAAGGCAAAAGAATTGGGGTGCCAACATAGCCATTTGCCACTGTCCCAGTACCAGGGTAAATAAGCCGTTTTCCTGAATCATTCGCTTCAAATACCAACATTAACAGTTACTTAATCCTCTGTAATCTGGGTAATCTGGACCTTCCTTTCACGGTAAGGTCTGTTCCATGAATCATCTTCAACAACTAACATAAGCCAAACCCAACAACTCTTCCCTCTTCCAAAAGCCCTGAAGAGCACACTGGCTTTTAAGGGATCCTGGAGAAGGCGCTGGGCATCTGTGTGCAGTGTGAACTGGTTCATCCCTTCTAGAACTCTTTTCCCTCTTCTCAGAGCTTGATCTGATCATCTCAAACTCAGCCCCCAAACTATAGCTCTCAGTGGCCTTTTAGCTTCATGCCACCATGGTAACCATGTCCTCTTCCGAAAACTGCAAGGCCAATGGAGCAGCTCCCTGGGACTCAGGCATAGGGCTGGCTTCAGATTCTCTACCAGCCCTGCATGGTCTATGCACCACTTCTAATGCCGTGGGTTTCTGAGGGATTTACTTATTGATCAATAGAGTGTCTGAATGAGTGATCCGTTATCTGAGGGCCACTTCATCTTCACATTTTTCGCTTTCTTATGTTGGCTAGAATTCATATACTAATGCCAAAAGTAGAAGTGATTGTGGGTATGTACATAGAAGTCACATAAAGTCAAGTTCTTGACTGAAAGAATTTTAAGTGTCTTGCATTAAGAACGTGATGTCTAGCCAGGTGGTGGTGGTGCATGCCTTTGTACCAGCACTCAGAGGCAGAGGCAGGAGGATCTCTGTGAGTTTGAGGCCAGCCTGGTCTACAAAATGAATTCCAAGAGAGCCAGATCTATTACACTAAGAAACCCTGTCTCAAAAAGCCAAATGGGGTAAAATAAGAATGTGATGTCTAGTATTGGCTATTTTCAATGTTTGTGGTAATAGTTTTCAGGCATGCATGCAGATGACTAATGTACTGCCATTCTAACTTTAAGAAAACAAACCCAGGAGACCGAGACACAGAGCGCCCAAACCTGCCGGCCCACTCTGGTGAAGCATTCGCCGTACGTGGAAGTGTGCTTCTTCCTGCCGTCACCAAGCCACCGGGGACATTGACTTTGAAGGTAAGAAGGACATGGCCGCGCAGGGCTCACCGTTGCCTGCGTTGTTTCACATGTATGAAGCCTTCACCATGACATAAGGTAGAGAGCTGCCAGATACAACTCAGAAGCAGCAAATTCTTTTGTCCTTAAAGGGCTTAAAGCAATGAGGAGCGTGGACGCGTAAATTGACGGTCACAGTACTGGAGAGAATAGGGTGAGCATTTGTCTGAGTTATAGGAATGCCTGAGATATCTTCAATGATGGGGAAATACGGTTTTGTTGTGGTTTGTCTTGGTCTGTTGTTTGTTTTGGTTGTCGTTTGTTTTTGAGAAAGGGTCTCTACAGGTAACCCTGACTGTCCTGGAAACTTATTACACAGACCAGGTTGGCCTTGAATTCACAGAGATCCACCTGCCTCTGCCTCCCAGGTGCTGGGATTAAAGGTGCGCGCCACCCCCACCCAGACAAAACTTGTTACATCATCTAGATTATATAGAGTTCTATTGCTGCACCTTTTATTTTTAAAACGTTGACTTTCTTAAAGACTGGAAAATTTCTTAGTCAATAAAAGTGAATGTGATAGAATGCTCTAATTTCTTGAATTCTGTCAAAATCTCTGACAAATGGTAATTTCCATTAATGAATTGTTGGGACGGCACAGGTGGTGAGAGCCATGGGGACTCTGGAGCAAGGAGCGCTGAAGATGGTTGAGTGCTGAGCATCAAGCTTAGACCTGCTCCCCAGGTCTAGGGATCTAGAAGTGAGGATTTAAAGTCGTGAGGTTAATACTCCAGAGTGTCCTGTAGACAAGATCAACATGGAAAAGGAAGCTAGAGGAGGGGAACTCCGTTAAGATCACATATAGGAGGTTTCTGACGGCTGGCTACGTTACAGAATGCATTTCCATAAGTTGTCAACATGAGCTATGCCAAAGGTTGGTGCTATCAACCTAAACTTGACTTTGAAGATTGGTCTAGACTGTTGGCTTTTCCAAAGAATCGTCATTTAGGTGCCTGAGTTGCTTGTGCTATAGGGTCTGCTCAAACATCAAGGAAGTCTCTTCTTTGCTCACATAAATAGCCCCAGATGCTTCCAAGTAGTTGAAAGCTTAGGGTTGGGTTAATAGAGAGAGCCTGGTATCATACAGATTAGGTTATCTTTACTACATGGCTTCTAAACTCTCTGTAGGTTTCTTTTTTTTTTTTTTTTTTTTTTTTTTTTGGTTTTTCGAGACAGGTTTCTCTGTGGTTTTTTGGAGCCTGTCCTGGAACTAGCTCTTGTAGACCAGGCTGGTCTCGAACTCACAGAGATCCGCCTACCTCTGCCTCCCGAGTGCTGGGATTAAAGGCGTGCGCCACCACCGCCCGGCTTTCTCTGTAGGTTTCTACTTAGCCTGACAATAAGAGAGCATACGAGATGTGCATGGGCACTCAGCTGCAATTCTAACACTTGAGAGGCAGAGACAGGCCAGCTCAGACTACATGATCTCTAGGCTGGCCTGGGACATGTGGTGAGGCATTGTCACAAAAACAAAAGAAAAGAAGAAAAGAAAAGAAAAGAAAAGAGAAGGTAGGAAGGAAGGAAAATGGAGGCAGAGACAGAGACAGAAAGATTGCTTTTAAGATTTCATGGGCCAGGACTCAGACGTAGAGTGTAGTGCTTTTATTAATGTGTTGTTATTGGCTAGAGCACAACCATGGGGATGTTTCTGACTTCCTGAGAAAGTGGGAAGGAAGATCTATTATATACCCAGGAAAAGGAAACCATTTTAGTAAGATGATACTTCTTGTCATTGGTCGTATTGATTTTCCAGACGGACTAAGGGATTTTTTTTTTAGTATGAATTCTTCCTCAAAATAGCCTGAAGTATTCCTAATTTTGATTCATATACTCATTCCGGCAATCAGTTCTTACTTGTGGGAATTGCCAGATACTCCGGCTTCTAGAGTGTGAGAAATGTTTGAGTACATTCGTCTCGGGGAGGCCCGGGCACTTTGCGGACATGAATCTTGTCTACAAAGCCCTCATCAGTCTATACTTCTGTCAAACCAGACACTGAATTCCACCTCCTGTCTGTCTGTCTGTCTCTCTCTCTTTGTGTTTGTGTGTGTGTGTGTGTGTGTATGTGTGTGTATTCATTGTACGTGTATCACTAAGGGCCTTTCCACACAAGTATATATCCAAACACTCATTGTTTCAGTGAGCACTTAAGAATTTTTGTGGCAAAGAAAATGCTGATTTTTCACATCGAACTCAGTAACTCCTCGAAAGCTTGGGTGGTGGTTTGAAAGAAAATGACCCCATGGCATCCTAGCCAGTGTGGCCTTGTTGGAGGACGGGTGTCACTGTGGAGGTGGGCTTTGGGGTCTCATATGCACTTAAACTATGCCAAGGAGACAGACCATTTCCTGTGGCCTGTAAGTCAAGATGAAGGTAGGACTCCCAGCTCCTTCTCCAGCACCGTGCCTGCCTGCACACCACCGTGTTGCGCCATGATGATCTGTAAGCCACCCCAGCTAAAATGTTTTTCCTTCAGAAGAGTTGCCATGGTCATGGTGTCTCTTCACGGCAACAGAAACCCTAGCTAAGACGGCTTGTTATTCCCACTCCAGACAAACCATCCTTTTTTTTTTTTTATAACTATGCAGGATGTTTAATGAGTGCTTTATTGGAATGATATTTGAATTGCACAGTTGACTGGCCACACATATGACTCCTCAAACTGGTCTTGTTCTGTTTTTTATTTTCAAAATTAAGTACTAAAGTTTAGAATTATAATTATGATTACATCATTTCTTCCTTCTTCTCCTCCCTCCAACTTCTCCCATGTCCCCATTACCTCCCCCTTTCCAATTCACAGCCTCTTTTTCTGTAGTTGTTATTTTTCCATATACACACACTCGGACACACTAACAGCTGAGTCCAGCTAGTGTTTCTCATATGTGTGTATTTTTACAACTGGCAGCCTGGTTTTAGATGACCAATGGGGGGGGGCTCAATCCTAAGAAAAATTAGTTATTTCTCTCTCAGCACTAATTACTTGTCGATCTAGTGGTGGGGTCCTGTGAGTTTTCTGATTTCCGTGTTAGCGTGTCCACCGACGTTGTCCTTGTTCGAGGTCTTGTTTGGGCAGCCATGTGGTCGACATTTTATGGCTGTGGCATCCCTCACAGCAGATTTCCGCATCCTTTGGTCTTCCGGTCTTCCTTCCACATCTTCCCCAGATGTGACGTTGGCTATGACGCAGGAGGGGTTAAATCAGGCAGACACAGAAGGGCTGGACTGATAAACAGGCTGCTAGCCCAAGCCTGGAGGCTGGAATCACAGACGCAGGGCTGTGGGACAGGCTTTGGTCTGAGGGCTGGGGAGGATGTGGAAAGGACAGAATCAGAAGACTTACACAGTCTGGCCAAGATGGGTGGGCCAGGCCACGCTTAGGTATGGCATCGGTGGGGATGAAGTGGAGTGGCTTTTGTAGTGCTTTTTGAACTTGGATGTTTGACAGCCTGTTAAGTGGAAACTCTTACCACGGAGTTACAGAAGGTTGCGAGACATCATGTTGGGACAAGGAGCTGAACCCAGGTCCTCTTTAAGAGCAACCAGGGTTTTGAACCTCTGAGTCATCTCTACAGCCCTTGTGGGATGTCTCTTAATATCATTTTCTTCTGGGCTATTGGCAGTCCTCTGACTGATTCATAGGAGATATAAATACGGGGGCTCTTACTTTCCCCTCCAGATAAAGAAGAACAAGTTCTATGTGTGTGCTCAGGAAGCAGACTGTGGGATAGGATGCCTTAGAAAGGAAAAGCTAATAGGAACTGGGGGGCGGGGGACACCACATATTCCTCTCTCTTTCTCTCTCCTTGCTCTTGTGACCTCAGAGGTACAGATGTGGTACAAATTCACACTTCACTGATCTCACTCAGCACTGTGAAGACTGTCCTGTACCAGGAATCCATTTTGAAAGCAAGACAGAGGTGTGTTTTTCATCTTGCACAAGGCTTTTCACATCCGAGAGCATAACAGCCAAAACCCAGCGGCAGAAACACCGCGAGCTTCCTACACTCGTCCCCCAGGTGCCCCTTCCTCCCCGGTACCCAGCACCCGTCGAGGGCCCTGCACACAGGAGCGTGGCTTAGAAATCTCTTCCTGCACAATTGAAGCCTGGCTCTTATCCACAAAGCAAGCATTCCTGTCCTCCAATCATAGAACTCTTACGCTGAATGGGAGGAGGTGTGGAGTGTCATCAGAGATAGACAGGACTCTTGTGTGTGCAGTGTTCTTCAATGGCAGCTCTCAGCCATGCCTGTATCTCCCAGGCCTCAAGTAAAGTGCAATGGACTTGAAGTCTAGGAGGGTAATTAAATATGAAGTTCCTCTGTTTCTTTTGGAGTGGACAGCGAGTGCTAAGTCAATGTAGACATCTTATGATATTTCTCCACCCGAGAGCCAGCTACCTCGGTGAGGACTTCCAAGATGCTGGCGGTTCTCCACCCCTGCCCTCTGCCTGAGGTGGGTAACTTGAAGACTTCTGCAGAATCCCCAGCCTGAGCAGGGGCAGTTGCTGTCTGAACGGCATTCTGTCAGCTCAATGGCTGCATGAACGTGTCTTGTCTGTCAGAAGACAAGTACGGCACAGCCTGTTCGGGCTGTCCTGGAGTTTGCCATGTTTCTCAAGCTGGCTTGTTACTCACAGTTCTCCTGCTTTTGCCTCCCAAATACTGAGGTGATAATCAGTTAGTAGAATATGGCAATAAGTTGGGTGCAGATGGGGCATGCTTCTCGGGAAGTAGAGTCAGGTGAAAATCTCTGTGAGTTCAAAGCCAGCCTGGTCTGGTCTACAAAGTGAATTCCAGGATATTCAGAGCAGTTACACAGAGAAAACTTGTCTCAGAAGTGTGTGTGTGTGAGAGAGGAGAGAGAGCATGTGTGTGTGAGAGAGAGTGTGTGTATGTGTGTGAGAGAGAGAGAGTGTGTGTATGTGTGTATGTGTGTGTGAGAGAAAGTGCGTGTGAGAGAGAGTGTGTGTGAGTGTGTGTATGTATGTGTGTGTATATGTGCAAAGACAAAGGTTCTTCGGAATTCCTTTCTACACATACTAATAATCTCATTGCTCGTGTCTTGGATAGTTTTAAAAACACAGGAATAAGGCTGGAGAGATGGCTCAGGACTTAAGAGCACTGACTACTTTTCCAGAGGATTCAGATTCATTTCCCAGCAACCATATGGTGACTTACAATCGGTAACTTCAGTTCTAGGAGATCTATTGCGCCCTTTTCTGACCTCGTGGGTACCAGCCCCACATGTGGCCCACAGACACGCGTTGTGGTGGTTGAAGTGCTTGGTTTCCAGTTAGTGGAACTATTCGGGAAGGATTAGGAGGTGTGACCTCATTGGAGGAACCTCCTCTCTAGAACCCACCCCATGGTGTCTGTGGCACACAGCCACCAGGAAGGCCTTGCTGAATATTCCATCATTCTCCTCCAATCACTCCCTCAACACTCAGAGACCCCGAGGTCCTTACTGCAGCCCTCAGGCCTGGCTGCACGCCTGCCTCACCTCCTAACGCTCTGTGTGCTCCTGACTCTCTCTAGACTCACCTGCCCACCCCTCTCCAGACACCCTCGTTTCGGCCAGACGCCAGCTGCTTCTTCACCTTGTCTCCCCCCACCCCTACTCCTGCCTCTAGACACCCACTTGCTGGGACCTCTGTCCAAAGATCACTTTCTCAGGGTAGCCCTCCCCCGACTGTGACTAGCATATGCAAAACAGGAACAATTTGCAACTTCTAGGTTTGTTTGTCGTCATTGTGCCTCCAGTTCCCTTATTTTTTTTTTTTTGCATTTTTAAAAAGCAACTGACGTTAAGTTAAATATTTCTATATCTTTGGTTTTGTTTTTCTTCTCTTCTTGAAGGCACTCCCAAGGGCTTAGGCTATAGTTCAGCTAGTGGAATGATTGTCTAGCACGTACAAAGTCCTGGCTTCAATCCCCATCACCACATATACTGAGTATGAAGAATAGGGTTTGGAATACCAGCACTCAGAAGGTCTCTGGAACAAAACCCTTCATGGGGGCTCTATGTCTGTCTCAAAATTAGATTCTTCATAGTCCACTACATCAGACCTGCTCAGACATGCCAAGTCCCAAGGAAAAGAAACTTCAGGTCACATCAGACCCACCCAGTGCATTCATCATATGCTCAGGTTTTTGGACATTACTTGTGTGTAATTTTTTTTAAAAATGCAACTAGCTGGACGGTGGTGTCACATGTCTTTAATCCTAGCATGGGAGGCAGAAGCAGACAGATCTCTGTGAGTTCGAGGCCAGCCTGGCTACAGATCGAATTCCAGAATAGCCAGGGCTGTTACACAGAGAAACTCTATGTCAGGAAGAAAATAAAAAACAACAACAACAAAATAATCCATTAGTACTTCCCCGTTATAAAAAATACAAATTAAACAAAACATATGGAGTAAACTTGAACGGCTCCTTTCATGTCCTCTCCTTGGAAGATTAAAAGTCCACTTCCGAAAAGTAAGATGCCTCTCTTCAGCCAGGCGGTGGTGGTAGCATACACCTTTAATCCTAGCATTCTGGAGGTTGAGACAGGCAGATCTTTGTGAGTTCAAGGCCAGCCTGGTCTACAAAGAGAGTTCCAGGACACCAGGGCTACACCAAGAAACTCTGTCTCGAAAAAAAAAAAAGTTGGGTGATGGTGGTACACCCCTTTAATTCCGGCATGGGAGGCAGAGGCAGGTGGATCTCTGTGAGTTCAAGGCCAGCCTGGTCTACAGAGCAAGTTTCAGGACAGCCAGGGCTAAACAGAGAAACCCTGTCTCAAAAAATTAAAGAAAAATTGCTTCTCTTCAATCCTTTATTCTGTGCAATTACCCATGCGTATAATATGTTTATAGAATATGTATGATATTTTCATATAAAAAAAACATATGGCCTTTTATGTGATTAACTTGGGCTCATATTATTTTGAAACGTATATGTTGTTGGCTGTTTTTACTCTTTACTCTTTGAGCTTTTTTGGACTTTTGGGGGAGGCCCACCTCCCAGCTCCCAAATAAATCACACACTGAAGCTTCTTTTTGGTTTTGAATGCCCAGCCTTAGCTTCGCAAATATCTTGCCAGCTTTTCTTAAATCCTCCCTTACCATCTTTTGTCTCAGGGTTTTTTTCCTTTCTTCTGTATATCTTTTTTTATTTTTATTATTTATTTATTTATTACGTATACAATATTCTGTCTGTGTGTATGCCTGCAGGCCAGAAGAGGGCACCAGACCCCATTACAGATGGTTGTGAGCCACCATGTGGTTGCTGGGAATTGAACTCAGGACCTCTGGAAGAGCAGACAATGCTCTTAACCTCTGAGCCATCTCTCCAGCCCCTCTTCTGTATATCTTGCTTTCACTCTTTCTCCATGACTTGCTGTGTAGCTGGGTGGCTGGCCCCGAATGTCCTCCCTTCCTTGTTCTCTTTTTGCTCCTTCTTCTCTTCCAGATTTCTCCTTCCTGCTGCCAGCCCTGCCTATCCTGACTCCTGCCTCACTATTGGCCGTTCAGCTCTTTATTAGACCATCAGGTGTTTTAGACAGGCGAAGAATCACAGCTGCACAGAATTAAACAAATGCAGCATAAACAAAAGTCACACACCTGAAAATAATCTTCCCCAACGCTTATTCCACCCGACAGTGTTTCTTCACAGGTTTTCTCTTCAGTAAATGAAAATCTTTTATAGCGACTGAATGATAGTAATATAGATAGGTTTTCTGTTCAACCGTCCGCTACCCTCCGAGGGGTCCTCGGGTGTTTCTAAGTTTCTCTGGTGGCCATCTTTGTGTCCCTGTTTTTGTATGTGTTATGCATGCTTCTCTGCAGCACCCTAGGAGAGGCAATGAGCGGGCAGATCTTCTTGCTTTCTCTTCGAATTTCGCTACGGGCTGTGAGTTTCCTCTTGTATCTCCTTAGATGCTTCTAAGGGCTAGTCCTCCACGTGAAGATGTCTGCCACTGCAAAGTTAGTGATTTCCTAACAGGATCCATGCCCCAGTACTATCAACCCAGCAATATGCCTGGCAGTCCCTCTGATGGTTGTGCTGGATCCTAGGAAGGAAGGAGTATGTGACCTGGTCACAAGGGCAATCCTTCAGGCTTTTAAAGCTAGTTGGGAGTCTCTCTAAAACTTTGAGATATGAAACTGGTTTACTTCAGTACATGAAGACAAAGCTAGAATGCCAAAGCCAGTGTTTATTATTTATTTTTAATTGTTAACTTTTATTTACGTGAATGTGTCTCTTTGTAAGCGTATGCTACATGTGTGTGCATGCCCCTGGAGTCCAGAAGAGGGTGTTAGCTTCCCTGGGGGTGGAGTTACAGGCTATTGTGGATTAGCCAACCCAAATGCTGCACCACAGACTAGCATTCTCTATGGACTCAGTACATGCTCTGAGCATTCTCTCCACTCCCACACCCTTTATCAAGTCCTATGGCACAACACTAAGCCAAAATGGCTGATATGAGGTTTGCTGGTCACGAATGTTTCACTTTTAAGGAGCCCTGGGTCCTCCTTAAGTCTTTGTCTGAGCCTGTCTGCTATCTCAGTTTAGGGAGCAACCCTAACATCTTGGGTTTTCGTTCCCACAATCAAGGGACATTGATCTAGAAAATAATTCAGAAGCTGGAGCGTCTGAGGAGAATCCTATCTGCTTTTGCTGTGAGGCCCAATTCTACTAGAACCCAAGTGGAGGACTTGACTCTTTTGCCCAGTAGGGTGCAGTATTGAGAGGAGAATTACCCTTGGCCAGTGGAGAATATTAGGAAGAAACTTGGCAAGGTTTTTCCATCAGTTCACCAGCCACTGTCTGCCTTCCTAAGACTTCAGGGAAGGCAAGACAGAATGGAAACTGGGAAAATTGTGGGTAGGGAGGAAGAGGCAGGATGGGCCAAGGGGTGGTGACACACATCTTTAATCCCAGCCTTCAGGAGACAGAGGCAGGCGGATCTCTGTGAGTTCAAGGCCAGCCTGGTCTACAAGAGCTAGTTCCAGGACAGGCACCAAAGCTAAGGAGTAAACCCTGCCTGGAAAAACAAAGCAAAAAACAAAAACAAAAGCAAGCAAGCAAACAAACAAACAAACAAAAAACAAAAGCAAAAACAAGGCAGGAGGAAGCAGCTCCTGGCTCTGCTCCTTGTTTGCCTCCAGGACTTCATTGCCAGCAGGGAGGTAATGCTTACTATTCTTTATGCTTAGTACCATATTTCAGCAGTGCTTTGGGTTGAACCATCACTGCAGAGTAAACAGAAGTCTGATCAACACGGGTTCACTTATTTATAACTCTAAGAGATCCTCATTGTGTGTTGCTTGAACATTGTGCAGTAGGATTGCGTCAAAACTTTTCTATGTAAATATTACGTTGTACATCGAACATTTTCTTCTTCATTCCCCACTCTTCTTCCCTTTCTCACCTCCCTGGGTCCCCTCTGTCCCCCAGATTGTTTCACATTCATGGGATGTCTGATATCCATACGTGGATTATTGAAATCAGGAGCCATGTATGAAAGGAAACATGATATTTGTCTTTCTGAGACTGGCTTTACTTTCTACGTATGAGTCTTTCCAGTTGTATTTATTTTTGTGGAAACTACAGAGCTTCCTTCTTGCTTGTGATGGAATCCCCCCCCCCGCTGTGTGCACACACCCCACTTCTTCCTTGTGATGGAATTCCCTCCAGTGTGTGCACATACCCCACTTCTTCCTTGTGAAGGAATCCTTCCATTGTGTGCACACCCCACTTCTTGCTTGTGATGGAATCCCCTCCATTGTGTGCACACACCCCACTTCTTCCTTGTGATGGAATCCTTCCATTGTGTGCACACACCCACTTTAAAATCCATTGTTCTGCAACACCAAAGTTGGTTCCACAGCTCAGCTTTTGTGAACAGTGAATGCTACAGTAAATATGGATGGCGAAGCATCTCTGTGATATGTTGGCTTCAACGTGGCAACATGATTCTCTTTTCCAAAGAAGATTGTCATTCTCTGGAGACTGTTCCAGAACCCAGGCCAGGTTGCTGTGTCCCAGGTCTCTCTGTAATGAGATCTGCGTGGGCTGCTTTATGGGTTGACCTGGCTAAGGCACGTTAGTTTTTCATAGGTCTAGGCTGATGGTTTTGCAGTTTGCAACATGACCTATGGCGTTTGGAACTTTGCGTGGGCTCACAGCCTGAGCGCATTCCTAAGAGGGCAACTGTGCCTTTGGCCACTGGGGCCACGAAGTCTTGCAGCCTCCCCTGTGTAAGCATTGTTGGTGGTCTTCTCTTTGTCCAACTTGGGGCTCTGCCTGCACCCTTAATTTGACCACTTCCCACCCTTCTTCCACAAAAAATACTTTATCACACACACAGAGAAAAAATATATATGTGCACATATATGTATATATGCATATATGTGTATATGTGTTTATTTATGTATATATATATATGTAAGTATGTATTCAAGATCAAGATCTGAAGACCCCAATCTTCTCCTCGGTCAGGCAATAGAGGCTGAAATTGTGGTTGTCACCCTAGAGAGCCCCTACCTCATATACCCAGCAAGTTATCACAGGCAGAAACAGAGTCACCCGTGGGTTTCAGTGTCTGAAATGTCCCCAATGCTTATGTGAAATAAAGACTATGTCTGCCTATCTGAAATAAGACTGTGTGGGAAGAAGGAAATATCAAAGGACTTTTGCTCTTGGCTGAGATCGTATAAGCTTGCCAGTTGTGACATTGGCCTATGGAGGTAAGGAAGTCCTGGGTCACAGCTTCAGGGCACTCGTGTCCGGCACCCTGTATGGCAGTTCATGCTTCCTGAATTAAGTGTCTGAGGTGGTTGCCTGCACTAACTCCATCCTTCACTCATTGGAAAGACTTGTCCCTACTCAGGAAGAAGGAGCTAGGCTTACCCGCTTTGACCTGAGGATTCTGGCGACGGTTTCCCATCTATCCAGTTCACCAGCCACCGCCTGCCCTCAACTTGACATGAAACTTCCGTCAATTACACATTGTGGGGTTTAAACCACTGGTCCCACTTAGGGGTAGCTGCTTCTCAGCAGGGAGCAGGGTTGATGAATGCGAAGTTGAAAACAGCTAATCAAAACTGCATCTGGGGGGACTGGAAAGATGAATCGGCTGTTAAGAGGAATTGACTGCTCTTTCAGAGGTCCCAAGTCCGATTCCCAACACTCATGATGGCTCACAACAGTAGTCCCAGGGGATCCAATGCCCTTTTCTGATGTGTGGATGTACAGGCAGACAGAACGGCCATCTGCATCAAACACAGAAACAATAAATAGTTTCTTAAGTATTAGAAGAAAAGGACCGGTCAAAAATGCATTTACGGGGCTGGAGAGATGGCTCAGTGCTTACGTGCATTTTGTTCTTGCCGAGGACCTGAATTCAGTTCTCAGTACCCATGCTAGATGTAACTTCAGCTCTCAGGAGATTGGGCACCTCTGGCCTACAAGGGCACAGGCAACCCTCTGCACCTCTCTCTGCACGCACGTGCGCGCGCGACACACACACACACACGAGTTTTGAAAACATTTAAAACCTTTTGTAAAAATGCGTTTGGCATTCCCAACCACCCGACTTCACAACTTAGTGCCCCTTGGTAAAGATGGTTTTCCCTTGTGATTGCACGGCTGGCTGTTAGCTTCAGCTCCCCGTGACTGCCCAACTTCAGAACTGGATAGTGTGTCTCTGGCCTGGGGCAAGCTGACAGTTCCCCCGTGTGGGATATGGTTTCTAATGAGCGTACATCATCCTTGCACCGTGATCATGTAAATAAATCACAAGTCAGGGCATAGTAAGCTGGAGACTGTCTGTATGTCGGTTACTCAGAGGAGGGGGAGGAAGCGTTGCGTGTGCCAAGTGTACCAGCGTGAGTGTGCACAGTGTGCCGTGTCTGTGAAAGAGGACTCTTCTCTCATGACCGCTGAAGACAGGCGGTTTCTATCAGGTCATGGCACCGGTGCTTCTGGAGCCTGGGAACATTGGCTTTGAGGATAAAGGCTGGCGAATAGCGGTGACTCATTCTCGTGCCACGCTGTCAAATCTAGCAGCCACTGACCACACAAGGCTCGCCAACTCTGGAATTTGACTAGTCCAGACTGCTGAAAATATAACAAGCTTGCCTTTTTTTTCTTTTTTCAAAGATTCGGTGTGGGAACGAGAAAGAAAGATAAGAGAATTTGTTGGCAGCTTTCATATCGATTGCTTATAGAATAAATAAAATACACAATAACTTTGTTTGTTTATTTATTTATTGCCCTCTATTTTTTTCATTTTTGAGACAAGGTCTCATGTATCCAAGGATGGTCTCATTGGTTAAGTGTCCAAGAATGACCTTGAGTTGGTGAGTTTGCAAATGTTTCCAATCCCTGGTTTGCCAGAATTACAGGTATGTGCCACCGCACCTGGTTTATGGGGTACTGGGGATCAAACAAACCCAGGATTTGGGGCACTTACCTATTTTTAAAAGGTGGTCGGTCCCTCCAACATCTGAGTTTACATGGGTGGCATATTTATATTGGACAGCAATAGCTGATATGACTTAGAAGAGCGACCCCACCCTAGAGGGCGCTGAAGTCCAATGAATGGACAGAGGTGCCTCAGGAATGAGACCGACCTGGAGAAAAGAGCCGCCTTATCACAGGGCCTGTCAGGACCAGGACCCCTGTCTGATGGATTCTCTTCTCTGACCTCCGGCCCTACAGAACCGGAGTGGGGTGAGGGCTTATATTCACGGCTCTGGTTTGGGATTCAGATCCGAGTAAGTAGCTCTTCCCTTCCTGATCCCATGTGTGGAATCTACTTTGTACACTCACAAGATGCTTGATGTGAATCTGATGCTTCAGTAAGCTGGAGAGGGCCACTAATTCTATTATTCCGTCGGCACAGAAATGTCAAACTCAGCGTGGTGATGGGCGGATGCCTGTAGTGCTAAGCACTTGGGGAAGACTGAGGGGGAAAGACAGGAGGATCGGGAGTTCAAAGGCCAGCTTGGGCTACGCAGTGAGTTTGAGACCAGCCTGGGCTCCTTGAAATCGTGTCTCACGCACACGCAATTTTTTTTTCTTTTTTCTTTTTTTTGGGCAATACGTTTTGCGCGTAAGAGCTTGTTTTATTGTTTTCCTGGGCTGACAGGAGATCGACACCGACACTGGTGTCGCTCAGGAATAACCGCATTTTGCATAATAGTTTACAGTTTTCCGTGCCCTTTTCAACAGATTGCCACTTTTAATTGTCACAACATCTTGCGAGGCGGGCGAGGCATGTATAGATTTTTTTTTTCATCCATATGTTATAGCTAAGAAACTGAAAGGAAAAAAAAAAAAAGGTTGCCTTGACCAGCATTTGAAAGCTGTTTAACTGACAGAACTGGACGTGGGTTGGGGGGAATCTGATTCGATAGGTCGGCTGCTTGTCTTTGGTGTCTTTTCCTTGTACCCAGAGGGGCGCAGAGATGGGACCTGCTGGTGAGTGGCTTACAGCTTCCCTAATTCGAGCAAGCCTGACCCCTTAAAGATTAGGAAAGGAAGGGTCACAGACTTCAATATTTGGAAAGATGCCATCTGGGAATCCGGGAAAGACCCTAGTTGGATCATTGCTTCCCATTCTGTGGGAATGCCTTTGAAGTCCTTGTCTCTCCTGAACTCCTTCAGGGGCCTCCCTGGGAGCCCTGGGAGGCTCTGAGTGACAGATGCCCTCAGAGGATCCTGGGGGCCAACTCCAGGGTGAGGCAGAGCTAATGTTGTCAGCTTTTTAAAAACGGGGCTGTTGGTGGGGGAGGAAACCTTGCAAAAGAATGGTTATACAAGGGGCTGGAGAGATGGGTCAGTGGTTAAGAGCATTGGATGCTCTTCCAGAGGACCAGAGTTCAATTCCCAGCACCTACACGGCAGCAACTGTCTGTAACTCCAGATCCAGGGGGCCTATACCCTCATACAGACATATATGAAGGCAAATGTGTATTAAATAAATAAATTTTTAAAAAAGAATAGTTCTACAAACTGAGGCACTGCTGTAATCCCAGCAGTCTGGGAAGCTGAGACAGGAGGATGCTGCAACTTTCAGAGCAACCTGAGCTACCCATCAAGTTCAAAGACTGTCTGAGCTGCACAGAATGGCGCTGTTGGATCTTGAGAGTTTTCTATCATGGCTGATGACGATGATGGAGGCGATAGTGGGATGTGGTCTGGAAGCGTTAGAGAATCTGAAGCAAGTTTCTACCTTCAGATTAAATTAAAGCTGTTAGTCTTCAGATGTCAGCCAAGAATAAGGGAGAAGCATGAAACAGGAGCTGGTCTTGGCCACGCTTGCCTGTGTTTGGAGACTGCCACGTCCACTGGCACACGTATGATGGCGAAGTAGGTTCAGCTACTTGTCATCTAGAGCACAGCAAGCAATTGCACAACCCAACTTAAATTCCATTTTCCATCCGAGTGAAGGAGTCACAGGTGACTCAGGAGAGAGCCCTATAAGGAAAACAGGATTCAGAAATGACTGTGGTCAACGGTCAAATCCGTGGTACTTAGTGACATAAGAAATAAAAAGCAGCCCAACCTAATGGTCAAGAATATTAGTTCATCTGGGCCTTAATCTCAGGAGGCTGAAGCAGGAAGATCACAGGTTCGAAGCTCACCTGAAGGGGAGAGCAAATTCAAGGTCAGTGTCTGCAACTTAGTGAGACCCCCATCTCAAGGAGGGAGCAGAAAGTGTGTGTGAACCAGACCCGGTAGACGGCGGTAAAGAAATGGTGTGTTTTGGAGGCTGCGAGGCAATTGCATGTGTGAGTGTTCACCAGTTGTGATCGTGTGCACCAGACCCGTGCAGTCTCAAGACAGAACCAATCACAGGGTGGAGGGGAGGGGCTGGACGTGAGATATCCACAATTGGTAGCTGCCGGAGGAGGGAAAGTCAGTTTTCTCGAAGAGTGTAGCCCCTGTTAAGTCAGCCGAACTCCAGTGGATAATCGTATATGGATATTATTATATAAGAAGAAGAAGAATATATGGATAGTGTAAGTTTGACTCTATGAGTGTGAAAAAAGAGAAGACAAAGAGAGAACACAAAGTTTGGTAGGTCTGGAAGGAGAGATGGACCCGGGAGGAGATAAGGGGCATGAAAATGATCGAAACATGTTATACAAAACTCCCAAAGGCAATATCTGTGTGTAATCTATATATGTGTGTGTATGTGTGTGTGTGTGTGTGTGTGTGTAATATATGCTGTATGTATTTATAAACTGGGGGAAGGTAAACAAACGGGCTGGGGACGTGACCGGCAGCTGCATACTTGTTGAGCTTGTGTGTATGAGACTCCAGGTATGACCCCAGTGTCATAAAAGAGAAAGTAAAAACAAAAACTTGGCTGTAGAATCATATCTGGCTCAAACGGGAGCTCCCGCAAATATTCGTTCTATGATATTTAATAAGTTATTTATCTTTCCTTTAAAAATTGTTTTCTTGACTGTAATAGAGGAATAAAATGTTTCTTCAGTTGAAGGTTGGTGTGTTGCGTGGAATATAATAGCAGTGAGAAGCTTGTGTATAAAAAAAGTCATTCAATAAATGACATTATCAGAACTCAGCTTTGTGTGTGTGCGCGCGCGTGTATATGTGTGTGTACATGTGTGTGTGCGTGCACATGCACACACACATACTTGTATGTAGAGATCAGAAAATAACTTTTGGGAATCAGATTTCCACCCCCACCATGGGATCCAGGATCAGACTCTGGTCCCCAGGCTTGTGTAGCAAAAGCCACACTCACGGATCCTGTTGTGACCATTCTATTCGAAGGCTGTGAGACAGAGATCAATGGAACAAGCTAAGTCTAACTGAGTCTCGGCCACCTTCCAGATTAAGTCAGTTCATAACCTCGGGTCCCTTCAGTTCTTCTGCTTCTCTGTCATTTTGGTGGTGTGTCTCTGTCCTATACTTTGGGAAATAAACTTTTGCCAACTGTCTGCCTTGTCTTCTTGTCTTCTCAGTGAGTTCCCAGTTCTTCAAGGACAAGCATAGAACTCTGAAAGCCCTCTGGCAGGGTTCTAAACACGTAATAGGTCACCTGTTGGTTTTCTTTTGAGCCCTTCATTCACAACATCTACAGCTGCGTTAGTGCGTGTCTTCCCTCCTACGGATATTTATAGAAGGCGTCCACAGGCATGAGGGTCATGAACTCCGGGGCTACGGAGGCCTGAGGTGTCCACAGCAAGTTGGCGGGGTGGCCTTGGAAAATATCAGCGTGCCTTAGTGTGCCAGCCAGCAGCTCTCTCTGAACGTGTCACCTGTCACAAGTACCTGCTCCGCTGGGTTGAGCTGGCATCCTTAGGAGGCTGTGAGCTTCTCTGTCTTCCCCAGACTCCCTCCTCCGTGGCTGTGAGGCTCTGTTCATCTGCCTCATTTTCAGCAGCACTGGGGGTGCCCTCCTGTCTCCAAGGATCAGCCCCTCCTCACCTGCTGGAAAGTCTCCCTTTGTGGATGCAGCTCTTTGACAACGGACGTCGCAAAGCATGAACTGTGCCCTTGCGCGCAGGATTCAAAATATCTACTTACTCTCTCTTCTGTTTATTTAATTTTTGTCTGTTGTCTGTGTGGTCAAGCAGGATAGGGTCCCCTGATAGTTGCGCTTGATGTAAACTCGAGAGGGATGTTGCGTTTTGTTTTCTAATGTGCTTGAGTTACTCCCTGGCTCGCAGCAGCATGTCACCTTCACTAAGTGGTGCCTAACCATCTATTGGCTGTCCTTGCTGGACTGGTGACAGACCCTGACAGAGAGAAAGAGCAGGCGGCTCTCATACTGATTAAGTCCCATTCCCCGTTCACACTGTGTGACTTTGTGTTAATTATCGACCTCTCTGAACTCACTTTTGAAAGCGAAGTGGAGAAGACAGAACTTTCCTTATAGTATCCTTGTGAGGACTCCCCGAGATAGAACAAGCAGGATAATCAGTGCCATTAGGGGCTGTTTGTTACCGCCCTCTCAGGACTCCTTAAGGCAGAAAGCAGCTGAGCAATAAGGCAAGTGGACGGTAGCCCAGGGTTTGCTGCCTAGGAGCAGATCAGTGACCCCACATCCAAGGCCCTGATGTCACCAGCAACCTGAGCCCCTTTGAACTCAGTGTGAAGACTGCCAGTAGGAGCCCCCTACTTTCCTTTTGGACAATATCCACAGTAGAAAACAAAACAAAACAAAACGCACTCTGAGGTAGAGAGGGCAGAGCGAGAGTTGTTGCCTGCCTCAGACTCCAGGGTGATTTCATTGCAGCTTGAATCACCTCAAGTGCCTGGGCTTCAAGTTGAAGTCTTCTCTGAGGCTGCTCAGGAGTATTGATTGGGAGAAAGCCATTGATTTGTGTTAGGTTTGTCAGAGCCAACGCAAGGACAGGTCATCGCGGTTTGATTGTCTGAGTATTTGAAAGTGATGGAAATACCTAGGCAGAGCTCACAGAGGACACAAGGGTGAACCAAAAAGAAAGCCAGACAGAGGGGTGAGTCAGGTGCCCCCCATCAGGTGTCCCACTGAATAAGCTGCCTTTCCATCCAAGGCAGCGGTGGGCCCAGTGGATCAAGACCACTTCTGCCCCAGCTGAAACCTGGAGCTGGGCCTTTGAGGCAGCCCGGCCTGGAGTCGTGTGCCTGTGGATCCTCTTGGTTTCTGCTTTTGGTCTTTCCCTGAGGAAGAAGGCCTCCCTCCCTCTTCCCTGCCCCTGTCCTGGGGTGACAAGTGTCCTCAGAGTGGCCAAAGACCTCAGGCAGGAATCGATCTCACCACAGTGACGGCAGAGTGGGTCTTTGTAAATCAGACCTTTGGGGACTACGGCCCAGGCTGTGAGGTGTAGCTTCTGTCTTTCATAAAACCAGACAGGGGAAACGGCGTTGATTCATTTCTTCTGTCTTATTGCACGGTGTGCAAGTTTAGTACAGAGCGGTCAGGGAGCTGTTTCTCAGAGACACCCCAGGCAACAGGACACCCCGTCCCTCAGCAGGAGCAGAGACAAGAGGGCAGCCTAAGCCTCTTATTCTCTACCCTGTGACAACAGAATGCCATACTTTAGGAACTGTATGCTAAGAAGTTCCACCTATTAAGCCCAGATTTCTGTGGATCTATGCCTATCTCCATGACACCCTGCTAACTATGGTAGAGTTAATGTTTAATTCCTCATTTAAATACGGGAGGGGGAGTCATTAGGTTAATGATTATTATGTCTTACACACAGATAAATAGATAGGGATTTATTTTCAGCTATGTTCCAGGAGAGGGTTCCAAGGCCGAGGTCCTTTTGGCAGCACTCAATATTTGTGTGTATGTGTGTGTGTGTGGTGTATGTGTATATCTGTGTGTGTGTGTGTGTGGTGTGTGTATATCTGTGTGTGTGTGTGTGTGTGGTGTGTGTATATCTGTGTGTGTGTGGTGTGTGTGTATATCTGTGTGTGTGTGTGGTGTGTGTATATCTGTGTGAGTGTGTGTATGTGTGTGTATATATCTGTGTGTGTATATCTGTGTGAGTGTGTGTGTATGTTTGTGTGTATATCTGTGTGTGTGGTGTGTGCGTATATCTGTGTGAGTGTGTGTGTGTATGTGTGTGTGTATCTGTGTGTGTGTATGTTTGTGTGTATATGGTGTGTGCGTATATCTGTGTGAGTGTGTGTGGTATATGTGTGTATCTGTGTGAGTGTACACTACATGTTTGTAGGTACCCAGAAGAGGGTGTCAGATCCCCAGGAACTGGAGTTGTTTCTTTACTGCCATGCCTGGAACAATGACAGGTATAGATTGCCGGAAGTTTTTCTGTCCATAGCCTTTGGACCACAGGAAGCCCTTTTGCGATCAGCCTCACATTCAGGTTACTCAGGGCTACCGTGCAGCTTCTGGAGTCCCCAGCAGCATGCATGGGCTTGCATGTCAGGAAGCAACAAAGGAAGTGCCTCCCATCCTCCTCCCTGTGAGCCTCCTCTTAGCCTACCGCCTCTAGCCTTGCAGTCCGACTGGAAACCTAGCGGGCTCTGACATCTAAAAGGTTGAGATTTGATGGACAAGTGAAATGACCGGGCTGGGGACAGGCAGGTGGATGCACTGAATGGTTTCAATGGCATCCCTTTATGAAGCTCAGCAAACAATACTTCTGCTTTGTTGAGTGTGTCAACAATTTGTGTGGGATACAGGGAGTATTGCCTCTCTCAGCCAACCTGTGCTTTTTTCTCCTCCTCCTCCTCCTCCTCCTCCTCCTCCTCCTCCTCCTCCTCCTCCGTTCTCTGCAGACTTTGAAGAAGGGGAGTCAATAAATCAATGGGTACCTTGTCCGATATCCATTTCAATGACATCACAGCCCCATTTGCTAAAGATCAGACATTGGTTACGGAAAAAGACACAGACGTTTCCATTCCTAATGTGTCTCTGCCTTCATGAACAGGAATACAAATAAGAATGATGGAGAGAAATCATCAATAATAGCATTTGTGTTGGCATCACAAAAAAAATAAGAAAAAGGGAACTAGGGAGGGTGACAATGTCACTTACCTTTTATTTATAGGATTTAGTACAATGATGATACAAGTGTCAGATAAAAAATATAAATGATAGCATTAAATAGTATGCCTTACGAAACTATGTGGAACCTAAATTATCCTGTAGGGATAAGGCACCCGGCCTCCACAGCCCTGTTAGACTCAGGGCTATGGAGAGGAGCTCCAGGCTGGGCTCTTCCTGGAGATTGGCTCTTTGTAGTCCCACTGTGGTGGGTAGACCAGATGATCCTTAGGCTTGATTCCCCCAGTGTGAAAATCTCTGCTTTTGCATCCTCTGCAAAGTGGCTTGGATGCTGTGGTTAGGAGAATACCTCCCCTGCTGTCGCTGGTGCATTCTCCTGGGAGGACAGATTGGTGTTCGGAAAAGAGGCTAGTTTGTGTGTGTGTGTGTGTGTGTGTGTGTGTGTGTGAGAGAGAGAGAGAGAGAGAGAGAGAGAGAGAGAGAGAGAGAACTGACCAGGGAGTCCACACTGGGCACAGGGGATTTACAGTTTATTGTTTTGCACTTGGCCCTGAATTTGTGCTGTCTTTCTTCCTTTATTCAAATGTTTAGTTAGCATACAGAAAAGTGGATTTCATCACAGTGCTTAGCGTTAGACCAGTCCCCTAGTCCCCGCCATTGCTTCTCTTTAACAGTAGCCACACCTTGACAGCTTCCAAATCCTCCGCGAAGTCCTTGGGGTCAGGGGAGGGGTTCTGATGCTGATATTCATGAGGCGAAGTCTGCAGATCTTGGCTCTCCGATTCCTCCCGAGGTTACATAAAGCTCCTGGAAACAGCTTGAGGAATAGAATGGAAAGGGATTGAGATGGCGTAAAATATTTAAAACAAGGCTTAAAATCTGTGGCACCAAGACTCCGCGACAGTATTTATGCATGCACGTGCAGGGTGCAGGGAAAAAATGCAATATATCTGCGTCTGAACATAAGCAACCTCCTCATTCCCTAACATGCTCAGGCTCAGCTACGCTGCTTCTTTTGTGTCTTTGCGCTGCAACAACCGGAAATGAACAACCATCTGGGCACTGGGTTCCCTTCTCTGCTCCAGGCTCAGGTATCCGAAGGCCAAATGAGGAAGCTACCAGCAAAAGGTGTGCCAGGTAGACTCTGGCAAGCGGGGTGACCCTAGGCCGGGACCTAGTAGACACAACTGCAGGGACCCAGAAGACACAGCTGCCTACTTAGCACCTTGGCTTCGAGGGTGAGCTTAGAAACTGCGGTCCGCTTGTGTGCCCCCACCCCCACCCCCAGAAGGACCGGGCCTCCGGGCAAGCAGCATTTCCCAGCACAAGCAATTAGCTGCAAATAACACGAGAAGCACCGGCTCTGTAAACCATGCTAATCAGTGTCCACCTCTCGCCCTCTAACACTAGGGCCGCAGAGGCTGGACGTGGAACCTTTGGGAACGGGAACGTGGCTGGGCCTAAGAAAGATCCTGGGTGCTGACCCAGGTCTATAGGGAGGTGTCTCCCTGCCACAGGAGTTCGGAGGAGGCTTTTCTTAAGTTGCCACAAAGTCTGGGCCACACTGCAAAGAGCCGATTTGCCTGTTATATAGAGCCCCCTTTCCCTGCTTGGAATCATCTCAACTCTGATGCTCCTGCGGGGACCTGGGCTCGGTCCGGGGCTTCTGCATCCTTTTAACTGAGACCCTGGAAGCCAAGGTGCCAAGTGAGCTGAAGAGGCCCGAGCCCCTGTCCCTGTCCCTGGTCTTAGGCACTTCTCTCCCTTCTCCCTTCTCCAAAACCAAGTCATTTAGGGCGAAAAACTAGGGTTCTGATTAGTTTCAAAGAAGAAGGATGTTAGCAAGAGGCCGGGGTGCCTCAGTGCCGGAGCTCCCGCAAAGGTTAGCTCTGAATTCAGGTTAGTGTAGGGCGCGCTCTGCTGGGTCAAAGCAGTCATCAGGAGTGCCCAAGGGCAAGCTGCCCGGGGACTCAGAGTGAATGGGGAGCAGACCGCCGAGTTAGTCAAATAAGCAAGCTAACCCAGCTCATGGGGCATTTTCTGGGGAATGCGCTAACAGACTATGGCTGTCACATACCTTACAACATGAGGTGGTGGAAAATACAGAGTAAAGGTTTGTTGCACCTCTGAGTATCCTGCACTCGCTTCCGGCGTAGGCCAGGGCAGTTCTTTACCCCCCACACACAGCTCGCAGCGAGTCTCACCTGTTCTCTCCCGACCCTGCTGAGGCCACGATCTGTGGGCTCAAGACCCCCAAGATGCCCTCCACAGAGGCAGGGCCTAGCTAGAGGACCTGACGGTGAGGCTGGGGCTCAAACCAGGGATCAGACTCCAAAGAAGGAAGGGCTGGGTGTCGCTAGCTACTTTCCGGCTACCCGCGAATTAAGTTGCCACTTAGCCTTTCCCCATATAGGTGACTGTGGGTCAAGGGCGCCACCGAAAACTGCTAAGGCCATTTCCAGCCACCCGCACTTTATGACGGTAAGAGGCTGAGCCCCAAAACGTGGTGCCCATACAGCCTCACTTCAGGTTTCCCGGGGCAGACGGTGAGGTGCAGGCCAGGTTTAAAGGTCTCTCTAGCAAAGAAGGGGGAGTCCTCTTTTCAGAAAACGCTCACAGTGTGCATTTGGGAGTTAGAGAGGGTCTTCCTAAACTTCCCGCCCCTCCTGTCCCTGTCAGGGCTGCCCGCCCGCCCCCAAATCAAACACACCTTTCTCTATGCAAATGACTCCACAAACTTGGTGGGAACAGGGTAATAGGTGCGAGAGGGGACTAACTAGGTCATCTGAAGTGGAGCCGAAATAACAGCATGGGAAAGGGCTTTTGTAAAGGGATTTTTACACGGTGCTGATGTGCGGGGCGCTGAGGAGATCTGCTTACTTGCTTACTGGCGAACAAGATGCCCGGTCTGGCAGCAGTGGTCAGGGTCAGCTATGTGGGGCGCTGGAGACAGTTTGGTCTCAGCATCCCTGGGCTCAGGGCCCTAGGATTCTGACACGGTCCAGGAACAACAGGTTTCTGAGTCAAATTAGCCACCTGGCTTCTTTAGGCCTGAGCGACCACACTACCAGTCTCTCTCCTCTCCCTCCCCTCTCTATCCCTCTCTACCCCCCTCTTTTGTCCCCCTTCTCCCTCCCTGTTGTAGACAGGTAGCCCCGAAAGCAAGACGTGAGAGTGATGAGCGAGCAATGAGCGGAGCGATCTAGGGGCTACCTCTTCTGGATTTAGGACCCTTGGGGATCAGGGAAACAAGAGGCGAGTCAGAGGGGCATCCGACTCTCAGAAACTAGGGCATGGCTTACTTCCCCCAGGACGGGCCAGGTCAGGGCTAGAACTCCAAGCACAGGGCTCTCTGGGACGGCGGCTCTTCGAGCATGTAAATTCGGTCACGGGATCCAGAACTGGTGAGTGACCCTTGGTGATGACTATCAGGTTTGGCAGTGCCCTTTTCGGGTCTCAAGATGAAGAACTCCGGAGGTTGTTTTGTGGCAGGATCACCCTGGCCACTGCAGCCTCCCTCTTTCTGGAGATTGGGATGTTCCTTCAAAAACAGAGTCAAGGTTTCTGGCCTGGGCCCTTTCTAGTCTTGGATAGGCCTTTATTAGTGGCGATGCTGAGGGACTCATGGCAGTCACACAAACCTGTCCGTTCTTGACGCCCACCTCAGCCGAACCGCGCTCACCGGCTGGGTCCCCTTGGTCTCTAAGGTCACCCCTCCCCCGCAACCACTTGTCTGAAATTTACCAGATTCCAACCTTAAGGCAAGAAAAAAAGTGTTTCATATACAAACCGATCAGGGTATTTGCAGATAATTGCAAATGTCAAATACTCGGGCGCGATGACGAAGTGCAGAGATTGCCAGGGCCGGAGCTGGGCCCGAAGGGCGGGGGTTTGCTGGGCTGCCCCACCACCTCAATCCTGCCCAGAGGCGGGCCTTGGGGGCGGGGCGGGGGGGTGGGGGAGGCGCTCGCCAGCATCTGCCCACAGTCCAATTAACTAAGATTTGCTTCTTAGAGCTAGCACCAAGGAGTTCGTTCTTATATCCAGTCACAGAGCGCTCTCCCTAGCTGCCTCAGCTAGGGTAGGTGCCCAGGGTGAAGACTGCACCAGATGTGACCGGCCCCTTCACTTCCAGTCCCTAAGCATGAAGTACACAGTCACCAGGTGTCTGGGTCTCAAAGTAAAGGCCCTGCCACCTGGGTCTCCCACGGCTAACCCTACTGTGCTTGTAAGACAAGCAGGAAGGAGACTCATTGGCCACTCTGGTAGCAACAGCTTTCTAGTTCCAGGGTTGGTTTTAAACAGAAATAGAATAAAGTCGGGGGTGGGTAAGACAAAAACCCCAGCCTTTTTTTTTTTTTTTTGCCTTTTTTGTCCCAATAACTAACATGGTTTGAAGAGGCCTTGGCGTACCCCTGGAGGGGATACGCCTTCAGCCTGCCAAAATGGACCCTGCCCGGGTTTCAGCAACAGTCAAAGGGGCAATTCCCTGCAGCTTTTGGTCAAACCTTCCCAGATTCTCTCTTCCATGAACCGCGCTGCGGAAACAATCCCAATGTTTCGGGTTCCTCCAGGAGCAGGGCTAGGGGAGAGGGTGGTAAATACTCTTCCTAGACTTAAAAAGTGCTGGCAATCAGGCATCTCTTGCCCCTGAGGATACCCCGAAGCTGGTGGCCGAGCTGTGATTTTGTGAAGGATGGTTCTGGAATTTCAAGGTGACAAGGAGTAGGTTGTTGGTCAGGAGGCTGGAGTAGGTGGGAGAGGAACAGCAGAGGAGGTTCACCACTTACACTGATATCTATCCAACTGCACACCAGGCTCTTGGGTACAACTCTGCAGGGGAGGAGAGTTAGCCCAGTTCTTCACCTGGCCCTCACCTTTCCTTTTGAGAACAGAAGACTTCAGGGTGGAAAAGGAAAGACAGAGAACGTGCCTGCATGGCCGCCTCCCTAAAATGTTGCATTCCAGTTTCTGGGGACACACTAGAAAGCCTTCCAGGGCTGGAGTGGAGGACCTAAGAATTGAAAGGAGGGAAGGCATATCTTAAGGATTGTAGAGAGGCCTGCACCCGGTGAGGGGGGCAGAAGCGGCGGGTCGAAGGCCTTGGGATGCAGAGCTATCCAACATTTGAAAAAGTCGCATCTGGCCCCCCGGAAGTCCGGTACCAGGTCCTTAGCCAACAGCCACCAGGAGCGCTCTGAGCATCCAGCCCTTCACACGCCTAACCCTTCCGGAAGGCATCGATCTGGCCTGAAATCCTGACTTGAGGTTCCTTGGAAGTCAAAGAGCAACTTGTCTACAGGGAATCCGCCCAGGTCCAGGGAAGTGGCGCAGGACGACAGCCAAGGTTTTTGAGAGCCTGGGCGGCCAGCGGCGCCGCAAGTGTAGGATGTGATTCTATTTGACTTTCTAAATCAAAGCGCATTGATTGGCGCCTAAAGAGTTCACGGCACATAACTGTCTTAATTAAACCTGCTGTAAACAGACAAATCACTTCTTGCTCTTGCACAGAGAATTTGGGGAGATGGCAGAGGGTCTGGCAGAGACTGGGCTTGAGGGATGCGCTTTTAAAAACACACACACAAATGAGGCAAAACCAGAAAAAGAACAAAAGTGAATTTTCCACATCCCCGGAAAAGAGATGAACTGAAACAAAAACTCAGGATAGCAGGGAGTTTTGAGGGGCAGCCAGGATTCCCTCTGCAATGAGTCTGGACGCAAGTCCGCAAGTCCGGAGGTCAGAACCAGCAGGGGAAAGGCAGGAAGGTTGAAGAGACTGAGGCGGCAGGTTAGCCAGACTGGGCCCTGAACTTTTCTCTTAACCTGCCATTTCCTCAGATCCCCACAACACTGAGGGGGTACCTCCTTCCTCAACGTGGCCACTGTGGAGAACAAAGATAACTCGCAAAGAGCGAGTGGGTGCCTGAGAAGATGAGACTACCGAAGGTGATGTCTGTTGGCAGGAGCCCGGTAAAGGGTGGGTGGAAGGGCAAGGTGTTTGCCAGTAACCCTCTTTGAGAGCCAGGAGAAGAGGTGCTTGGTCACTAGAGCTTCAGGGTACACTGGTGTTGGCTGGAGCTGAGCATCAGTGGCTGGGGGAATCTTCAAAAGGGTGAGAAGGGCCGAGGACCCCGTGTTGGTGTTGCTGGCCTTTGGGATAAGGAGGGTAGAATCTGCCAAGGTCAGCGGGGTGCCTTTTCCGCCAGGACCTTGAAAAGGGATGGGTCTATCTCGGAATAACCTCAAGCCCTCCATAAGTTACCTGGCCTGGACAACCCTCCACAGACTTCAGGTCTCCCAGCCTAAAACCACTGGAACAAGAAAGTCTGTCAATTTCCTAGCTAACCGCGGAAAAGAAAAATTTCCCCAGTACAGTGAAAATACAGGAGATACGTTTGCACAGGTTTGGGTATGCTTCTGGTAACTTCAGGAGTGAGCCCATTGTCCCTGGAAAACTTGTACAATACTTCTTTTCTCTGTCTTCTTTGGTATCGGAGCCCAGTAATATCGCGGAGCCCAGTAATATCGCGAAGCCCAAACGGCTCTTCATTTCCTTAGGCTGGCGTCTGTAGACAGTAACTATTGCTGTCCTTGAGGGAGAATTTAACTTCAGGTAAATTATAGCACAACACATTTCTAAGTTTTTTTTTTTAAAAAAAATCCGTTTTTAACCTCCACGTGAAAAAGAAGAAAAACAAAACAAACAAGACCCACATGCTAGGTGAAAACCGTTCTTAGATTGTGTTTAGTTTCCAAGATTTTTGTATAGGTGGATACAACCCCAAAGACACTATTTAACTGGCTAAAAGCAATTCTTGTATATGGAGAAAAAAAAAATCTTCTCTACTTTAAAAAAAATCAAGGTTCAATTCACAGATGGAAAATATCTACTTTTGAGAAAACATGCGTAAAATAGAAGTAAAAATAAAAATTTAAATTGTGGAATGGTATAGAATTTCGGCTAAAACCAAGTTCTCACTAAAACCTAAGAGTCCGAATGCAGTTAAAATTAGTTAAAAGGGAAAGCGTGCAGCCCCCCCATCACATAAAATGGAAAAGTCTTTAAGACCCTTCCCTCTCTTCTATTTTTCTCTTCCTAAACAAGAACCGTCCACCTTTTAAAATGCTCCGCTGCCGAGCGCGATCCTGTTTATTCTGTATGCAGAGGACTTTGAAAACAAACAACTTTTCCACACTCACAGCCACTAACACCAAACGTAGTCGCCCGTTTTTTTTGAAAACGGGGAGGAGAGAGAGAGAGAGAGAGAGAGAGAGAGAGAGAGAGAGAGAAGAGCTTAGGTAACCAACAAGCCCAATTACTAAGCTTTATTGATACTAACAGGAAAAGTTCCCCCTCGTAAAATTTCTCCGAGGTTATTAGTTATTTAAATCAGCCCGGGGCTGGACCTGCGGCTCCTAGGGCACCTTCCTTGGCTCCTGGAGGTGAGCAGCCTACTTCGGCGCCGCGCTGACCCTACCACTTCCCACTAGGGACGGGGCCGGAGGGGCGAAAGCAAGCGCAGATTGCTGAGGTGAGCCACTTGACTAGGGGTGCCAGGCTTGGCAAGGCCGGATGGTCATGGGTACCAGGCTTCAGAAACGAATCAGTCACCACCGCTGTGGAGGCTGTGGGAAAGCAGGCCAAGTGGTCACGGAGAGCCTCAATTCAACCCTCCCGACTGCAATGGTCTTATCTCTTGGGTGGCGCTGGTCACCACTGGTCCCAAAGACCCGGATCTGGCCCGGCATGGCACCCGCCGGTTCCGGGGTCCAGGGCAGGCTCCTGTTATAATTGAGGTGGGCTCTAGGTGGATTTACATCTTTCTGGGTGAGCTATTGCCAGAATAGCCAGTTCCACCGTCTGTGTGTGTTTGTGTACGTGTGTAACTGAGCGGGTGGGTAGGGGTGGGTAGGGAATTGAATTTATGAAGACAACAGCAACCACAAAATACCTCTTCCTAGCAAAGTCCTCTAAGCAATTCATGGAGGCTCTCACGTCTTGTTGTAACTTCAGAAAGGTGCCAGGTGACCTGATGGCCACCTCTGCCGGGCTTGCCCTTCTCACCACAGGAGGGAAAGTGAAGAGGACTGAGTCCCGGGGAGGACGGTGGAGTCTCAGCCAGAACTTTAGTCCGGAAATCAAGCCTTAAAGGGCTAAGTTGGTGTCTGGGGGACATCGTGCAACCCTGGGGAAAGCGAAAGCCCTAACCATGGACGCTCTCCAGGTCCCCTAACAGGATACACCTACTGCGCGGCTTATCCGTGGTTCCAATAAGAGCCCTGGACGCTGCCTGCTAGCTGTCTCTGCTTTTCTGGGCGCCTCAAGCTTAGCTCGGGCCCGAGTACCAGTGTGCCCCGGCGACTGCGCTGTCCTGGATCGTCTGGCATCCAAAGGCCTGTGCTCTCCAGCCCTGGACCAAGGATAGCGCTGGTCGGTCGGCCAGGAAATAGGAAGGAAGGAAGGTTTAATGATATGCCTTGAGGTTTTATATTTGGGTGTAGTTTTCATTACCAGAGGTTGGGGGCAACTGCAGGCAGGGAGGTTTGGCTTGCCGGTCGCATCTTGGTGTTGGGTGGTCTGATGGTTCCCCAGCCCGGGGACCGCACCCGCTCCGCGCCTCTTTAACCTGAGGATTCTCGGCGCTGCGCAGCCCACGCGGTGGCGCTGTAGGGAGCCGTCGCCTTCACTCGGGGCGGGGACCCCTGGCTGTGACCCGGTCTTGGAGGTGGAGGGACCCTTGACAACCAGCCTTGGCCTCTAGTTCTCCGCTTTGGGACGGGATTCCTCGGCCTCCGTTGGTGTTTCCCCAAGGAAAATAGCGCAGTCCGCGCGTAGCCCCAAGACGGGGACCAGTGGCCGCGGCGGTTCCTTTGGCCTTTTCTCCCTCCTCCTGCTTTGTTAATTTTCATCATTTATGGTAGAGTTCTACACTGAGGTTACGTTAGCGGGGCGGTCGTATGCTCGTTGCGCCGCTGCGGAAGGAAAACCACCCTTTAAGACACTGAAAAAGAACGTCGGATCCCGGGAGCCCTGGCGTGGAGGGAAAGCGTCCAGAGGTGCAGCCTTCCAGGACTCTTCCCACCCATCCGGTGACCACGAACCTGACATCAAACCTTCGCCCAAGAACTCTCCTAGCTCTAAACCCCGTCACCCACCTTCTAGGAAGCAGAGCCCACAACAGACGCTCAGCTCTGTCTCCTAGGACCTCAGGTGTCAGGAAGCCAAAGAGATTCCCAGCCACAGTTCGCCGAGCCACCCCGGAGACTCTGTCCCTTTGCGCTTTGGTGCAGTGGGTTACCCTGAACTCCAATTCCCAGACACTTTGGCAGCTTGGCTCCCAGGACTAGTGTCCCACCACCCTTTCCCAAGACGGGGCATCCTCCGGCCGGTCTCACCTCCAGACCAGGCCTCAGTGGCGCGTCCCTCTGAGGTCCTTGGAAGAATCCCACCGCACCGCCCACTCCTAGGCCCCTAGAGAGTCCTTTTTAATCTTTGCCTGGCGCGGGTTGATCTCTGATGCCAAGGAGGAAGCCGGGTGATAACGAAGTAAGTGTTCCCTGGCCCTGCACTCCGGGCAGTCCCCAGGGTAGTCTGAGAAAGGGCTTAAGGCACCCTTAGTGGACTTGGCCTTCTTTCCGGGGCTCATCCTGGTTCCCCGGCACCCCGGGGCCTTCGATCCCTTGTCCACTTGACTCTCTGGATTTGACATCTAAACGCAGTGGTCTCCTAACTCTCCACGGACAGACCGAAACGGAAATTGTCTTCAGACATGACATGGGCATCCTTAGAAAGAAATGAATGATCCCCCGCCAAACCCCATCTCTACTAGAGAAACATTTGGCCTGTTTTTGGTTCCTAGAAGCCGTGGCCCGCCAGCTAAGGCTTTCTTAAGGTGGCCATTTCCAGGAAGGTTTAAATGCGTGTCCTAGAGTGGAAAGAAAAAAAATCGGACCAAACTTTCAGTGCTCTGGAAGAGGTAGCCTGCCTCTGGAAAGGCTTCTTTGCCTGGGTGACCAAACTTGAGAACCAGAGAGGCCAAGGGAATGCCGGACCTTTAGGGCCCGAAGCCTGAAAGCAGAAGTGCGGAGAGCTTGGCACTCTACGTCCTACCAGGGCAGTCGGGCCTAGGTGGCCCACAGCCAGAATACCACCGAAGGTTGACTTGGGCTGAACGCCTGGCAAGCCAAAACCTCAGAGGAACCAAGCAACACCGTCATTAAAAGTGCAGGCCTTAAGAGGACTTAGGCCTGGGAAGAAAGAAAAACAGCCGCGAAAGAAAAACTATGAGCCTTAAATCGGAGCCTAGGAAGTCCCATTGCTTTTTTGTTGTTGTTGTTGCTTGAGAGAAATAGATAAATAAAAACAACGGAGAGGTTGTGAAAGAGGAGACCTTTGGCTACATAAGGGGAAAAATTAGGGCTAGAAGCACCCTAGAAAAGTCTCTGTGGATCCCCCTCAAAAAATGTAGGTCGGAAGCAAACCAAAGAAACATATCCCACCCCCAACTTCGCATTCTGGGGGGGGGGAGGGGGACAGTTTCCTAATCGGGTGTGTGAGTAGGGGAGCGAGCAGGAGTTTTGGATTATTAATTTAAAAAGACGAATGCACTTATACCATTTTTAAAAAGGGTGATTTGTTTCAAAAAATGTTTGGAGCCAAACCGTCATGGGGAATACAAAATGAAACCAAACCGTTTTTTTTTAAACATCATCAAACATATTTATTTAGTTTTGAAAATGAAAATCGTAACAAAAGGTTTCAAAGAGTTCTTTAAAATCTATCTTATTGTAGAAATTAGAAGTGTTTGAAATAATTAGTTGAAATGGGGTTAGTAACAAAGCTGGGCTGGGCAAAGCATGTGTAACTTGAAACAGAAAAGGCCTTTATTAGGGACAAAACTAAAGGGAAACTTCACACTGGGCACACTTGGCAAAACTTTCCAGAATTCTCCTTTTGCGAAATTTGAAAAATGAAATTTGAAAATTGAAAAATGCTCTACTAAAAATAAGTCTGCCAACATCCAAAGTTCAGTTTTGGTAATGACATCGAATTGGACGTTTTTATGTATTTTAAATGTAACTTGTTTATTTTTTGAAATGTAATTCTAAATAACTTAGACATTTTTTTGTTCCAAATGGCAGATCTTCTTTTCATTATCAAAAATAGACAAGAGAAATGATGAGTTTGAAAGGGTGGTGAACCTAAGCCACAATGCACATTTAATTGTACTTAATTGTATAGTTTATTTAAGTAGACTTTCTAGGGGGTTTTTAATAATTTAGAATCAATAGTTCCCTTCAAAGAATAATAAAATATTTACTCTTTATAAAATATTAACTGATTAACAATACTGCCATATAAGAGTGCGTAGTAGCCGAAGTCCTTAATCACGCTGTTGACAGGAGCCTGGGAGGTTAGCGAAGCGATCCTTAGGAAAACGCAAAGGAAGATTTTTCCGACTGTGGTTTTTATAAAATAGCTCATTAATGACTTGGGGTAGAACCGTTCCAACCATTCGCATCATCAGATATAATAATACTGACGAATCAGACAAAAAAGATCCCCACTAAACGGTTTGCATTTTTTTCCAGGAGTACTGAAGTCCTAATATCATCAATTCTTCTTATTTCGCGGTCATTGGGCTGGAGGTGGATTCTGCAGTTCTAACATCAAGGTAAGAAAGGAAATGGGGGAACTTATTGTTGTTAATATATAAATAAGATATACGCAATCCTCATCTTAAAAACGGGCTAAGTTTGACAGTGATAATTAACTTTTTGAAACTCCCCTTTCTCATTTAGATATGCTATTACAGATTTTTATTTTTTTTTTAAGCTTGTCGATCAAACTTACAGTTTCTTTCTTTCTTTGCTTCCAAAACTCCTTTAGCTACCTTCATGGGGCTGATTTACTCGACCTATTTTGCTTTGACGGGCTTCGAGTTTTCTCTAGCCCCTTCAGCTGGGCTGGTTGTTGGGGGTCGGAATTTGGGGGGGGGGGAGAAAAAAACAGGGCGAAGAATAAGCCTTCCTAAAACTGCGGTGGCTCCGCGGAGTATTGCTACCCTGCTGGCCTCTCTCTGCTTGGCTCAGCTCCCCAGTCGCCTGGGGCTTCTGCTGAAGTTGGTGGGCCGCTCCTCGGAGTAGGGCTCGCCGAGTTCTGGGCACCCAGATCTAGGCCAGGGACAGGTTTCGTTTTGGGGACCCTTCGGCTTTTAGAAGCCCTCAGTCCTCGCTGGCAGTGAGCCTGGGGCCCTTGGGGCTTTGGGGGTGTTAGGGGTGGGGGGAGGGAGGTGACAGAGCGACTGGACGGCCGCCTAGGGCTCCAGCTCGACCCGCAGAAGCCACCTCCACCGGCCCTTCTCAAGGCCGGGATTTCGAGGTTCGCCCCGAGCGCGTTTCCCGAAACCGAATTTAGTTTGGCCCTCTGGCGCCGCCGTACAGCCGACGCTTCTTAAGGGGGACTAGTGGCTCTGGCAACCCGTGGTAGCGGAGTCCTTGGGGTCCTGGGGAAACGGGAGGGAGCCCGGTGCCCAGCATGGCCGGGAGGCGCCGCCGCTTCCCGGGGCTCTCGGAGCCCCACGGCCGGAGAGGACCGACTGCTATTTCCTTCCCCGGAGGTCCCCGCGGCTGACGGGCGCCCCGACGCTGCGGGCACCAAGCCGGGGCCGCGGCCCCTGCCCACGTGCTTATTCTTAAGGAGGTCCGCGCCCCAGCCGGGCGGCCGAGACAAAAGCGCGGCCGCGAGCCGGGTCCAGGCGGACTGTGCTCGCGCCACCTTAAAGGAGCCCCGCGGCGGGAGCAGGGAGGCCGGGGCCGCGGGAGTCGGCAAAAGTTTGCAGCCTCCTCAACCCCTGAGGAACCGGCTAGGGGCGCGTCGGCGTGGCCTCGCTCGTGGGGTGGACGGGCTGGGTCCCCGCGGCTCGGCTCCGCTCGCTCCCGCATTCAGTGGTCTTTGCAAGACCCCAATGCCGCAACCCGAGGGTTCGCAGCCCTCGCCGGGCACCGCGTCCCCGGCCTCCCGGGCGGCCCAAGCTGTGCTGCTCGCAAGCAACGTCGCCCGCGTGGCGAGAGTGGCAGGGATGCGTCCCGCCCTGCGCCCACCGAGCGAGCGTGCGTGGGAGCGAGCGAGCGAGAAAGCGACCCTCTCTCCGGTGCCACCCACGGCCCGGCGGGCGGTGGCTCGCTCCGGGCGTTCGGGACACCCGGGCTATTGTTTCGGACCCGCGGCGGCGCCCGACCCGAGAGGGACAAGCGGCCTTCCCCACGCGCGGCCGGGAGCGCAGCGGGCCGGGCCGGTCGGCACGGAGCTGATGGGGACCTCGCCCGCACCGAGAAAAGTTGCTCCGAGGGGCGGAGGCGGTGGGTGGTGGGCGGAGGCGGTGGGTGGGGGAGGCGGTCGCCCTCCTATCTCTCCAAAGTCGAAAGTACTCGGCGGCGCAGTTAGCAGAGCCCCGGAGACGAGGCTGCCGCCGCCGCCGCCGCCGCCGCCTCCCGCGCGCCAGTCTGCGCCTCTGCGGCGAGCCGCGACACCGAGCGCCCGCCTAGTCGTCGCAGCCTGCGCGCCGGGACGAGTGCGCCTCGGGGCTGGGCGAGGCGGCTGCTCCCTGGACTTGCCACAAGGAGGAGGACCAGACCCTGGGCCCTGGCGTTCGTCAGCGCCCGGACGCACCCATCCGCCGGCCGTGGCCACCGCCTCGCGCCGCACTCAGTCCTCAGCCATCCGTCCTTCGTCGCCCGGTGCAGGAGGTCCTTGCCACCCCGCTCCCACCGCCGACTCTCCCCTTCCTCCTCCTTTCTCCCTGCCTCCCACCCCCTTGCCTATCCCTATGCCTCCTCCGCAGCCCGGCTCGTTGGGTCGCCGCGCTCACAGCGATTGATTGATTGATGTTTAATTTCCTGCCAGGCGGGGCCCCCCTCCCCCCGCAACCTCCCCAGCCCTCCTCCCCGCCCCCCACTCCCCTCCTTCATTGCGGTGGACCAGTCTGGCTTGGGTTTAGATCCGTCCCCCCCATTCCCATCCCGAAATAACCCAGAGACTTCCCCTACCCCCACCCCAAATTATTATTTTGAAGGCGCTAGATCTGGGGACCGAAAGGGGGAGGGGGAGAAATCGGAAACCGAGGACAACCCAAAAGGACTCACTTTGCCTGATGACTCAACGCAACTAATAATCATCTCCCTCTCAGTGTGTCTCTCTCTGCGGCTTGTCAGTGAGTCCGGCTCTGGCTTCTGGCAGAGGCGGCCGCGAGGGGAGAGGTTGGAGGTGACAGCTTGGGCGGCCGCGGCGTTTTCTCTGGAGCGCGGTCCGGGGTCTCCGCGCCTCCTCCGCTCTTGGTGGCACGGTCACCGCGGCTCCGGCCGCGCCTCCTCTGGAGCTAGCGGCGGGTAGGAGCCGGCAAGCCCGCGGCAGCCTCCCAGTCCTCAGCCCTTTCTCTCCAGAACCGGTCTCCTTCCCGAAGGTGTGAAAGGCTCATTCAGCCCCCTCTCTCCCCCCCCTCCCCCGCCGTCCCCTCCCCCGCTCGCTCGGGTGCCCCTTAGGAGGAGTCCTCCTTCCCCTCTCCTCCTCCTCCTTCATCCCCCCCCCCACCCCCCATCATCATAACAACCATCTCCGAACAGAAGACACCCTGACCCAGGACCTTAAACGCTAGGACCCGGGGAAGAGGAAAAGGAAAGGGGAAGGAGGAAAAGAGAAAGGAAGACTAGGACAATCCTACAGATCACCAGAAACTTTCCACCCTGGATTCTCTACTTTTGCTCCATGGACAGAGCCCCAGCCAGCCAAGTTTCAGACAGACCGTGAGCAGTAAGTACGCTGGGCGAGGGCTCCCGCGCGGCTCGGAGTTCGGGAAGCCTGGGGCGCGCTCCCTTCCCCGGCTGTCCCCGGTTGTCCCCAGGCTCCGGCTCTGGCTCTCACGCTCCCAGGCGAAGCTGGGAGCTGCGGTGGAAGCCTCTCTCGCTACCCCTCCGCGCACTCCCTACCTCTCTCGCCTCCTTCCTTTCCCCACTCGGTCACCCCCCACCTCGTCTCTTCCACCCGAGGCGGCTAGGCTTCTCCCGCGTTCAAAGCTCCCTGGAGGCTTCCGAGCGCCCCAGGTGTATTCGGGGGTTCCTCTCGCGGGTGTCAGTGACATTTCGGGCGCCGGTTCATCAGGTGTTTTTCCCTTCTTCCGGGTCACTCCTCCAAAATTCAGGAGTGCGGGGGAACTGCGTGTAGCGTTGCCTGCTTGCTTAAGGACCCCGAGGAAAACTTCCCAGATTTAGAAATTGGGGTTAATGAGGGCTGCTCCTGCACCCAAGATTCTAAATTTCTTTTTTTTTATGTTTTATGCTTATTTGCTTTTTACAAAAGCACTCGGGAACAGATGAAGATAAGAATGCTCCGTAATAATAATAATTGTAATCTTGCGATGGAGGAGAGCCTCCAAAAACCTCGAAGTGTTTGGGATGCTCGTTCCCGTGGATTATAGTTAATTTTTTTTGTGCAAAGGTGTGTGTGTGTGTGTGTGTGTGTGTGTGTACGTGTGTGTACACGAGTGTACTCGTGTACTTGATCCAAAAGGTAAAAAGCGGGGATTCCATGGATCCGTTGATCAAGTCTTTGGCTCCTGCCTGGCCTTTCATAGCACATTTATCAAGCAATTAATTTGCTTAAGGATCCGTGTCTGTCCTGGCTCCCTCCCAGGTCGGGTGGGGACCTCTTGCTCTGAAGTACTCTCATTTCGAAACCCCGACCCCCACCCTGTGGAGAGGGCGGGGGTGGGGTGGGGGCTCTCCATCAGAGAAGGGCTAACGAGGCGCTGCCCGCTATGAATGGGGGAGCATTGCTAAGTGCTGTGAGCTCCTTCGACTCTGTCCACGACACCGAGGACTAACTCTTGGGACCTGAGGTCTCAGTACCTCAAGTCCTGGGCAGCTTTGGGGCCTCCAGTGTTAAGGTTGGGACCCGCTATCCTGGGACCCTTTGGGACCCTTATGAAGCGTGGGAGGAAGTTTGTGTGGCTGCGGTGTAGCGCTCTGCCACTGGCCTGATCGTCTATCACGTGTGTGAGCGGTTTTCCCTCTTTTTTTTTCCCTCCCCCTTCCCTCCCCTCCGCCCCCTCCCTAGGTCCCAGCGCGTTTTATTGCGACCTGCCGGTGGGAACTTTGTCTCCAAATCGGAGCAGCATGGAGCGGCGGAGCGAGAGCCCGTGTCTGCGGGACAGCCCCGACCGAAGGAGCGGCAGCCCCGACGTCAAGGGGCCTCCCCCGGTGAAGGTGGCCCGGCTGGAGCAGAACGGCAGCCCCATGGGAGCCCGCGGGAGGCCCAACGGCGCCGTGGCCAAGGCCGTGGGAGGTAACAGCCCGGAGCTGGGAGGTGCGCGCAGCCGGAGGCCCAGTGATAATGGCCTGGGTGTCAGGGTTCAGGTTGATTAGGCGCTCTTTCAGTGTAGGATTACAGGAAGTCAAATCCAGGTTGCCAAATAATGCCCTGCTTGCCTGTCTTGCAACTGGTAGTAGCTTCATCTCGAGTTATAAGAAGAAAGTGGTTTACCCAGAGGGTGGCATTTTTTGGGCACTTTGCCACCGTGTGCCGAGGTGTTGGCAGGTCTGTGTCACAGCCAGCTAACTGTTTCTAGATTTTCCTAGAGAGCTCTTGCGTGTTTAACTCCTTTGCCTTGCCTAGGAAAGGTTCTAGGGCTGGAGCTTCTAAGCCTTGATTTTAGTGGGGCATAGAGGGAGGATCAGGCTAGAACAGGGGCAATGTTTTTTTGTTTGTTTGTTTGTTTTTTTCCTGTAGCCAGGACAGGGCTGAGGGACGAATAAGTTCTATGAAAAAGGAAGAATCACCGTGAATCCATTATGTTCTTCTTAGCGGATTTGATGCTAAAGTTGCCTGCGGAGTTGAGACACGGGCGGTTTTTTTTTTTTAACTTTGTTAGGATTTAGAGAATTGGTCGAAAAATAGCAAGCAGCTTCATTTGCTGCCTGCTGCTTCCCTACCCAAGATTTAAATATTACTTAAAGATAATCTTTTGATGTTTTCATTACTTCTGCAAATACTTTATTTAAAACTGGTTAGTGAGGAATCTCAGAAAACTAGATCAGAGAAAGATTTGAGCACTGAACTATTTTCTGGGTTGCAGGCCTGTCCACTAGCTGTCTGTTAAATAGGAAATGTACAATTTTACATGCCATTCAGACTTTTTTGTTTGGGATAAATCATTCCTTTAATTTTATCATGCCCGAGATTCCCCTTCACCCTAGACATTTTCAGCAGCAACATGTTTAATGTAATTCTTTATGTTGACCAGCATAAAATGATACAACTTTATGGTAAAGTTTGGTGATAAGGTCCCACCCCTGTGTCTGCGGTGTACATAGAATTTTGGAGTAGACACTTAGCTTGAAACATCTCCATGCACCTAATAAGATGACACTTGTCTGTTTTTAATTATTTACTATTTTTCTTTGTGGTAGACGTTAAGGATGGCTCGCCTTAAATCTTTGAATGGGCCATTTCTCTTGAGAAGGAGTCTTCCTCTCAATTTTTAAAGTTTTGACAACATGATTTGGTTTCTGTATAGTCTATCTAGAGATATGAAAATATGCTTTCAGTTTGACAAAAAAAAAGGAAGAAGGGAAGGAAGAGAGAGAGAGAGAGAGAGAGAGACACCACTTTTCAACGTGGGGTTTCTGAGTGCCTGTCCTAAGACTGGAGCAATGACTTTAGCCTTGCTGGATGTATATGTACCTATGTGCACATCACAGATATGGTAGGAACCAAGCTTGGGCTGCTGTATGTGCTGCTAATGTCTGGTGAAAACAGCTTTGGAAATCCTCGGAGAAAGTGTATTCTGAAAGTCACTTTTTATGTAAGAAAAATCTTAGACCTAACATTTCTGTCTCTGTTACTTCACTGCCCACTCTGAGCTCTATGAGGTCCCTCCACAGTTTGGAATGTAAACTGTTAGAAATTGTGCTGCCCTTCTGCGATGTTTTCTTCGTGTCCTATTGGACACTGTGAGAGGAACTGCTTCTGTCTGCTGACCAGGGCACCTTTAGTGTGGAATGGTAGTCCTTTTTGCAAATTTTCTGAAATTATACTTGAATTTGTCTACAGGCTCTAAATTTGATAGACACTAAAATTTACTGCCTTTATGAAGAATAGTAGATTTATTTCAATCGACATCTCCGGTCACCATCTTGGAGGCTCCATTTTATTTAGAAACAGTGAGGATCCTATTAGAGGTCTCTCAAGCTGGAAGTGAGATGACATTTACTGCAATAAACACTGTTTGCAGTACTTAATAGTAAGCGTGTATATGGTGTCTTTGTGTACGGTGGACTTTTAAATATGCTCTTAAAGCTCAGTTCTCTATGGCAATATAGATTCTTTGGAAATAAACTAATTTAGAGATTCAAAATATCACAACTTGGAATATGAAATTTTGGAGTGAGAAGGTTTTGACTGAGCATTAATAATGATTTTGTGAGGTCCAGCTGACAGAGTTTCCACAGGTATTCTAAGATGTTGTCGGTTTTATCTGTATAACCTCTAACCATGTAGATATCACGTAATCTTCGTGATAGGCTGGCTGAAAGTCAAGACTTCTACAAATGTGCATCCTGAATTTAAGAGATGTTCAAATTATATTTCTAGTTAGAAATATTCCCTAATTGAAACTTTTCTCTTTTAACGTAGGATAAATATAAAATAGATCGTATTTCCACCATTCTACCTCTTTTGTTGAATTTTCCTCATAAAGCAAACACAGATAACCACAAAAATACTTATAGCTGAGTCATTTATTATCATTTTGGGGTCTGTTGCACTCTTTCCACGCCAGGAGAATGGACATAACGCTCTCAGAGCTCAGTCCTTGGGGGTGCATGCCCGTTTTTCTTGAGTTCTTCCTGAAAATCGTTCTCATAGCAATGAGGGAAATCATTATGTTTATTGGTTGCTCTGTAAAACAGCAATTTATCCCACCGGTTTTGATGAGCAGGGAGAGAGACATGCTTTTCGCTGGCTGCAAGAGACAATTCTGTTGCTGTTCTCCTTCTTAAGGAGAGGGAGCTTGATAGGATTTTTGGCGAGACTTAGATAATTCATAAAAAGGTGGGAACTGAACGGTCTCGCAGGTTTGAGCCGGTGGCAGTGGTGTGTGTTCCTTCCGAGTCTCCCGAGTTGTCTTCTGAGAGGAAACTTAGGCTGACCCAGATCCTTGTTTACAATGTGGCCAGCCATAGACGCCCATCAACAACTACACCGGTTTTTGCTTTGTCTTCTCCATCTCCCCTAGTGTATTTCTGCTGCTTGTTGATGTTGTGTTTTTCAAGGCATGTGTATAGATGCAAGTGCCCAGCTGTATCTGACAGTCGGCTTTTGTCGAAGGTCCTCAGGGGGAAGAAAAAAAAAAGGCTAATATCTCTTTAAAAAACATATGAAGGCTGAGAGAGAGAGAGTTTAGACAGGCAAGAGCCCTGTGGTGTTGACAGCTTTATATTCCTGCTGGGTGACATTCACTTACTAGAACTGGCGTTCCCTCTCAGCTAGTAATTCACTCCATAAGGATGGGGGGAAAGGATGATGAATGGTGGGGACATTTATATTTGCGCAATTGTTGATTAAAACTTATAGGTCTATTTGAAGACTCAGAAAAGAAGGAGAGGATTAAAGATGAATTAACGGAGGACCAGATGACCCCGAAAACAGTTCTGCTGTGGGGAACCTACAACCCAAAAATGAAAGTGGGACCCAGGGAAGGTTGCAGAGGAGGCCAGGCCTCTGGCCTTTTCCAGGCCGGTGCCCAGCTCATTGTTAGCAGGAACATTTTCACTTTTTGGGGTTTGGCTTCAAGAAGAACTTCCAGACAGCTTTATTTAAGCTGAATGAACAGCACTTGGCTATACCAGATGGTGTATTTGCTGATGGGAGGCATTAAACACCAGAAATCTTTTTGGTATTTTTCTTTTTCCTATGATTTTTTTTAATGTTTTTTTTTAAAAAGGGGGTCTTAAGTGTCCTAGATTTTTTGGGGGGGAATGGGTGGGATTTAAACATTGGGAATTTCTTATTGAAATATCTGCTCCTTCTGGGAAAAAATTTATTTTTGAAGAACATTTTACTTAAAAAAAATAACTGGATTTTATTGGAAGACTGCCGGCTGGGGTCACCTGATACAGCAAACCTGCCTGACGTGGATGCTGGCCTCTCTTCCAGGCCTGCTCAAGCACATAGCCGCCTTGTTGCAAGGCGAGGGGAATGCGTTGTTATACAGTGCACACTTGATGCATTGGAGCAGGCGCAGAGATTGCTAGGCAGGACCTCATTGGGAGCCGGGCATCATCTCCCAAGGCAACATTTGGCTCAACCGTCTACACGGGCAGCCTTGCCTTTGCAACGGAGAGTCCAGGACACGTGCACCAGGTCAGGTGTAGACTCGCCATCAGCTGGAGAGGAGCAGTCATCTTGCTCTCTTGAGAGACGGGCCGATGGGAAAGAGCAGAGATATTTATATAATATTGAGATGTATAAGATACTTAGAAATAGAAATTGTCAACACCGGGACACGGGGGGGGGGGGAGAGAAAGAGAGAGAGAAAGAGAGAGAGAGAAAGAGAGAGAGCTCTGTTTCCAAGGACGAATGCCATAAGGTACCCTGGCAGTTGGAGCATATGTTCAGAGGGAGGACTCCGAGCCTCAAGAAAGGCTTCCCTTGCCTAGCCTAGCTACCCCGCTATTACTATTTTAAAGGTTTAAGGTCTTTCAAGAAGAGCGTGAACTTAGGCTCCGGGGTCACCTCGCCGTCTAACGTGGCCTCTGTAGTTCTGCTGAGGTAGAGAAATAGCTCTTCCCTAAAGTGCTTTTAGCCCTTGGCCTGTTATTAAAATAAAGACATACTTGGTTAAAAAAAAATATATCTATGCAATAGAACATACACATTAAAGAGAACATAGGGTATCCGCCCCTCAGCGTCCTGAGTGTAATTTGGTGTTTCAAGTAATTTTCAAAGTTTCATGTTCCATCAGCAGAAACCCCCTGACCATTATATAGTGAAGATCTGTTGCAGTGGCGTGCTCTGTGAGCATGTGTGTGCATGCGTGTGTGTGTGCGTGTGTGTGTGTGCGTGTGTGTGCACGCATGTGTGTGTGTGTCAGTGTGTGTGCACGCACGTGCGTGTGTGCGTGCGTGTGTGTGGGGTTAGTGTGTGCATGCGCGTGTGTGTCTGTGTGTGTGGTGTTCAAACTGCAGAGATGTCCCCTAAGCCTCTGTCTTAGATGACACTGGTGCAGAAAATAAGCCATACCGTCATTTCCTGGAAGTTGTGGCCAGCAGGGTTAGTCTGTGCATCTTAGAAATCCTTCCTTCCTGTACTGACTTCTTTTTCTTTTTTTTTTTTTTAATTCCTCTTTCTCCATGGGAAGAGCAAATAGATTAATGATCGTCGATAAGATCGCTGAGATGATGAATTTGGGTAATCTTAAGGACAAGTCAATCAGTTATTTCAGGCAAAGACTATGGTGATTTTTTTTTTTGGGGGGGGGTACTGCTGTCAGGACAGCCCTGTGACTTGATCAAGGCTTTCCTTTGGTGATTTGAAACACTGTTACTATTGCTGCTGCTGCTGCTGCTGCTGCTTCCGCTTCCTCCCACCTCTCTTTCTTCTGCAAAATAAGAAATCAGTGAGCAGTTTATGCGAATATTTAAGAAGCGTGCTACACCAACAGAGTTAGATATGCTTCGTGCTGTATCATTTTCTCTGGAGACAGCTATCATTTCAGAGTTGTGTTTTGGTTTCTGTGGAGATAAAGTTGATATAGGTTCTTAGCATGAGAACGAATGAGTCCACATTTGGTATATAAGTCCACAGCTTGTTTCGCTTCGGGATGCTCCGTGGCAGGAAGCCTGCCTATCACTAAGATAGTTGCATATTTTTATTTAATAAGTAGGCTGTAAAATAATGCTGGAAGAAGTGTGCAATAGCATAGTAACTTTTACTATGTTCTTCACGCTGACGCTGAGGTACAATGGCATTTTGGAACATATTTAAAGACAGAGCACTTGACAAAAGCTGTATGTGTAACAGTTTGTCAGGGAGAAATGACAAGTGGTAAGTGACAAATGAAATGTTGGCATCATCAGGCTTTATTTTGATAAAAATGTCTCAATTTGCAGTGATATAATCCTGCTTCATATTATTTCGTGAGTGGTAAGAGATGCATCAGGAGAATTTAGATTTTGTGAACGGGAAATTAGCAGCCCAAACTCTCAGCTCAGAAACTTTGGCAGCGTGTCCTACCCCCTGCTCCCCGAGAACAGGAACAGCAGTGAAATGTTGGACCGAACCCATACATTTTAACTCATTATTTTTTTTTTGAAAAAAAAAAGAGGGGGGGTAACTGAAAATGGTTTCAAGTAGGAGACCTTTATGCTGAGCTGAAAAAAAAAATGGAGAAGAGTTTGCCTTTTCGTTTCCTTATTTTCTTTATGGCAGTTTGAAAAGGAGTGATTTCCCTCTTGTCTCTGATTGCCTGCATCTTTCCTCACGCCCAGGCCTCAGGGCTCTTCAGCCTTAATTTAGCGAGCCAGCAAGGTGAGCTGTGGATTTCTCTTATTTCGCGGAAGAGGAGAGGTTTCAAAAGTGTCTGAGTCTTAGAAGCAGATCTTTAAACACAAAGGATCCCTCATCCCACCGCTCGCTCGTGGATGGAGCTGGTGGTGTCTCCAAAGACAGAGTAAATGCCTGAGAGCAGCTGAGGTGTGAGTTAGAACCACAGTCAAGTCAGCCGGGGACTTCCAGAGTTTTGTTTTGTTTTTTGAAGGCACAGGTGGAGCTGCTACGTAGCCCTGTTCACCATTTTCCGAGGAAACCTTCCTCCTTTTAATCCTGTCCAGCAACCCAGTGTGTGGTTTTTTTCCCCTTTATGTGGAGCCCCCATGAGCCTGACCTACCATGGCGTGTCTGTAAAAACCTTCTGTGACATTGGCCATGGTGGCTTCTGCCTGTAACACCAGCCCTCCAGAGGCTGAAGCCAGAGAATTCTGAGTTCCAGAGTAGCCTGGACCGAATGTTGAGTCTGGGCCACACAGCAAGACTGTGGATCTCAACAGTGCTCGGACACAACAGAATATTCCCTGGTGAAGTTTTCAAAATCATGGAACCTAATCCAATATTATATATTATTTTTCACTCAACAGAATTGTTTTATTGATTAATTGCAAATGATTAAAAACTGATAGGTATAATTAGATGCCACCAAAGTCGTCAATAGTTGTCATCTATTTTGTCCCTGGCTGATATTGGTGAAGCTTTACGTAATTGCAGATTAACAAAAGCATGATAAAAAAAGCTGTAAATGCATAAGTATATTTTAGACGTGGCGGTCACGGTCACTGAATTTATGGCGTGTATTTTAAAATGAATATCTAGACCTCTAAAGCCAAAACCAGAAAGTCCCGGAAGGAGGCCGAAGTGTGGCGATGATAGATGGGTATGAAGAGCCTGTGATGAAATCCAGCAGGTTTTGCTCACCTAAAATAATGATAACAGTGAGGAGGCAGATCTAGTGGGCGTTACAATTACAGCTGGGGCGATGCATAGAAAACGCAAAAATCAGCAAAGCCGCCGCAAATCTAACCAAAAAGTGTAAGTTCATGAAGGTGTCGACAATTTAACCCTTGACATACAGCTATCAGTAAGTCATGTCAGCGTAGGGCAGACCTATCCGTTAGCTGTTGCTCCTCTGAGGAAACGCACCTTTCAATTTCACTTGTTTCTGATACTGTTAGTTACCGTATAAGGCAAAATGACTTCTCTTAGCCCCTTGCCTGTTATCACAACAGAGTTCTGCCCTTGCGCAGCTGGGTATTAAGCTGTGGTATTAACACGAAAAGAAAGATTTTTTTTTTTTTTAAAAAAACTAGAGGCAGAAGCTAGCACCACCAGTGGCCGTTTATCAAAGCAAACACATTTTCCAGCCATGTTTGATGCCCACTCGTGGGTTCACGGCTCCACGGGGCTCAGCGCCTGCCTTTGTTTGCATGAAACCTTGTACAGATAGGGGCGAGAGTGGATTCCAGATAAGAGAGTGTTTTCTAAACCCCCCCCCCCCCCCCAAAGTCGGGCAGGCAGTTTGCGGGCATTCTCGGGGATAGCTGGGGCTCCAGCACAGTCCTGGAGCTTTATCCCTCTCTTCCTTCCTTCAGAAGGTCCCTGCTTGGCTCTGGCACAGAACTGGAAGACAAGCATATCAGTCCTGCCCCAACTAATAGTTTGATTCTACGTAAGAAAATCTCTTCTTTGCAGAGAGAGCCGCACGGCTCTGGAGAAATGACCAAAGGCTTACAGTAAAAAAGAAGCCATATTTTGATATTTTTCTGATTATGTCAGCATGAAAATTAAGCATTTCACTGCTTTAGTATTTACACGTACAAAGAAAGCCAAAATTGATATTGCTGATAGCTTATTAGAAAAATGCATTCATATAAAACTCTTAAAATTGCTGTGTTTTGAAACATTATTTGTTTTTTTGGTTAATAGGAAGAAACTTTCTTTTGTCATAATCTGAAGACAGTAACAGAGGCACATGATAAATGTCTCTTTAAGTGTTGTAGTAAAAGAAAATGGCCTGTCTTCTGAGGCAGTAGAGACTTTATGTTGCCTTGGACCCATTTCCAAGCAGTGATCGGAAACAGATTACAATAACAATTATACAGTCAGAAGATGCAATATCCATTTCTACTTTAATTGAGTGAAGGAATAATAAAAACATCATTAAGAAAAATGAGCTGGACCTGTCGCAGAGTGTACAAAGTCTTAGGCTGGTCGGCGAGGCAGGGTCGACCACAGTGCTTCTCGGCTTCTGTGGGGTTTATTAGCCGGGGTCTGCCTTCCCTGGGACGTCCACAGAAAAGCCCGTGGGAGTGCGCCCAGCCACCACAAGCATGGGCCCAGGCACCACAAGCCTGCACTTGGCCTAAGGATATGGCGTTTTCTTGCCTTCTACCTGAGGTGCAAGGGACCCTCTTTTAACCTTTGGAGCTGGATGTCCACAGAGATGACAACTTGTCCTATGTTAGCAAGAGCTAGGGAAGTTCCCCCGAGCTCCTCCTCCCAAAGTTCCCCAGAGTCGAAGCTGAGAAGGTTGAGGCCCACCTACAGCTGTCTTTCTTCTCCCTAGACATGGGGGAGCCTGCACCTCGTCTTCACCCTACCTGCTGTCCCTCAGGTGGCGTGGACTGTCACTTGAACACAGAGCATCCGCCTTCCATTCTCTGTCCTCATTTCTTTCCAAGCAGCTAAGTTTTCTCTCTGGGTTGGGTTTGCTCCTGGGACACCTAACAGTTCTGCAAACCTGGCGATGACAGTGTGGGTAGGGTCGGCAGCCTCTCGTGGCCGAGCCCAGAACGCAAACTCTGAAGCCCCTAGCACAGTTACAGCCCAAGCTTGCGCTCAGGAGACGCACTTAGGACGAACTATTTTTTTTTTTTGACGCGTTGTTGAACATTTTCTTGAGGTCATTACTTGATCAGAGCTTTCTGGGAGCTGCAACATGAAGGATTAAGATTGGTGGTACAGCCTGGGGTGGAGGGTCCAGAAGCCCTGGCCCATCCCGGGGAGCACCCCCTTCAGGGGGGAATTTATATCGAACAGTCTATAAAAGCTTACAGTCGAATGCACCGTAGACTGTTTAGTTAATAGCATCTTCATTAAAGTAGTTGGTGTCAGCGAAGGGTTTTCCGTTTTACACTCACAGAACCTAGCAGTTCTGAGCTTTAAGTGGCTAGGAGTGGTTTTTTTTTTTCTCTCTCTCTCTTTTCTGGGCTTTACAGTTCTAGCCTAAATATTAATTCTGGGTGGAACTTGGCATAGCATCTTTTCACCTCGGAGGGAATTTTTGCTGTACAATAAAAAGTGGCATTTCTTTCATACGAGCCACCTTCTCCAGGTCCCCCCTCTTCTCCAGAGCAAACACCAATGAAGTAGTCAAGGGTTTTAGGGGGTGTCTTTATTTATTTTTTATTTTTTTTAAAGGAACGACTCTTTTTAGGTTAACAAGTTTCCATCAGTTCACATGGTGAACTGTTGCTCTCGGTAATAACAGGAAAGATACATGGAGTTGATAATAGGATGGAAACATTGTTCTTCTCTCTTCCTCACCTGTCCATAAAATTAGGAACGTTCTGGACCCTGACTACCGGTTTAGAAGTTGAGAGTGTTACCTGCGATTCTAACGTTGATGGAGAGAAAAGAAATTTGAATCTCTGTCTGAAATGACTGAAGTCTCCAATCTTTGGGACTTCCACTAAATTCTCAAGATGGCCTTTTCTCTGTGTTAATGCTGTGCTAGGACCGGATTGTCAGGGAATGAAAGGACTTGGCTTCTCTTGATCTGACAGCTAGCAGGCTCCCAGAGTGTCAGTGACGGTGGGTGTGGTCCACGGCAGAGCAGCCCCTCTGGAGACAAAGGTGTGCTGAACAGGGGCATGCAGGGCTGCCGGCCATACTGACGTCCCAAGGCACCTTCAGACAAGTTTCTGTCTCGTAGATTTGGCAGCAAGGTATCGGGAGACTCAGAGCCCCTTGCCGTAGGAACCCAAGGAGAAAAGATTGCTCTTGGGATAGGAAGTCGTTTCATTTTGAAGACCTAGGTAAAGTGAGTTTTCAAGGATAAATAAGGTGATTCTGATTTTTTTTCCCTGCCCCTCTCAAACGAATGTCTATTAAATTTTCAGCAAGACTAACTCCATTTACAGGCTCAGTCTAGAGCAGGTTTGTGCCCTAAGCACATTTTTATGGTTAACTTACATTCTCCACCCCACACTGGAGCTTACCTTAGAAAGGCTGCCAGTGATCATTAGCTCCCAAGGGATTGGGGGAGAAAAAGAACCCCTGGGAGCGATGCACCTTTGGTGAGATCATTAGCATTGTGATTTTTGCCTCCACGGGAAACTGGAGTCAACCCGAATGTCAGGATGACGGTAAACTGTCTGACAGGAAAGAGTGGGATTCCAATTAGCACAGGGTCAGGTATCAATACCTCTCTCTTCTCACACTTCCAGCGGTTAGTGGGGAAACAAGCTGCACAGTAAACCCCTGGGCTCTCCAATAAAAAGATTTATAGCAAAATAATTCTCGGCCTCATAATGGGAACCGTTGTAGGTTTGTGTTTGATATTTGTAAGGCTGAAATACAGTCCATGTACCCAGACTAGGCATTTATTGTAAACAAGCTAACTGCCAAGAGCTTCTCTTCTGTCAAACATCATTATATTGAAGATTGATGTATATCTTGAAAGCAAGGTTGAGGGAGACGATTCTTCTTCACCAAGGAAGGCTTCTGAGATGCGGCTCTCTGCTTCGCTGATAGTAATGGCTCAAGAAGCCACCTTCCTCACGGCCAGCCTTGTGTGTAATAAACACAGATCTGTCTGTCTGTCCTTCTGTTAACAAAATAGAGAGGTGAACTTGCACCCCTGGGAGCTGCTATGTGCTGTATGCGTTTCCACCCATCTTCTGGATCCGCATCCGGCAGCCCTGAGTTTGAGCCAGAATACTTGCTCCTGCCCCTGGCTCTGCTCTAAGCCACCCACAAACCTGCACCTCTGCTTGTGAGCTAACCCCGCACGGGATCCTCGTCTCCTCAATGCTGGGCCCGTCTGCTGGCTCCTTTATGTTATTCTTGTGACTTTAGAGCCATGGAAACTCTAGCCTTGAGTTACAGCACGCTCAGATTCAGTACAAGGCTTCAGAAATGAGAGAACCTATAAATCTAGTAATCTAGGGGAGGCGAAATCTTTTTGAAGCTGAGATGTACGTACCTGGAATTTCCCCAGTTTAACATGCTACCAAAATGTTCCAGGGCTTTTTGCTTGGAAGAAGGCTGGATTTTGTATTTTATTTAGGGCAAGGGCATCTCACTTTTAATTTGGGAAACAAGTCATCTTAGGCTTTAGAGACATTTAGTTAAAAAATACGGAATTGCATTCTTCCTTTGGCTGGGTGGCAGCCTGTGACCGACCGTAGTAAGGATGCAAAGCGCATTTTCAAGCCGAATGTGAGGGTTCATGCTGTAACCCTGCCACAGGAGAGGCAGAGCAGGAGAATCATGCAAGGTTTGTTTGGGGGGTGGGGGATGGGGCTAGCCTGGTCTACCTAGTGAGTACCAGGTTATCCAGGGCTGGGGAATGAAACCATGTCTCAGAAAAGCAAAGTGACGAGAATTTCAGTGGGTGTCACAGGCAGTTGGCTTACACAGTTTCTAGATTATAAAGAGCATGTCTTAGAATCCAAGAGGAGAAAAAAAAATATACCGGTCTTCTGTTTTTACTAAATAATTGCTGTACATCATACAGGTACATGTGTACTTAAAATATCGTGACTGGGAAGTATTCCACCAGACCCTGCTTCCCTGGCTTTGTTAGCTCCACTGAAGTCATAGGAATAATGCCCTCTGTATTGTAGGCAGGAGAGCTCATGGTCCCTCAAGAGACTGAAGGACACACACTTTGATTCTGACTTTGTGGCTCTGCTTTCCTCTTTTCCCTGGCCGTGTGGGCGCTTCCCAGATGCTGGTCCACGAGGGTCTGCTCTCTGGAGTCTGCACCCATTTATTTCATAGTGATGATTTAGTTTACACGTCTGTTAAATATCCATCAATGTTTTGCTATTTGAACCCTGGACATAGTAGGATTTTTTTTTTTTTATGAGGGAGAAACCTTTTTTTTTCTTAATATAAAAACTTTGCTTTTCGGTTTTTTATTCGATAAGAATCTTTCTGCGCTCGTGATTTCCTGTGAGGCTTTGCACCAGTGTTGATCTCAATTTTTAATAATTTTTTTTTTGAGTTACACTCTCCAAAGGAAACACGCGTGTGCCGTGAAATATTCCCACTAGAAATATAGTAGTCTTGTCTTCAGTGAGAGCCAGTACTCGATTCCTTTATTAATTCCTGGCTAGAAAACATCAGCACAGTTAACTACACTGGCAAATTAATCAAAGATTTTTTTTTTTGAAAAAAAATGTTTGAATTAGATAAAATAATATTTAGGCCGAGCTCAAAACCCAAATTAACGAGGCAGATAGTATAAGGACAGTTTTTATTGTCTCCCTTCTCTTGACCTCGGGGACTCTCCCTAGCAAATGGCTTTTGCACACCCATGCTCTGGGAAGAAGCAGAGGTAAATGCCTGTCTTCATGAATGTGTCTGAAAACCTACCCTCTTAGAAACCTACCTGCTGGATAAAATTCCATTTTGACAGAAGACACGAATCCTGACGATATCGAAATATGCTATCATCCCTTTTAATACCCCGTGAATCTTTTGATGGGCACGTTTTCACAAGGATGAAAAGAACGTTTAATTTTTTTTTTAGTTTTGAATTAAGTGTCTTGAAGCAATATGCCACGGGCTTGACCTCTTCTGTAATGTCCAAAGTTAAAGAAGACGCCACAGTCCTCCAGAGTGCAGGACCTGGTGGGATGGCTGACCCACGGCCTCTCCACGCCTGGTACATGGTACATGGTGTGTGCATCAGGCTGAGAGCCACACAGGATCAACCACAATGTGCTGTGTTCATATTCCAGCAACCTGTGCCCACTTGAGGACATGCGTGACCTTGTGGTCTGGCCTGCTTCCTCTGCCCAAGGGAAAGCCAACTCCTGAATCCATTTGTGTCCAGTCTTTTTTCCTAGAAAGCATTCCCCGGTCATCTGATGCTCGCTACAGGGCAGGAGGCCCACAGAGAGGCTGCCAGTCTGACAGCTGGGAAATCTGGGGCCAGGGGGTGAACACTTCACACTGCTTGTTAATAGAGGTGATTAATGTCTAGATGCAGTTAGCGTTTTGGTAAATTGAACCTGCTGTTTGTTTCGAGCACATCGTGGGTCAGGCTTGAGGCGGGGTGTGGCAGAGTGGAGATTTGGCTAAAGGGGGGCTTCTCCCTGAGCCGGCCGCAGGCCAGGTGTTGCTGCCCACCCGGGGATGGCCATGGTGGTCTGCGTTGGTGTAAGCCATTCCTTGTTATCTAGGTACGTTAGTTACCACAGTGTGCCTCTGTGTGTTTGTGAAGTCTCCCTGTCAGACTGCCTTCTGACTTGATCCTGCCCCTGAGTTCATCTGTGAGGTTCAGTGTTAGTGAGACATTTACCCTTGATCCTGCCGACCTCCTTTAGGTGGAGTTGTGATGGCTAACCCTGAGGACCAGCCTGGAAGCAGAGGTAGGGGGATACCACAGTTGGCGCTCCGCCCTGCCATGGCGGGGCTCGCACTGAACCCTGGGGGGAGCCACACCCACCCACCCCTGGCTTACTTTTGCACCTAATTCCTAAGATTAGGGTCAGCTTCAAGGGTTGAGAAAGAATCTGATTTTCACCACAAATAATTCTGAGAGTCAATGATCGCCTGATAATCATTCTTAACCTTTTGTGCTCCCGAATGGCGAGGGTGGGAGATCCATTAAGAGGTTTTATTGTTGAAACTTTACTGCCGGGTTGTCCAACCATGAGTCACTGTGGAGAGGAAATCAGACTATTGTGTTTATGGCTTTCTTCTTCGCCTTGGGTTGTTTCTGCAGAGCTGACAGTAACCCTCCCTCTGGGGACCTTCTAGAATTTGCTGCTCTCCACCTTTGCTTAACGAAACCAACAGCCCAAGGAAAGGAAGAAATGCTGGGTCCTGGGGCACCATCAGGGAGCCCTAGGTTGAGTCCTGAACCCACTCCTCCTTTACCCCTACCACCGATGAAAATTTTATCGCTGTTTTTTGAACACTACCTGACATTTTTCTCCATTAGGCTTATTCGGAAGGAAATGTGATGCTCCGGTCACGTCATGCACACGGATGTCCCTGTCAGTCATAGAGTGTGTGTAGACAGTGGTCCCACAAGACCGCAACCTGCCGTGCTGAGGCAGCCATTTTCGGTTTGTGTGAGCATCTGCCGGAGGTTTACAGAAGGATGAGGGACGCTTTCTTACACTGGCTTGTTAGGGGAAGCATGAGAGTAGAGTGGAGGAGAGGAAGACACTATGGCCATTCATAGCAAACCTTGGAGTTTTTGAAACAAATGTTGAATGGACCGTAGGCCTAGCACAGGCTTGGCTTGCTAAGCGTTCTACCCCAGAGCTGTGTCCCCACTCCTAAAGTATCACAGCTTTTTATCGGTTAATCTCAGAAAATTTCCACATCATCCCCTGAGGGAGCAGGCAGCTGGGTTTGGAATGTGGCTGCCTTAACCTCAGAAAGTCGTACCTGAGAGAGAAGGAAAAGACACCACGCAGGGCCAGGGCAAGGTACTACGGGAGAGACACATTTGGTTAACTTTGAAATTTTGTCTGTGGGCCCAACCAGGAGGTGAAAGATAACTCTAGTTTTGTTTTCTGTTTTTGGTTGTGATTCTTGGCACTCAAATTTTGCTGTTTGTTTTAGGGTAGGAAGAAAAGGATAGGATGTTGTTTCGTTACTCCTGTTCGTTCTCTCTCTCTCTCTCTCTCTCTCTCTCTCTCTCTTTCTCTCTCTCACACACACATACAGAGAGAGAGAGAGAGAGAGAGAGAGAGAGAGAGAGAGAGGATTATACAAGTAAATCCTTTCAATTTTCTAGTAAATTGTAACAGGAAAAAGATGGCCCTTCCTCTCTCCCCAGCCTTGGAAAGCCCTATATTAAGTCCATGTTGGAAATTACTTCCATCTTTCTAGGCTTCCTCCAGGATTTATTTATTATAGAAGCTGTCGAGGTATTTGCTTCAGTTTATATAAAAGCACAGAGCGGCTCCGTCCGCAGCCTTTGTAATCTTCAGTTAGTCCTGGAACCTTCTCAGGTGATAGGACTGGACAGCCTGAAGGCCCCAGGACAAGGAGTGGTCATGTGACTGCCTTCTCTCCTGAAATGGGTGGGCCCTAGGATCCCTGAGGGGGTTGCAAAGCAGTGCTGCTACCACTTGGGACTCAGCTGTCACTCAGTGGGCAGTTCCAGGAATGTGGGTGGACTCTGAAGACAAAGGGACTGGGAGGGAGGGTGGAGTCTGTCCCTTGGCCTTGAGTCTTTTTCTGTCCTGGTTTGTAACCCTGAAGAACAGAGGTTCCTTTTGGAAACTGCTTCAGGCCTAGCGTGGTACCCACGAATGGGAGTCCTCAAAAAACTTACCAAACCAACAGCATAGGCCACTCAGGGGTGTAGCGAGTGGAAAGGGTCGTTGGCTAAAAGGGCATGGTGTCAGATTTTCTGTGGGTGACATTCGGAATAGTATCAAAGAATGTGGGATTTAGATGGGCTGGGTTGATCTAGTCTTCCTTGGTTGCTCTTTTACTGATCATTACAGACTCTTAATTGATTAGAGGAGGTCAATAATAACCCTTTCCTGGGATAAATCTGAGGACAAAGTAAAGGTCTCCTTGCTAGCTAGGCTATGTGATAGGCTGATTCCATCCCTAATGTCGGTGTCAACGTCTCGCCACGAGGATCCTATGTTGTTGGCCTGACTTTCATCTCTCCTCGCTGAGGCTAAACACTCAGAGCTTTGGAGATTATGCTGTCTCCTCTCATTTTGCCCGGGGCCGGGGTGGTAGCACCCCTTGCAGATCGTGAATGGAAAAGGAGGTGGCGTAGCCTTGGTAAGGACATAGCATGTGTAGTGTGAGAAATCAAGTACCGTCCTCTCAGCACAGACGAGAGGCAGTCACACTAGGGAATCTGGGGAGATAAACGAGAGAAGGACTTTTGTTCCAAGGTCACCTAAGACCAAGAAGCCAAAGGAAAGAGCCTCACCTAAGGTGGGCGGGGCAAGAAATGGTCATAGCAATCACACACTTGCCTTCATATTGGTTTGTGGTGGTTTTGCCCTGTGTGAGAGAAGCCATTGTGTGTGTTGGTGTTTGGCTGACTGCTCGCAGCAGCCTTGAGCGACAGAGATATCACACAAGGTGCTTCTGTGATTGCTGACGGCCCCACTTAAAACCAGCTAAAGAAACAGATACCGTTGATTTTAACTGTATTTAATTCCACTTATTCAAATATTATTTCTACATGGAATCCATTTTCTAAAATATTTTACAACGCAATGACTTCTGTTGCTTTCTTGGCGTCAAGCCCTTGAGATCGACTGTATCTTATCCTTACAGCGTGTCTCGATTGAGGAAGAGCCACCCAGGGCTGTACTTTTCACGGTGGGGGCTGTGTTGAATGCGGTCGGTTTTTCTTGTTCGTATCATAAGCCCCATCTAGTGATCATCAGTTCAAATGGTCATTTAGCCATAGGCTCTGCTCAGTTACTGTTAGTGTCATTTTTATTGGAAGAAATACTTTTTAGTGTCGTGAGCATTGCTCAACTGGAAAGTATCAAAGAGATGGTTCTCCTCCCCTCTGTAAAATGGCATCAATACTCATATATTAAACAGAAGCATAGGTAGAGTGTTTGAGAATTGCATCTGAGATGGCCTAGATGTATTGCGTGTGCGCACACACACACACACACACACACACTCATTTCCACTTTAGCTAGGAGAATTTGAGTCTTGAGGAGCTCCAGATAAGTTAAAAACAGTCATTGACATTGTTGAAGAGTCACAGTGGCAGGATTTGACTCAAGGGCCCCCTGCCTTCCACCCCACCTCCCCGCCTGTCTACCCCCCACCACGCCAGGTGTTGGGGCAGAGGCTGTCACCATGGCCTGCTTGATGCACCCACCGTGAAAATGGTCGTCCCGGCATCATAACCAACGGCAACCGTCATAACCAACGGCCACCAGGGAAGCAGCTTTTTCCCTAGTGGAGAGAGCCATGTTTTGTGTCCGGATGAGAGAGGATGGCTTCTCTCCCACTTGCCTGAACTAGTCTTGAGTTTTTAGTGAATGGCTGGGGCCCAAGTGCCTGTCCTCGCGTTAAACTACCTGCCTCCCTCCCGCAATTGTAAAAGGCTTAGCAAGGCTTACGATCAAAAGGTCCAAAGTTCTCCACTTGATCATCTGGAAATGGGTTTGTGCTACAATAAAAGCCAAATAATGCCCTAAGCTCAGACGCAGGGCCAGGGCCACAGGGCTCCTTGTGTTTTCTCTTTCTCTGTGGCCATTTATAACCTGTAACTCCGTTGAGTTTTATGCTCTTGGCTTTTTATTGAACTTATTTTATTTATTCTTCCCACTGTGAAATTTATTTTTGAAGTATTTTGAAAATACCCTACCTGCCTTTGTTTTTTTTTTTTTTTTTTTAAGTCTTCCTTTGTTTGGAAGCAGTAGTAGGGCCAGCTGAGTGATTACTTCTCTTTGGGGTCCTCATTTCTATCCATGCTTTTATGGCTTCCCTCAGGGGTGACCTGTTTTCAATGGCTCCTTACCCCATGCCTTAATTTTCATTTCAATTATAGTATTTTGCTGTTACTCACTTCTTTGGCCATTGTCATTAGTCACTGCATCCGTTTCTTGTGCCCTTTTTTAGTGATAGCTGAACTTTATTGTAAAACTGTAATTGTTAAATCGATCAAGTACTAGCAAAAAGGTTCATTTTTATAGCGCTGAAATGCAGCCTATTATGATATGTGTGTGTGTATGTGTGTGTATGTGTGTGTGGCTTGCTCTGTGTGTATGTGTGTGTGTGTGTGTGGCTTGCCCTGTGTATGTGTGTGTGTGTGTGCGTGTGTGTGTGTGTGTGTGTGGCTTGCCGTGTGTGTGTGTGTGTGTGTGTGTGGCTTGCCCTGTGTAATATGTGTGTGTGTGTGTGTGTGTGTGTGTGTGTGTGGCTTGCCCTGTGTGTATGTGTGTGTGTGGCTTGCCCTGTGTGTATGTGTGTGTGTGTATGTGTAGGTTTGAAGCTGATGTTGGGTGTCTTCCTCTATCATTTTCTGCCTGTTTTATTTATTTATTTTTTGAGGCAGGGTATCCCGCTGATCCTGCAGTTTGCCATATTGACCAAGCTAGCAGGCTAGCGAGCCTGGGGAACCTACTGTTTCACGGCCCCCAGTGCAGCCTTTCCAGACACGCGTGCCACTGTCTCCAGCTTTTATCCTGCGCTGGGCATCTGGGCTCTGCCTCATTTTTACAGCAAGCCCTTTCTCCACGGAGCCATTTTATTTTTCTCCGTAGGTGATACCCAGAAGGAGACGGCCTAGAAGGGATCTCTGCTGTTGGGCTACTTAGCAGTTCCTCTCTACAGTCATTGAACTAAAATGCTTAGGAAAGAGTTCCCCTATTGACAGCTATAAAGCAGAAGTCTCTTACATATTATAGATCCCCGGGATTTTATGTAATATTTTGTACATATAAACGGGATATACTGCTACTTTGAAATTAATAGGATCTTTTCAGCTGGTCTTGGGCTTACTGTAGCCGTGGGTGAACGCTGGCTTCTGGAGAAGTCTGACTGGTTGAAAGGCCTTATCTGTAACACTCGGATGTTGACAGTAGGAACCTCACATGGATTTTCAGCACTGAAACTTAAGTACACACAGGTCTTAGTGGGGAAGCCGCTCATGGCCCCGCTGGCTACGTGGCTGTGTGTGTGCATATGCTTAAATCACCAGCAGGAGAAATGAGCCTGCTTCCTTTGACAAAGATCATAGGCCAGCATGCAAGAGTTAAAAGGTCTAAATGGGGCTCTCTGTGCTGGGACGGGCTCTCTCTGGATGGGCTGTGTAAAATGCCATTGTGCCTGCTTAGGAAGGTTTTACAATGCCTCCAACTGCAGTGTGGGCAGAAGCCATAGGTGACTCTTTCTTATCTATCTCTGTGGAGCGATGGGTTAGGTACCTGGCACATAGTAGGTGCGATGAATACATACTGTCCGGATGAACGATGGAAGGATGATGTGGACCATATCTAGTCTGTACCATCTATTATGTATGTGCAGACATGTTTGGGAATAACCTCCCATAAATACATTAATAAAATCGTAAATACTCCAGGAACTAGGGCTGGTAACCGAGGAAAACAGCCCTTGATGAATCATGTTCTTTCCCGAAAACTTGGGCTCCCTCCCTCCCTGCTCCCTTGATTTTCCACGAAGCTCTACGAAGCCCTGTGCATTCGCTGTGGGGAATCATGCCCTGCGAATCAAGAGCTGTCCTGAGCGTGGTGTGGCGAGACACGTTTGACTGCTGTGCGGGCTTAATAATAATTACCCTGAATTTCAACGATAGCGATTCTTAATGTGTATGATTATTGTTAATAATGATAGTTAATAATTGTACCCAATACTTATTATCTTTAATAATAATAATTAGCACATGGGAACCAGTCGTACCATTGTGTTTATCTTTAGAACAAAAACCTAGATCTATGGGCCGGGAGTCTGCAGTGTCTGCTTCTCCTCTCGGCTTTGCCAGGTCACAGTGAAGTAGGAGGCACCTGGGGTCAGAGCAGGGAAGGCTTTCTAGAAGCCTTCTATGCGTTCTGAACATGGGGCCCATTCCCAGTCATTTTACAGAGGTCTTGTTCTCATGGGGTGCCTGTCCCCAGACCACCACAGCCTCTCAGGCCTCCCTCTGCCTGCTCATGAATCCCTTCAGAACTTTTGTGTTTTGTTGCACGGAGACCCAGAGCAGACCCTCATCCCATCATGTCCTGATTTGTGTGAATTACACCGGGCAGAGTCCATGTTTATTACTTGTACATTGGCGAATCTTTGATCTTCTTCTGTTTCGGCTATGTTTAGATTTACATGCCTGCGTGATTTTTTTTTCCCCCTTAAAAAACAAGGTCTAAAAAGCGGTTGGTGAATTAAACATTTTTAAGGTTTTCACACTTTGATACGAAGCAGAGAAATATTTCAGTGACAACAGATTTCAACAGATTTCCCAATAGTCGACTTTGCTTTATTCTCTGGGATAGTTTATGCTTTCTTCTTTGCAAACACTGAGAAGTACTCTTTCCAGGGGTGGCTTGTGTCCGTGTATAAAATAATTCCAAGGAGGTAAAGTTTGCATTTGGCTGTGTGTTTTATATTAGTTAAACATTAGCTGAGATGTTCACGAGGTGTGTGTGTGTGTGTGTGTGTGTGTGTGTGTGTGTGTGTGTGTTTTCAGGCTCACTTGGTGGGTTGTTTACTGAGATTAAAAAAGAGAAAGCCTAGAAGAGGACTTCTTTTGAATTCTTGTTGACCTTCCTGTATATAGTCACGGGCCTCTCAGGCCTGAAGATCTAACGTGCCTCCTATTGGGTACTATAGGCAGCTTTAAAATAAAATTCCAGACAAAAGCAGGGCAGACCTGAAAATACAAGTGTTTGTAGCGAAAATAACAGTAAACATTAAAGGTGCTATGGTCCCCTCGCCCTGGGCCGTGTGCTCAGATACCCTCAGTTGGTGTAGACTGCCGTTTAATCACTAGAACCTGAGATACTCTGCCCTGTCACCCAGCAATGCTGCTGCAATGGCTCAGTCATAGAGACGACCTCTCCCTTCACCTGCAGGCTTACAGGGCACCTGAAACAGTCAGGCCTGTCCACCCCACACTGTTCGGGCGCGTCCTAGCTGACATAGCTTTTAGAACTGTCTTGCCCTGATCCTCCCGGTGACCCAGACTGCCTTGTAACGTCCCTGTTTTGCTGTTGGTTTGTGTCCCTCCCAGGTTTGATGATTCCTGTCTTCTGTGTGGTAGAGCAGCTGGACGGCTCTCTGGAATATGACAACAGAGAAGAGCACGCCGAGTTCGTCCTGGTGCGAAAAGACGTGCTTTTTAGCCAGCTGGTGGAGACCGCGCTCCTGGCCCTGGGCTATTCCCACAGCTCTGCAGCTCAGGCCCAAGGTATTCATTCAGCTTTCTTTCCTCCCTAGCCTCTCGTGTGCTCTGAGGAAGAAGAATAGCTTCCTCAGAACAAGGCCTACAAAATGGCCAGCTGTCAGATGCCACATCTGACAGCAGGCAGCAGAAATCCTGCAGAATCTTGTTGTCTTGTTCTGCCAAGTATTTGGCCAGAGCCTCGAAAGCCGCCCTAATCGACTTGTGTTTCAAAGCAATCCTCGTGGTGTTTTTTGCATTCATAATTTCTGATGATTTTCACTAAGTCAGCAAGTTGGGGTTCTCAGGGCCAGTGCTGAGAGATCTTTGACGGCTGACTTATCCGAACTCTAATATATGATTTATAAGCATATGAAATGTATTTATTTGCAGCCTCAGGCCCACGGTTTCTGCAGTTTGCCGTCAGGTTTTAATTAAACAGAAAAGCAGGCGCATCTTGTTCTTTTGTGCCCTTTGAAAACTGTCCTACAGTTTTGATGTGGAACATTCGTTAAAAAAAAAACGTCACTTTCTCTGTAATCACCCCTTTTACCTATTTAATTAACGACTAAAGCTGCATAATTGTGTTGGTCATACCGGGGATCTTATGTGAGTTTCTCTTTTTTTCTTCTTTTCGAAGCTTAGTCCATTGTTCTCCCTCGCCGAAGCCTCAGCAAAATAACAAATAATTACAGTATTCCTCAAACTTTGAATAATGGGGAACAACCTGAACCAGTAGAATTCTTACCCTTGTTTTTCAGATGAAGTGACTGAATAGTTTATGATAATGTTTATAGATAAAGGTGAGACATTTATAACACCCTGGTCTCACTTTCTATGCTAATTTCCTATCTTATGGTGTTTACTTAACCTTCCTGTAGGTCCCAAGAATACTTGCTGTATCTTGAATCTGACTTCACTTCTTAAGAGAGATGAATTGACTTCAATGGTTCTGATAAGGGGGCTGGGGGGGGGGGAGGGAAATCAAGTGTTTATGGAGTTAAAGATGCAGAAGTTGGGAACACAGGACCCAGACTTGCAAGCTCATTCTATAGGCACATTAGTGTTTTTTTGTTTTTTTTTTTTTTAAAGTAGACTTTGTTTAAATTACAGTTTAAATCTCTCAGGGCAGTCAAGAATATCCTCCCCATGCCCTGGGCATATCCTGTACTTAGCCAGGCTTGGCACAGGGCTGGCAGCAACTGTGGAGTCCCCTGCCCTTAGAGCAGCGTGATGCAGGGTGCCCGTCTTCTTTCCTGGAAAACTTCCTTTCTTGTGTGTGGGGTTCAGGATTTGGCCACCACTGCTTTTTATTTCGCGGGATGTGCCCGAATGAAATAAAAACCTTCTCCCTGTGGCCCGTAAACTTTCGTGCCACTGTGGGGGGATATTTTTCTTTGAGTGTAAAGGTCATTGTATCCCACCGCTTGCATCCTGGCATGCCAGCTTCCTGTCTGACAGGGCTATCTGTCTCAGTTAGCGTAGCTGCTTGGTGCATCGGGAGCTCACATGTGGAACACGGAGCACTAAGTGGCCAAGATTTGATTCTTGGCACATGCCTAGGGAAAGGACTCTCAGGAGAGGTACCCCAGGGAGCCCCACTGACTTCCAGCGATGTGGGCTGAGTTTTGCTCACCAAGGTGAGCTGTGCAAGCCGTGACTATTGTCTGCCGCAGAGCACTGAACAAGGGGGCGAGCCAAAAAGAATTATTTGCTTGCTAAAGTGTTTGAAAACTAAGGTTAAAAAAAACACTACTTGTTGTGTTTTTTTTTATGTTGAATCCACCATCAAAAATGCTGTCTAGATCAATACTTTATGTTGGAGGGAAAGGTTTATTATTATACACCCCACAGACTTAAAAAAATCAGAGTGGGTTTATTTTTTCTTAAGCTGGTGACCTGAATAGATGGAAAAACACACAATTGCTCATATTTTGAAAGGATGTTATTAGTTCCTCCTTGTCGTTCTGGCGACTAGAAGGTTAAATACCTCTATTATGGAAAAGTGGGAAATCTTGCAATATATTTAGATCTTTCTTGTCATTTAGATGATTAAAAGATCTGTTTGGGACAAATGGAAAAACAGGACCCTTCGTTCCTCTGAATGGATGCATTAGGTCTTGGTTGTCATTCAGGTGATGGGGAGCATGTGGCTTGCTGCCTACTTATTAAATGACCTACTTATTAGGTGACCGGTTATTCATGAGTCAGACAAACAGCTTGGTCAGTCCAGTGGAGGACGTGATGTCTGTGACTTAGGCAGAAGGTTTATATGTGTCGTTTTTGCTTTGTTTCTTTGGTTTTGTTCTAGTTTTTCCATGTTTTTATAGTTCTCCCAAGGTAGGTTCTGTCCCGGGACCCTGGGTTCTATCCCCCTGTGCCCGTGGTGTGAGGGAGACTTAGGCCACGAGGATATTGGGTTGCTTATACCTTTTTGAAAAATTGATGCTCTTGAGACATGATTTTTCATTTTGACATGACCAGAGAAGCATCTCGGTGATTGACCTGGAGGAGGAGTTTAGATGCCTGTGAAAGACTAAATATGTCTGCGGTGTGGTTTTGCAATGATGCCCAAGTCCGAGTCATCAGGGGTGTGCTCAGCCAGTTCCAATCAGGGGTGTCCCCATGCTTCTGTAAGCATGAGATTGTCAATTTCTTTCACTGAGAGACTATCCCCCCAGGTGAGCTGCGAAGATTTTCATTTATCTGCTTCTAAAGGAAAACAGTAATTCTGCTGAACCAGAAGTCCAAGGACTCCCCTCCCCATGTTCACAAAATATTTATTTAAATGCTGGATATTGGCACCGGAGACAAAGGCAGCAGACACTATCATAAATCACAGGAACTATGTATCTAGCTGACTTATACTTCTCATTTACCAGCACACACACCACTAACTGTGTGACTCTGAGTGAGATGCAGGGTTCATCTGAACCCGCGATGGTACATACACCACAAGCGGACGCCTGCACTGTCTGCTAGACTGTGAGCCCATCACTCTGAATCACAGGCCTTAGGTTACCGGAAGAGAGGGCTCTAGGAAGCTGCTGCTGTATGGGGTTCATCAGAATCCCCTTTCCCCGTCTTAACCTCACCGTTCTTATTTTTCCCTTTCCAACCTTTCAACTTTGTCCCGTGAGGCTTTCTGTAACACCCAAGCAGCTCCCACGCCCTCCACAGGCTCTTCAGGTAACTCTCAGACTTGGCCAGCTTTGGGAGGAGACACCTGCTACGGCCAGATGATGTCACCATGTGTGTAACTGGCTTAATTTGCAAATGGTCATTTTTATCTGTAACACTCTTCCCTCAGTGAGCTTCAACATTAATTTAATTAACAATTTATCTTATGCATGTGAGTGTTTTGCCTGCATGGATGTACATGCACCCTGTGAATGCACCGTGTGCATGCTTGGTATTTGTAGAAGTCAGAAGAGGCATCATATCCCTTGCAATTGGGGTCATGAGTGGTTTATCAAACCACCATGTTGGGTTCTGGGCTCTGAACCCCAGTCCCATGTTAGAGGAACAAATGCTCTTAAGTGCTGAGCTACCTCTCCAACTTCCAAATTTTATTTTTGGCTGGTAGATTATATTTAAAAACAAATAAGCTAAGTGATAAGGAAGCCAAAGTCTTCCTTGGTAGGTTATTTTTGTCGTGAAAACTGTAGGTTTAAGAAAGGGTGCGCCAATTAATCGTTATTTCTCATTTATGTTGCAATAATTGCATTTGGGAAGTCATTTGAAAATTTTTTTTAATGGCATAGAGAAATGTATTTAGTGAGTGTTGTGTGACTGAAGTATGGTGCCAGGTAGCCTCAGTTTTCCAAAGTTTCACCTATGTCCAGAGAAGAAAGATAAACACAGCACATTATCTGACTGGTGCTGGGTTTGGTGTAGGATGAGGTAGGATTCCTTTTCCTTCTAATGAGAACAGAAGTCAGTATAAACCTCTACGTCCTCCTCCAATTCTCTGAATAAGTGTGAAGTTGTTGCTTTGAAGGTCCTGTGTCTTGTTAAGTTGTTCCTTTGCTCCTGTCGTGTGTGTGTGTGTGTGTGTGTGTGTGTGTGTGTGTGTGGACACACAAGTCCAACAGTGAGTGTCGCCTCTGTTGTCTTTCCATGAGAAGATTAGAAAAGACCCTGCATGCTGTCTGGGCCTCTAGGAATGGGGCAAAGCCATTTCTCGGCAAGACAATGCTTGGAGCAGTGAGCTCCCTCAGACTCTGTTCTCAGAGATTTGCCTGTTCTGGTGCATTTGATCAGCATAGCAGCTCGCTGAAGGTAGCTCCTGAGTGCTTCCCACTTTACAGACAGGGACATCGAGGCAAGGGAAGAGTGGGGAGTTGCTTTCTCTGGGGCCCAGGCCCATAGCTGAGGAACTTCCTGCAGGGTTGGAGTGCCTCACCCCAGAGGTGCTCTAGGAGGAAGCTAACCCTTTGCAGTTTCAGAGTTGGGCTGGGGGCTAGTTCCCCCAATATCTTCTCTTCACTCCTTGCCAGAGGCCCCTTTTAGACCGTGTGCTTCCCAGATACATGATGATTATCTATTTGACCATACTAAATCATGGGTAGTTTTCGTTTTCTTGAAAAACATGTAGAGATACCTTTGCAAAGCAATGGAGACGGACTTTATTAAACATGAACAAGCATCCAGACACCAGAATTGTTTTTGATATTTTTTTTTTTTTTAGACCAGGTCACACTCTGTAGTCTAGGCTATCCTTGAACCCTAAGTAGCCTGTCTGTCCCAGCTTCCTGAGTGCTGGGGTTACAAGTGTTTACCACCACACCTCACAGCCTTCTAAAACTAAATAAAGGGCACGACTTTTTCAAATAAAGTCAAATAAAGAATTCCTTAAGGTCAGGCCGAAGCTTGATGCGAAAATAAAGCTTGTTTCTTAGCAATTCTGACCTACCTGCTAATTAAATCCTCATTTCATATTTATTTATTTGTTTGCATACTTATTTATTATTTTAGGTTTTTTGTTTGTTTGTTTGTTGGTTTGTTTTTTTGAGACAGGGTTTGGTCTCCATTGCCTGGCTGTCCTGGAACTAATTCTGTAGAGTAGGCTGGCTAACCTTGAACTCCGAGGCCTGCCTGTCCTGGTCTCTCAGAGCGAGGATTAAAGGCTTGGGTCACCACACCCAGTGATGGGCTCTCTCTGAGGCCTGTAAGGAGGTTGACCTGAGGTGGTGCTGTTTCAGCTTTTGGAAGTCAAGAGATGGGAAGAAAAATGCTCTTTTCAATGAGCTTACATTTTATGGTTTAATTATACATAAAAAAATTAAGTGTGTAGAACTCTTTAGATGATTTTGACCTTCTGAGCTCAGATATATTCCGTCGTAAGATTGATAGGGCATAAACATATATATGATTTATTTATTAGTTTGGTTCTAATTTACTTATTTTAAAAAAATGTATTTATTTAATTAATATATTATTTTAATTTATCTCTATATTGGTGGTTATTTGGTGGTTAGTGAACTCCTAGAATATGTGCAAGAATTCCTTGTTGTCTGTTGCTGGAAGTAGTTGGCAAGGTGGGACACAGGCATTAAGTGTCTTAGGGAACTGTTGCTTCCCAAGAGAAAACTCCTCCTTTGCTAGTTCTTAACGTTGTTTTCAGGATCTTTCTCTTGAACTTCGGCTCTTCACGTGGCGAGTTCTTCCTGTCTCAGGCCCCCGTTTCTTCAGAGTAGGCTGGCCTGTGGCTGACACTCAATTCCGAGCAGTCAGTAGAAAGGATAGACACACTAACTAGAGAAACGTGTGTGTCCCTGGAGTGCTAGCTTGCTTTCTTCAGTGTGTAGATCTGAAACCCACCCATTCCCTCACAAGCAGCTACAATACAAAGTACAGAGCGAGACCCACAATCCAATGCATTTGCTAAATTTCTGAGAACAGGTTTTGTTTTATTTAATTTCAATTTTTACCCCTATGATGTTTACGGGAGCCTGTGCCAGAGTGAAGGGGTGAAGGTCAGAGGTCAGCTTCCCATTATGATTCTAACCTTTCACCTTGTGGGTTCTGGGACTCGAACTCAGGTCACCTGACTTGGTCGAAGGCGCTTTCACCCTCTGCTCCACCTCACTGGCCTCCAGACTGTCTTTTGAGTTTTGTATTTTATTAAATCTTATCCACAAAGGATTTTTTTTTCTCTAGTGTGCCATGAAGTTGGTTTTCATTCATGATTTAGCTGTTATGTTACAGTTTGAACTGGAATGTTCTTAGATTCTCTGTTCATCCGCCTGTGCTGAGTTATTCAAGTCAGGAGCCATGCACATCTATAAATGATATATGGTTGATATTTCAACCCAGTCCTTTTTATTAATTACATGGGCTTTTCTATCCACTTACATGAAAGACATCCTAGAAATTTTATTTGGTGTCTCGATTCAGAGTGGGCTTTTTTGTTTTGTTTTGTTCTGCTTTTTGTTTTTCTGAGTTTTTTTTTTTTTCTCTAACTTTTGTGGAAGCCCTGACCCTAAAATTTCTTCATGGGAACAGTTAGTGAGCTGAGTCCAAACTTCAGAGAAGGGTTTGGAAATTCACACGTCCTTTGAGGAAGAATGTTAAAAGACATGTGGCTTGGAGCTGAAAGGTCTCCGTGCCTTGAGGTTTGACATTTTCCCTGTTGAAGAGTTTAGAGCACTCTCTCTTCTATCCTCTTTCCCCCCCCCCCCCCCGGCTTCTTTCTTGGCTTTATTTATTTATTTATTTGCTTTTGCCTCTTTAATTAAGCTCTCAGGCTTGGGACATTCTGACTGCCCCCTCCCCTATAAGGACATATTGAAAATGGCCTAGATGTAGAAGTTTTAGGCCTTGGAGCAAACTTTTAATAAATGAGCTTCTTAAAAAAAAAAAAAAAAGCTGTCCCTAAAATAGCAGGAAAATGTCCCCCAAATTGCCGTCACCCTTCCTCAGCCTCTTGGGATGCAGGCGGGCTAAAGTGTAGACCATGGGCTGGGGTGGCGCATGTTTTTAACAGGTCCTCCTGTCATGCCGGCCTCCTCTGCTGCGTTCCATCGAGTTCTCACACACGTGGGCAGCTCTGTGTCCACATGACAAAACCTGAAACACTCCCTGGAGCTACATACCAAGGGGAAAGTCCTATTATCTATGTCCTTGCCCAATGTATAGTTAAGATGAAATATCTAATATAAATGTTTATCGCCTTTCCATCCCTGTTTATTGTGTCATAGTGTGCGCCATTTTGAATATGTAAATATGTAATCATAGCTCATGTGAAGGTCAACTGATAAAAACATGGTCTACATGTGAATTCAGATAGGACGAGACTCCCTAGCCAACGCTTGGGATGCCTAACATCTTGGCGGATCATGCTTAGGGAAAACCATGGGGCGGGGGGGGGGGGCGGGGTGGGGAAGTGGGGGGCTGGGGATGCGGCTCATTTGGTTGACTGTTTGCTCAGCACGCCTGAAACTCAACACATGCACCGCTACAAGTGGGAGTGGTCGCACACACTTGTGATCCCAGCCCTTGGAAGGTTGAGGTGGAAGATTCTAGAAATCCAGGGTCATCCAGCTACTACATAGAGATCAAGGCCAGCCTGCAACACATAAGACCCTGTCCCTATAACAAGCACCTGAGGGCAGAAAATGCAAGGTGATCTCAAATTCTCTCTGATCTCGCCATTTCTCATCGGATACATATTTTAAAAAATATCCAGCCATGTGCGGTAGCCCAGTGCTTGCGATCCTGGCACTGAGGAAGCTCATGCAGGATTGTAGTCTAAGGCTAACTTGGCTGCATAGCAGGGAAGATCCATGACCATGAGGGGCCGAGCGGCTGACTTCTGTACTTTGGGGCTTGTGTGGAATGAGTCAGGTGATCCAGGTGGAGCAGGTTGACCCTCCAAGACAGACAGCTTTTATTATTAAACTAAATGACTGACTGGCTCCGTCTGTTGTTCCTCTGTAATTTCGTGTATTATGCACTTCTTATTGCACACTTTCCGGTGTCTCATGCGTGTCTCTGGCTGTGAGTGCTACCGGAAGGGGTTGCAAATGCTGATGGGCACTCCAATATGCTTTATTCTGTATTTGACTTCGCGACTGTGATTTTAAATACGAGGTTAGTCGTTGGCTGCGTTCTTGGTCTGTTTGTGCCTTAAGATGCAGCACAGGCTCCATCAAGGAGTTCATCACTTATTAATGTACTTACAGATATCCTCCCATGCTGCCTTCGCCCAGGCAAATCCTTCAAAGTTGCCCATCCACGTTGGTCCCAATCTTTGTTTTTACGCCATCATTTGCACCTAAGTAAAATGTATTTTGATATTCATGTCGGATTTTGTAATCTTAAAATGTTAAGTAGAAACCTTCTTCCATATCTCTTCTTCGCTTTTGGGGGAATGATTGTCATGTTTAAAGCCCACAATTCCGGTTAATTCTCTGAAACGGTGAGGCTCCACCATTATAAGGCCTCTCGTTCCATGTCTTACATCTAGACTTCGTCCAACATTTCTGGACATTTCTGTAGTCTTATGGGACCTTGGTTCTGCCATTGCTCACTCATCCGTGTAGCATCAGAAGGCTGTGACCTGTCCCCTGCTTTGGGCAGCTCTGAAGGCTGACAGAGGAAAAGCTCACCGGTGGCTTTGTAGGGCAGGGGTGAAGAGCAAGCGCTGAGCTGGCCGCTTGGTCACACATGGGCACCTTGGTTGAGTTTCACCTGGTGCCAGAGAGAGCATAGGGGATGGCAGGGGCATCTGAAACTGGGTACTGCAGTGTGTTTTTGAATTCTAGTGGGTCTGACGTTGGGGTTTTAGGACATGTGACATTTCTTCCCCGAGAAACTGTGATTGGCGAAAGTGTTGGTGTCAACATGAGGAATCACGGAGGCTTTCCCCTGCTTGGTCTGATGAGATATCAGTCAACACAGAACTGGTCGTCTGTAGGCTTCTTACAGAAAAGTTGCAGTGGCCTATATGCAAATCAGACAGTGCCAAGGTCCCCCAGGGCTCCCAGCTTCCAGCTCCAGCTTGGCAGAGAGCTGCTTCTGACATATTCCTTATGTTGGTTTTGTGAATCAGAGAGTGGGCTGTGGAACGCTTATAGCACATTCCCGACCTGTGTGCCCTTGTTGGTTCCATCACATAAGCCTGGTAGTCTCCCATGGAAAACACCCACCAGCGAGGGAGCTCAGTTAAGTGGGAAGTCCATTCCTGCACAAGGCATGACCAGGTTGACCAGCTTCCTGTTTGGAGGATTGCATGTTCCAGAGCCGAGACGATGAATAGCAATGCAGAGTGTCTGTGTCTCGAGAGGGTATTTTGTAAGGGGGTGGAGAGACTTCACTTCAAGGGGGCTGGTTTCACATAACCTGCATGGGAAGAGACATGTTTTTAGACCTTCAGCTTTTTGAGCACCATTTCAAGTGAGTGGAGAGTTGGAAGGGCGTGCCTCGAGTCTCTGGTTCCCCAGCATGCTATCTCTTCATGCTATCACTTAACTAATTCTTATTATCAGTTACACACATGGGCTTGTTCCGTCATATATACAATGTCCCTGCCCTGTGTTCCACGTCGGGAAAATATTCAGTTCACTGCGTAGTAGAAGGTTGGAGGAGCCCCTTAGGTGCCCCATCTGTTGCAAAGGCCTTGGCTTCTGGGGACAAATGCTTAACCAGTACAAAACCGAAGGTTTTAGGTTGGTTTTAAGGGTTAAAAATGAAACGATATGAACAACAGAAAGATTAAAGTTCTCTTTCTTCCAAACAAAATCTGTTAGCCGTGTGCAGTAATTCATGTTTGAAATCAGCCAGATATTGCGTTGCTAGAATGAGTTGCTGTTGGGCTATGGTTTAGTTCTTATGAGAGAAATGAAACTTTGAATAACAAGGCATGTGTGTGTCATGTAAGTGCATGTACTTCAGTCTCTCATTGAACCCAGAACTAGACTGGTCACTGCAAGCCCCAGCAATCTTCCTGTCTTTCCTCCCTACCCTGCCCTCCAGTAGTGCTGGGGTCACCAGCACACAGAGCTATGCCCATCTTTTGACTGAAGTGCTGGGGACTAGAACCCAGGTCTTCTTCCTGACTGTATAGCAAGCATCCTTATCTGCTGAGCCATACACTCGGTGGCCTATTTCCGATAATTGGCGTTTATCAAGTGCTTCTACTGTACCAGCTCCTATGGCTCTGTCAGCCATGCCTTAACTTATCCAGTCCCTAGAGCAACGCGGTAGTTTGTATTGTACCGCCTGCATTGCAGCTGGTGCTTGAGAATCAAAGGGGTGAATCGCTCGACCCCAGAAGCACTGGCCACAGAGAATGTGTGCCAACCACTGCCTGCTTTTACTGTGTTTACAGGTTGTCAGTTTAGTCTTCATTTGTTTGTTTGTTTATGTTTTGTTTTTGAGATAGGATCTCTCTGTTGCCAGGCAGGCCTCAAACTTGCTACTTGCTGCCTCAGCCTCCCAAGCCGGGGTTCCAGGCTGGACGGTTTTTTATAAAAGCCTGTTTTATTTGTTTCTCTTTATATATATATATATATATATATATATATATATATATATATATATCTCAGCACCGTATAAAAGCATTAGGCCTTAACAATCCCTTTTTCTAATAATAAACTGATGTCCATTAACTATAGAAAAATGAGCAATTAAAAAGTAGAAAGACACCAAAATATCTCCCATGGCAAACACTAGGGAAGACATGATGCTACTTCTCTGTGGTCCTTTTTCTATATACACAGCATTTCACCTGGCAGCTTTACGATATCCCCACGCTCCTATTCCATTTTCTGTATTATTGTTCCCCATGTCACACAGCCGTGACGCTCTGATCGTCACAGTAAACGGGAAAACCTCGTTCCTTTTGTCTTCCCTTCTGATGTTTGTTAAACAGGAGCAGTCTTTAACATCAGAAGCAGTAAGTGCTGAGCTGTGGCCACCCTGGGCTGAATCACCAGATTTATTCCATCATCTAGTGAAAAGATTCTTGTTTCTTAGAAATCCACTTCTTCGCATTGGGACTGTCACAGGTGGAAGGCCAGTTATTAAACCAGGCCCCCATCTGGGGCTGCTTTCTTCCCACCCCTGCCTTGTGGTAAAATAAAGAGTTAAATTTGTGTTGGAGGGCTTCTTTCCTTTTCATTTTTTTTCTCCTTACCTTTCTTTTTCTTTTTCTTTTTTTTTGTAACATGGAAGAAGGGTATTAAAACTTCGTGCCATTCAAGAAACTCCAGTTAATTGGTTTCATATTTTGTTTCTGCAGCCGTCTTGCTGTGGCCCGCGTGCTGGGCTTCTTTCCTCCCTGAGAAGCACATAGGCATCGCTGTGTGGGCCAGTGACTGAGGGCTTACGAGCTCCACCATGACAGCCCTGGGTGAAGATGTCCCTTGGCCCGGGGATTAATAGCTGATGACAGATTGTCTGTTAGCTTCTGGTTTTGCTGTGCGCACCAGGACGGAGCTTTGCTGAAAGTGTCATGGGGGACGCTCAGAGGGAGTGTTTTTCTTGTGTTCGGAGTGACTAAAGACAGCTGGAGGTCGGAGGTCGGAGGTAGGGAATTTGTCAGGCAAGTCAGGAGCGCTCCCTCCCTTGCTGGAGTCCAATTGAGGCCATTTCTCCCAGACCTCAGGTCCTACTGGATGAGATTAAACATCTTGCTTGGGCTCTCTTCAGCATTTTGGAGTTCTAACATGGGTCTGGCCTCTCTATAGTCTTAGCAGATTGGATGTGGGCCTGGTTATAGCTTTTTGTGTATTCAATCTTGGCATTGGCAGAGTCCTTACCTGTAAGCACAGGCGGCCCCCCAGGTCCCCCAGTTGGTATCCTCTGCTTCTGGAGTCACCAGCTCACGTGGGAGCTGCCCTCGCAGGAGGAGAGGGAGCCCTTTCTCTAGGAGTACGCTGGTGGCTCCTGGATAGGGAGGTGTCGCTGAGGTTCCTGAATAGACCTAGCAAGGGCTGGTCAGTGTTTTAGGTGTCAGACGGCTGGAGATTTCTCTGTAACACTGATTAGGGTATCGTTTGCTTCTTGGTCCCTTCTAACTCTGGGAGATATTTAAATCTACCTACTTGTAATTTAAATTAATGCAGTTTAAAAAAATAAATAAATGCAGTTGAGATTAAGAAGATAAGATAAAAACCCCTTTTTGGCTTTTGGAGGACATTTCCGAGGTGGCTGGTGACGTACCACGAGCTTGCTCAACTCCTGGCATCGTCCTTTAGCCAAGTCAAGGAAAAGGAGTGGGCCAGTTGTGACGGCCATCGGTGTGAGGAATCGTTGGGGCTGGGCCATCTCATCTTAGACAAGGTGCTTTGACTGCAGAGTTGAGTTTAATAAAGATGTTTTATTATAGGCTTAAACATAAGGGGTAAGACGAAGACAGACACTCAGAAGGAAAGACAGACAGACACACCCAAGACCATGGGCTTCTCAGAGTCACACAAGAAAGACTTCCCCAAGTGTGAGCTTGGGCTCCTCAAGGGAAACTCCCCTGGACTGTCTGGAAGTTTGTTAACATAACCAGCTTTCTGAACCACGCCCCTGAAAGTGTGCTTTCCTCTTCTGTGCTGTTGGATGCCTTCTGAGTGTCCCTGAGAACACAGGCTCCGTGGGCTCTCGTGCCTGTCTCATGCTTTGACAGGGAGTGGTGCGGGCGCCGTTGCCAGTGAGGGTGTTAGCCAGCAAGCAGAGCTTGCTGTGCGTCTATTTGATGCATAGGAATCTTGTGCGGTGTAACTATTCCCATCTCCTAGCTGAGACAACTGAGACAGAGGGAGATTAAACGACAGGCCCCAGGGTCCACTGTGGAGACGCACCACACCGCAGCCAGTGTCCAAACGTTTAAACCCAGTCTTCCTGCCTCTCGATGTGATTAAGGCATTGTTGTAACAGTGAATTACTATTAATAATATTTGGGCATGATGGTGCATGCTCATGATCCCTGCACACAGGAAGCTGAGGCCGGAGGATAGCTGCATTTGCGAGGCCATCCTGGGCTATGTTGTAAGAACCCACTTTCAACCTCCCCATCCCCCAAAAGCATAAAGACTGATATCAAGCCTTACATATAACTAGAGTCACTCATTGAAGTGCTAAATATTTCTCTTCTCTTTCCTTTCTTCATTTTTTTTTTCCTTCAGGGTGTAGAATGGGAGGAAGGGAGAGACTTTCAAAGACATTGCGAACACATTCTACTTAATCTGAAATATTTTGACGCTTCTGGAGAAGGAAGATGATTTAATTTCATATATAATTGCATGAAGAATTATAAATTATGTTTTCTAAAATACCTATGACACTAAAGCACAAAATGAACAGATAAAACTGATTTGTTCGCTGACAAATCAAGATATATGGCTGTGTTTTCATTACGAGTGCTGCTCGCGCAGAGGGAACAGCCGAGCACGTTGCCATACGACGCGAGCCGTTTCCAGGCGGCGCAGCCTCGGCATGGGCATCTCGAGGTGATTTATCGCCACGCTCAATTATTTTCTCTAAAACACACTGGCAAGCAAAGCCCAGGTTGAACTTCTGAAGTCACAGCATGCAGAGACATCTTTCTGATCAACCTTTGGCGTAAGCTTCCTCCTCTGAAGTAAGGTGTTCTGTTCTGTGAAGGGAAGAGACCATTTCCAAGGGAAGGGCTTGGGGGTGCCAGATAAGACATTATCTCTCAACGCTCTGGATAGTATCCTGGAAGGTATGTGTTGACCTCTTCTGGAGGAGAATTTATTCATAGGAAGAGTGAGCAAGAATCTTTTAATTCTTCCCATTAGACTGAAGCCATTGCGTGTCTTCTAGCTCTCCGTGGTGGAGGAAGAAAACAATGCAAAATTCAGATCTTCTAAGTTGAAGCCCTTTTCAGGGGACCCCTGTCCCCACACTGACACAGACCTTGGTGTATCCTGAGTTTTCAAAGGGGTCCAGCTGTTATTGAGGCTAGGGCTATACTAGCGATTGTGGATAAATGAGAGAGTCATCTTCTTTGTGGAGCCGTTGATGTGGGCTGTGGTCAGTGCAGTCTGCAGGGGAGGCACTGGCTGCTACTCCTCCCTTTTGTGAATCACCTGGTTGGTGATGAATGTGCAGGTTAGAGTAGAGAGCGGATCTGGGTGTCAGAGAGGAAAGGGAGAGACCCATGTGGTAGATCTTGAACCCTTTTGTACCCACTTGGAGCACGACAGGATCAGACACAAAGGGTTACGTCACTTTCTTCATGTGCATCATATTCAATGCCTTATTACCTTCCTTTCTTCTTATTTATCTTTGAGAGTTGGCTGGAAGCGACTGCTTTATGGTATGAAATGATGTGGCCTTCCCAGTAAATGAGGTTTGAAAATAAAGGTTTCTAATAAATTGAGCACTGCACATCAGTTCTGAAGCACCTTTAGTTTATGGTATAGTAAACACGAATGCTCAGTTGGTTTACTAGTTTCCTGTCTCCGAGAAACTGGTAGGATTTGCTCCCGATGAGTGTGGTGGCTCTGTCACTGCCCTGGGACCCTGTGAGATCACGCGGGAGCTGGCAGCGTGGCCTGTCTGAAGTGGAGGGTGGTGACAGAGGGCTTGCCATGGCCGTCACATGTTCCTATTGTGTGACCACCTGGCGGTAATCTTGGTGATTTCAGACTGTGACTCTGCTTCAATTTTTCCATCTATTCAACCAGAGTGATACTAACAGTTCTCCCTCTGTAGAGTTGTCTGCCTAAAAGAAATAAGTCATGTAAAGCAATTTACGTTGCCCTTGACCCATAGCAAGGGTTTGGTCCCCAGGACCCATGTAAGGAGAGAGAACTAAGGCCAAAAGGTTGGTCTTGGACCTCCACACACAGCCCATTGCGTGCATGCCCACACAAATGCCTACAGCCTTGCTATAGTAATAATAATGATAACAATAATACAAAATCACTTTTAAAAATATTGTTATTGCTAGGGCTAGCTGTTGGCTCAGTCAGTAAAATGTTTGCTGTGCAACCGTGTGGACCTGGGCTCGATCCCCAGCAGCTGTATAAAAGAGCCAGGCGTGCTAGAGTGTGGCCATAATCCTAACACTGGAGCGGACGGAGACAGGAAGATTCCTGGTCTGCCACACTAGACAAATTGGTGAATTTTGGGTTATGAGAGACCCTGTAGCACAAAACGAGATGTACAGTGATTGAGGAAGACAACTGACCTTGATATTCACAGACACACCACACACAATATACACACATACACACACATGTGCACATACACACACATACACAATATACACATTCACAATGCATATACACACATATACACATACACACATGCATACACACATACACATACACACACATACACACATATACACACACGCATATATGCACATATGCAGATACATACATACACATGCATACACACATATACACATTTGCATGCATACACACATACATATCACACACACAGAGTGTACCACAAAATAGATTGCTATTGTTAATATAGAGCACAGAAGCCAGATAAATCTGTTTATATCTTTTGTCTTCTTGGCTTCAATGCAGCATTTTAACCTGAGATACTGGGTGTGAATTACCGATACTATTTTCTTGCTCTCTATGTTTCCTTGTGATATAAGAGGACTAGGCATAGACATAGGGACATTTCTATGTTTTTAGTTGGTGGTATCTGTCCCCCACCTGCCACGGGACCCACGAAGGTCTCTGTCATGCTGTAAGTCTTTCGGTATCCCATTCCACAGCTGTACTGGGAAAGGTGGTGTTTGTTTGTTGTCTGGTGTGGAAGAATGATCCTGTATCCCATTGTTGACCCCCCCCCCCCCCCGTAAAGCACTTGGAATATTTTATGTAGGCTGGCTTTGAGCTAGAACTCCTTGCTTCATCTACACGGATAGTACATACATGTATAGTACACATAGGTATAGTACAGGGAAGCCATTTAAGCCAGTCACACATGTCTTCTCTTCTCACGTGGGTCTGCCTGTGGGATTGCCTTGCATGCATCTGGGGCCAAGTGGAACAGAGGAGGCAGCCAGAAACAAATCATGTGAATGACGTCCTCTGGGTCCCCTGGAAAACGTGAATCTCGCGAGAGCTCAGCTCTGCGCCTTTGCCTCCTGGTTCCCCCTTGCCTCCTTTCTCCTGCAGTTTTCCACAGGGGCCTGCTTCACTCCCCAAGCCGTGTTATTTGGGGCCTTTGTCATGTACCAAATGACTCCAAAAGAAGCTGCAGTAAACCTAACTAAATAAAGGTTGTAGCTTGCATTATGGTCTATCTGGCTATGTTATAGTCTCATGCAATTAGCCAGTATACCAAGGGATAGGGAATCAAATGGCATTGTGCTCAAAAATAGCTTTAGATTTCGGTTTATTGATTATTCCCTCCTCATTTCTCCGTCACTTTCTGTCTCACTCTTTCCTCCCCAATCCTCACTGTTTAAACTCTTCCTGTTCTCTTCATTTTTTTTTTCTTTTTGGAGCAGTATTTTCCTCTTTAAAAAAAAATCTAAGTGTGGGGAAACCAGCATTTGAAGGAGGCCTGTCTCCTGCCAGACAGCGGATGTGTGGTCCCCACTCTGGGTCGGTGTGTGCTTATTTTAATGTTAGCATCATCAACTGAAAGCTAATAATACCTTAAGAAAAGTATAATTATGAAGGTAAATCTGTATCAAAAATTGCATGGTGTGCCTCGAAGTCAAATATAATTATTAGTGACTAGCCCTCCATTTAATAATTCTCCAGTCATAGAATTGTACATAAAGAGTTTCAAAAACTCTGTACTTAGAAAAATCATTCAATTTCTTATAAAACGTAATCCACCAGATCTTAGACAAAAATAATCTGTTTTGGTATAATAGAACCATACCTATATGGAAATAACCGAAACACCCTGCAATAGATAGAACATTATGTCTTTCTGTTCAATGGAGCTGTGTGGTTACTGCTGAGCCCTGGCTCTCACTGCTTTTTGAGTTTGGTGGTTCTAATTTTACTTTTCTGAGTATTTTCTTCTTCTGGCCTTGGCCTCGAACAGTCACCTCTGCACTCTGGGGCCCTTCGTCCCGGCGGTGTGGGGCTACGGGTGTTGCAAGCTGGCACACATGTTGCGAGGGGCTAGGATAGCACCACCCTGAAGGGTAACTAGCAAGCAGCGGTGTTTGGCCTGCTTGGTGCCTTTGGAGGTGACAGAAAACAAGTAAGCAGACAGCCTGGATCAAGACAAAATCAGGGGACACCGGTCCAGTCTCTGTCCTAGCAGATTTGTGTACCTCTGGAGGACTGGTAAGGGGAAGTGTTATGGGGGTGGAGGAGTGAAGGGTTCATTCATTCATTCATTCATTCAAATGTATGTTGAGTGAAGTGTACACCTTACCTTCACGGAAACCCTTAGCTCCAGGATTGCAGGCAGCCTGGATATCCTTGCATGCTGTCTCAGTGTGTACTCAGTGATTGTTTTTTGTTGTTGTTGTTGTTTTGTTTTTGTATTTAAGACAGGGTGTCTCAGGGTTTCTGTTGCTGTGAGGAGACACGGATACCGTGGCAACTCTTACAAAGGGAAACATTTCACTGGGGCTGCCTAACAACTCAGAGGTTTAGTTGGGGCCGGCGGCAGGGCAGCACGCAGACAGACGTGGTGCTGGATGGAGGAGGAGCTCAGAGTACCGCATCTTGGTCCACGGGCAGAGAAGCAGTTCCTGTCCCTGGGCATTGCTGGAGCATAGATGCTGCGCATCCCCCAGCAAAGCCACACCCCCTAATAGGACCACTCCCTGTGGGGGGGACCAGTTACATTCACGCTACCACACAGGGTCTCTCTACCTGTCCTGGAACTCACTATGTAGACGAGGCTGGACTTGAACTCAGAGAGACCCACCTGCTTCTGCCTCTGGAGTACTAGATTGAAGGCGTGCACCGTCGCACCTGGCTATGCTCAGTGGTTTTTAACTCGCATGCAGTATTGACATTAAAATGCCTGTTGTCACGGTACTGTGCCAATCATACGCATAGAAGTTAGAATAATGCCAGGTAGCGCTTTAATGACCGTGTGGCTAATGGTGGCTATTTATAGTCATATTTATGACCTAACCTCCATTTTTTATTAGTTGTATGTAACAGTCATTTTGTTTTATTAGTATTATTTTCCTCTGCTGCCGGGAGGTTGAGCCTAGGGTGTCGCCGCACACGCTAAACCAGGTCGTTCCACACACCTGCACCCCCGTGTCTGTTATTTTAAACAGTTTTATTTATTTGAGACAAGGACTATTGACGGGATAGAAAACAAAACCGTTCTTTTTTTAATTGGGGATAAGTATCGTGCCCCCCCCCCCACTCTTTTCTGAGTAGTTTTGTTCACAGAGTCTGTTCCGCTCAGTCTGCACAGTGTCCTCTTCTCCGTGTGCCCACTGGCTCGTATTCTAACATTTGAATACTGCTCCTGTTGTGGTTTTTCCTTCCCAGCAGACAATGTCTTTCTCTTACCACAGCATGCTACCTGCTCCTGTCTGACTCATGCGCAGGGGCTTACTACGCCTTGGGTGGGGTCTCCACGAGACTCATCCTGCGTTGTGAGTGTGGGAAGCAGGTCGACCAGTAGGCCCTTTCTCCTAATCAACAGCCACATGGCAGTCAGAAGGAGAGGTCTGTGCAGGCAGGGGCAGTGACAGCAGCAGCGGGGGCTGGCACCGCGGCGTGCGTGCGTGAGTGTGAGCGCTTTGACACACGGAGTCACAGCCTGTTATCACTTACACTGGTGTCAAAACAATGCAGCAGCCCGAACTGCAGCTTGGCTTGCTCCCCGCTGTCACACATGCTCCTCGTAAGTCATTAGAAGGTTGGCGTGGGCTCCTTCCGGGATCACTCAGAGCTGCATTGGGGGGGGGGGAGTACTGGTTATTCATCACGTGTGGCTAATTGTACCGGGGCCGTTTGGGGGTGTCCTGATGGCACGGTGACAAGGGCCTGATTCCCAGGGGCCTCTTGTCTGGGAGAGCTCGTAAGCACAGTGGCTTTCGTAAGAGCCATACGGGAGTGGATCAGGCAGATCTTCCCTGAGAGTTAAAGGAGGGTGAAGCCTCATTGGGTAGGGAAGCTTGGTTCAGACCGAGACAGAGGGAATTGACTGACAAGGCCGTAAGGTTGTGATGGACAGAAGAAGGGAGATGGTTGGCAGGAAGCTCCGTCTGGCTAGTGTGCATGGATACTAGGGGCTTTGGGGCTCAGAGAGAAGAACCTTGGATGCTAAGCGGAAGAGTTTTTGATATCTTAGCAGTGTCCTGCTAGGGACCACCACGGAAAGGTGCTGAATCCGCGCAGTTACGGTGTTTGAGAAATATGTGATTCTGTTGATGCGTGGTTGAGGTGTTAATCAGTGAACCGCACAAGTGACTAGGCAGAAAAGTCCTCTGGTATAATCAAAGAGAAGTTTTTTTTTTTTAAATTGTTATTGTTTTTGTTTGGTTTTGTTTCAGGGAGGTGACCAGTTCTGGCTAACAGTATCTTGGCAGTGTCATCAGAGGCCCAGGCTTTCACTTTTATCCGGGCTTCTCTTAGTATCATTGCAAAATGGCTATCACAAGTCTAGACTTCCAGTTCAGATCCCAAAGACTTAGAAAAGGGGAAGAGAGAAGAGCCAAAGACAGGACCCCCCGCCCCCCGACCTCATGAAACGCCCCTCTTCTGGTTCTGCGAGGAAGGCCTTCCCGAGGACTTTACCTTTTACTGTACTATCGGGTCTTTGGAGCTTGGGAAATCAAGGTTTTCATCTGATACAATGCATCTCAGAAAAAAAGAAAATCCGGGATTCTCTGGGAAGGAGGAAAGGAAAGTGGATACTGGTCGGCGTTGGCCACAGCGTGTTTGTGTCTATCGTGGGAAATCAAGACAGCCAGAGAACAGAGGGGCAGAGAGCAGAGAGTGCCAGCAAGACATCCTGATTAGACTCAGACAAAACAACCCCAGTTTCATTTTAATTCTGGGTTTGTTTAACAGAAAAATATTAGGCAATGAATTAGGAAAACGAGGCTTCGAGTCCAGCACTGCTCTTATTTTAGACCTGTGCAGGGGGAAGCAGGGCTCTGAGCGTTGTTTTTTTGATCTGCATGAAACTGGGGCTTATGGGAACACATACACAGGAAAATGGGGACTTCAGATCCAGAACGTGGGATGCCGAGAGGAGACCCGTGCTTTGGAATACTGCTTTCAGATTAAACGTTGAGTAAGTCATAAAATTAAGCATGCAGGTTACGGGAAGGTACACGTTTTATTAAAAACTCGTCTTTCCCTACTTTGTGGGACTGATGAACTGGCAAACGTGTTTCATGAATTAATTTAATTCAAACAACCCTCTAATATTCCTTGGCTCAGTGAGCGTTTCTCTGGTCGCCCGTACGAGCGTTCTCAGGCTGCAGGGGAAGGGGGGCCTGGCAGATTCTTGCTCCTCCTCCAGGGACGATTTATACATGACAGTTGATCATGCAGTCTTCTCCTGATAAAGAGTTGGTTATGCCCTCCATACGTAGACACTCTCTCCTGCTTGCTTCTGTCCATGGAAAACTTAAGATCAAGGTTCAAGTTGAGTTGACATCCCAGGAGACAGGGGCTTGTCCCCACTGCACTGCCTGCCCAGAGGCACTTGGGTGGCTCTCTCTGTTTGGCATTTGCCCTGGGAGCAGAGGTCCACACACTAGCTTTATCCACTCCTCACCTCTGTTCTCTCCTAGCCTGTGAGTTATCCTGCCCTATGCACACCTACCACCTCCTGGCCTAACTGCACAGCAGCTACCAAGGGCACCCGTGAGCTGGTGCAAGGCAAGGACTCCTAGGAGGACCCTGCGCTTGCTGCTTGGTGATACTGTATCTCTTTTATCTCTAGACAAGAATGGTATACATGCTTAGCACATTGTGAGGATAAGATTATATTCAAACAGTGTTCTTAGCGCTGTGTTTAACACCTGGTAGGTGTTCACTTTAAAAACTTGGGTGCTGGGAGAAGGCTCATCCTTTGAGAGTTCCCAAGAGCCCTGCCAGGCATCTCTCAACTGCCTGGAGCTTCAGTTCCCAGGGCATTGATGCCTCTGGCCTCCACGGGATCATGAACTCATGTACATCCTACACAGAGATGTGTGCACACGCACACACATGCGCACACACACACATACCTACAAATAATACAAATGAATCTTTAAACATTGTTTGAAGGATAGTAAGCAGGACAGTGTTGATTGTTCAGGAATGCAGCCTCTTTGGTTTGCTTTGTGCTGTTCTGCAAATAAAAGCAGAGAATTAGAAGGCCGTGCATCAGTGCACGCTGCCCCGGGTAGTATATTTCATTCTCTTTAGTATCTAAGGGGTTAAGTTTTGAGTGAGCATGGGATGGCAAAGACAGAAGTGAAATTTTTTTTTCCCTATACATAAAGAGAGCCTTGGAAAGAAGGAGGCTAAGGGGTCTCTCTCAGAGAATGGAAAGGGAATGGAAGTGGGGCAGCAGAGAGTAAATGATACAATATGATTTGAATTTGATACATAGTAATACCGCCCAACTGAGATCTTTATCATAGGAAGAAAGGAACTACTCAGGATTCATAAATGCCGTTTATTAGCAATTACTATTTGGGCTTCTTTAACTAGAAAAAGTCTCCAGGCATCTGAGATCACTAATGGAGCTTCGGAGGTAAGAAGACAAAAGGACTTTTATGTTGTTGGTTTTATTTAAAAGCTAAAACAACAACAACCAAAAACCCCTTTTTATTTTTGTATGTACAAAGGTGACTATAAATGTTTTACCAGCCCGTAAGTGTATGTTTTGATCTACGTTTACACTTATTAATGGCATAGTTACAGTAGGAAAATTCATCACAGGTTTTAACACTTTCTTTTATGATAGGCGGGATGATGTCATTCATATATAATAAACAGTGACCACCCGGAGCAGACATTTAAAATAACAGGGGCATTCATTCTCCTGGAACTGCTGCCTAAAATAGGCCACCGTTAAAGTCGTAGTAACATGCCCTGGGAGGGACACTTTTGGGGGGTCGAAATCCCACTGCTGGGTTGGAAATTTGTAAAGATGATTAAGCTGACAGATGACACTGGGGAATTCTTAGCCCCAGGGCTTGCACATAGCCCTATCTTATGGCGTGGCTTATCTGCACTCGTGTGGGCGGAGCCTGTCTCACTTTTATCATTTTAACTCAAATACCACAAAAGTGCCCCACCCCATGACAAGGACTGCTTTACAATCCACAGATTTCAGCATTCCTCCCAGCTGCCTTAGTAGTGATCTCAGAGCCTGGGATTAGGTTTAGCAGGGCAAGTGTCCTTGGAGGTCAGAGTTCAAGGAGTCTTAGTTAGTTTTCTGGGTGCAGGGGGAAAAAGGGAAGACAGTCACTCAAGATGCTTTCGGAAACAAAGGTTTCATTCTGTAGGGCTCTAAAAAGAAAAATCCCTCAAATAGCCTCAACACACACACACACACACACACACACACACACACACACACACACACGCAGTTTGTAATCTCTACGGTTAGCAAGTTTACTCCCTCCATTAGTGATTCTGGCCTATAGAGTGTGTGCAAACCCAAAGGAAAGGAAGTCAGTGAAGGTGGGGGTGTCGGCGGGAGAGGCAAGCCCTGCCCACAGACTCCCTCCCTCCCGCCCCCATTCCTTGCAGGCTTGTAATTACGTCCAGACTTGCTGTAGTATCATTACACAGTGAAGATGAGCTGGGAGCTCTTTTGAAGTTAAGTTTCTGAACATTACCCCCTGCTGTCGAAAGGGCATTGCCTTGCTGTGACCAAGCTTTAAAAACAGAGCCCTGCTAAGCAGTGCACGCCCCTTCCTGGTTCCTGGAGGAGGAGCCTCCTCCGGAGGGGCCTGGGTATTTCTTGCAGGTGGTCTTGCAACACCATAGGAAACTCTCAGTCTTTCAAGGCTGGTGTTGAGAACTTCAAGTAGGCAGAATCACAGGGTACCGATTAATGTAGCCACCAGAAATGCATCAGCTCAGGCTCTGTGAGTAGGAAAAGCTATGGAGAGGGGGCAGGGTGTGCAGTGCAGTGTCCCAGAACCCAAACTGCTCGGGAGAATGTTGGAAGAATACATATGATCTAAATTCTGCTTTTTGAGCTCTCACTCTGATTTTTTATATTGTTTCGTATCAATAAATGTACTGCGAAGCCCCTCCCCCCAAGTGGAATCTGGTCTGTTGTGAAAATGAATGGAATGGGGTATACGGACAGAAGGGAGGGTGGTAGGAGGGATTATATGTGCAACACAGCACACTTAAAGATTCTTTCTTTCCACACCCACCGTATTTAGGAATCTCCCCCTGACTCCCTTGGTGTATCTCTGCTGGGCTCTCCCCAGGGATTTTCTGGGGTCCTTCCTGTGTCTCACTTCTTGGGGAGTCTGGCACCTGCAGGATTTGTTTCACGATTCTTTTACAGGTTAATTGTTATAAAGTTGCCTTTGACGTTTATTGTTGCTAATTCTGCAACTTAGGTGTTCCGGGAAGTGTGACCACGCCTCCCCTAAGACCCCAGAGGGCGGCAGAGGTCTCCTCTGTGTGTTTGGCCACTCTTCTGTCACTTGGTGCTCTGTGTCACCCTTACATCTTGTGCTGTCTAGCTGTCGGTGGCTGTTCCACACTGACTCGGCTCATGCCTGGGCTGTGATCTTGACTGTCTAGAAATGTATTAATTCTTTGTCAAGAGGTTTACAGTAGTGGCTCATATGAAATCATTGCAGTATTATCAAGTTTGCTTTCACATCGTTTCAGATGGATTTATGTCAGGTCAAAATTATTTATATATGTAATTAAATATAACTTAAATTAATTTTTCTTGTTTTATTTTGCCTGGTTAATTGCTTTAGTTACTTCTCTCTCTTTCTTTTTGGTATTTTGAGATGGGTTGTGTAGGCCAGATGACCTCAAACTTGCTATTACCTAGTATCCTGGCCTTCCTGCCTCTACCTCCCCTGTGTTGGAACTATAGGCCTGTGCAGGCCTGGCCAAGTTTGAATCTGAACCAAGTCATCCGTCATGTTGGCATTCTGAAATCTACAAGTTTTTATATGCATCATCCTCCAAACGACTGACAAACTGTGAAGGGGCAGAATGACAGATAAGATAAAATCCCAGGCTGTGAGGCTGAATACCGGCTTCCCAGCTGCTAGTGGTCAGGCTCACGCTTTGGGGCTGTGATTTGCACCACCAGGTTCACTGAGTGGAAGAGCTTCAAGTGTTTCTCCTCTCGCCAGGACGAAGGAACACAGCTGTGGTCTAGCGCGGACCCAACCTATTGAGTTCTATTTGTGCTGCTTGGGAATTTCTGTTTCTTCGTGACATTATTTATTTGTTTATATTACAATCAGTTGTCCTAGAACCAAGAGACTTAGATTTCCAGCAGTCTGTATTCTTCCCTAAGGTCCTTCCTGTGTCCCCTCTGAGGTCCCCTTAGCCACCCTAGCATTTCAAGCTCCAAGCAGCTTCTGCCCCAGCAGGTGAGTTAGAGAGTAGGTGGGCAGTTGGTTTTGGCTCCAGGCTCTGCATCTTTCTAACGTGAGGTCATCTCCCACCAGCCCAACTCCTATCTCTCTCTAGATCTTTGTCCCTGGCTTCACTCAAAGCTGTTAAAGCCCTCGGGGGTTCAGGATCCAGATCTCTGGACCTGCGCATTCCTTAGAAGATTCCTAGAGATTCCCTGGCTCATTTTCCGGAGTTCCTGGGAGGCTGAAGAATTTAAGGGCCTGGAGAATTTCCAGAGCCACCAAACAGAAGGCTAGCAAGGGTAGTATTAGACTGCCCCTCCCTGTGAGGTAGCCACCTGACTTACGGGAAGTGCAATGGGCTGAGAGCTGTCCTCACTTTATTGATGATCATGAGATGACTTGGTAGCCAATGAGTGGTTCTCTTCCTGCTGTTGTTTTTCCACTCTGTTTGCTCGCCCATCCACATAACTCTGGTCTCACAAATCTTTTCACGGTGTTTATAACTTTTAAGTCATTTCCCCGAGACAGCTCCATTTATGAAATCACATTCACTTTCTACCAGCTTTTTAATAGGTCTTTTTAAGTTATGAAATACGCAGCTCCTCTAAGAATCCCACTGTTGTAACCTCTAGAAGAAGTTGATTTTTATATTTCTTTCTTTTCTTCTTCTCCCCCTCCCCTGCCACAGGGTTTCTCTGTGTAGCCCTTGCTGTCCTGAAACTCCATAGAACAGGCTGGCCTCGAACTCACAGAGATCCACCTGCCTCTGCCTCCCGAGTGCTGGGATTAAAGGCGTGCACCACTGCCACCCACCTAGTCTTTATAGTTCTAAGACTATGACTTTGTACAACTTTATATTCTTCTGTGGCCAGCAAGATGGCTCTGCTCTTGCTGAGGACCTGAGTTCAGTTCCCAGCACCCCTGTCAGGAGGCTCACAACCACTTTTAACAACAGCTGCAGGAGGATTTGATGCCTCTGGCCTTGGCAGATGCCAACAGTCAAGCGCAGACACCCTCCTACCACCCCCACATAAGCAGACAGCTAATGAATTAAAGCAACAAATCTCCAAGGAAGTGTATTCTCCTGGATTGAGGCTGGCAGGGTGTGTCTACACGACGCTATTCACTATGTTTACCATAACGAGCCCTGTGAAACAGAGGACTGCCTGGCGGCCCCAGCGTTCTAGGTGCTCAGCTCCCAGAAAGCCCTGCGGAATTGTCTGCTCGTCAGTGGGAGATTCTGAGACTTTCAGATTCTTTCCTGGTTATTTTTTTTTCACGGCTTATTAGGAAAATGAAGCCGTGTTAGTGTATAGAGTTTGTACTTAAAGAAATGAGACTCGCGGTAGCGTAGCCATGAGACTATAAACTACATTGTTTGCCTTGCAGCTTGCTACAAGGCCAACATGGAGGCCCTGCCTTGGGTGGGGCGTGCGTGCAGTGTGCAGGCAATAGGAGTAGGAGTGACTTTGGACTCCTTCATTTCCATGTAAGCCAACATGCCTAAATGTTTAGAATTTCTCAATAGGAATAGATTCGAGGAATTTTACCCAACAAGCTTCCCCCCCCCTTTTCTTTTTAAAGAATATATCCTCTAGAAATAAGCATGTGGAGTTTGATTTCTTTACCATGAATAATTGCGCTAAAATATCTCAAGGACGTGTTCTAAATTTGCAGTTGTTGTTGTTGTGTGTGTGTGAAGGTTCAGAACGCTTTTCAGGAAACAGCCTTCCTTTTCCCGGAAGAGCGAAATAGCAAAACAAACAAACAGCCCACGGCCCTTACCACAAATCCAGTCAACCAGGCCCCATTAAACAGAGAAATGTTCCTAATGAGGTCGAAGTATTCCTTGGGCCTCCATTTATACAAGCAGGGTGCAAGCACACCTCACCTCCATTCCCTCTCTGGCCCTTTTGGGCATCCTTGGGGACACAGGGTCTTTCCCTGAGCATCCTGCCAGGCTTCAGGGTGCTTGCTTAAATACAGATTCCTAGTCCCTGGAGACCCAGTGTATTGGGTCCCCTGGTGGCAGACCCTGGAATTGTTATTTTCACAGGTTCTGTTGTGTGTATGAGAGGGGGAGGGGGATATCTGTGACCCTAAGTTTGAGAGCCCACGTCGCCATCCCGTTGTCCTCGGCTTCTGCTCCCTCAGATGAAGTCGATATTATGCAGGGCCCCTTCCGGAGCTCTTTGTTGCCGAAGAACAGGCTGCTCGGTGGGCCAGAACAGATTGTCACCATGTAAATGCAGAGTCAAGGGACATAATTTTACGGGCTCACACCTATCTCCCAGCCAAAGGCATTTCAGGTTAGTTGTTTGCCTGCACTGGCGAAGGAACAACGGGCTCATCTGAACTGGGACAACCCCAGCTCTGGGTACATTCTGTGGCGTGGTCTTTGCCAGCTCCCATTCAGCCCCGCGCATTCGTAATTGTCAACTGTTTCCTTGCATCGAGACATGGCAGGAAACCTCTTCTTTGTAGAACCTCATTAAGATTTCAGTTGCTAACAGATTTTATTTTACGGTTCCAGCTTTCATGATATTAAGATATGGAGATTCGGGCTTCTGGGAAGGGCTCTTTACAAGGCTAAAGCGTTCTTTTGCCGTGGGGGGAGCATCACTGTTTCTCTCCGGGCACAAGGGGAAAGGGAAAGGAAAGGACGGTCAGACATTCTAATTGATGTGATGTCCGACTTTGACAGCACAATAAAGGATTGCCAAGTCACTCCCAAAATATCATTTGTTTGAGACCTGTGTGGTTTTACTTACGATGGCAATTAGTTTCCAATGATTTTGTAAATTTTGTTTGGGGTGGCCAGAAAGACACACCACATTGGTAAAACAGGAACATTTTTAAATGAATATTTTTTTTATGTTTGAGGTATTTATATGGTAAATAAACAAGCCCTGATATAAATGACCCCCCTTCTTTCATGGTAGCATGAAATTATACTATGTCATTTTATATTTTTATGCTGTTCACCCTTGTGCACTTGAAGACCTTTTTCTAAATAACGTGTACTACTTAACTACAGTTAGTGTCAATAGGGTGCTTCTAGATGCCTGCTGTGTCCAGTCTTCTCTTGCTAACTTGGTCATTCCTTAGGCCTGCACCAAGGGGCCCTGGGCTATACTAGGGAGCACAGGTGTGTCCCTAGCTGGAGGCGCTGGTCTGTGAGATGGTGGTTGTATGTGAAATTTCCCTTCTCCAGATGTGATGTTGCTGTACCTTCCCTGAGGAAGCCAGCCCAGCTGCTCTTGCAGGTCAGAGGCCATCTCTGGTTTCTCCCGTTTGCTTTGCCTCCTCCTCATGTCCCTGAGGACCCTCCCTTGAGTCTGTTCCCCCTCCCCCATCCTCACATCACCTGCTCTCTGTGGTGATCTGATGGCCCTTGTGGACAGTGCCTTCTAGTGAGTGCCCCTGTCCCTGTTTGGAATCCTGCCGTCACAGGAGCTGCTGTGAGGGTGTTCAATGAAGAGGAGGAGGGGGGCTGACCTTCTGCAGATCTACCACATGAGTGGTTTGCTTTGTTGATGTCGTCACTATATCCTTGCCTAGCATCCTCTTGGGCAGTGCCATGTCTGGTCATAATCCGAGCTAAAAGTTTCTAAATTAGAGGCCTTCTCATTTCAAAACAGAATAGCGTTCATGAAAGAACTGGGATTTTGGAATGCAAATAGCTCTTCAGCAGTGTGTGGTTGCCCTGCTAATTTCCACGGGAGTGTAGCAGTTTGACGACAGTTGCATAATTCCATTGTGAAAAAAAACCTGTCGGGTACAGAATGGGGTGAAGGACAAAGTGGATGGCCTGTCCACGCCATGTACAGCGTGAGGATGCGTTCTTCCAACAGATGGGCTATTGCAGTTAAAATCTGCTCAGTAGCCCATAGTGTCTTTCCTTCCCGCCACAGAGGCAATAATGTATATATGCGATTAATATACACATGCTGTTATGCTCACTATACACATGTGCATATCTGTGTCCACACACAAGCACGCATGTGTATAAATCTACAGTCTGTATCTTTGCCCTTACTAGCGTTTTTGGTGGCATGAATTTTGAATGCTTGTGTGTATCTGCATGTCACCAGTGAATCAACTCATTTGGTGTAGACGATCACACTGTTCAGAATTAATTTCTACAAGTAACTTTTTTTTAATAAAACAGTTATGCATTTGGATTCCATTCTGTTTGGATTAATTAGTTGGTGGTAGTGGATAATCGTTTAAAATAACTTTCAAAGTCTAGATTCTATTCCTAGTTGACGCTCGTGATTGATTTTCATTGACATCTAAGGTGTCATGTTGTCAAATTTCAGACTTTGCATTTAATTAGTGTTTTTTTTTTTAAAAAAAAATTACAGTTATCTTAGAATTAAGGTTTTCATGGCCGGAGGGTGGGGCTGTCTCTGGCTGGCCTCAAACTGTCTGGTTAAGAATGGTCTTGACCTCTTGATCCTCCTGTCTCTACCTTCCAGATTGGAGTTCAAAAACGCACAGTTCATTCGAATGTGAGCTGATGGCACCGTCCTGATTCAGGGGTCAAATTGGGGGAGGGGGTCTGTAAAGCATCCTTAAATGGACAAGCTGCTAAGTGGAATATTCTGAGGTATAACAGTCACCCAAAGGTTTTATTGTGAGGTACGCCATGCTCACCAAGTGATATCTATGTTTAGTATTAGAAAATAGATACTAAAACAAGCATTCGGGTTTGTACCATACTGCTAGAAAAATAGAATATTGCGAGTACCTTCCAAACTGTCTCTTTTTAATTGCTAATTTATTCTTATCAGCGTAATTTATTTTTTTGTGAATGTGCCAAAGAGCTCGGTAGCCACAGAGGAGCCTGGAAAGAGTCAATAATTTCTGTTTGTTCTGCCTTTTCCTACCATCCCTCCTTACTTTCTCCGTCCTACCAGTGTCTCAGCCTCCTACCCTGGTCCTCTTCTGCTGCCCGCTCCCCCGCAGCAGCAACAGTGACCACAGAGATGGACGGTGTTGAACAGCACCGTCATCTGATCCACCTGACCGCCCTCTGTTTGGATTTTTCATGTTTTCCCTGCAGAGTCCCTGGTGATCTGTGCTGGGCCCCTGCTCACCACTCAACCCTGTCCCTGCTCCCATCCACTGCAGCTTCTTAGTTCTCCGCTCAGCCAGGTCTTCTGGCTACTGTATGTGAGGCGGGCTTCTTTTCATCCCTGGGGGCCATTTTCCTTGACTAACTGACCGGTCTTTCTCTGGGCATACTCTTAATTTTTGTTCTTAGCACTTGCTAAATTTTTAATTAGACCTCTGCTTATTGGTGTGTAATCTTTAAGTCTGATGAGTGTAGGTATATGCCTGTCTCACTCACCACCACACTGCATTTGCATTGCCTGGGTATACACGCATGAATGTTGGAATAGATGAATGACTGAGAGTTTGGCAGTGCCTTTTGAAGAGACTGTTCTCTGCATGGTCTTAGTGATGTGTGGTACCTAGTGATGTGTGGTTCTAGTGAGGCATGGTACTGGTGATGCGTGGTGCTAGCGATGCGCTGTACTAGCGATGCGCGGTGCTAGTGATGCGTGGTGCTAGTGATGCCTGGTACTAGTGATACATGGTTCTAGTGATGCGTGGTACTAGTAATGTGTGGTACCTTGGTGTAGGAGGCCATGCTCCTACTACAGTACCTAGTGATGCATGGTACCTAGTGATACATGGTTCCTAGCAATGCATGTTACATAGTGATGCGTGGTACCTAGCCATGTGTGGTACCTAGTGATGCGTGGTACCTAGCGATGCATGGTACCTAGCGATGCGTGGTACCTAACGATGCGTGGTACTAGTAATGCATGGTTCCTAGCAATGCATGGTACATAGCGATGCATGGTACCTAGCGATGCGTGGAACCTAGTGATGCCTGGTACTAGTGATGCATGGTTCTAGTGATGCGTGGTACTAGTAATGTGTGGTACCTTGGTGTAGGAGGCCATGCTCCTACTACAGAACCTAGTGATGCATGGTACCTAGTGATACATGGTTCCTAGCAATGCATGTTACATAGCGATGCGTGGTACTAGTGATGTGTGGTACTTAGTGATGCGTGATACCTAGCGATGCATGGTACCTAGCGATGCGTGGTACCTAACGATGCGTGGTACTAGTAATGCATGGTTCCTAGCAATGCATGGTACCTAGTGATGCGTGGTACCTAGTGATGCGTGGTACCTAGCGATGTGTGGTACCTAGTGATGCGTGATACCTAGCGATGCATGGTACCTAGCGATGCGTGGTACCTAACAATGTGTGGTACTAGTAATGCATGGTTCCTAGCAATGCATGGTACATAGCGATGCATGGTACCTAGTGATGCGTGGTACCTAGTGATGCCTGGTACTAGTGATGCCTGTTGCTAGTAATGCATGGTTCTAGTGATGCGTGGTACTAGTAATGTGTGGTACCTTGGTGTAGGAGGCCATGCTCCTACTACAGTACCTAGTGATGCATGGTACCTAGTGATACATGGTTCCTAGCAATGCATGTTACATAGCGATGCATGGTACTAGTGATGTGTGGTACCTAGCGATGTGTGGTACCTAGTGATGCATGATACCTAGTGATGCATGGTACCTAGCGATGCGTGGTACCTAACAAACAATGCGTGGTACTAGTAATGCATGGTTCCTAGCAATGCATGGTACTTAGTGATGCGTGGTACCTAGTGATGCGTGGTACCTAGTGATGTGTGGTACCTAGCGATGCCTAGTACTAGCAATGCGTGGTACCTAGCGATACGTGGTACTAGTGATGTGTGGTACCTAGCGATGCGTGGTACCTAGTGATGCATGGTACTCAGGCAGCTCTCTTGTCTTGTAGTTGCCTGCAGTGAGTTAGTGAGGGTACTTAGTGGTGGAACAACAGGGATGCAGTTACTTGGCAACAGTGTGTAGTCTTTGAGTTCATTTGCTCATTCACCAGCTGTTTTTGAAGATGTTCACATTAGTGCTGGGACTTCAAGGCCAGCAGGATAGGAAATGAGAGCTTACAGGCAGTAGTTCTTGGGGGTTGTGGGGAGGGTGCTAGTCCCCCTGGAGGTCTGTGTGAGGTCTCACTCAGAGGCCGGAAAGATGCTTTAGAGGGGCCAGTCACCTTGATGCTCCCAGTCAGACAAACCTCAGTTTCAGGGAAAAATCTTTGTACCTTAGGCAAATTATTTATCCTAACAGGAAGTGGAGATATTGTATGTCACAGGATTTTTGTGAAGATGAACTTAATGAGAATGTTTGAACATACCATGTGCCTTTGCGATCACATGACATTTTGTCAGCCTTTGTATATACCAGGAGATTGTGGAATTGCTCCCAATCCCAGGAAGCCATCTCTATAGGACTTTACAAGGTTACACACTTGTTTGTTGTTTTAAACTTTGTTAAGCCTAAACCATATGTTTATTGGTCAAGGTTCAGAGACTGGTTGGTAGCCACCATCTGCAGCTAGCTCCTTAGAACTTTTGCTTGGCCATGTAAGCCTCACCCTTATATCCTCAGGTCCCATAATGCCTTTCTTGCTTGAGATTCTAAGCCGGACATCAACCGTCTTAACTCTGCATTTTGGCTTTGTAATAACCGCCCACTCCTTCTCCTGGCACTAGTTGGTGGTTGTCTTTGTCTTAGTACCTGGCCCCTCAGGAAGATGCAGAAGGCATGAAAAGCCAGACACAGGGATGTGTGTGCCCCCGACATCTATCTCCTTCCCCTGCCTCTGAGGTTTTATATATGCTCTGTTTCAAAAACCAGCTTAAAAAAAAAAAATGAGGGCGGTTGCAATCTGCTTCCCTCCGTGAAGATGAGGTATGCCACCTGCCAAACTTCTAATAAGCCCTCACTTGGGCCCGGCTATTGAGAAGCCAGGTCCTTCCGTTTAGGACAGAAATGGATTTGCTGGGCCACGTTTCCACTAGTAGATGTGGGTCAGGTCACGGAAAAGCACACTCTCAGCATGCGCATGAGGCAGATGGGCCTCACACGGCGATTTCCTCTGTTATCCTTGGCTTCTCCTTGAGGGCAGTGAGGTTCCCAGAGGCCAGCAGGCTTGTGGCCTCTCTGTGCTGTGGCTGGTTTGACAGGTCATTTCCTGTACATTTCATATGAAAAATGTTATTTCAATAAAACATGTCCATAAGTCTTATATTGTTGCAACAACAAATATCTTTATTTATCCAGAATAAATGTTTTTTTAAGGATGCCACCCAAGGAAGTTAAATTTTTGGATTATCATGGCAGCCATTTTTAATGTTCCTGAGTAAGGATTTACCTTTCAACAAGAAAGTAGAGACAACAAGAATCCCCACCCTCCTGTTTTGAACTCTTTTGGAATGTATTTTGCAAAAGTAATTTGAAAAAGATTGCAATTTGTGGAAAAAAAATTTAAGTTTTTTAAATTTTTTTTTAAATTTTTTTTTTTTTTTTTAATTTTTATGAACTAACGTGAGACCGGAAGCCTCCAAGAGATAGAGTTGGGGCCCCTCCTCAGGTCCAAATGGGTGTGTAAAGAGTATGGCAGTTATCCAAATCCAGCCCATGGTCAGTCTTGATAGACATTTAACTTGAATGTACCTCATGTGAGTTTGTAACCCAAATTACTTCTAGATCACTGAGTAACAAGAAGCAGCAGATTGTTGACTGAGGTGTCTGTCCCACCTGATCCCTGTCTTGCCCGGTCTCCACAGTCATTAAATCCCAAAGAAATCACACCGAGGTCTACATTAATTATAAACTGATTGGCCCAGTAGTTCAGGCTTCTTATTAATTAATTCTTATAACATGTATCAGCCCATAATTCTTGTCTATGTTAGCCAAGTGACTTGGTACCTTTTTTGGTGAGGCAGACACATCTTGCATCCTGGTAACAACTACAGACTGAGCTTTTCTATTCCCAGAATTCTCCTGTTCTTGTTGCTCCACCTCTACTTCCTGCCTGGTTGTCCCGCCTATACTTCCTGCCTGGCTACTGGCCAATCAGCGTTTTATTAAAATACGATTGACAGGGTACAGACCCTTGTCCCACAGCACTAGATCCTGGATATCCAAGAGAGAAGCAGTTCTATCCCAGATACACTATGAAAGCATCACGTTCTTTGGTTCACAAAGTGGTTTATGAATGAATGACAGAATTCCACTTTCTGGCTTATTATGAGCATTATTATAATTCGGCACCAACCCAACCGAATGCCGTGTTATTAAGTAATTTTGTAGGATGGGTAAGAACAGCAAAGCTTTTGTTTCTTATTTCTTCGCTTTATTTGGGAAAATATAAACTAAGTTCTGAAATTTCATATTGCATAAGTGACACTGGAAATGAAATTTGCAGACCTTTTTGGTTCACACAGTTCCCAGAACACACTCATGTTTCAGCATCATTGTACAAGGTTCCTGTACTTTTGCTTTTGTTTCTATTGAGTGTCAGGATCAAAGAAACATGGCTGCTTGAGCAACAGAGCCGTCTCTGGTGGACTGACTGCTTTCGAGATGTGTCCACATGTGTAGGGACCACAGACTAATAAACAGGTGCCCACATGCATTTCACTTACTTGAATTTAACTGACCATGATTCGTATGAAATATTATATAAGTACTTAAAAATTAATGACCACTCTGTTTCTGGTACCCGTCAGTTTGATTCTGGCTATGGGTACATTGGTTGACTACTTTCTTCTTGTGGAGTGGCATAGAATTCCATGAGAAGCTCAAAGAAATGCTCCATTTCTTGAGGGGTTAATGTAAGGTGAGGATGGCAAAGAACACTGGACAGCTGAAAATGAGGAGAAGGAAGATTTGGGCGCAGCAGGTCCCATCCTCACACAAGGACGAGGCACGTGGGAAAGCAAGATGCTGGTAGGGGCTGTTCCCGAGTTTTCATCTCCATGAATGATGGGGTGTGTTTGTTAAAGCAGAAGAAGGAACACACACACACATGCATACACACACATGCACACACGCACACATGCACACACACAGTAGGAAGTGAGAGTAAGTGCGTTCTCTTTTTTTTCCAGTTAGGAGTGTGAATGACTAAATGTATAATTAGGTTCGTTACTTTCCTTCCTTTGAGAGGTAGGCAGCTTGATAATAGTTGGCTATTAGAGTAGAGGTGGAACACCACCCTGGTTTTTGGTTTTGTTTCTCTGTGTAGCTCCGACTGACCTAGAACTCACTCTGCAGACCAGGCTGGCCTCGAACTCACAGAGATCCGCCTGCATCTGCCTCCCGAGTGCTGGGATTAAAGGCGTGTGCCACCACCACCCGGCTTCGTTCTAGTTATTTTAAGGATGGTTGAATTAAAGCAAAATGACAAAGAAATCCATGGGACCCGTTAGCTCTTGCCTGGCTCCCCAGCCGACTTCTACAGCGTCAGCTCGCACGTAAGTTTCCTCTTCCCTTCTCTATCAGTTTTTTTTTTAAATCACTTAATCTTTTTATTTAAATGTTTGTGTGGTTTTGAGAACGGGTCTCACTATGTAGCCCAGGCTAGTCTTGAGCTAGCGATTTTCCTGCCTTGGTTTTCTAGTTGCTAAGGTTACCACATACACTCCCACCTTCAGCTCGCCAGGTTATTTTTTAAAGTCTAACTAAGCCTCACCTCGGGGAGAGGCTGAGCCTGCCCTTGTTGGGGAGCAGAGAGACCTTGCTGTTCAGTTCTGGCACTCTGCAATAGAGAGGCTTATTCGTGCCGCTGTGGGCTTAGGCGCCCTCCTAGATGCTGTCACCACAGGGAAGGACTGAGCGTCTCCGCAGGCGTCCCCGGTGGAAAAGACTGGGTCCTCTTGTCATTTTGAGATGATTTCGAGACTTCTGCTCCTTGATCTCAGCTGTACCATGCTTTATAAATCAGATGTATTTTCATGTGTAGGCTATAGGAAGGAGGACTTTGAGGAGCAGAGACGATTGGTAGAGGGATATGAACCCTATCCCGTCTAGTGCTGAGATCTGAGAGTATGCGTCCTACTAACTGTTGCTGGTTTTGCTAACGTCAGGGAATCTCTTGGGTAGCACCACTTAGTTTTAAAGTAGAGAACACAATTCAACTTATTCAGGTCTAGTCACTGTCTTAGTCATGGTTCTGGTACTGTAAAGAGACACCGTGACCACGGCAACTGTTATAAAGGAAAATATTTAACTGGGACTGGCTTACAGTCAGAGGTTCCATCCGTTATTGTCATGGCAGGAAGCATGGCAGTGGACAGGCAGACATGGTGCTGGAGAGGGAGCTGAAAAATCTACCTCTGGATCCCCATACAGCAGGAAGAGAGAGTGACCCTGGGCCTGGCTTGGAGCATCTGAACCCTCAAAGCTCACTTCCAGTGGTAACACTTCCTCTAACAAGGCCAAAGGTCTTAATAGTGCCACTCCCTGTGAACCTAAGGGGGGCATTTTCGTTCAAACTACCGCAGCCACTCATAGTTTGTAGTAAACAGTGCAGTTGGTGGAATGACACTTGGTTTTTTTTTTTTTGATTGAACTATGTTCCCTTTACTGATTGATGTATGTGCCATTGTTTGGTGCACCAACTGGCAGACCTTCACTTATTCTGATGTGGAAGTTGTCTGCTATACTTAGAAAGTCAAAGGAAAAAAAAAATTAAAGATCCCTTCCTGAGAAAAATAAAGTTGGGTGCTTGCCATTTTTTTTTTCGAAGTAGAATTTTAATGAAGGACGTGCCAACCAATCCAGTGTCGAGTTTTTATTCAATGTTGTCAAATGTGAAGGCTTAATGCCTCTTTCAAATGACAGTACTCAAAGCCACCATGCTTGGACCCTGTGTACTTGGGAGGCCTTTTGGTCTAGGGTGTCAGAGCTGCAGCGGCAGGGAGACACCTGGGGAATCTCTTGTAGTGCAGGGCATCGCCTGTCAGATGAAGCTTGAGGACCTCAGCCCCTGACCTTTCTCAGCCTTTTGGAAGGCATCTGTAAGTGTAGCGGATCTCTGTGATCATCGGCAGAGGGCAGGTGATACTTCCTCTCCGATTGCGTGCTCCCCTGACAGCGGCAGGATGGAGGCCAAAGGGACTCTCTAAACCGCCAACTCCAGTATGTTAGTCAGCTGTGACAAAGCCCATAAGAACCTGACTTTAGATGATAGAAAACTCATTCAGGCTGAGGCTTTCTGAGAGTCTATTACGTAGGCAGCCGGTCAGTTGCTCTCAGACCTGTAAAAAGGCAGTAGCGTCACAGAGGAGGAGAGCTGCTCACTTGAGGGTAGCCAAGAAACAGATAGTGCGGGCTATGGAACCATTACATCCTTCAGAGGACGCCCTGGTGACATATTGACCCTAACTAGGCCCTGCTTCCCAATCCCCTGTTTCGCTCTGTGCTCCTGGCTGGTGGGGTTAGCACTTCCACAACCCAGCCACCTCTCAGGAGTCTTACCAGATGGGGACACGCAGCCTTCAACCCATGAGCCTTTGGAGACATTTGCAAACCAGAACGCCAGCTAGATAACGCCGCTGCGCTAGCCGGTGACATTTTAGGATATTCAGCGTTTTGCTTAAGGAAAGGCAACTCTCCCTCGAAAACCTTCTCGAGAGCCGAGTGCCTTCTTCTCCTGTGTTAACTTAGCATTCACAAATGCCAGCGCAGACAGATCTTCAGAATTTCCTTAATTTTTTTTTGCATTTGTTTACCTGTGCATGCACATGTCACAACACATGTCACGTGTACATGGAAGGCAGAGGACAGGGTCAGCTCTCTCCTTTCACTGCATGGGTTCTGGGCATCCAATGAAGTCTGATATGACGGCAAGCGTCTTTACCTGCTGAGGCGCCCAACGTAATAACGTTCAGTGCAGTTTGACTTGCGTTCTTCTGCTGTGGTCACCGTCTTGTGAGTCAGGCAGGGGCTTTCTTTGTTTCATCTGATTTTTCTTTGGCTTTTAATGCCTCGTGTCCTAGCGAAGCATACAGGGGCTCCGGAAGATACAGAGCCACAGCCAAAGTCACCTCTCTGACTCCCCTCCTGCTGCCTCTCAGCGGAAGGGCGCTGTTGGCATGAAATCCATCCTATTGCAGGCATCCTCGTGGTTGGAGGGCTAGGGTTATTAAGACAAGTTAAATTGGCATAACCCTGTTTATTCGTATATACAAAACCATTCTTAACCTCCCGTATTGCTTATTCAATTCGTGCCAAGGCCAAGTTCAGGAGGAGAAAGACGTAGTGACAGTGAACCCCGCCCACTTGCTTTGCTGCTGTAGCATCGCTTGCTTCAATGTTTTGTCTTAGCCGACCAGAGCAAGCAGATTTGCTGGTGAATTAAGAACGAGACTCTGTGGATGGATCTTCGTCTTCTGGCCATGGTGGTTTTTCGTTTGTTTCGTTTTTGTTTTATGTGGGGACCCTAAGCAATGATTCTCAAGCCTGGCTTCTTAACAGCCTCTCTTAGGATCCTCTCCACAGGGCTTGGGTTTCATAAGCCAGAACGAGGCTCACGATTGATCTGGGGTGACAACGGAGCTCATACGTGCTTAATGAGTCCAGCCTTTGTAGCAGCATCCTTGCAATGGGAAAAGAAGAGTTAGTTTCTGCCCCTCTCCTTCCTCCCGGATCCTCACAGGGTATTCGGCTTGAATGCCACGTCTAATCATATGTGCAACCAGGACCGATATCTCAGTTTCTCCTTCTCCAATTGCCCTTTCATTCCTGTGACATATTTCTGACATGCCTGAATATTCTATGGGGCTCATATAAGCTGCTATCATTATTCATCGCCATGTGTGTTATGACTGTAAGTCTGCCTTTGATCCAGTGCAAGAAGCATTTGTCTGCCGAGAGAGTTACCTCTTAATGTACTGGTCCCTTGGCTTCTCCCATAGCCGTTAAAAATGATGGTGGCATATTTCAGATTTCGTTTCGCAGTATCTGAATATGACATTTCCAAAAAAAAAAAAAAATGCAGATGAAGGAGCTGTCCGGACATCTCTTAAGTGTGAAGTATCTGAGACCTGTGAATCATGGGCATTATAAGACTTAATGGGATACACGCTATGCATCTCGTGTACACATACAGTTGCACAGAGAGTGAAAAGCCATTAGAATATCCCGAAGGGAACGAAAGCTAACACTCTCCGCGTCAAACGCGTCCCTTAGTTTCGCCGATGTTCTCCATGTTTGCGCTCACATCTCTTACTCCTTAGTGAATGACTGTGCGGTCTGTCGAGTTGGAACATGGATAAAAGTGTGCAACGTAGCCAGATATGACGGAGCACACCTTTAATCCCAGCACTTGGGAGGCAGAGACAGGAGGATCTCTGTGAGTGCGAGGCCAGTGTGGTCTACATAGCGAGCTCTTGGACAGCCAGGGCTATTGTAGAATTCCAAAAGGCGCATCATAGGAAGGTACTTCTTGCCTTCCTGTGGCCCCCTTTCCTTTGATAGTTTACACGCCATCATAATAACATCCTTAAGATAAGGCATTATGTAGACTGAGATGGCGGGAAACAGAGTATGCCTGAAGATTATTCTGGAATATGTAATTGGAAGCACGAGATCGATAAAATTTCCCAAGTCTGAGGAGCCAGGTAGTGGAGTACCTGCAATGCCAGACCCTCAGGAAACTCTACTAAAGCCCCTTAGCTCCCCTCTGGAAAGATTATGGGTAATTAGTTAAGATGTGGAATGTGGCAGTCCTTTTAGCTCTTCAGTGGGTATTTCTTGTTCCAGAGTATGCAGGAACACTAGCTAAGTATCTTCTGGAAAGCACAACAAGTCTCACAGAGTGTGCATTCCCTGTGCCTTGGATTATTGGGGGTGTTGGAGCAAGGTAGGGATGGGGGGAAACCTTTATTCCAATGTATTTCTAAGTGGAAAGGAGGAAGGAGAGGAGGAAAGGAAGGGGAGGAATGAACGGGAGACCAGAATAAGAGGCCTTGTTTGTGTTACCTGCCAAAATTAGTCCTTTAATTTGAAATTCTCTCAGACAATTGTCAAAGCTAGAAACAATAATAAGAAAATGTATCACAGATGAGAAATTCCTAACCAGCGCTCGAAGTGACCCCAAATAAGTCCCTGTGACACTTCTCCCGTGGCGCTGTTCTTCCGTGTGACGGCTCCAAACAGTGCTCTTAGGAAATAAATAACTAAATGCCAACCATATTTTTTTTTTTTATAGGCTGGCCGATATTTTGGCTGTTTTTCAGGAGAATTGGAATTTTCAAAATTAAATAAAGGTTTATAAAATGCCAACTTCAGAAAGTTTTATTTAATTTGTGGAATAATTTTGTTCGCCCTGTTTTTTTCCCCTCCCCTCTCTCTTTCACTCTGCGACAGGGCCTTTATTAATTTAGCCTAGTTACTTAGTGCTTATATTAAATAACCTAATAAAAATCAGAGCTGTAACGTAACAGTTCCCAAATGTGAGGCAGCGTCGATTACACGGGACAGAATCTCTATGTAGCACAATGTTAAAACATGTATAGAATTACAGGACACCAGATGCTACTGTATATGTATGTGCGTGTTTGTGTGTGTGCGCATGTGTGTTTGTGTGTGCGCGCGCGTGTGTGTGTGTGTGTGTTTGTGTGTGTCTGTGTGTAGAATGTCCTTAAACTGTAAGGGGGCTGGCTATTTCTAAAAAGTTGAGAAATGCTGTTTATTATAGAAACTGCTCTAAAGTTAATTTTGGTTTTTAAATAACAATAATCTTCCTTGTAATTTTCCTTAGTATGATTTAAAAATCAGTTAGCTGCTTTCAAAATTATTATTTTATGTCTGTGGGTGGTTTGTCTGTATATATATCTGTGTGTACTACATGTGTGCCTGTTGCCCACAGAGCCTAGAAGAGGACATGGGGTCACCTGTAATTGGAGTTACAGATGGTTGTGAGCCACCATGTAGATGTAGGGAATTGAACCCAGTTCCTCTGCAAGAGCAGCCCGTGCTTTTAGTGGCTGAGCTATCTCCCTAGCCCCTAGGTTAACATCCTTCTGAATTCAAACTTTGGCAAGTAATAGTCAGACTGTTGCAAGTGGATCAAACGTGTGGGGAATGGAAATCATGTGTGTGCACTCATGTAAACACATGTGTATGTGTGCATTGTGCCCTGTTGATTTCTAGATAAATGTGTATGTGTGCGTGTGCATATATGTATGTGTATACGTATGTGTGTGCATATATGTATGTGTATATGTATGTGCGTATGTGTATAACTATAGAGCCTCAACATTTATCCTGAGTGGCGGAGTTGTTTGTTTTTGTTTGGCGTTTGTTTATGTGCTGTTATAAATACAGGCCTGGGTATACTACAGGCTCCCAGGCCAGTGTGTGGAGAGGCTTCATTAATTTGTGTGCCTTCCAAAGGCAGCTGAATAAAGCAGAACACCTGGAGAACGCTATTTCATTTCCATGTCCTTTCCTTTGAACGCAAAGCGGTTGGGATGTGTAGCGCCTCAAAGTTAAAAGTGGAAGGTGTTGAAGAGAGGTTCTGCTCCAGTAAGTTAATGTTGGGGTTCTGCTAAGCTGTGAATGAAGAAGAAAGGCATTTCTGCTTCCTGTTTGCCTTCTCTTTCTCTGTCATCACCGGGTATCATCCCACCACAGGTTCAGCGATTTAACTGCAATGTATGACTACAATTCCCTGCTCCAGTCTGATGATACACCCCAGTCGGGCCACCTGTTAGAAGCACAGGCTGAATTAATCCGTACTGCTGGGTGGCGATTTCCTGTGAACTGATCTATGGATAAATAATTCTATGTTCTTATATAGGACAGACAGCTTTTAGTTTCTTTAGCAAAGCACAGCCCAACAACAGAAAATTATATGCTGGAGTGTGGGGACACAGTCGCTCGGAGGAGGGTAAGCAGATGCAATCAATGCCACCAGTTCCGTTTGTACAAGGGTCTCATCAGCAGTTGGTGTCTTGTGGAAATAATACCGAGAAGCAGAAGCCCCCAAGGCTTAGTTATTCTGAGACTGGAGTTTTTATTGACACTCTTGCTGAGATCTTTTCCAGGGAGTTATGAGATATATAAACTCCAGCCTTTGGATATTAAAGCTAATGTCTCATTTCTTCCCCTCAGGTTGAGTTTCCAGTTTGGTTTTAGAATTAGCGTCAGGGCATACCTGGAATAAAAAAAGTTGTCCATGGAGCGGAATCCCGACAATGCTGTTGCTGACTTGCTCAGCTGCATGCGTCTGTCTCCGAGATCCCTCCACATCACTGTGGGCTGTGAGAACTTCCGTGTACTCACAGATGACTTGACACAAACCTTCGTGCATGCGATGGTTCTTGCTTTGGAGGCACAGGAGCAGAAGTATCATCCTCTCTGATTTGGGACGTAGTTGTATGCAGTTGTGTGTTGAACTCCATACAGGATGCATTGGCTTGTGTTCGCATATTCGTGATTCATAGAGACACCTGAGAAACTTTCCCTTCATGGATGACCAGGACCTCATGCCAGCTCGTGTGAGCTTCCCTTGGTCATACTCTATATCACCATCTTAATGGCTTCCTCAAATCTTCCGTTCTGTGCTGTTCAGTTATAGTTGGCGGTATCCCCCCCTCTCTGATTTTTATATATTAAAGGTTGATCATTTGAAAGACAGGAATTGTGCTCTGACTTAGCAGAGTATGTGGTTTCTCTTAGACTAAAAACGGGTAAGATACTGAAGACCCCAGCACAAGCGCTGTTGATGGCTCCCCCTGTTAAACGTCAACCCTTTGACTCTGAAAGGATATTACATTGGGAGACCGAACAAGCGGTTTCCATTGTTGTATCTTTTTAATTTTAGACAAAAATTGCTTCCATTCCCAACTTAATTTTATGTCACTAATGGGACATTTACCTACAATTGCATTTTGTTATTTGGTCTGAATGCATTATACAGAGAGTGGATTGGCATTCTGTATTTCAGAGTGAACAGATTTGTCTGGATACAAACAGTTTTATTTATATTGTGCCCGACTCAATCGTGTTAACATTCCTATGAATTTCAGCTCCAAGAGAAAGGCCCCTAATTTGTGATTCAGAGACCTTGGAGCTGCATCTGCAGTAGTCTTGGACACGGGGCGCTCCAGATGTTCACAGATGTTGCTTTTCTTGGAAATAGTGGGGTGACTTGGAGGACACTGTTGGGGACCGCTTTCCCCAGAGACCTCCCAGGTGTAGCCGACTCTTCTGCCTTCCATTTGCGCATTGGTTTCATTTATTACCTGTTTTCTGAATAAACGTCAATGCCCCGATTGACATATGATGGCGAGTGAACATAGCCCTGCCCAAGGGACTTGTCCTGGCACGGGGAATTGGCATTGGGGCTCATGCTCAGAGCAGCGGAGCTGAGTAGGAAGGTCTAGCGGTCTGATGAAACCCGGTTTTTAGTCCTGGCTGGTCCCCACTGATTTTTAAAACCACTTTTAACAATAACTCTCTGAAGATGAACAGATGGTTCTAGAAAGCACCTGGTGTTGTGTGGGGTAGCTCACATCTCCAATCCCTGTACTCGTGAGGCCGAGGCAGGAGGATCATGAGTTTGAGCAAACTTGGGGTATATTGTAGTCAGACCCTGGCTCGAAAATGGACAAAGAAACAGACAAAAAAAAAAAAAAACCAAATCAAAACAAATAAGAAGACTTGGCACTTGTAAAGTAATATAAAAGAATATTGTGAAGAAACTCAGAAGCCACGCATGGGTTCTCTCATGCGGCTGTGCCTAACAAAGACCCTTTCGGATGGCTGCTTAGTCCTAGATTAGAGGCTGAAGTACTTACAAGATTCTAGAAGCAGCTCCAGGAGGTCAGTGCTCTAGGTAGAGTTAGAGTGTGGTGCCCATTCAGAACAGGAAAAGGGGTCTCCGGGTACTAAAGATCCACCTGGTGCCGGACTGGACATGCGCACACGCCCCGCCTGTGTGTCAGAATAACCAGACCAGCATTTCTCTCCGTTCACACTCTGGAGTTAGGAAGCTTCGACTGAAGTGTTACAGGCAACATCTGTATTCCAGTGATTCTGCTCGGATTATTGAGATTTCCCTAATACTCTGAATCAGAAACTGTTTCTAGGGGGCCTAGGTCAGTTTTCTTGTCTTGTCTCCCCTGCAGGATTTGGTGACCCTACCCCAAAGGCCGGAATGACATTGCTAGTTGTAGTTAATCCCACCTGGTTCATAAATTCTTTACTCCTGTGGACTGATTTTCTCTTCTCATCCAGCCTCCTTCTCCTCCTCCTCCTCCTCCTCCTCCTCCTCCTCCTCCTCCTCCTCCTCCAGGAGACATTCACCTCCTATCGCATTGCTTAGGAGCTCTTATCTCTTATGTCCTCACTCAGAAATGTGTACAGCCCCCCCCCCCCCCCCCCCCGAGCATTTGTTATGGCGTGGTAATCCCTGTGTATTGAAAGCCTCATAGCAGTGCAGAAGGTAGGCGTGGTCATCATCCCCACTTTGTAGACAGGAAAGCTGGCATGAGGAGAAACTAAACAACTGGCCCCAAATCTCAGTCAGTACAGAGTGACTCTCAACTTGCTGCCAATCACCAGCCTGTTCTGGAGGAACTGAGGCAGGCGTTCAGAGCCATCCAAAGTGTGTATGCTTCTCTCCAGCCTTCCCTTAGGAAGCTCTGTCCTAAGGGCATTGCATGCACTTTACAGGAAGTACTTTTTCATCCCATTTTACAGATGAGCGGCTTGAGGCATGGAGAAATTAAGTAATTGCTAGAGTCACATGGTTAGAAGCCAGTGGAAGCCAGGGCCAATCAGCAGCGATCTCCCTGGAAGCCCGTGCTCGCTCACGGTTGCTGAGGTGCTGCTTCCCAGTTTGATTTCTTCAATTAACATTTGACTACTATTCTAAGTAATATTTTTGTCATTTGTTTTAATCAGGGAAGGAGACCGTTCCAAAGGGTGTTTTCCAGAGTGGTTAGTGCACTCACTCACCCTCGCTGGAGGGAAGGCACACTGAAGAGAGAAACTCTAGCTCTTCTGCCCCAGGGGGACAGTTGAGGAGGTGCTGTAGCCTCTAGATGTATAGAGAAGGAAAATCGTGCCCTGCCTCCTCTTGCCCTAGAGAACAGTGCATACCCTCCGTTCCCTTGAAACTGTAGAAACCAGCTTGGAACAGATGTGGCGGTATCCATTGGTGTGAAGCAACTGAGTGTCTGGTTCCAACCTGGACAAGTCTCCTTCTGGCTTATCAAGGTGGGGAGGGAGTTCACCTCCACGGAGAGATCTGTCTTCAGTCTATTTCTTCTTGCACACTCCCCCCCCCAAGGGAAGTTGAATATGATCTATTTTTTACATACTGGAGAACCTTTTGTGTGTTTTGGTGTTTTGAAACAAGAGTCTCACTATGAAGCCCAGTTACCTTTGGACTTTTGATATTTCTTCATCTTTTGGGGGTTATAGGCGTGTGCTTCTATACCCAGCTTTTGTATGTATGTATGTGTGTGTGTGTTTGTATGTGTATATGCGTGTCATGCACATGTGTGTCCAATGTGTGTGCGAGCGTGTGCGCATCTGCTCACATGTGTGAGCGCACTTGTAGGCCACAATTAGACATCGTGTGTCTTCCTTCATCACTCACCTTATTTTCCGAGGCAGGGGCTCTCAGTGAGTCTGCAGTGAGTCTCACTGACCAGCTGAACTGGCCGGCCAGCAGTTTCAGAGATTGGCCAGTCTCCTGTCCTTGCTTTAGGTTGCAGGTATACCCCACCATGCCCAGCCTTTGTGTGAGTGCTGAGGATCTGAACTCAGTTCCCAGGCTTACCCAGCAGGCATTTTCCTGGCTGAGATGGCCCCCCTTTGATGTGACAAAGTCTTTCCTTATAGCTTAGGCTAGCCTCGAAATCACTGGATAGCCTAGGGTGATTTTGAACTTACTGCGATTACAGCCATTTGCTACTCTGCCCGGCAAGCATCATTTACATACAATAAAAATATTCATATGAAGAGGCTGGTTTGATGCATTTTGACAGATCGAGACTCATGCAGCCACTAGCCCAGACAAGCAAATCCTTCCCAGTGAACTCTCTTGCCTGCTCTGCTCTGTCTCTTCTGTTCCCAGGGATGGGTCTAGCTTCGTTTGGGCTTTATATAAATGAAGTCACGCAGCTATATTTGGTTGTGTCTGGCTGCCTTGTGGAATCCTCCTTAAAAATAAAAAGGAATGAACCACCGTCACATACACGGCAGGATGCATGTCCCAGAGAACCGTGCCGGGAAGTTTGCAGGGTTCGTTTTCTTCAGGTCACCTTCCCAGTCATAGTAACCAAAATGACTGGCAGATCCTTCTCTGTGCCCATCACAGAACACAGCTGACATCCGTTTTCTCCTCTGTTCTCTTGTAATTAAAACAATTCACCTTTAGGGTATGATCGCTTTATGCTTAACCTGTGGGTGATCGTCATAACGACTTTTTTAAAGGAAGTGAAAATTACACAACGGTGTTCTTAGAAAGGTGGCGGTCGGACATGTTACGCCATGTCTCGAAAAGGAGGACGGAGGCAGATCCGCCCTCTCAGGGTGGCTGTCCAGCAGGCCGAGGATGCTCATTTCGCGTCTCCTCTGTGCTGCGTGCTGTGCACTTTTCATTGTCACGGGAGGAGACGTTAAGGAAGCTATCCCCCATGAAAAACAGCTTTTCTTGGCAGGGGAAGGAGGGCTCCAGGAGCCAGAACTGGAGACATAAGGCACCATGAATGAGAGTCGTGCTGCCTAGCTGGGGCCGGGTCCAGGCACTATTTATACTGTAGCATATTCAGGAGCAGATTGTTAAGTCTTAATACTGCAACAGTGTATCATTTTAATATTTTTGTTCTGCTTCCTCCCTGTTTTCAAGCATTATGTCAGGCATTGCGCGTTCATTTCTTTCTGTCTTGGACAGGACGTGGCCCTCACCAGGAAGGTCATTTCCAACCCTTAGAGTTTTGTCTCTCAGCTCCAGAGTCATTTTGAGAACCTCTTAACAGTACCTTTGGCGGTGCAGGTGTTCTCTCTTCAATGATAAAAAGGATATATATGTATTTTAAAGGAACAATGTAGTTGGACTCACCTGTGTCGTCAAAAGGAAGAATAAAAACACTGTTTTTCTACTATCTCTAAAACGTAATGTTTTTATATGTGACAATCTCTGACATCCCGTGGGGACCATCAGAGTTTTCATAGCACAGAAATAAAAATTTTGTTACCCTGTGTCATTTGTGAAATGAGTGTCTCTATTTTTCCTCATCAAGTTTCTCGGTGCCCCGCGCTCCAGACCAGAGGGGCCCATCTGCCCATATGGTGCATAAGCCAGCATTTCCCAGGGCTGTCCTGGAACCCATGAATCTTCCAGCAATAGGGATTACCTCTCTTTGAAGCCCTAGCTAGCCCAGGATAGCTTTGTTCTGTCTATCACCTGGGCTTACCACCAACAGCAGGAAACCCACAGGGGAAAGGTGCCATTGTCATTCTAAAAAGAACCCAGTCATAAAAACCAAGAGGCAGCTGAAGGCATCTTTGCTATTCTGAGCTGCAACACTTGGACCAGAAGGCAAGGTGAGGCTCCTCTGGGGGCTGCCGGTGCTGTGTGCCCCTGGGAGTCACACCACACTCAGTGATGGAGCGTGGAGACTACACAGCAGTTTTCTTGTTCAATTCAAAACCAAGTCTTATATTTAGGTGAAGCCTGCTTTTTTCTTTTAATTTTTTTTTGTCTATGAAATCAGCCATCTTGAATATTTAATCATGTCAGTATTAAGTTAGACTGTGAAACAAGACTTTGGAGAAAGGAAATATCCGTATGGTTTTTTAAGTAATTCAAGGGACAGAGAAACATAGAAGAATCAATTGTCTATGCCTAAACTTTATCTTTCCCATGCCCTATCTTCCCCACGTAGTTCCCTAACTCAGTTGGAGCCAGAAAAGAATGCCTCCTTGCCTGTAGATTCTCAGAGTGGGCGTCCAGTGGTGACCATTGGATGGCCTTCTTGACGTTGAACTCGCTGTGGAAGGGTTTATCACATCGCGGATATATGTTTATTGTGTTTCTCTTCCCTGTGCAGGAATAATCAAGCTGGGGCGGTGGAACCCCCTCCCGCTCAGTTATGTGACAGACGCCCCTGACGCAACCGTGGCCGACATGCTTCAAGACGTCTATCACGTCGTGACGTTGAAGATCCAATTACAAAGGTGTGTATGTCGGAGCGAGCATCTGTCTGCTTCCTCGCAGAGCCCCGGCGTGGATCTCAGATTCACTGTGGAGACCAGCTTGTCTCCCTTCATTTCCAGACAGCGGGTGAATGGAGGAGGGCAGTGAGCAGGGGGTGCTGCCCTGGGCATCATTATAGTCCACATTCCAACTGGTTTATGCTATCTTCAGAGGCACTGAACTGGTCACCCAGGGGCTGCTTGATCAATCATTGAAAGTCTTTAGGGCAGGGTAAAGAGGGCTCCACACAGCCCCTTTTCTCGTGGCTTCTCCGGGCTTTCTCAGAAGCCAACAGCAGAACAAGTGTTGAAACATCCAATCCCTCTGCTGGCTGAGAGTTTTCTTCTTCCACGGCCTTAGAGGTCTCTCTCTGGGATGGCCACTCAGTGAAAGGGAGCCCATGATCTGTAGCGGGATCCAGAACGCTGTGCACCTCCCAGTGTCTAGGGGCTCTCTGTGCCCTTTCCCCCCTACGTGCCTGCGAGTTGTGCCTTAAGCCATGGGGTCCTTCAGTGTAAGATTTTTAAAGGTGCATTTTTGCTTTAGCGGGGACCCATCACCTCTATTCTTTTCTAGCAACTCTATAGAGTCTTTTCTAAAAGTTTATAATAATAATAATAATTTTATTATTTTATATAGTAATATTTATATCATGTTATATATTATAGTAATATAAATAATTTATTATTATTATTATTATTATTATTATTATTATTATTATTATTATTTTGACTGGGAAAGTAGCCGCTCTGAATTTTTCTGGGGAAGGTGAGCCTTTGTGCTTTGGCTTTGGTGGAAGTGTGCTGACATTTAACCTTAGGAAGACCCATAATGAATCTGTGCTGGGAAAGCCGTCCCTATGTCATTTCACCAGGGCTTCTAAAGAGCTGATGTTTAGAAACAGCACAGTGGCAGATTCCATGGGCTGTTAGGATGTGGGGTTCCGCCTGCTGGGGCGTACTGAAGTCTGCAGAAGGAAGACCACAGAAGGGACGTGTGCTCCCCTTCCTTCTCTCGGCAGCCTCCTAAATGTCCTACTGTGGCACTGGCAGGGGACCCGTGTGTCCCCTGCAGCCAGGACCGTGGCGGAGGGTCACCTGCTGCTCACTCTTGCCCTGCTGTTTTTCAGTTGTTCGAAGTTGGAAGACTTGCCTGCGGAGCAGTGGAATCATGCCACAGTCCGCAATGCCTTAAAGGAACTGCTCAAAGAGATGAACCAGAGCACATTAGCCAAAGAATGCCCTCTCTCCCAGGTCAGTGTCTTCTCCGGGGGCATCTTCTACGCTCCATCTCTGCGGTCACACTGTGTTTCCGGGGCCCATGGAGAGGGGGGTGCTTTCGGTTTCAGGGTAAAAGTCATCATCTCGGGGATGGCTTCCCAATGACTGTAGATCAGTGAGAGTGTATGGGAACACTGACACACGTACTCATCAGCTTTCCCACGGCGTAGCGTGGACATCGTGACACGGGGAGTTGCTTGAGTTTCATGTGGAAACCACTTGTACTGGTTAAGTGGCAGACTGAGGCCTCGTACCGGACCTCAGTTCCATAGTCGACATTCCCGGCAGTCTCTTTACTCCCTCTGCTGGGTGGGTCGCTATGCCCAACCTTTATGTCTTGGGGTGATTGGGGCATCCTTTGCCCTGTTGGTAGTTAGAGGTTGATCTTTACGGTAGAGACATTTGTAGAGGGTCGTTCTGGCTTTGTTTTTAAATAGTTACCACACAGAAATGTATCACTCCAAACAAGGGCAATCCCCCTTCCCCCTCCCCCCCCCTTTTTTTTCATGATCATACCCTTAAAGAACCATGAAAGTAAGAGGCTGAAGTGCTCCAAGGAACCAAAGCTAAGCCATATTTAGTCTTCCTGCTGGAACCTGTATGTTATATAAAGGCTCCGGTGGCTCGCATATGTTTTCTCGAACATCCCAGTGGCCTATAATTTACAAAAGAAACCCTGAAGACAGAAAAGAGGAGTGGAGAAATCTGTAAAAAAGGCAACGGTTGCAGCCTGTGTATTTAAAGGAAGTCATGATTTAGCTAGTCTGTCTGGCAAGGCTGCTGGGGAAGTACAGGTTGTCGTTGTGTGTCTGGGTATTTAAGTTTGATTTCACCTCTCTAAGCAGGCTTAAATCGGGGTAGCCTCTTCCTCATCCCGAATCTAGCCAGTCAGATAGACTGTCCCTACAAAGCAGAATGTGTTCCACACACAGCTTCCGCCATCATATTTGCTCTTAGTTTTTGACTACGAAACCTTGGGTCTTGAGAGTTTGGTTTATTTAAATCAGTAGAGCTGATTTTTGGTCTACTTTTTGGTCTGATGACGGCCAAGAGGGCTGATGGTACAGACCTAGCCTTGTTACCCGAAAGTCAGAAGGGAAGACACATCATCTTCAAAGCCACACACCTTCCACTGGTCCACAGTGTCTTGATGGAAGTTTGGCTGCGTGCATGCGTGTGTGTTAAAACGTCTGAAGGAAGGTTAGTTAGTCTCTCAACTCTTTTAAAGCTGTAGGTGAGCAGTATTGAGTGCAGTCTCAATGCTGTGTAGCTGTCACCCCTGTCTCTATAGCATTTGTCACTCCAGACAGCGTCTGTAACCTCTGAGCAATAATTCCCCATTCTTCCTTCTCACTGGGCGCTGGTAACTTCTCCTTTCTGTCTATGGATTTGCGTAGTCTCCATCCCGACACAAGTGGAGCTGGGAAAGACGGTAGAAGGCCACTCAATGACGTTGGACGAATTTTATAGGACAAGAGAATGCCTCCCAAATCATCCTTTGCCTTTAGTATGCTCAAAATTCCATAATAATCTTGTGTTTAGTGTGCTTCCTAGAACACCACAGAAGAGCTTAAAGGGGAAGAGAGAACAAAGAGAAGGCAGGTCACTCACTGCCTCCCTCGTGCCCTTACAGAGAACTTAGGGAAACAGGGGACATCATCCTCTTCCCACGGAGGATATTACTAGTAGAACGGCTACTGTTCACTGGGTTTTAGATGTTCTCTCCTAGCAGATACATTATGTATCTCCACCTCAGCAACTCTAAGGATCACACTGCTATTCCCACCAATCAACCCCACCCCGCCAGTAGGAGCACGGTGAAGGCCGTCTGATCTTTTCATCTTTCAGTCTGGGAGAAAGGTGGGCACTGAGGACCCTGTCTTTCCGAATGTGTCGTACAAATAGTGACCTGAGTGCAGGTGTTAATCTCTTCTTGTTTCCCATTGTTGGTTTGCTTCTGTTTTGAGACACGCTCTCTCTGTGTAGCCTGGGCTGCCCCAGGATATGTGGTGATAATCTCACCTTCCCTCTTGAGTCCTAGGATTAGAGAGGGGGTGTCCCATGCCCACTTCTATGAATGTTTAGGATGACTTTAGATCTCTCCCCTTTCTGGAGTTCTAAATTCCTTGACTCACTCATGAGGGACTAGTAGCTACCGCTTATCCGTCCATTATGTTTGAGAGACAGGGTCTCACTTCATAGCCTTGCTTTGACTGGTGTGGGATTTGCTATATATAGATCAGGCTAGCCTTGAACTTATAGAGTCCTCCTGCCTCTGAGTTCTAATGCCGCTGGGACTGAAGGCATGTACCACTATATCCATGTCCATACACAAAATTAAGGTAGCTCAGGCTAGCCTCAAATGTGCTATGTAAGTGAAGTGGGCTTCACTTCTTAATATCCCCATTTCCTGTGCTGGGATTCCACATGGGTCCTACCACACGGACCTCCACTAATGCTTAAAACCACGAGGACCAGTGGGAGGATGCAGCAGGTAAAGGTGCCTATTGCCAAGCCTGAAGGCCCACATGACGGGAGGGAAGAACTGGACCCCGGAAGTGGTCCTCTCACCTCCATGTGCTCACTTATGCATGCACCTCCACACAAGCTGAATAAAGAAATACAAATGTAATTTAAAATCTAAGAGTGTGGGGGCAGGAGCTGGGGGGCCATGAGTGTAAGCAGGAGATTTCGCAGGGGAGTTTCTTTGTGGCACTTCCCAGGACTCCTAACTCTGGCCAGTGAGCATTCTCTTTTTGAGTCTCTAAGCCCTCAGTTTGGAAATTAATCCATACTTATAAGTAGGTGTGATATCTGTCGCCTGGGCTAGTTAAAAAATAAAAAATAAAAACAAGCATATTGAAAATTTATCCCAGGTACCTAAAAGCAAACTTATTTTTAGCCATGGCAATCTAGCTAAAATAAGTATAGCTGGCCATGCGTCCCTTAACGATGGAGATTCATCTTGAGAAACGAGCCTTCTGATGATTTCATTGTCATGTGGAGGGAGTGTGCTCACAAAAATCTAGGCGGGGCGGTCAGCCACTCAGTGTGGCCTTCGGATGCAATCAAGGGATGCTGCACGTGAGCAGGGCGTAAAGGCCCTCCAGTTGGAGTGTGGGATACGGCTTTCGGCAAATTTCTGTATCAAGAGGGCACACCCTAAAACAGGAAGAGGAGAAGGGTATAGTATTTGCATAAACCAGTACCAGACCTGTTTGTGATCATTGCCAAACACTGTATATTAATATAGAGTAGCTTGTGCTATATTTTTATAGGACTGGCAGTATAGTAGGTTTATCTGCCCCAGTGTGACTGCAAACACACAGGAATGGCGCGTTTAGTTACAGAAGTATAGCTCTGGGAGGTAGATGTTTTCTGCTCCGTTATAGTCTTCTGGGACCACTGCTGTCTGCGCTGTCTCTCGCGGAGCAAAGCATCCTTCCACAGCGCGTCACTACGTTGACTATGTCCAGTTCTCTTGCACTTGGATTAGAATAATTTCAAATCAGCTAGTTGGTTTGGAGGAGCTAGAACAATTCCAATATATTTCGATTCTCCAAATACCTTATTTATTTATTCTTAATTTTTTTGAGACAAGGTCTCACTGGGTATCCCTGGCTCTCCTGGAACTGGCTATGCAGACCAGGCTGGCCTCGAACTCCACTGGGATTAAAGGTGTGTGCTACCATGCCCAGCAAATACTAACTTATTTTATGGAAAAGATTCAGTGCTGGGAAAATATTTCGGTGTATAAAAGTACTTGCCATACAAGTGTGGGGTCCATTCCCCCCAAACCCACGTAAAACCAGGCATGATAACAGACACCTGTAATCCCAATGTTCCTAGTGTGCATCTCTCTCATTAAAAAAAAAAATTACTTCCAAGTACAAGTAGCAAACCATGTGTAATGCTAAGTTGGACTACAAAATAGCACACATGAATCTTTATATTTAAAAATTCACATTCATCATAGAGTTTTCAAGTGTTTCTGAGCTGGAAAGGTATTTTCAGCCTTCTGATTTGTGAAATACATAGTGCTATTCATAAAATAGGTGTACCTACAATCGCTGTTTACGTAGTTTGTAAGCCATAGGCTGCGTGCACAGCCTCAGGCTATGTACAAGTAGACTAGGCATGGGGGCTGCTTCCGGCACCTGTTATGAAGGCACCCTCATCATCTCACCTCGCTCATAACCCGTTACCGAGACAATCAGGCACGTTCTGTAAAAGCAGAGCCATTTTAATACCAGTCCCAAGAAGACAGTTCATTTTCAGTGTTAGAATATCAATACACACATCTCCCAGGTTATTTTCATCCACGCTGCTTCACAGTAACATGGTTATTCCAGTGTTGCTTGCATCCCAGGTTTGCCAAAAAGATACGGGGGCGGGGGGGGGTGGTCCGGAGACTCCAGCTGTGTGGGTTGTTCTGGACAGAGTAGAAAGCAGAAGAGATCATGAAGGCGGGGGGGGGGGGGGGGGTTCGGAGACTCCAGCTGTGCATTCTGGACGGAGTAGAAAGCAGAAGAGATCATGAAGTGCGAAACCACACACAGCCTGGAGGGCAGTAAGGAGAGTTGTGTACAGTTGTGGGGAGGTGGAAAAGAGTTTAATCAATACTCGTCCCATTCTGCCTTCACTGTCTCACCTGGTTTAAGATGCTATTGCTTTGCGCCTCACTAGCTGAGTGCGGAATTCCTAGAATACGGCGGGGGGTGGGGGGGTGGGGGGGGTGGGGGGTGTACCACCAGCAGTAGGGATGACCCTGCACTACCTGCTCAGGCTTTTCATCAGGGTCCCCTGATTCAGACTCAAATCATGAGAATACGATTGTCTCTTGTGGGAAGTGGGATAATCCCTCATGATGTACCCACCTGTGTTTTTAAGGTCTCACGTGTGTAACAGCTTACCTGTAGAAGTACTGAGTGTATCCTAGGCAGAGAGTTCATAGTAATAATCGTACCACAAACTCGGTGAAGTGACTCTGCTGTTTCAAAATCCCGTTAGCCAGGGAGGGTCTATTTCTTGCTTCCCTATTCCTTTGCTTTGTTCAGAATTGAAATCAACCCTGTGTTTGGTAGCAGCAGGGATACACCTTCAACATCATCTAGGGAAGACAACATGACGGAGTTAGATGCCCAGCCTCCTGCTTTTTGAAGTTGTGTGTGTGAGTTTTGGTTCCCGGTGGTGGAGCCAGTGGGGGAGACCTCTTCCCTGCCTCCCCACAGAGGCTCAAAGTGGGGTAGCTGGAGCAGGGTCCAGAGGAAGGCTAGAGAGTCGGGGAGCTAGGGAATATCTGGGTTCAGAGTGATGTGGGCTGCAGCCTCCCCTTGTGGGCCAGGAAGAGTTACGGTAGCTCCAGAAAGTCCTTGGCCTCCTTCTAGACTAGCTTGTGAGAGGCGGTTCCACACTGACTCCTTCTGCGACCGTCTGTCCTGTGCCTTCCCAGAAGACAACGTTCATTACAAGAGAAAGAGACCGTAAGCCCATGTTTAGGAGTTCACACCTTGTGTGGCGGTGCCAGGCAGCTTTCATTAGGTAGCGTTCACGTTAGAAGTTCTATTATTATGACATTTCAGTTTGGCATTTCAGAATTTCATCCCGGTCCCTTGTGTGTTAGATTTCAATGACTCAGATATCCCACATCAGAACTATGTGAGACACGAAGAAGAAAGAAAAGGGGGGGGGGGGGTGTGGAGATAGCAGCTAGTCACTCTCCTCAAGGTCCCGCTGTCTAGGAAGAGCAAATGGATCTCAGTCCAGAGAGGGAGCTAGTGTAGCCGGTACTGCACAGCTCTATCTGGCTACAAAGCAGGCCTTGCTGAGGCAGAGTCTTGAGGGAGCAGGCCAGGCCTTCCAAGTCTTAGGAGACGCTTGTGCTGGTGAACTTTTGTGTCCTCGGTGCTGCGGTCTCGGTCCAGAGCTCCCTGTACCACCTTGCCTTAGTGATCAACTTGGGGAGGCTAGCCCTCTGTGGTGTCGAGCTTTCTGTGGGTTGGATTAGAGACTCCTTCCTCTGCCTCTGCATCAGGGAAGCGATTTTGACGTTTTAAATGCAAGGTCTGTCCGCTGGAGTTGAACCTCCCGCTAAGACCATTGTCATCCTCTTTATGTCCCCTACCTAACGGAAATGTCAGCAGAGGTTCTAAGCTGGTCTGAACTCTTCCCTGTCTGGGGATGACATTTTGGAAACAAGACAAGACTTTAAAGGCATGATCTCAAGCCTCACGAAAGTCATTAGGGTCGTTTGAGTGTTCATGTTCATTTGCTGGTACACAGCATTTCGAGAAATCAAATCTGTATAAAATGGACATACGGTTCAGGTATGAGTTGGCTCGGACATACCGTACCACCAGGAGGTGCCTCTCTATAGGACATTCGAGTCAAGATGTGCAATTAAAATGGAAAAGTCCCAATGCTGCGTCAGGCCATGCTCCCTCTAACCCCAGGGACCAACACCTCCGAGGGGAGAGGGGAGGAATAGCGGGAACCCTCACGAATGTGGGCGCTCAGAAAGCTTTAGCATAGACTCATTTTTGGTTGAAACACAGCCGAAGTGTTAGGTTCGGTTTCCCCCGGCTCGAAAATAGCACTGTCAAGTTTTTCATTTGGTGAATTTTCACACAAGTGATAATCACACGTTTCTATAAATTATATTAATTTAACTTATTTCCCTAAACGTTGTTCTGTAGTGCGTAGCACGGATGTTCTCAGATTCTTGGCTGTGTGAGCTTGTTGCAGTTGGAAGAGGAGCAGAGACATCTGAAAAACATTATCTGGATGGAGGGTGCTGGAGCGGCCGATGTCACCTTGTGCTCTGGCTCAGCCGGCTCAGCCAGTCCCTCCCTCTGCATTTAATCCTGCTTCCTCCATCTTTGATGGCACTGGAGGCTTGGCTTTTTTTTTTTTTTAATTTTTTTTAATATTTTATTTTTTAGAAATCATCACTGTTATGCAAGTGTACTTAAGGGACAGTGAGCTCAGGCCATCCCGGTTGTTATTAAATGATTTAGTCTGCAGAGGAGTTGTGGCTTTAAGTTTAAAAGACAAAGGAGACCAATAGGCTGTAATGTGTCCCTTCGTGTCTTTAAAAACAGGGCTATTCATGTCTATGAAAACTAACCGGTGTCCCCCTTCTTTTCAGAGTATGATCTCATCCATTGTAAATAGCACGTACTATGCCAATGTGTCAGCAACCAAGTGCCAAGAGTTTGGGAGATGGTATAAAAAGTATAAGAAGATTAAAGGTAATCTCCGTTTCTTGTTTTTAAAGCCGATTTGTAGATCCTCGGGGCGATAAGTTGTTAGTTTTTTTTTGACATGGATGTTAACTGTAGCTGTTGTTTATCATCTATGCACATGTATGTGTGTATACATACAGACATACAAAAGTATTGATGAAGGTAAGATTCACAACATCTCTGTCATAAAAGTCAACCCTTCAAAGTAAGATGGTAGTCAGGCTACAAGGAAAAGTTTTAGTGTGATCTATCAACTTCATGGTTTTCACCAGGGATGCCTGTAAAGGCGGAAGTCTTTGAATTGTATTTAGGAGTGTTATTTCAAGTTACATAACACTGATTGTTTGATTCCTGGTCAACAGCAGAAAGACTGCCAAAGCATCAGGAAAGCTTGTATTAGAAATAGGGTATCAGTGTGTTTATTGGAGACAAACCCTGAGGGATAAGGTAAGTTTTCTGTGGTCTGGCATATTTGAACTCAGATCTGGGCCTTTAACTCGCGAAGTTCCGTGAACTTGGTCAAATCACTTAATCTCAGCGAGATTCAACATCTTCATCTAAACATCAGAAATGAAAGTATCTAGGTCCTTTAGTAGCCGTGAGTACTAAATAAGAGAATATTAATATAGAATCAATCCTAAATGACTAATAGCTGTGATGTAATAATGGTAGTAAGACTAGACATAATACATAAGAAATTATATGTAGCCTTGAAAACACCGCTCTTTTGCATAATGAATATGCTAATTAGACTGCCCGGCCTTTTAAATATATTAGTGTTATTTTACCTTTGCAAGCATGTTAATGTAGAAATCTTTTCGTTCTTTCCAATGAAGGTGAATGTGACTGGTCTTTGATATTTGGGCTACTTTTGGTGACACTGGTGTTGATGTCTGAGCGCCACACCAGTCTCTAACGGTGACACTGCCCATTAGACTGTAGTGTAGGTGTTCTCCGTCTTGGTGTCGGCTCACTACCCCCTTCGAGGGCCACACGATTCGGTGGGTGGGTGGATGTGAAGGTGGATTGAGCTTTATTATTGGCAGGCTTCCTCGAGGGAGACAGGGTAGCATGAAAGCAATACTTCTGGCGAGTGAGTGTCGGAGAGCTTGTTTACAAGATTGCCCTTGGGCAAGCGAGCTCTTGCTGCCGCAATCTCCCGGTTCAGATCGAGAAAAAGGGTGAGCATTGCACGGTGAACACGCAATTTAGAGGAAAGCAAAGCAGCCTCCCGGTTCAGATCGAGAAAAAGGGTGAGCATTGCACGGTGAACACGCAATTGAGAGGAAAGCAAAACTGGCGAGCTATCCAGAGGTTAAGTGTACTGCAAACCGAATTACGATCAGTTTCTCTTCAGCATAGTCTCAAATTCCTTGAGCCCTTTAGATTCTGGTTCAGGTGTTTGTCTTCAAATACTAATACTCACTTCTGCGTAGGAGAAGCTGAGTAAGCCCTCACTCTGAGGTGTCATTGTGTGGTTCAGAAGGGTTTCCTTCCTCCAACTGTCGCCTCCAAGTTCTTCTTTTGAAATTGGATTGTTAAGGTGCTTGAACACATCGACTTTGACTAAAAATCAAAAGAATCGCTCAGCTTCAAGGTCGTTGGCTAGATCACATTTACCTGCTAGGCGGAAAAGGAAGAGAGCAAGTGCATCCTTTTATATGCTAGACTGTGATTTCAGCTTCAGCAAGCCCGGGAACTCTTCAATGGTGTGATTTCCCGGTTGCCACCACAGTGGTGTGTGTGTGTGTGTGTGTGTGTGTGTGTGTGTGTGTGTGTGTGTGCGAACACTCACATTGTCTGCTCTTTCAGCGATTCAATTCTTTAAACTCTGATTTTTTTTTCAAGTTAGTAAATGCACAGCTAAATCTTTAAGTGCCAATCAAAGCAGACCGAGGCCTTGATTTCATCCAGTAGATCAAGCCTCCACATCTAAAGGGGCCAGGAGGCACCCTGTGTACACGGGTTGTTCAAGACACTAGCCATCGCTGTTGGGAAGTGTGTGTGTGTGTGTGTGTGTGTATCCGCGTGCGTGTCAGTGGGAGGAAGAAAGGAAGGTTACGGTATGTGTGAAGTAAATACAAGCTGCCACACACAGTTCAAGTGTGTTGATTCATCAGCCCAGGGAGTGGGAGGAAAAACAAAGAGCACATGACAGGTATAACGGCGCCGCGCAGAAAAATAAACACCAGAGAAGTTCATTTTGTTAACTTCCCACCCTCAGGATGCAGTTCTAGGCTCAGCACTTCTCTACCCATAAAGGCTTCTTGCCGAGGATAGATATGGCAGGGAGCCCCTCTCTTGATCCATTTCTCATGGAAGGATCATGGTTTGGTTTCAAAGATCTGCTTGGGACCTTCCCTTTTCTAGATGAACAGAAGTAACAATGTTCCAGTCTGGAAGTCGGTAGCAGCCCCAGCAGACCGGGCCCTTAGGCTTCCTCCTGAGAAGGCGGAAGTCTGAGAGGCCCGGTCCTCCCTGCCGTCCGCTTCCCGCGCTCACCTGGTTTCCAGTGTGCATGCACCATGGCTTGTGTTAGCTACAGAAGAAAGTCTGCAGCTAACTTACTGATGTCCTAAGCAAAATGTAGGCGACGTCGTTAAATATGTTTCCTATTATCTGCTAATGTCTGTTTTAATAAAACAGTGGGAACTAAATGGTTGCTTCTTAATCAAAACCATGACTTTCAAAACATAAGCTATGTGATTCTGTTACAAATTGCCACATCAGGATCTCCTAGGTCAACTCTTTTTTTCTATCCTCATAGAAATAAATAAACAGTAGAATAATTATATACTCTAAAGATCAAAGTAGAATAGGACTCAAACCTGGCAAAAATAAAAGTCTACTGGAAGGATAAAAAAAAAGAGATCAGATTGCAAATTCTATAGTCAATGCTTAAATAAATATGAGAAAAATGAACAATCGATAATTTGATATCATTAAAAACAGACGTGAACAGTGTATACAAATGGAATTGTCGAGATTCGGCAGTAAACATTCTAATGTGCGTTTCTGGATTTGTTGTTGCCCCATCTAAACTATTTATACTCACTCTCTATAAAGTCCTCAATTGGCTTGGCTTAGTGTGTTGACTTTATTTTCCCCAGTGATCACAGTCGGCCTTGCTGTGTTTACCTTTTCCCTTTAATCTCAAAGACAATCAAGGTTGGCCGAGACATCCTTGAGTTAACATCACCACGACTTCAAGAGAGACGGAGAAACAAGCCTGTATACTCTGGTTTCAAGGTCCTACCATGAACCTTGTCCCAGGACTTTGGGCTCCCGAGGAGCAGGGGGTGGTGGGTGGGCACGTTAGGTTGGTCTGCACCTCTTTGTAAAACTTGCCATTTGGCTGCTTCTGGGCTAGATTTTCAAGAGCGCTCAACTCTGCCGTGTAAGGAACACATTGTACCTTTATCCAGAAGGAAGGAGACGAGCCACTCAGTGTCCAGTGTTTATGAGCAATGGGCAGAGGTGACCCGTCGCCACCCAGACACAGTCATGCTGCTGTGTAATCGTTTTTAAAGTTTGGGGATTTATTTATTACTCTTATAGCTGTTTTTTTTTTAAAGAATTACCCTTTAATCTATTATTTTTGCAAGAGCTCCAGATACGAACTATCCCGTAACTTTTATGAAGCCCAAGGCAATTGTGTTGGTGGTACCACTACCGATCTCATTCTCTTACATGTTTGGCTGTGAACCTAGCCTTTCATGGCCAAGCCATCTCTCTAGCCCACCAATTCCACTCTCGTGCATTCATGGAGTCCTAGGCACAATGAAGACGTGAATTGACAAAGGCAGTTCACCTCAGGTTCGAGTGGATCCTTGATGAGTAAGTTCAAATGACTACATCCAAAATACTTTTTACGAAAATCGGAACGAATTGTCTTTCCTGGGATTCATCTCAAAGTCTTTAGTATGTCTCAAGAATTGAAGGGTCATTCAGAGTTCACACAAATACTGGTGGCTATTATAAAATTATTTATGTCGTAGAATAATACCACCAGAATGAATGGGCCTTAACCAAACCCTGTATTTTGGTTAGGGCTGAAAATCATGCCCGTCACTTTCCTCTTCTTAATCATTGCTCAAAAACATTCTGATTGCTAGTTTTCTTAATTTTATTTGTTTATTTGGGCCTATTTTGAAAAAAAAAATATTGCAAAGCTGGGAGAAAAGGGGGATTTCTAAAGCCAGTGTGAGCTTCCTCCAGTCTGGTTTATTCTAGTAATCAGTATATTATCTGACCCTGTCTAATCTACCCATGCAAGATCAAACGTCCAGGCCAGCAAAGCAGATAGTAAACAAAGCTCGGAGGAGGCTTTCAGGAAACACAAAGATCAGATGTTGAATGAAAATGGAACTCCTTGAACTAGTCCTCTGTACTCAAGTGGTTAAGTGGGTTGTGATTAAAAGAAATAAGTAATTATGATCATTATAGCCGAAATGATATAATGTTACCACATGTAAAGCACCTCCCGTACCCCGAAATGATTGTGTCATTTACAAAGCGGTGCCTCCGAGCTGAATGGAGAATCAGTGTCTCCTGACCTGCTTCGCCACGGTGCTGTCGGTAGCCAGGACAATGCCTTTAATCAGCTCCCGGTCCCCCTGCCTCTGCTGCTGCCCGGTGCTGATGAGGTGGAAAGGAACTTACTTTTGTCTACCTGATTCTCTTGAGTTACGGAAGGAATTTGCTTTCACCTTCGGGTTCTGAGGAAAGGTGGCTCACAAGGAAGCCGACATTATGTCTTTGTGCAAGTAATGCCAGCATCGAGTCCTTTGAGTTTTATATAAATATTGGAGTCATGAGAATAGCAACAGCACTTCTCCAAACGACCATTTCCAGCATGCTGGTTGGGGGCCTTTGGAGGAAGAGCCTTGTGCATTTCCGTGTGTTTCCTGGTCACCCCGGCAGTCCAGTTGGCAGTGCCAGCAAGCAGAAAAAAATGGTGTGTGAGGACCGCTCTGAGTGCTTGGCCTGCGTAAGTCAGTTCCTTCCTCGGATCTCCTGTGGCTCAGTTTAGCTATGCTGGTAGCTGCTTATTTTTGGTGTGGATATATTTATTCATAAGTGTTTAAAGAGCTATAAATAATTGTTCTTAATAACGTAGTTGATAGAGCAAAAGAAACTTATCTGCTATTTCAATTAATTTAAAATATATTTTAAAAGAAGATAGGTTTCCGTTTCCTTAGCTATCAGTTTTCTATCTATCCACCGTCTTCCATCCATCCCATCATCCGTCTATCCCAGAGAGTCACGATCTAAAGAAGAGTTCTCAGCTTCTACAGAACTCTAAAGTATACAAAACAGTTAATAGGGTAGCATGGGTTCTAACATTTGAAAATAAGTTTGAGCTTTTCTCTTACATTGCTGGAGGAATTCTAACGGTGGGGCCATCACAGGGAGTCTTACGTAGGCCTTCTATGTCAAAAAGACAGCATGCTCACAAGAAACAAAGAATTGCTGTCCTAACAAGACAAAGACTGTGATTACACAAATGTCTAGTGAGCGCATACGTGCGTTGATGAGAGTGGGCAAGGAGGTAGAAATATCAGCGAGTCATTCAAGATGAGAGGCAGCGAGCAGCCTCACGAAGAGCTGGAGAATGATTAGTGCACACACTTTTGGGCTAGGTAGCTCAGGTGGACCCGAGGGAGCTTTCTTGTTTTCCTTTAGTAATACTTTAATTTTTGTTTGAAATAAAAATATAATTACAATTTTTTCTTTCCTTTCTTCAACCCCTCCCATGAAGACACTCTTGTTCTTTCTCATTCATGGCTGCTTATTCTTTTGTTTCTTTAATTTTATACACACACACACACACACACACACACACGCATTTGCACACACATTACCCATGCTCAGTCTATATAAAGTCTCTTGTATGTATATGATTTCAGAGCTGACCATCTGGTATTGGACAATCAGTCTGGGGGCTCTTCCCCCAGGGAATACGATTTCTTCCACTCTCTGCACTCTCAGAGAAAGGCTTTCAAGGCAAATCCAGCTCAGGTCCTTCCTGTGTTGTGTGGCATCTTCAGCGAGGGCGCTTACCTGCAGCCTCTTGGCAACCAAGGGTAGCAGTAATTGCCTATAACGTCTGGGCCTCTCTTGAATTCAAATTGAGTTCGTTAAAGAGCAAGTGCTCTGTGATATCCCAGCACGGAAGTCCAAGTGCCTCATGGGAAACGGTTCTCCAGCCTGCTCCTTGCTCTTCTGAAGTGGCCTTCATTCTGCCTTTTGCAAGAACTTGAGCTCATCTGAACCCCTAAAGGAATTCCCACGAAGCTAGAGCAGTGGTTCTCAACCTTTCTAATACAGTTCCTCATGTTGGGGGACCCCCGACCATAAAATGATCTCATTGCTATTTCCTAACTGTAACTTTGCAACTGTTACAAATCATAATGTAAATCTGATATTCGGGAGGTCTGATATGCAGACCTTAAAGGACCCACAGGTTGAGAACAGCTGATCTAGAGTTGTCTGGAGTACGGGTCCTTCTGGGACAAAAGAGCTCCAGGGTACACATCTGTTTTGGGCTCTCCTCAGACTAGCGAATATAAGGCATTATTACTATAAGAACTTCGCGTTAGTAGGTAGAATTGAATGTACATGAACTTACGTGAGCAAATGCACTTGGCCTTGTTTTGGCAGATATTATTTTGTAGCCAGCCTTATTTCTGACTGAGAGCTTAAAACCCCTCAGTTGAATGAAAGAAAAAGATGATAATTTTGGTCATTTAATTCATATAGCTAATGAGCTTAGGAGGCTAATACTCTATTCAAATAATCCATTCCTTTCATATTAATTAGTTATTGAACTAAAGAGTTAGAAACGGATAATTATAACTTTATTAACTGTAAATTGGGAATTGTTTGCACAAAGAAAAATACCTCTTTGAAATGTTTTTTCCAACCAGTTTATTATTTTTCCTAAAAGAAATGGCCTATAACATTTATGATTCATCCAGTCAGGGAGACCAGCCTTTTGGAAAGATTGAATCAGGGACGATTGTCTCCTTGATGAACTTTTCTCAGGAGGTTGAATTAAAGAATTAACATGCATTGAGTGCTAAATGGAAGAGGCAGACTGTCTGAATCACAATGTTGAGTTTCTGCATGTGGTTCTTTTCTGCACCACGGGCTGAACATACTTTAAAATTATAGCCTAAATTAAGACAAAAGGCAAAAGCATAGGCACCCTCAGATACAAGCAGTTTCATCTACACTTACAGGACATTTGGAATGATCGGTGCTATCAAACTGCTTAGAGCCAGGATAACTGTGTCACCAGGGAGGGGGCGGGGCTGTGTGGGCAGTAAAGTGGACAGTGATCACTTTTTCCGTGGACCTTAATGGGTCCTGTGAGCTTGCACTGCCAAAGAAACAGAGGCGTCCATATCCCGGCTGCTTTATAGCAGATGTGTATGTTCTAGAGAACTTAATACGGGGAAAGGAAGTTGATAATAAGTGGAAAGTACACCTAAGGAAAGCCAGCATACAGCATTATCACAGGCCTGGCTGGTACCCCTCGCTCACAGGCCATTTTATTGGGAGTTAACAAGTTGGCTCTGGATGTCTTGCTTGAGGCAGAGACCTTGCAAACGAATTCCCAACCCTGAGACAAATTCTCTACAACAAATTTAGAGAAAAGGAAAAAAAAAATCTGTAGACTTGGTAGTCCTAAGAGATGTAGCCTCTCCACCCCACCCCCAGCCGCCTTTACCCTTCGGCTCTTTCAGACTCCTAAATATTTTCTTTAATTATATTTAGTCAGCTCTTCTTCTCCGGTTGTTGGTTTCGATGGTGTGGGATTGTATTTGACGGATGGAGGCCCCTTTGTGTTTGTCTGTTACGTTCACCGAAACTGGCTTCCAAATAGTAAATTGACTTGTATTTACAGTTATTGACCAGGAGATAATAAATCAGAAATACTTCATAGATAGGCATATTCAATATTGGTCCACGGGACACGTTTTTTTTTTTTCATTATGTTTACGTTTTTAAAAGAGCTACATACAGCAGAAGACTTCAGGGGGCCAGTAGAGCTGTTAATACTTGTCCAAGCTCAGAAAGAGGAGCCAAAATAAATACCAGATTTAACCACACGAAATTGCCAGTTTTGGAGGGCCAAAATCATTGCCTGATTGCCCACTTCATGAAGTCAGTCTTATGTGAATTCGCTCTGATTGCCTGGGGCCTTAGGGTGTTTGTTACCATGTCATGTGTGTACTGCACATCTGACTTATTGTTGGCCGTTTCAACCGAACACTTTCTGTGTACACAATTTACCAATGGTGCTTGCTTCTTCTCTCCCTCATTGGTCAGGTGGGACACAAGCTGATGACCTTCATATTGGGGCAAAACTCTTCAGGATGCAAGAAAAATAAAACAAGGGGCTTATCATCATGTATTTTTATATCTCCAATGAGTAGTTTAATTGCTAAGGAACTGACAGGTACACACTAAAAGGAGCTTTTGTTTTTCATAGAAAGTCACAGTCATAGGCGGAGGTTCTATGTCCACCTGTGTGCACCAAGTAGGTAATTTATCAGAAGCAAAAATGCAGGTGGAGCTTTTCCTTAAGTTAAAATTATTTGGTATTGTGCATCTAGGGACTGGCATGATTCTTGGCCGACAATCATTGATTAATAAATATTTTCATCTCAACTAAAATGAAGAAGAAAGCACGAATAATCTTTCACTAGTGATTACTTAACTCAGCTATTGGTCTTGCCGTCTCTTTTGACCTGACCAGCTTTTGCGGGCTGTGTCACCTCGGAAGGCTCTGCAGAACACACGTGGACCCTCATGGCTCATGAAATCCACCTGGCCACCAATTCACACGTGTAAATACTTGTCACAAGCCTTGTGTGCACACTCGTATGTCCCGCCAAAAGCAGGATTTGCAGAAGGAAGTTTGTTCGTTAGCTCTGCTTCTAACCCTAAAATCTAGTAATAAGTGTGTGCCAGCTTGGACGGTGTAGCTTCAGCTACAGACCCCTGGCACCAGGAGCCTGGAAATGCCACTTTTCCAGCTCTCTCACCTGCTTTGAGTTTTCTGAGCTTCATCTTCCTCTACAAACTGGAGCTGTTTTTATTTAGGCTTCACAGTTGTGGGGAACCAAACAACAATAAGGTTTAGAATGAACCCTCAGCCGGGATACAGATGGCAGGGCCTGCTGGTACCCCAGGCCCTAACACTTTCCAAGTGTTGCACTGGCTTTACAGACTGGGAAATTTCTGGGCCTCATGTATCTTGTTTCTAAACAAGATTTGCTAGGGGGCCAGCAAGAGGGCTCAGCGGATGAAGGGCCTGCTCCCACACCTGGCGATCTGAGATGAGTCTATGGGATCCGCAAGGTAGAAGGAGAGAGCTGGCTGCTCCAAGTTGTTCTCTGACCTCCATATGCCCTGCTCTCCTCCACGTCAATAAATCTAATAATTAAAAGAAAAAAAAATCCATCAAAAATACTCGTGAAACATCCAGGCAGTGAGTGTGTCACTTCAAGTTAAGCAAAAAAAAAAAAAAAAAAAAAAAAAGAAAGAAAAGAAAAAGGAAAGAAAATCCAAATCAACAATAATAAAGGCTAGTTTTGATTGCCTTCACGATTTGTTTATTCTAATCATGCTAGAGCTATAGTGCTAGCTATTTGGAGTAATCCCAAATATTTTCTATATCTAAAAAACTATTTGACTCTAAACAAGTTTTCTCACTTGTGATTTTAAGGAACTCATTATCCATATTACCCCTGAGGTTTGGGGCGATGTAGCAGAGAACTTGGGGTAAAGGTTTAGAAACCAAGGCGATCCTGACTGCCTTATCTCTGTATTATACTCAAGGTTCAGATAAGAACTGGTTTGGTTGGCAGAACTCCTACCAGGAGTGCCCAAGATGAACCCATGTCTGTCTCACCTCTGTGAAATCACTTGCAGAGAGCTTCTGAGGGCTTCAAGTGGCATTGAGAGGGTCTGTTTGTTTGTTTGGTTTTTCCCTTATGTTCTTTTGCCCAGGGTGTCCAAATGAGGTTCTGGGGAATACCAGAGTGTTATCTTATTAAGGAATCCATTAGCACCCACTCGTGCTAATCTGTTCACATTTGCATAAGCATCTTAATGGCTTAAAGAAAAATCCATAGGCCAGAGATTCTGGAAGTTTCTCCTTGCAAAACCTTTTACCCAGTTCATTGCTTTTTTGCCTACTGTAACTATGGGCAGATTCCAGGGCCAATTCACAAGGCAACTGTATTAGGTTTGCCTTGAGATATCCCTCAAGGGCTGGCCCCAAATTCATGGCGATCCTTCTGCCTCAGCCTCCTGAGCACTAGCCATGCAGGTGTAAGTCACTGTGTTTAGTGAATAAGGTTATTTTAAATCTCCTTCCTACTCTGTTTGAAAGAAAGAAAGGAAAGAGAGAGAGAGAGAGAGAGAGAGAGAGAGACGGGGGGAGGGAGGGAGAGAGAGAGAGAGAGAGAGAGAGAGAGAGAGAGAGAGAGAGAGAAAGAAAAACCCAAGACATTGACCAACTACTTTAAAGGATTCTACAGGATGCATATTGGCCAAGAAAGTGGATTTATTGTTTTTCATGCGGAAAACCGAAACTTAAATGTACTTGTATTGCATTTCTCCGAATTTTACTCTTCCAAACGTTTCCATTTCTCTTTGTGTGCACGGGTGTGCACGTGGAAGTTGGAGAACAGTGTGCTGGCAATCTTTGCCTTCCTCCCACCACGTGGACCCAGAGGATCGAACTCAGGTTGTCAGGCTTGGTGGCAGACACCTTTACCCGCTTAGCCTTCTTGCCAGCCCTATAACTTTGGTCGTAGAATTGTGGGGTTTTTATCATTGCATCCTCGTTCTGTCTTATCGCCTTCCACTTCAAGGGATTGCTTACCAACTCCGGTGTTAAAGGCGGGCGTTCTTGGCACGCGGGCTGGCTTTACTGTGTAGCTGAGTACGGCCTTAATGTCCTGTACTTCCTGTTCCCACCTCCGAGAGCTTGGACACGGCTGCGCAGCTCCACCACACCCTGCTCAGTGTAGGAACGTGTAAGCCTCGTTTGGAGAAACTGAGCAGTAGTATCATGTTTGTGTGTGTCATGGGGCCGACGATTCCATGGGATAGTGAGTTATTTTAAAGTAAAGGAATTACGTTTTCCAAATTGGTATCCATGGAAGAGTTATGCAAACACAAGGAAGAGGTTCTTTTGCGAGACAGAAGGCGTTGGTTAGAATGTCCTAGTTAAAAATGTCAGATAAGAAGGTTTATCTGTCAGTCACAATTATACAAGTGTTTTCTGAAATGTATAATATTAATTTAACAAACATCTTAATGATATTGAACTTTGAAATTTTACTCTCAGAATTTTAAGATAAAGGTTTTCCTAAGATAAGAATAAGGTATAGGGCTGGACAAATGGCTCAAAAGTTAAGAACACTGGCTGTCCTTCTAGAAGATCCAGGTTCTGTTCCCAGCACCCACATGGTAGCTAACAATAGTCTGTAACTCTAGTTCCACGACATCCAAAGTCCTCTTCTGGCCTTTGTAGGCACCAAGAGTGCATGTAGCACACAGAGATACCTGCAGGCAAAACACGCACACATAAAATAAAAATAAGTAAGCCTCAGGAAAAAAAAAATTATGTCCGTGGAATCTACTATTTCTTTGAAGTCTCCCAACCAATAAAAAAATATATTATTCAGTATATTCTTCTTGAATATAGCTTTTAAAAGCCAGGTTCAATCAGAGTTTCTTCAACAAAAATATAATGGTCAATGAATATAAAACTATAGGGGAAATTCTGATTGCTCATATACGTTAAAAATATAATTAAAGTTCAATAAGATGATAGCCTTTCTATTAGGAATTAGATTTAGCAGGAGGAAGCAGCATCAGATTAGAGCACAGATTATACAGTGGCATCCTCTTATAAACAGACATGCCCAAGCAGACACAACATGGTGTGATCATCCTTGAGCTTAGACTGCTTGAGTCCAGTCCCCACGACCGTCCCTCACCATCTTCCTGTGTGCCGTGTATACGGAAGGATCTCACTCGAGTATCTGCCAGACCACAGGCCTGAAGTGTGTGGCCGCCAGTGGCCATGTGAAGCTGATGAGAGAGAGGCATGAGCTCATTCAGTGTCCATCACCTTCCTTCATGGTAGGAGACATTAGCGATGAAACATGAAGGCATGGGGAAGTGGTCACATACCTGCCGAACTGCTGTGGTAGGATGCAGACCTGGCTTGTGGCTGTGAAGCCCCTGCTCGCAGCCGTTACACCACACCCCACTTCCAACATCTGGAAAGATTTGACTTAGAGTTTCCAGAAAGTGAATCAGGTGCCAGACTATTGGCCTGTAAGCCTTTATGCTCTCCTTTCCCCCTCTTTTGCATGCATATATTCTGTATGTATAATATATGCTTCAATATTTTCTAATAATTTAACATATATACGTTTACCACAAATTTGTTATGTTGTTACTTTATTCTAAGCAACTGTGCTATATAGACTGAAAACTATTTGTTGATATCCCCCAGCCGATTAGAAGTGGAGTCTCCCTAAATATAGCTTTTAAATATTAGGCTCAATCAGTTTCTTCAAAAAAAAAAAAACCCAAACAAACAAACAAAAACAAGACGATGGTCAATTCTTGGCAATAGTTTCTGGCTATAGTGCAGTTGCTTGGAATACAGTAGTAGCTGGGACAAATGTCTTTTGTTCATGATGAGGATGACCTCGGAGAAGAGAGTATCTCTCTGTGCCCTTTGGTAGAATGTGATGCCGAGGGCCTTGTGAGGCCTCTGATGCCCGTGGGTGGTAATACCGTTTAATAATGTTGACTGTCACTGGCCTTGCCCTGCAGTCTCTGAGTCTCTGAACTCTCAGGAACCCAGAGCAGACCTCAGGTCTAGCCCCTACACCCTGGCTGCACCCTCCCTTGAACTCACAGAGATCCCCCTGCCTCTGCCTCCAGAGTGCTGGGATTAAAGGCGTGCGCCACCACCAAATGTGGCTGCAGATCTGGGGGCTCTTAATGATAGATGTTATTATGTGTAAACTTAAAGCAATATGCGCTAATTATTTTGGCTCATCATACAAACTCCTATAGGTTTTATTGATTTCTTATATTTACATGTAATTTACATGTATTTACATATATAATCATAACTAGATCTGTAATTTTTTTAAATTAAAGTTGTCATGTAGCTATAGCATGTAACAGTGAACTCATTCAAGTGTAGTAAGTCTTTAAAAAAGAAAAACGCTAAACGTTTGGATAATTAGCTCTTGGAGGGTGAGTCTCTGTGTTTTGGGTAGGAAAATGGGGCTAAGAGTTTGTTAAGGACTTGGGAGTGATTTAAAATTTGAATTCATCGTGACTTTGACTGGATTTGGAAACAGCACAATCAAACCAGTGAGTCAGACATTTACCCGAGACCAAGCGTCTGTGTCCGTGAAGCCTAGCTTTCCTCTGGAGGTAGTTCATGCTCTTCACATCCTCTTTCAATAAAGACGCAGGGGTCGTTCTCCCGCCAGGGGAAGCCCTATTGGGTTACCTTATCAGAAGGCTCGTAGCCCTTTGCCTGGTTCAGACTTAAGGCCGTGTACTTTAACGTTTAATTAATACAATGATTGGAAAATGCCTGCCTTCAGAGGAGGTTAAAGCAGTTTGTTTGCCTTGAACTTTCTGCAGGAAAGGTGGCGTGGCGACCAAATGAAATTACGTTCAAAGATGAAGTAAGACATGAAAGAAATTTGAAGTAAACTTTTGGCTTATTTGGTAATTCCTAGGAAAACTGAACAAAAGTTTGGTTCTTTAGAAGAAGAAAAAGAAATGCTGTATATATAGAAATATGATCCTAAGATAGGCCAGTCACCTGACTTCCTCCAAGAAACTCTGGAAACACACAAAGCTTTCGGACATGGACTAATAATGGCCAGTATCCACTTACATTTTGATGTGCTGTTTTATGGCCACAATAATTTTAAGTCACATTGTGGAAGGTATTAATTTAGAGGAAAACCCCACTTTCTTCCACTTTTTGATTGATTTTCTTTAGACTGTTTATGTGTCTCTCTGTTTCCCAGCCACTGCCGTAACCATCTAAATTCTCTTAGTCTCTATATTTTTTACTTACTCCTTATACTAAATTCTTTCAATATAAGTTGTATAGCAAACTACAAATGCTACATTAATGGTAAAAAGTAGTTCTTTTGAGAAGTTTTTCCTGGGGATAGAGAGATGACTCAGGGGTTAATAACACCTATTTTTGCAGAGGTCCTTTATTCTTTCTCCAGCAGCTGACTGCTTGGAACTTTGCCTTTGACTTCTGTGTGTATCTGAGCTCACAGCCACATACCCACCTACATATACCCAATTAAAGACAATGAAAATAAATCTTAAAAGAGTGTTTTTCCTGCAGGTAAATAGTTCTGATTTCCAGCATGTAACCACCCCAAATAATTCTTGTTGAATTTACCTTTAATGGATTTTTGGTGGAGATGGCTGTCTTGGAACATTCTTTGTAGATCAGGGCAGCCTTGAACTTACAGTGATCTCCGCCTGAGCTGCTATACCGAACTTCTTTTGAAGGTTTTTGCAAAGTTATCTCTAATATTTGAAGTCATAAGTCAGGCTTACTAAGGCTGCATGGAAATTCGTTTTCAAATACACTCTCAAGGTGACACCTGCAAGCCAACACTTGTAACAGCAACAGCTGAGTTGTTCCAGTCTTGGGTGCTTGCTTCAAATAAAACTGTTGTGGGCAACAAAGTACAGTTGTGTGGGGAACTGAACCCAGGTCTGCGAGGAGAGCGCCAGTGCTCTTAACTGCAGAGCCATCTCTCTCACAGAGCGTAGGTAAGACGGTGGTCCCCACCCCTGTCCAGATGACCGATCCCATGACTTGACTTGAGCATCTGTGAGGCAGTCTCTCCCTTTACTCTTTCAAGGATATTCTTTAAAGCTTTAGTCATCTCTGCACTAGATAGATAAATAGATGATAGATAGATAGATAGATAGATAGATAGATAGATAGATAGATAGATGGATTGATGGCTGGCTGGATGGATGGATAGATAGATGGATGATAGATAGATGGATGGATGGATAGATAGATAGATAGATAGATAACCTGCAGCAGGAAAGAATCTTATCTAATGTCCTGTCAAGGTGATGTGATTTTTCTGGGGAGTGTTAAAATATCCATTTCCAAAAGAAGATAGCAAACGAGGAGATAATGGGTATGTAGAGAGCACGTCCACAGACGTCTCCAGCATTTTTCAGCATGGGCTGTCACGTGATCAGTAGGCACTCTGGAGCTAAGCTGTATCCCTGGCGCACGCCCGGTGGAGAATGAGAAGGTGGCTAGCTTGGCAGGCAACATTGCCCTTGCTGTTCTCCCCATAACTCTGAACTGTTCTCTTAGCCACCAACTGTAGACTAGAGCGGTAGGGGTTTTGTCACTAACGTTGTTTATGGAGAGTGATCACAAGGCGTAGCGATGTCTGGGACTTTAGAATTGGATTGACTGGTTGTTTTTTTTTGCCTTGGCTAGTCTAGGAAATGCTTACTTTTTTTGTTTTTGTTTTTTTTTTCACAAGATCTTAATTTTCATATCTTTTATGAAAAATATCTATTAATATAATGATTAAGTTAAACCTAGCTCATTCTTTCTTTGGAGTTTTTCTGACTTTTGTTGAAAATATTAGTATCATAAATGTAGCAGATACATAGCAATTCGGTACTCTATATATTAGCAATAAATTATAACCATGAAAATAATGGTGAATTTTTGTTTGTCTCTCTTAACAGTGGAAAGAGTGGAGCGAGAGAACCTTTCAGACTATTGTGTTCTGGGCCAGCGTCCAATGCATTTACCAAATATGAACCAGCTGGCATCCCTGGGGAAAACCAACGAACAGTCTCCTCATAGCCAAATCCACCACAGCACTCCCATACGAAACCAAGTGCCCGCCTTGCAGCCCATCATGAGCCCCGGGCTCCTCTCACCCCAGCTCAGTCCGCAGCTCGTCAGGCAGCAGATAGCCATGGCCCATCTGATCAACCAACAGATCGCCGTCAGCCGGCTCCTGGCTCACCAGCACCCTCAAGCCATCAACCAGCAGTTCCTGAACCATCCCCCCATCCCCAGAGCAGTGAAGCCAGAGCCGACTAACTCCTCTGTGGAGGTCTCTCCCGATATCTACCAGCAAGTCAGAGACGAGCTGAAGAGGGCCAGCGTGTCCCAGGCTGTCTTCGCCAGGGTGGCATTCAACCGCACACAGGTACAGTTAACACCACTCTTCCTAGGGACTAAGAGTCAGTGTAAAGAGCTGGGCAGTGGTGGCGCACGCCTTTAATCCCAGCATCCGGGAGGCAGAGGCAGGATCTCTGAGTCTGAGGCCAGCCTGGTCTACAAGAGCTAGTTTCAGGACAGGCTCCAAAGTTACAGAGAAACCCTGTCTTAAAAACAAAACAAAACAAAGAGGGTAAGGAAGAAATGTGACATGTCTTCACCTCTTAATAATGTCTTCAGAATGTTTTATGGAGATGAGGAGTTTTGAACTTTAAAGCCACAGGTCATCTGTGGGAATGTGCCATGACTCAAGATGCAACCTTTGATCCTAGGAAGTCTTTGGTTTTTCCTCTCTTATTACAGCAGGTGGCTAGGACGGCCAGTTAGGAGACTGCTTTGAGGGACTGGCAGGAGTGTGGGGGAAGAGCCCAATAAAACCCACAGCAGGAGAGAGGAGGGGAGCATCAAGAAGCATGCTGGGAGTAGAATTGTAGCTAGGGTGTTAGCGGGCAGATCCAGGGGGATGCAGTAACAGTGGTGGCAGCAGCAGTGGGGCTTGATCCCGGTGACTCCCAGCAAAGGTATAGTTATGAGAAACAGCCCGGGAGACGCCGCAGGGGCGGCTGAGAAAGGCCACGGTGATTGTTTTTACTTTCAAAAGACTGGCAGATTTCTTAGGAAGACTGGCAGTGAACATCGAAACTGTAAGTTTGGCACTGAAAACAGTGGGTAGGGATAGACCAAGAGATTGGAAGTGTTACAGAGCCCGGGATTTAAGCTAGAGGAGGAAGGGGAACGGATGTGATGGCTTGACCCAAGCCATCGTGGTGTCAGGCTTCCCAAGGAGTTGTGCTGTTTCGGGAGGTCAGGGGAATACTAGGAGGTGTCTTGTTGGAGGAAGTATGTCACTGTGGGTGGAGTTTGAGGGTTTATAGCTTCCTGTTTTCTTTCTCTGCTTACCTGCGTGTCCCTGAAAATGTAAATCTTCCGGTTCCTGCCAGATCCCACATCTTTCCTGCCCTGTAGGCTTATAAACCATTTAGCTTCTCCCTAATTTGCGTTTGTTCCAAGTTTGATCACAGAACTAGAAAAGTAGCTAATGCAGGTAGTAACCAGGCGAAGGGAGGAAATGGCAGCAGGGTCCTTCAGAGGCCCTGGAGTCACAGAGAGGGAGGTGATCACAAGAGGGAAGAAAGGTGAGAACAAGAGTTCTCAACCTGTGGGGCATGACCCCCTGGGGTCCCATGTCAGGTCTCCTGCATATCGGATGTTTACATTACAATCCATACCAGCAGCAAAATTGCAGTTAAGAAGTAGCAATCCTTGTTTGGTTGGGGGTCACCACACATGAAGAAGTGTATCCAAGGGAAGCAGCCTTAGGAAGGTTGGGAACCACTGCTCTAAAAGACTCACATGTGGGGGGAAAGTCAAGATGTAGGGAGAAAGAGAAGCTTGACCTTATGTCCGAGGATTTGGCCTGATGTCGGTTGGTGGGGAGCCCTCCGCCTCCTATTTCTGAGAATCGGTTTCTCGCAGTGGTGAGGACAGGAGCGGCGCTCCGGGGTTAAGGTGCCACGCAGTACCAGGGTGCAGAAGCAGGTTGCTTTTTCAAAAGCAAGCATTAAAAAGGCAGCCAGGAGCACAGGAACAGCTTGATGGGAGTCAACTTAAGACACGAGGTGGTTTTTAGCCTCAGATCGAATTAAGGAACATGAACCAGAAATGGAGTCGTTGATTGTGGTTAAACAGTTGCTGGCTGGGAGCAAAGACGAGGCCCTGGGGCTGTTGGGGTTCCATATTCATGTGTTTGTTATGCAGAAGGACAGAGGTGGAATCTCATGCTCCCTTGGTGCACAGCTACCTTGTACATTCTACTCATGGTACAGCCTGTTCCCATCACTTGGAAAATGCATTTGGGGGAGACCCACATATGTTTTATCCATCTTCTTGTGACTTAAAAGACTCAGGCCGCACTTTCGTGTTCATGGTTACCTAGGCTGGAGTCGTATAAGGCTCCGGTCCCTTGGAGAAAAATCTTGTTGCCCATCACTGAAAATACGAAGTGGAGGGATACGTCTATCTTCTGCGGTTCTTTATTCTGTCATCTGTGCTCATGAATCGACATTTCATGCCCAGCCAGCATTTGATTGCCTAGTTATGTGCACAGCTCTTTTTGGCTAAGGATAAAATCGAGAGCGTAGCTGTACCGCTTTGGATTTTCGCAGCGGAATGCAGTCTACATTCTGCCCAAATAGCGCGAAGCGTGGGAGAAGACTCCCAGAGAGTCAAGACCACAGACAGATGTAGTGAGAGGGTCTGCTGTGTCAAGGCACCGGATTCCTGGAGCTCCGCCTCCTCCTGAGGAATCCTCCACATCTCTTTGTCAGGATTCAAGGTTTTTCCTTGGCGTTGCCACCTTCGAAGGGCCGGGCTTTATCAAGGTCTAATTGAAGCACAGAACACGTTTTATTATTTTCTCCCCCATACCATTAAATTTGTAAGAGGGCTACACCCAGAAAGAAACATTCCCTTTCAGTCAGCACGAGCTTTGAGTTCACGGGCCAGCCTTGAGGATATCAAATGGAAACCACATAGGGACGCAGGATTGTTTCCTCTTTAAATCCTGCTTTTAATTTGGGAAAGCTTTTCATCCCTCTGGGATCATAACCTGTTGTATATGAGCCCAGCCTAATCAGGGTAGATGGTATTGACAGAGTGTGAACTCGCGCGGGAGGTCAGCAGGCAGATTGTTTCTGCTCCACGTCCTGCGGTTCCACTAGCAGCACAAATGGGCAGCTGGTTTCGCCAGCTGTATTGTTAAATGGGAGACACTGTGTAGTCTGCCCCATGAAACCAGCCATGGGTTTTCCAAATGGGGAGCCTTTTCTGAGTGGAACCAGACACTTCTGGGTGCTAGAGTAGCTCGCCAGGTAAAATTCATGGCAAAAGTGGCTGATGGCATAGTAACCCTTTTCTAGAAGGCAGGTTAACTTATAGACTGTACAGAGCCAGAACCATTCCTGTTGACAGGCATCTGCAGACATCATCCGTGGCTGCTCTCTTGATGGGTAGCATCTTCTCACGTGCCTGAGTGTTTTACAGAACTCACTGGCTTCTCCAGGACTCATTCTGTTATTCTCTCTAATAAAAAGGGCCGTGTCACATGACAGCTTGTGTCCCTGGATGTCTGTTTGAAGGTTTAGCAAAAAGTCTTAACTAGTTTGTGTGTGTGTGGGTGTGCAGAAACCAAAATAGCTTGCAATAACTCAGCAGTCCATCAAGACTGTAAACATGGAAACCTTGTCTGCCTGCTTCCAAGACTTCCAGATGAAAACCTCACGCCGATGGTAGATGGTATTGGAGAACTATATGTTATTGAAGGAAACTTGCTCATTACCTTAGATGCTGATGCATTTGCTGTTTGATTAGGCAAAATGACATCATTAGGGATTATATTTCCAAGAAGTTTTTAAATTTATTTTTTTTAAGTTACTACATAGTAATAGATGTTATCATGGAATTTTCATCCACAAATGCTGTTATGATACCATATAGTCTGTTCTCACTGTTGCCTTCCCCTGCTGTCTTCCTGTGTGCCTTGCCCACTCCCACCCCTACAGGCTTTCAATACACTTTAGTTTTGCTACATAGGCCTTTCAGAGTCATTTATGCATCTGTCTGGTAACAACTTGCTTTGCTTCTAGCTTGGGAACTAGATAACCCCTTTGTAGTTTTCTTTTTACTGTCTTTTGTTATTATTTGTACGTTTTTCTTCTCGTTCACCAACAAAACGTCTGCCATTTAAGCTAAGAGTAAGCAAGTTGAGTTCATCGTCCGCACAAGGGACTTATGACGTATTTATGTCAGTATTTATGTATTTATGTATGACGCACTTATGGCGTTAGTGCCGGGACGTGAACTCTCCAGCATGGCATGAGGCTGCTAGAGTTCTGAACGCAGGGCACGCAGCAGCGCCGCATCTGTGCAAGCCTTTTGGAAGAAGCGGTTAGTCCTGCTTGGCGTGCTATTTTGTAGCCAAAGGGACCGCAGGAGAACCCTGAGCTGGCAGCCGTAACTGTGTGCTTCCCTGCCCGCCTTAAGCACCTTCTCTTGCTGCCTCTGTAGGACCGCAGAGGCAGGCAAACACCCTTGCTTAGTTTTTGTTTTCCCCAGGCCTGTACTTCCGGTGCGGCTCTTCATTCGCAGGACTGTCCTCAGGCCCCTCGATGTTGGCAAAGAGCTGGAAGCGCTTAGCGAGCGTGTGACAGGAACCACGGGCGACAGCCCACTGCTTCCCTCCTCGTCGGGGAGATCTCTCTGGCACTCCAGAGCTCTCTGTATAATCCGCTCCAACGTGGCTTGAGTTTTGTCTTCCCTCGCTGTCTCCTACCACTCTTCCTTGGAAGCGTTTTACCCCTAAAGCTCTCTAGAATCTTTGTCTCGGGGTTGTGGTCCATGCCTTTTGGTCCTTGCCATGCGAGCAGAGGCTTGAGTAGAGCATAGCATCAGAATGGTGCCCGTCCATCCCGCAAAGCAACCGCCATGTGCCGTATGAGGCTGGCATGGCTGTGTCCTCGCTTGGGTGTTCGAACACGTCATCGTCGTCATTTGAAATACGAAGCCTGGAAGGTCCTCAGTTCGCTGAATGGAGAATAGCGTTATTGAGAATGACTTCGGGATATTGAACCAGGCGTTGTGGGGTCGCCGAGATTAGGAATGAGAGACCCTGAATATGAGCAGGAATGAGATCCAGGAGAGAAATGGGATTTGAAACCTTAGGGGTTAGTCCTACCACTGTTGCCCAGGATGGGAAGCAGCCTCTCTAGTCTGAGCTGTGACCCACATCAAGTGGCTTTGTCCCTTGGCCCTGCCCCTCTCTAGGGCTCTGTCACAGGTGCAGACGGTGCCTGTGAAATAGTCATTTCTGTCCGGGTCTGAGTTCTGCGCCCGTGTCTTCTCCTGCGTCTGGAACCTGAACTCATCCTAGGTTGGCCCCTTTTTCTCTCATTAGGTCTGTAGACATGAGGTAGCTCACTTGGTGATCTGCCGCGTTTGTGTCTTCGCCTCTTTAATGTGGGATTGGAAATCCTAATTATGAGCATTCTTTTTTCTTTATTAAAGTATAGACTTGAAAACATTGATCAGAGGCGAATGTATGATAAAAGGCAGTGTTTTAAGACTTAATATTACTGGTGTCCACTGACCTGTAAGAAGTAATGTCTCATTAAATATGTACAGTGACTTTTACTTAATAGGTAAGCTAGTCTCTGATTTATTTTAAAAAATCCAATGACCTATATATTCATATGTTCAAAAAATCCCCATTTCCTAACATGGCTTCTCCTCCGAGACCTTCCTTCCATCTGAGCAGATCTGTTAAATGAAGTAGAGGAAGCTTTTCTCCAAACTAGGGTAAATTCAGTGGAACGGCTGTACTGCCACTTGTGCCTGGAGCAGGAGAGTGCCAGAAAGGGGGAATGGGGGTGACCCTCTCATCCTTCTCTCCTCTTCCCTTCCCACTGTCCACAGAGTGCAGGGACACCCTCCACAGGGAGAGCAATTAGACCTTTGCCCCTTTTGGCAGTGAGGCTTTGTTCAGGTTTGTTGCTCATGTAAGCTTGTCCATTTTCTTCTCCTCGAGCAGAGAGCGTGAGGTAAGGCTTGCTGAGCTGAACCTTGGGAGCACACTTCTGGTAAAAGACAGGATGTGTGATAACAGTGTGCTCTGTCAGAAGAAGGGGGGTCTATCTGGTGTCCCGCCTTTCAGTTCAGTGAAAATACACAGGCATTTATCAGAGAGGCCTCACTGGCAAGGCCGTGTGTGTGCCCTGGTCTTATCTGATGGAGAACAGGACCTCCACAATCCTGAATCTGTGGGGACTCATTTGATCAACCTGTCCTCATCTGACTACATTCTATCTATCTATCTATCTATCTATCTATCTATCTATCAATCATCTGTCTGTCCGTCCGTCTATCTATCTATCCATCTATTATCTATCTATCTATCTATCTAATCTATCTATCATTTTTCTATCTGCCTATCATCTATTTATCCATCTATCTGTCTATCTATCTATCATCTATCTGTTCGTCTATCTATCTATCATCTATCTGTCTGTCTGTCTATCTATCTATCTATCTATGCATCTATCTATCTATCTATGCATCTATCTATCTATCTATCTATCATCTGTCTGTCCGTCCGTCTGTCCATCCGTCTATCTATCCATCTATTATCTATCTATCTATCTATCTATCATCTTTCTATCTACCTATCATCTATCTATCTATCCATCTATCTGTCCATCTATCATCTATCATCTGTCTGTCCGTCTGTCTATCTATCTATCTATCTATCTATCTATCTATCATCTGTCCGTCTATCTATCTATCTATCTATCTATCTATCTATCGACTTTGCAGGAAAAGGAAATCCACTGTTTACTCTGCAAAGCTACATCATTTGAAGGAACTTAAGACCAGGGTCATAAGTACAATTTATGAAGTCACTCAGCAACTGGAGAATGTTTTCAGCAGATTGGAAAATGAGATTGAATGATGTATCAGAAAATTTGGCAGGAAGGCCAGCTGCTGAACATGCAAACGCCATTGTATGAAATGGCATGGAATTTGATTGAAGCTTTGTTTACACAGTGTTTGGAATATATGCATGCCCCAAACTGTTAGGGTTACATTTATAAGAACTTGCTAAAAATTAGGATTTGAGGCAGCACAGTCGGAATGAGACAGGAGATGGCTAAAGGAAACTCTTAGCTACAGATTCTCAGGAGTCTGAGTCACTTCAGGAGGAGACAATAATTGCCTTTTAATTTCATTGTTTGAGTTACGAATATTGTTAGCCAGAGATGGGCATAATTTAATTATACATTGCAGTTTTATATTTGTGTAAAACTTTACCTCCAAGATAGGCATGCTCATTGTCAGCTGACATAGTGTCAGCAAGGATCATTTCTCAGTATCTTGTTGAGATCGGAGCTCTTTGCAAGTCCAGGACCACAATGTAAATGTAGGGTCTTGACTCCATGGTCCAGTGAACTGGTGATAAAATAACAAGGGCCCACGTGAGAGACAGGAAGTCCACTTCTGAGAGGTGGGCTGTAAATGTCAAATGTTGCAGATCAGGCATGAACCCGTTATTGAGTTTTGGAGTAAATAATATGTCCTCTTTTGATGTCAGAACATTAAATTAATAAAGTAGGCAGAGGTGGCCTTGCTTACTTCATAAAATAGGTCTTTCATTTCAAAATCACTGGCTTGAATTCTCAGATTGAAAGATTGCAATAATATTAATGTGTCCCAAGATAGCAGTGTCTCAGAGTTATTGGATGGTGGGGGGCGGGGGGCTCTCTAGATAGCTATTTTCCTTTAACACCTTCTGTACATATAAGGGTATTGTCAATTAGCACCTCTTAGGCAACCTCATCCAAAAGGCCTGGACTGGTCAGCTCAAGGACTAAACTTGTACAGGCTCCAAGCTTGCTCTGTCTGTGCCTTCGGTAAAAGGGAGGTCGACTTGGTAAATAGGAACCCTCACAACTCAACCTCCATCTCGAGTCCACCTGAGATAGAACATATAGGTAACAGAAGAGGGGAAGGTTTGCTTTTACTCTCCATCTTTTACAAAACAGAGAATCAGGGCAAGCCAACATGGTGTCCACTGTCCTGTCTGTTCCTCCTACCCCTGACCAGTGGCTTTACAAGTTAATCACTGAATACATTATAGTCAATTCAACTGTTCTATATTTGAATTAAAAATTCAAATTTCCTATGACTAGGAAATAGAACATTCCATTTTGGTGATAATTTTTAAGTCATTTTTCACCATTGTCAACCAAGGACTGGTCCTCTCATTTCACAGAGGATCGTCATCTTCAATATTTGTATTTCTGGTGTGAGCATCCGTTGTAGTCTCTCACCAACCTTTAAAGTCATAGATCAGATTTTACAGGTTTGTAATGATTTCACTGAGGCAATGGGAATGCTAGTCTTAGTTCTCATTGTTCATATCTTGTATGACTGTTCAGTTAATAAGCTTTAAATCAGTATGTTCAAGGGATCTTCCTTCCTTGGCTGTTGATTGAAATGAGGTCCAGTTGGCTAGGGGTTGCGTGCGTGTTTGTTCAAATAAAGTGCGCAAACTCTTCGAACCCAGAAATGCTGCAGCATGACTATATGACTATAACTGTATCCATTTGGAATCCGTTGGAGATGTCCAAGCAATTTCAATCTCTTTATATAATTTTTTTGTGCCAAAAATGAGCACTATAGTTTATAGCATCTACTGAACTCCTTGGCCATTACCATGCCCATCTGGAGCACTGGGTAAATCATGGCTGGGAGACACACACTTGTACATATATCATGCTTGTCCCCAGCTCTATGGATTGCTAAAGCACAGTCTTAAAGAAAAAGAAAAAAGACCCTTATAAAATCATATTCATTCTGCAATTGAACCACTTTGGTATTTATAGACTTCCAGTTCTTTAGAAAGGTTGGTTCTGATCTATGAAATCAGCCTTATGGTCCGCTACTATGACCCAAGATTACATAATGACAGCACTTAAGAATTATTTTAAATTACTTCCATGTTGCATATGGGCCAGGCGGTGGTGGCGCACACCTTTAACCCCAGCATCAGGTACCATGGCCAAGTCTTGTTGAATGCACTGGGAAGGTTTCTCATGACACAAGTATTTAATTTATAAACCGCAGGCCTAAGGTGTATGATGTAATTATAAGTGGAGTTTACATGTCGCGAAATCTCAGTTTCCGCGATTGCTCTCGGTAGGTTGAATGAAAGATCTTGAGTGCCTTGTGAGTTAGGCTTTCAATACGTGGCCGGCGAGGGCCTGCTGTAGACTCTCCACCCAAGATAAGACTCTCCCAGAGCCGTAAAGAATAAGTGTTTTCTTAAAGGTCTGGATTCTCCTCACCACCAGGTCACGGCCAAGCACAGAATATATAGAATCAGCCCCCGATGACCTTCTATGATGGGAGAGAGATAGTTTTTATAGTGGCCAGTGTGAACGAGGGTAGTTGGTACAGACGTGAGACCAAATTAGTCCTGCTCACCTCAATCCAAAGGAGGCCGGTATATGTGCACAGACCAAGCCTCTGAGTTCCTCGAGTGGCATGTCTCTGGCCTGTCAGCTTTTAGCTGTCAACTTTTGTAAACGCGTTTTTGTTTGCAGAGTACATTAATTCCCTTTAGATGTTCAGTTCCATCTAACCCGTCCCACAAAATATGACATTCATAGGCTGTCTCTCTCAATAAAGAGATACTGTAATAAAAGAGAGATTTTATTAAACTAATGCAATAACGACACTTTCTTTGAGGATCTAGCCCATCATTTTTAATAATAAAAATCAGATTGCCATTGTTGTGCCCAGTGTGCGTTTTATTCAAATCAGACTAAGTACTCTGGCTTCCTGGCTTTAGCAGAGCTCTGGGAGTTGGGGGCGGGGTGAACATTTTCAGCATTTACACAAATGAATTTCAGCAGCCAGAATCACGGTACAGTTGTCGATTATGGGAGATCTGTTCTATTGGCAAACAGGGAGCTATGCCTAGGGAGCCTCTAGAAGAAAACGGGATGAGGGAAACAACTTCCCGGGGTAGGTCGGCTCTTAATTGGTTGGATGCTAGGACGATCCACTGGCCTGCCGCTGCCTTCAGTGCTCTCTCTAACTCCTAGGGAATCTCTGATACATTATGAGCTTGCTGTGTGGGATCAGACTAGAAGCTGGACTTTACCTGGCTTCTTAGGGTACCAGTGATAATTGGTTGCATAATAACAACAACAACAGTCACAATAATATTCTCCTATTCTCCTGTTACCTGAGCCTTCAGAACTGTGTGACAGTTAAGGTTGATAAAAGACATAGTGGACTATACGCAACACAGAGCAGCCCCTTTCCTTCCTCTCTGCGTTCTAGGGGAGTGGCCATAAGCAGGTCATCCTCCAGGGAGAGGGACGAGTGGTCCAAGTCCCTGGCAGAGCCTCCTCTGGAAAATGGGAGTGAGCCTACGGATTTCTGAAATCTCACTCTTGGCCACGACATCTTCTGTTGTAAGGACGATGCCCTTGTATGCACATGTTTTCAGACTCACTGTGATGTCTTTTTTAATCGTACATTTTCAAAGGCGACGTCACTTGATCTCTGAAAAGGTTTGTCATTAAACGCGCTGTGTAATTGACTCACCTGCCTTGATCTAGCTTCAGTATGCGAATGACTAAAACACGCTATGTTCTCTGACGATGCCAGGCTGCATGTTCCTAAAATGCAGGGACTATAGGGTTTCTCGCGGGTGCACGGCTCGGCAGCACACGTGAAGGGCAGATGCAACCTCCTCACATCTGCCCCTTATCACATAGGAGCCCAGAGCTTACAGACTCTTTGCTACCTGGTCAGCGAGTTGCTGTTGGGATTGTTACCTCTGTCTGTTGCAATAACACAGTGAACACCACAAATGGCTGGGTTTTTTGTTGTTGTTGTTGTTTTTGTTTTGTTTTTTTTTGTCTCCCATTTCAACGGCCACGAGCAGCCATGTATGTAATTTATAGAAATGGAAATGGCCTCCAGCTAGTTTGACTCTTAGAGAAAACACCAGGCTTCAGCCCCTCCGCTCTCCCCCTACACACCTGGTGTATATCACTTTAAAAAATAAATTATGCCTCATTAAATTACAATTAAGAGGCATCACGATCATTTGTTTTTCTGGAAGGAAGATGTTTTGCATATTGAAAGCCTAATTTGTTGCAGGTGACAGAAAGGCTGAGCAGATTATCTAATATCGCTTCATTTGGGGGCGATGTCTGTTGCGTGGTGTGCGCCTACGCCAGTGCCTCCAGATCTCACCCATGTGTACGGTCGTCATCTTCACGTCTGAGGGTCTCATGCCTCCTGTTCTTGTCCCTTTGTTCCCCACTTGAGAGAGCAGACTCCCCTTGGATGTCTGGAGAAAGCCTGGTCTCGTTTCTCTTCAGATGGGTTTTTGCAGACCTTCCCTCCCCTTCCTGGCTGTACCATTATGGTTCCACGCAGGTGCTACTTTCCTTTGAAGCTTCAGCTAGATCCAATTTCACCCCCTCCACCAAAGCCGTCCCCCTCCAGCCCCACAGCCGGCGAATCTTCTCCTGATTTTGAACCAAGATGGTACTTGCTGTGTTTTGAATTTATGACGTTTTCCCCCTCCCCCTTTTCCCTTATTTCTCCACTCTTCTCCCCCGTGTCCTCCTCTCCTCTTTCCTTTCCTCTCCCCTGCTCTCTTCCCCTTCTCTCCCTTCCCCATCTTTCTTCTGTGTTCCTACTTAGGATGGGTCTCCCTGCATGACCCAGGCACTGCTCTGACCTCATGATCCTCCTGCCTCTGCTGGGACCATTGGTGGACCTGCCTGCACCAGCACACCCAGCCAGCGTCTTTTCCGGTGTGCAGTGTGCTCCTATAAACCCTTCCAGCCACCATGTAGAAAACTCTTTGCAAGCAGGTTCTCTCTCTGTTCATTCTTTTTGCCTCCCCCTGGGCTTTTCACCAAGTCATCACTGAGAAAGGAATTAATGGAGCTGCTGTTCTTTGCAGCAGGCGCACTGGGTTTGGGAGTTTCCTAGGCAGCCGAGTGGAGATATCTGGCTTATGGTTCCTACGACCAATGTAGCCTAACTATAGAAAGTGTCAAAACCTTGCAAACTACATGTAAGGCCGATCTGTTCAGATCCAGCCTTTTGTGACTTTAAAAATCGCCAGGTGGGAGAGAGAGCGCGACTTCAGATGTCAGGTGACAGGGGCCAGGAAAGCAGGATGCCTGAATCCTCCCATAGCCAGCCCCCCCGACTTGCCCTATGGGGGTCGGGACAGTCCTGAAACCTAGTCCATGCAGGTGCGTGTTGTGTCACAGGGTTGAGGGCCTACCTGAGCAGGTGCCTGCACACAGAAGCAAAAGCTGTATCAGTTGGTTAGGTGTTGAAACAGTCAGCGACAGAAAGTAGAATTCTTTCTCGGTGTTACTGAGAAATGCTGTTTTACCACAGACAACATAAGATCACAATTTTTTTTTTTTTTTTTTTTGGTTTTTTGAGACAGGGTTTCTCTGTAGCTTTGGAGCCTGTCCTGGAACTAGCTCTTGTAGACCAGGCTGGCCTCGAACTCACAAAGATCCGCCTGCCTCTGCCTCCAGAGTGCTGGGATTAAAGGTGTGTGCCACCACCTCCCGGCCACAAATTTCTTATACTTTAAAAATCACCTCAATTTCTTCCTTTTATCTTTGATGACAGCCTGTATTACCAGGCGAGCCAGACTACGTGATACAATTGTTGTTTTGTACTTTGAATTATTTTGATTTTACTGAGCTCCTTCCCAGACCTGTCTATTCTCCTGGAGCTGGCGATGACCTGAAACTCTTGTAAACTCCCCCATTGATGAGCCAGGGCAAACACCCTCTGAGGCGCTCTTTGCCTAAATTTCTTTATTCTGGTGATTTGGAACCCAAGAACTCATGTGACAGGCATGGGTACTTTGTGTTAGCCTGTGTCTTTGCCCTGGCAGGCAACAATGTTTCTTCAGGCAACAATGTTTCTTTGGCAACAATGTTTCTTCAGGCAACAATGTTCCTTGGGCAACAATGTTTCTTTGGCAACAATGTTTCTTCGGGCAACAATGTTTCTTTGGGCAACAATGTTTCTTTTTTTGTCTTGTGTAAAGTAGTCTGATACCACCGAGGAAACTGTGTGTCTCCATGGAGAAGGTTCTATTGCCCACAATGAGGCAAATACCTAATGGCCATTTTACTCAACAGTGGCAGTATGTTTTAATATAATTACTGATATGAAACTTTAATAAGCAATATCCTGGTTAATTTATTAATTTCCTTTCACGACCGTCCTGTTGATAGGAGTGCATCTTTTCCCCCCCCTTCCAGAGCCCAGGTGTCACAGCACATTTTCTATACCTCGAGCTGCATAATGGCAGTGTCCAAGTGACGCCTCCTGTTTGGCTGCTTGATAATTAGAATGCCAGATGACATAGTAGGAGAGGCCTTAGAAATATTTATGTGAGATAAATTATTAATGTGTGTTCCATTCAAGACAGAGTCAATATGATAAGCATTTATTCATCTTGATAATTAGCGGGCGGTGGGGGTGGTTTGTGTGGATGTGGGAGTTAGGCTATGGATTGTGTGTATATGTGTGTGTGTGTGTGTGTATGTGTGTGTATGTTTGCGTGTGTGTCTGTGTATATGTGTATGTTTGTGTGTATGTGTGTTTATATTTGTGTATGTTTGAGTGTGTGTATGTTTGTGTATGTGTGTATTTTAAGCTAACGTATTTTCACATGTGTGCCTACAGAATTTAGACAACACTTTTAAAAACCTTAGCTTATAATAGTTACAGGTGAGCAAATAACCAGTGTAAAAAAATGTCAGAATCAAACATCAAAGGTCTTGTGTGCTCCAGTTAGTCACTTTCAATTGAGACTGCCCTGTCCTGCGTGAAAAGAATGTCCTTTGGGACCACTGCCACGCCGGTGAGAGTTGGCACAATGCTGTAACTTGCTGGGGGCCACACAGGAAGGGAAGGTGGCCCTGGCTAAGCCTGTGTATTTGAGACTGTGTCTGCATTCAGGTGAATGACTCAGTAGAAGCCTGTAAGCCACCATGCACTTAAGACCCAAACGCTGTGAGCCTTTGACTCGGGCAGGGATACTGAGCAGCAGCCATCCTCCAGGGTACTCTGTATGTGCTCCCCAAGAGATGGGTGAATTTGTGTGACATATGACAGATGCAAAAGAAGGATCCTCTGCAAGAAACTAACAAAAAACACTCCCTACTTTTTAATGACTTTTTTTTTAGTTGTTGGGGGACTTATAAACATAGTTTTTGGTTATGGCACTCAAGAATAGGGTTTTTGATATAACTTTCAAATGTAAGAAGCCTTTGCTGTAATACACTGTGTGACTCATGGAAATAGCTTCATGGAGGAAGAATAAGTTAATCTCTGCCTTTGAGTAATTTTGAATTATAATCATAGCAGATATCTCCATGATGACCCGAAAACACTTTTATTATAATACCGAAGGTAGGTTGGAGAGAGAGAGGAGAGGAGAATGGGGGAGGACAGGCGCGGGGCGGGTGGAAGAAAAGCCACTCCTTCTTTCTGTGCGTGACTCATCATGAAGGAAAGCTCAGAAAGTATCTGAGTGCTGTATCGACTTTGGAACCTGGAAGCAATTTCAAAATCCACTTCCTTTTCTCATATTAATTTAGAGATTCTTGTAAAACAGAAAATCTTTGAAGCAAATCCATTATGAATATATTTCAGGTTGCTCATTTAAAATGGGAAGTAGGGCAACCCGAGGCACAACCGACTCTTAGTTCCAGAAAGGGAATGGATTCCCGGGCTGCGTCACGCTTTCCTGGAAGACGGGCACCTCACTTGTCTTCTTGAGGCATGCCACGAGATCTGGATTCCCTTCCCATCACTGTAGCAGTGGGGGATTTTTACCCACACACACCACTTACCTCACTCCCTCCTTGAGCACATATGTGTGTGCCCACATACCAAGCCGCACACAGCCACATGTACACACTCACGTGGCATGGCATGTTTTATCCTTGTTTACATGCTGACCTCAAACAGACGACATTGTGTGCTGTGTTTCCATATGTACTTCTTCCAAGTTTGAGGATTCCTTTAACCAAAGTAAGGGTGACCTCTAAATCCAGGACTAGCATAGGTTCCTTGTGGTATAGTTGTTTAATGTGGGTCAAAAATGATTCAGTTTATTTATGTGTGTGTGTATGCATGTGCACATGTGTGTGCATGTGTGTGTGTATGTGGGGTTCAGAGGAGAGCTTGTAGTTCTCTCCTCCTCTCATGGAAGCCCCAGGAATTGAACCGAGGTCATCAGGCATCTTGCCAGCCCTTATGTGCTATTTCGAATGATGATTGTGTTTCCCTGAAATGTTGGTAACCATGTGATGTGCCTTCCTATAAGTGACATTGGTTATACTACATTATAATACACAAGTTTATATGAAAATGCCCACTGTGCCCTGCAGATTTTTGACCAGCCAGAGAATATTTCTTCCCCTCCCATCCACCGCTGTTTTGTATGTGAGCTGTGTCTCTCGCATCTCTATCGATTTCCCTCAGAGCAAACATCATTGGCACTTGCAGGGCTTTGCTGCAGTTCGTAGAAGTAACTCTTTGTGACTTGGGGTTGCCCCATCTGTTCAAAGCTACAGGCTTAGTGTCTTAGCTCTTCCCGGGGGGGGGGGGGGGGGAGAGGGGAACAATCCTAAACCGTGGTCTCATAGTGCCTTGCAAAAGGATGTCAGCTGAGAATATGTAGTGATGTCTCTGTGAGTTAATCCACAAGTGTATGGGGTCATAATGGCCCTCCCTTGTCTCTCGCTGCCCTCTTAGGCCATGATGTGTTATTAGAGTATCGGCAAAATCTTTGGCAATTGCGTCCACAGAAACACCGCACTTGGAGCTCCCCAATTTGGTTGAGTTGCACATTGAGGAAGTGCTGGAGCCTATCCACGCTGCAGTTAGAGCGTGCTCAGGTCCCTAGCTAACGTGACCACATTTCCATCACTTTAACTGTAAGATTAGAGCTTCCCCAAGAAGCTACCTCACAAAACTCTGGGGTGCCTCATGTTACCTGCACAAGTGTAACTACTGTGTGCAAAATTATCAGAGCTGACATATAACAGCCATTTGCTTTCTATTTTTCTATTTTCCTTTTTCTGTTTTTCCCCCTTGCCATAGGAAATCTCTATTGAAACCAGTGGCCAGTCATACATAAATTCAGCCAAACTTTTATTTTTTTTTAAATCGATGTAAATCTCCCATGCTGTTTAAATGTCGGAACTAAATTTACCAAACTTGGCAGATTTGTAAAGCTAAGCAGGACTGCCAAGAGTTCCCAGTTTCAAGCAGAGAGAGTTCTTACAGCTCCTGAAATACTTGCAGGAGGCACCTGGCGCTAATTGCAGCCCCACATTTCCTCCGGAGCGCCTACCTTTGCTAGCTGGCGTTGCCTCGTTTGGGATTATCGCGGTGATGATGAGGTGGCAGAATAGAAGTCCTAAATGAGGCACAGCCCCGGAAGGGGGGGAGCACATCCCCACAGATCCCTTGCGAGCCTGCAGGAATTAGGCATGTTCCCGGTATCCTCTCATGCTGGCTATAACAGATAGAGGGGCGGTAGGGCGGGAGACGGGAACCACACCCGTGAACCTGCAGACGTGACTTTGCCTGTTTCTCTCCTCGGCTCCACCAGGGATTACTGTCAGAGATTCTGCGTAAGGAGGAAGACCCCAGGACTGCCTCCCAGTCTCTGCTCGTAAACCTGAGGGCCATGCAGAACTTCCTCAACCTGCCCGAAGTGGAGCGTGATCGCATTTACCAGGATGAGAGGGAACGGAGCATGAATCCCAATGTGAGCATGGTCTCCTCCGCCTCTAGCAGCCCCAGCTCCTCCCGAACCCCACAGGTGAGCCGCCTGTTCCATGCATCACTTACGAACCTCTTGTGCCATGGATTCTGTTTTCCCTTGAAAACCAAGAGACGTGACTCAAGAGCTTCTTAATCCAAGGAACGGGTCAAAGGGTATGGCCTGTAGCTCTGTCATGTGGTAATCCCATACTGTGGAATGTTATTCCTTCCCCTTTGGGGATGTCCCATTCTTCCCATGAGCAGGCAAGAGTAGTGGGGTGATCCACTACCCACTGTGCAGTTTCAGAAGAAAGAGCCGAGGGGTGGGGTGGAAGCTGTGTTTGTATAGCAAGCCCCAGAGCCACAGAGAAGCTCTGTCTCAAAAAACCAAAAACCAACAAAAAGCCAAGCACTTTATTTTCCTTAAATTGCTTGGTTATTGCGACAGGGAGGAGAAAGTTGAGGGCAAGAAGCAGCAGTTCAAATGCTGCTGTAAGCAGTCCAGCAAGACAAAGCAGAGGGCCAGGGAGATGGGTCAGCAGTTAAGAGCGATTATTACTTTTGTTTGCAACTCCACCTCCGGGCGAATCCAACACTTCTGGCCTCCTTGGTACCTACACTCCTGTGCACACATACCTCCCCCCAGTAAAAAAAAAAAAAGAAGAACTTTTTGGTTTTTCGAGACAGGCTTTCTGTGTGTCTGTGTGTAGCTTTGGGGCCTGTCCTGGCTCTTGATCTGTAGACCAGGTTGGCCTCGACGTCAAAGATCTGCCTGCCTCTGCTTCCTGAGTGCCAGGATTAAAGGCATGCACCACCAACTGCCTTGCACCGCGCCCCCAGCGCCCCCATGTCTGCGCTCTGTGTGCTGGCACCCAGTTACCAAGCTTCGGACAAGGGGGCTGGAGGTTAAAATACGAAGACACACAGAGAGACAGAGAGACAGAGAGACAGCGACACGGGTCATCCTTGAATTCCCCAAGAATGCCCCCTTTATTGGGTTCAGGGGCAGATTATATAGAGATAGCCACGCCCCAGCCAAACCCACCAGAAACCACTCTCCTGCCATCAGGAACTCCTGAAGGTCTTGTGCTCAGAGCAGCTGTAGGCACTCAGATCAGGGGATTACAAGAAATTCAGGATCTGGGGTCTCACTGCTCCCAACAACCAAGGCCTGGTGGAAATAAGAACTTTTTAGAGACACAGTGGAGAAACCCTGTGTGTAGGGAATATGGTAGCTGGGTGTAGGGATGGGTCCTGGCGATAGGAGGCCTCGGTTTGCCCCTCTTAGCTGGATTTGGGAATGTCTGGCCTTCCTGTCTGCTCACTTCTAAAGTGTTGAGAACATGAGGTAGGCAGGGCACATTTCCAATTCAGATGTAAGCCACTCAATTCTCACTTACTTCCTGTTTCCCTTCAACTTTCCCTACTTGTTGACTTATGATCAAACCATTCCATTCTCTGGGTTGCATAGATTCTGACGGTTCTCAAAGCCAACAGTTAATTGGTAGATACCTATCTGTGCAAACCTGAAGAGTGAGCCCATCAAAATAGAAGGTGGCTCTGCTTAGATACTATAGTTTTGTTCTTACTTGTTGGTTTTCTGGTAAATTCCAAGAAGCTGCTGAAATACAGAACCAGAACTGTGTTCTGGTAGGAATGTTAAACCCTTCACAAGTTTCAATATCCTCATTTTCCCCATCTACCTTGACGCTATTTTTGCATCCTGTGGTGGATTTGTAACTAAAGTCCTGTCCCCTCATGCCCTGCTGAATTGCATTACTGACACTTCAGGTTTTAATAAAACATGAGCCATACTTACTGTTAAAGTCTTGACCGCTTACTTTGGACATGTGCAACCAAGCCTTTTAATTTATTTTTCTTTCAATATCAGTGAATAAATAGTGAACAATTGTTAGGACCTTGCTAGTTTGCACTAATATCGCCTGCCAGTAAAGTCAGTAGTATTTTTACCATGGTTAAAGGCTGTGCCGCCTTTGGGGAGTCCAGCCATACTTCCTACTCCACGTCCCTCCAGCCAGGCTGTTCTCCTGGAATAAGGCCACCGGTACTTTTTGGAAAGCCACACAGGTCGGTAGGTTTTGCTGTCAGTGTCTTTGCAATATTTTTCTAACGAGATTGTATCTTCGGCAGTCTTCCAGAGACCTGATCACTTCCAGAGCCTGGCCAGCTTAATATGGCTTCACAATTCAGACAATATTTGCTTTGTTTGAATCAGGATCAGAACTTGAAAGTTCCTAGATAAAGGTTTCTTTAGGGATAAGTACAGGAAGTTGAACATTTAATTTTTATAGCTTTTTGGATTTCCGAAAGTACACATGAAATATACTTTTGAGGAGTATGATTCTAGGACCACAATTGTACCTTCATTGCCATTTATTCTATATTTGTGGCTGGAGATTGGGAAAGAGAAAGTTGTCTGAATCTTTCAAACATTTCCTGCACACCTGTGTCCCTATGTGTTTAAAATTCTCTCTGGCCTATCTCAGCAGTGAAGGTGTTTTGTACAAACAGTGACAACAGAAAGCCAAGCATGGCGATACCTGCCTGGAATCTCAGCGAGGTCGTCAGTGACATAACAAGTCCAAGGCTCTGTAGAGCGTTCGTTTGAGAATGGAAGAGAGTAGGGACCAGACAGCCCTTATTTGGAGCCAGCAACTTCGTACACAAAGGCAACTTTACACAAATTATTTTCCAGATCCCTCCAACACTTTATAATCAGTTTCACAACACACCGGAGACATTTCAGATTAGAAATTAAACCTCCAGTATCTCCTCACACTTCCTCAGTGGCCAGCGTTTTACGGTGTCCTTGGTCACAAAGCGGCACAGGAAGAGAACAGAGTGGCCGTCATTCACATCCAGCTTTGGCACAGCAAGGGCTGTGGGCCGTCTGTACCTGCTCCACCATCACTGTTTTGCCGTGATGTTCTTATGTGACCCATGAGGAGGCGGGCTCAGATGGGCTAAGTGGCTGCTAGAACTGAGTTCCATGGCTGAGGGTAGAGTTAGCACTCGAACTGTATGTCGTTATACTTATGCCGGATCCCAGACTCTGGCCACAGACTGCGGTCACCGCTCTGTCCTAGCCCTTAGTGTTCAAGAGAAGATATAAGCAGCCAGGTTAGCAGAGGCAGCAAAGGAAATGCAAACAGGTGATAAATGTAACACCCTTCACCTAACGAGGCGAGCATGGCCTGTCTGCTAGAGATTTTGCAAAAAAAAGAAGGAACTTCTTGAAGAAACTCGAAGACTGAGTTGTTACGGGAAGCGGATACCTGCCCTGTGTGGAAATAGGGCAACAGAGGTGCACTAAGTCTCTGGCGCTGTGCTGCATGGACTCAGGGTGCCTTCCCTTACTGTTCCACGACTGTTAGACCAGGTTAAGACCTCTGCCCTTTCCGCTCTGATACCTCACTCAGTGGACTTTTACAAGAGTTGTGTCCTAGAGGGCTTGGCTCACAGAAGCCCGGAAATTACACACTGTGACTTGGAAGTAATGAGCAGAGAAGATGGGGTGGGGAGGGAAGATGGAAGGAAGATGGAGGGAAGAAAGGAAGATGGAAAATGCCACTGTGCTGTCTCAGGGAGCCAAGCCTCTGTGGGAACTCAGCAGGAAGTCCAGGCCCAGGACAATCCTTGCACAGGACGCTGTATCCCGACTGCAGGCTGTCTTCCACCAGACCTGCATAGTGCCAGCTGAGGGGAGGGCAGCAGCAGAGGGAAAGATGTGATCATTCTTACAGCACTGTAGCGTGGGCGAGGGCAAAGCAGAACCCGAACTTGGACCCATTTAGTCAACAACGTCGTGCACACAAGGATGGGTTGCCAGCGTTAAGAAACCTGCTTGGGTCTTCCAGGTGGGGCAGCCTGAAGATCAGACTAAGCAAGCGATGCCTCCCTGGCAATCTTTCGGACCAAGTTGCCTGGGATGTTTTAGGGTATTCCTACCCCAGGAAGCCCAACGCCTTCCGCGTTGTCCTTCATTTGTCTCTGAAGCTAATGGGAAATCATTGGATTAAAACGAGCGTGGCAGAAGCGCACAGAACCACAATATGAGTTTAAGGGAAATGAGAACTGGGTACGGAAGGCACCCGAAGCCCGGTGTTATGAAATGAAATTCTGTTTCATTTCCAGTGATTTCCTAGGTGAAATTAGGTGACTGTCTGGGTAGCATAACGACGGTAATGAGGAGAACTGCACATGCTCAAATAACATACATGAAGCCTTAATAAAGAGCGAGAGGTACTCGCGGGAGCGCATTAAATCGAGTAATAATTTATTATTTAGAGACCTCTACCCATTTACTCTGCTGATTTTTTTTAAAGAATTGATTCTTGCTGTAAAGTGTACCATTTTTTTTTTTTTTACAAAGAAAAAGGTGGGCGCGTTCTGTGTGCCTGCTCGCAGCTCGGTGCCATGTTTGGGTGCCCAGGGCTGCCTCCCTACCTGCGAGGCTCCAGGATACCGTGAGGGGAGGCAGGCGCTGACAGGCCTCTGTCTGTCCTATAGGAATGCATTGCAATTATTTCCAATCACAATTAACCTGATTAGAATAATGGACAGGAAGTGTCCCTCTGTAGCTAATGTGGTTTGGCATCAGCTGACTGAAGCCCTCTGATAATTTCTGCACAGATGGTTGCTCTGAATGCGGCACTTTTTAAATTACTATTTGCACGGTCTCTTGGTAGGCCAAAACCTCGACACCGACAACAGACCTCCCTATTAAGGTGGACGGCGCCAGCGTCAACATCACAGCTGCTATTTATGATGAGATCCAACAGGAGATGAAAAGGGCCAAGGTGTCTCAAGCCCTGTTTGCCAAAGTGGCTGCGAACAAAAGTCAGGTGAGTGGTTTTCTTTTTCTAAAAAAGAGCAAAACAGAGGGCTGGGACTGCTCTCCTTCCCCTCCAATAAAAACACATCTGTTTTTATAATAATAATAACGGTAATAACCCCTGGGGAGCCCATCATGTTCTGCCTTCTGCCCCATGGCTTTGCTGGAACTCCCCCCGGAGCTTGGAGTAGAGACAATGCCAGAACCTGGCTGCAGTCTCTGAAATAAAAAACAATTTTATAATAAAAAATCAGGGGTGAAATAGTCCCCCCTCATCCAAAGTCTGCTGCACTCATTGAAGAAAAAAAAATTGTTTGTTGGGAAGCAGATCATTTTTTTTTTTTAATTTAAAGGCAATTTGGCCTGTGCGTAACACACACACCCCTCCCCCCCTTCCTTGAGACCACATTTAACTAGGACTAGTCAGTCACCTTCCTATTCCCACCAGGGCAAGGGCTGATTTTGCTCTAATCACTACTTTTGCTCAGCCCCAGAGACACCTGGCCATTGTCAGGTGTTTCGTTCACGTGTAGAATACAGTTGTTTTTCCAGGAGGAAACAGATGTGGGGCTTCCAGAATAAAGTGCTAAAATCTTTCAGCAGGAAAACATAGCTGCCTCCCCAGTGAAAGTGTTCAGCAACAGGATGGAGGGGAGCGCAGTGCTCAGGGGAACAGCACGCAGATGCTCGGCTCTGCCTCTGAGAGCAGCAACAGTTGACATATCCACCCTGCTTTAGCTTGTTCAAGGGGGGGAGGTCCTGCTTGAGGGCCCCCTTCTCTAGCCAGAAGATAAATAGTTCCTGCAGGGTGCAGAAATGGAAGCTAGCTGCAGCATAACTCTGAGAGCCCTTTGATTTTTTTGAACATGATTTCCACTGTGCTTTGCATAGCAGATGTTTTCTTTCCTACATATGCAAATTGTAAAATGGCCCTTACCCTCTCCCCAGCAGATCTGCTGGGTTCTGTAGCTACTACTGTGTGCTGTAGTACCGAGTTCCTACTGTGTGCTATAGTACCAAGTTCCTACCGTGTGCTATAGTATAGAGCTCCTACTGTGTGCTATAGTATAGAGAGTTTCTACTGTTGGCTATAGTACCGAGTTCCTACTGTGTGCTATAGTACTAAGTTCCTACTGTGTGCTATAGTACCGAGTTTCTACTGTGTGCTATAGTACTAAGTTCCTACTGTGTGCTACAGTACTGTTACTGGCTGTCACATTCCTATTAAGCAAGGAAAAGTTCAATAAAAATTGTCCCTAAAATGATAAATGTTATATTTAGACTAATTGTTTGCAGGTTAACTTTTTTTTGAGTTTTGCAGTAACTTATTTTCAGTTTTTAATAAGTGAGAGAATCCCAAAGGAGTTTGAAGAGGATTGAAACGTTCATTTCTCTTTTTGCTTTCCAAATGACTCTGACTCCCTCCGTCAACCAAACTAGTGAACCAACTTTGCTAAGATCCTGTCCAACCGTGGGATGAGCAGGCCCAGAAAAGAAAGCACGCTGGAGCCCCCTACACTGTTAAACGCATAAAACCCCCTGTACCACATGGCGAACTCTAATGAGAGCCGGAGCTGCTTAAGAGCTGTTAAATGCTAACGCCACTTGGCAGAACTACTGTGCCTTTAATGGTTTTCCACTGGGTAATAAGGGACATATGCGCGAATGCGCAGTGGGTGTCAAAAGCTGCACAATTGATTCTGCAAACCCGACCCTCGCTTGCGTCCTGGATGCAAATCTCACGGTTTTACCTGGTCCTTCTTTTGTAAACATCTTTCGAGATAAACCAAAGACCAGAGTCCGGGAGCTTGGTTGACGGGGCCATGGGTTCCTGTTGACATAGGATCATGGCTGTTGGAATCAGCGAGGCCTCCATCAGCCTCCCCCAATTGTCAGGTGTCTGATTGAGGGCTGAGTTTGTCTGTTGGCAGTTAGCAGTTGTGAGGTCGCCCTGAGAATCCAGTAGTTCTGATTCTGTAAACTCTGGAAAAGCATTCCTGAGAATTATATTCCAAAGGATAAAACTGAGCTGAAGTAGGGATGAGAGTCTTGGACATTCCTCCTTTCTCTTCAGAAGACTGGTCTCTTTCTGATTTTTGGACAGAGAACCCTACTGCAGATAGCTGACCAAAGAAGTATTTCAGGCATGATACTTCTAAAATAACGGGACTGCCAAACAAGATAGCTTCAAAGGCAGCTCAGCAAAAATAGATAATCTACTAAGAAATGCCGGTATCTCCCACAGCAGACCCGCTGATGGGGTGGTTCACGTATTTCATGTACATTTACCGTGTGTATATGACGGTCAGCCAGACATCCCCTTCCCACGATGCATACATACCTCATTAGGCTGTGAGAAGATATCGAACCATGCTTTTCTCTTCTCCTCCATGACCTTCTTGATTTCTGGCATTTTTCTCTCTGAGGGCTTGCGCGTTCTCAGGGTAACTGAGGAGGTAAATACCTCTCTGGGAGTCTCCACTCATATAGAGTCAAAGGAGTGAAACCTTCAGTTGGGAACTCTTAAGAACCAGAGGAGCCTGGGAGCTCTGGGGTTTAGGGTTGGGTGGCAGTCCTCGCCTTGATTAGAAATTAACTTTTAAATCGAACTGAATCATGTAGTAGATCTGTTCACTCCGTGGTGTCAATTGCTGAAATCAGTTATTAAGGATAATAGGGAACACGGCCCTTTATGTTGTGGAAGTAAAAGTTTTGGGGGTGACTGGTCAAGCTGCTCTTTGAAGGCTTGGGGGTGGGGGCATTTGGGATGGAGCAGAAGGTTGAGCTGGCTGTGGAAATCAAAGCTTAAGTCTTTCATCTGGGGTGAGTTGCCTCCGGTTGTGTCACGGCGGGGCGGACCCCCATCGCGTCTCCTAAGTGGCTTCTGTCTGACTCTCACCCCTTTCTTCCCGGGAGAAAAGTCAAAACACATAAAGGAAGACAGAAAGACCGACCTGTGCACGCATGCTTCGCCTGGTCCTCTTCACTTCCAGCCCCGGGTCAGTCTAGTTGCTAGGATACCACAATGGCCAGTGAAACACGGTGAAGCGGTCCTTAGCGGGAGTCAAACGGATGCGGGACATTATCTGCGTCGCGTGTGTCCACAAGACCACAAGGCCGATGTGCAACAGGGGTACAAGTGGACCCAGAAAATCCCCTCCCTCCTCAGCGGCCTCCATCCCTCTCCATCCACCTCATCCTTGGGTTTGTGGATCTCTGACATCCGCTTCTTTCCAGGAGCTTCTTATTAGCTGTCATCTTGGAAGTGAGATTCAGAGGAGAGAAATGAGTGGGCTGTCTCCTCCTGTGGTCCTCCAGGGAGGCCAGGTGTCATGGCAGCTTCTTCAGCCACCTTCGAACAGAATCCATCATCTGCTTAGCAGACTCTTGACTATCGTTGACCCCAACCCTGCTCTTTGCCGTCTTAGCATGCTAGCTGGTAGAGAGCTGAGAATCATTTGAGGTTGCTGTCTTTTTGAGAGAAGTGTGGATCTCCATTTGTACAGCCCAAACCTAAGTTTCCTAGTAGGCTTGGGTGAGGAGAAGGATGGACGGGTTTCATCTTAATTTCCGTTTCTCCTTTTCTCAGTTAAACAAATTGATGAACAAAGACGCTGGAGGGATGCCCTTGCTTTCTGTATCAGAGAAGCTGAGCTACAGTGTCCAGATGATGATGGTGATGGAAAGGCCAGGCCCAGGGGCTGCTAGCATAGAGCAAAGGAGGTGACTGGAAACACACAGGGACCCAGAGGATGTCACTGAGAGGATGTCCTGTCCACCCAGGTTTGCAGATGCCCAGGGATCCTGGAACGTTTTCCTGGACATGCTAGGCCTGGGAGCTTCTGCAACTATAACCAGAGGGAGGGTGGGAAGGTCTTCTCCCTGGTGCAAGAGCAGAGGAGCAGGCAGAATGGCGAGTCCTCCGCAGTCAGAGAGAGGAGAGGAGTTTCTGGGATCAGTAAAAAGCTCTATTATGTATTTCCATAAAACCTGTGTTCTGCATGTGAGCAGGTTACAGTGTGTTCATGCTGCATATGAGTGGGTTGCAGTGTGTTGGTACTGCATACGAGCAGGTTGCAGTATGTTCATGCCATGTGTGAGCGGGTTGCAGTGTGTTCATGCTGCATGTGAGCAGGTTATAGTGTGTTCATGCTGCATGTGAGCAGGTTATAGTGTGTTCATGCTGCATGTGAGCAGGTTATAGTGTGTTCATGCTGCATGTGAGCAGGTTCCTGTGTGTTCATGCTGCATGTGAGCGGGTTACAGTGTGTTCATGCTGCATGTGAGCAGGTTCCTGTGTGTTCATGCTGCATGTGAGCGGGTTCCCGTGTGTTCATGCTGCATGTGAGCGGGTTGCAGTGTGTTCATGCTGCATGTGAGCGGGTTGCAGTGTGTTCGTGCTGCATGTGAGCGGGTTGCAGTGTGTTCGTGCTGCATGTGAGCAGGTTCCTGTGTGTTCATGCTGCATGTGAGCGGGTTACAGTGTGTTCATGCTGCATGTGAGCAGGTTCCTGTGTGTTCATGCTGCATGTGAGCGGGTTCCCGTGTGTTCATGCTGCATGTGAGCATGTTATAGTGTGTTCGTGTTGCATGTGAGCAGGTTATAGTGTGTTCATTCTTCATATGCACTAGAATCAAATAGATTCTCTATATAGACCTCTACGCCTTGTTACTACATTTCCATTAGCAATGCATGTTCTGAGTTTTCAACTAACAACTCAACAAACTGTAGTTTGGTTTTCCCATTTCTTGTTCCCACACCACCACCAATGTGAGTTGATTTTTCCATATGGCGTGATAGTCCAATTTCTTTCTTTTAGATATGGAAATCTAGTTTTCTCAGACTGTTTTCTAATGGTTGGTGGGTTGGTTGATTAAGAGGGTCTCAGAACAGACCTGGTCTTGAACTCTCAGTCCTCCTCGCACTAAGCTCCCAGGAGGCATAGCCTCATTTGTGTCTTTTGCCCTCCTAGTTAAAGATCAGTTGTGTATGTTTAGATCATTTCCCAGCCCTCTATTCTGTTCCCCCGCCTGTGTGCTTGTGTGCACAGCAACACTCTGTAGCTTTGACGACTGTGGTCTGTGACAAGTGTTTATTCACTGATTGGAGGTGCTGGAGGTCAACGCCAGGACCCTGCGTGTGACAGGCAAACCCTTCATCACCGAGATACAGATTGTCATAATTCAGGAAGTATGATGTCTCTGACCCTTGGCTCTTTGGGGACTTTTGTAGTTCCTTATGAATTTTAGAACCTGTTTCTCTATTTCTGTAAAGGATGTAATTGATGTTTGTTTGTTTGTTTCCTGGTGTGAGAGACTGTATCGGGTTCTCATGCATGCCAAAAGGGTGCTCTGCCACTGAGCCGCGTAGCATCGGCCACTGGTTTCTGATAGGGATCGTATTTATTGATGGAATTTATCTGATAGGATGTATTCATTGCTTTGAGTAGTGCAGACATTTAGAAACTATGATATAATTCATCTAGCAAAGGGAACACTTTCAGGTGAGAAAGTAAATTTATAAAATATAAGATGTTTCCCTTAGTTTCATTGGGGTAGTTCCTTAGCCTTTATTGCTTATGTTGCATGTGATCAAACTGTTGCCATCTTGTATCCAGTCACAAGCAATGATTTGATATTATTTTATGGTACCTTTATGGAGATAGCCAGGAAACACAGGCCAGAAGGTGCTACACCTGTGATAAGTTGGCTCCTCTGTCTCGGGGCTCCTGGTTCTGTCTGGCTGCTTACACTCAGCAGGGGCAGGTTAAAATGATGAGGGTAAATTTGCCGGTATCCTAGGGCCTTTGAGATGGCCCATCCCAGAGCGGTTCCACAACCACTTGGGTGCTCAAGCCAGCAACGAAGACTGCAGGGGTGATGTGTGTGAAATCCCCGCTCACCGTTATGCCCGTGGAATACCGTGGTCCCTGGAAGCCCCAGTCGATGAGAGCGCTCAATGGCTTTTTCATCAAGGTGGCCCTCCAGTTGCTGCTCTTCCTTCTCTTGGCATAACCTGGAGGATTGTGAACCTGTTTGGGAGTAACCTTCCCAGAGGGTTTGTTTTGATAGCAGCCTCATGATGAAGAATTGTCTTCTTCTTTTCTCTCTGTTTTATGGCATAAAACTGATCCTTTTTTATTTGTTGTCATTGTTTACTGGAGTTGTTAACTAAAGGCTGATGAAAATCGATCACGGTACTCATGCATTTCCTAAAATCGGAGTATCTTTAAAGTCCGTGCTGGCGTTGAGCTCCCTCTTTTCTGTACTTTGAGCCAGATGTCTTGCCTGTTGATGGCATGGTTCTTTAGGAGACTTGGGTGACTTTGAAGCAAACTCGGCTTCCTGTTTACAGGCCCTTCTCTGAAACCTCACCAGCCCAGTGGGGAAACACATGAGATGTGCCATGATTCTTCCAGAGAAGAACGTGGGTGCCTAGGAGTGTTTCCAGCCGTGTTGCTGTGGGAACTGTTTTGTTGTGTTGTTCTCATAGGGTCAGGGCAAAGGAGGAAACAAGCTAAGGACCTATGATGTACCCTGTGAGATAGTATCCCCTGGCGGTCATGTACTCCATCCAAACCATGCACCTTTTGTTAGTAAGGGACCGGAAGTCTCGTGGCTGTTTTCTGTTTGATATTGTAGTATGCATACTTTGCTGTTAATAGATTTCTAGTATGAATGGGGACTACAAGATTTCACATTTATTCTTTTGCACATATATGAATGAATGACCTTTTCAGCTGTGTGTATCCATATATGCGTGTGTGTGTGTGTGTGTGTGTGCACATTTACACAAACCAGCAAAGTGACTCTCCACAGACTTGTGTAATTGAGCATATTCCCGCCTATTTGTGGCAATAAAGGCAACACATTCTTATGTAATCCCCTCTTGATTTGAGCCCTGCACAGCGGAGGTGAAAGAATTGTTCTGAAACAAAATTTTCATTACTCTCAATTACAGACTCAATCTTTGTAAACGCATCCGCAGCAAGGCGAGAGAGCTGCTTTAGGCAGCCCAGAGAAAGCTGAAAATTGGTCCCTGGGAAAATTCAGGGTAGGACTTAGTATACAATTTTGGAAACTAGGAAAAGCAGCGGATAGATCGCTTGCACTTACCTGACCAAAGGTAAAACACAATTAACCTTGAACCATAACGAAATGCTCAGTACGTTTCTTGTTTTCGGGTTCAGATGACTTCCTCATCAGAGATTCACTGAAGCCCTTGACAGGTCTCCCCCGTTATCTAGCCCCTTATCTATTTTGGCTTTCTTGATTAGGTTATCTTGAATCATTAGGGGGTTATTTATTTTAATCGACACTTATTGGATTCATGAAAAGAGAATTCAGCGACGAGGAAACAAGAGCAGAATATTGCCTGGCTCATTTCACACTTCAGAAGAGTCTCACCCAGCTGAAGAGAAACCCTCTCCCAGTGACAAAAGTTTGTTTGGGGACTGTCTGTGCTTCCCTTAGAAAGCGAACTGTCTGTGGTTAATAATATGAATCTCCTCCGAAGACACTCAGAAAACATTTCCTCTCGGTTACATATGCTGACATTTTCTGTATTGGAGATGTGGGTGAGGGAATGGCCCTGTTGCGTTCCTGCAGCAAGAAGCTTGAGTCATTCCCAGGAACTGTTCATTTGCTCATTCTCCCATTCATTAGAGTTCCTAGAGGGGCGGAAGGGTGGGACTTCCTGTTTAGAGGCTGGGGTTCGCTCGCCAGTGCCCTGCAGACACATTGGAAAGAAGGGTAGTCACCAGGATGAGGCCCTGCCTTCTGGGATCACCCAGCCTCCCTCACTGGGGGCAGCATTGGTTTTGCGGGAGACCAGAGCAAGCCAGGAGCTTGTGTTTAGTACCAGTTTGTATTTATTCGGTGATAATGTAGAAACGGAAAATTTGGAGCTGTTGATGTGGCTCAGGGGGTAGGGGCACCGAGAACCCCAGGACCCACATAGTTGATGGAGAAAATCAAGTCCCATGATTTATCAACCTCTTACCTTCACACATGTACACACACACACACACACACACACACACCACACACACACACCTCACACACACACACACCTCACACACACACACACCTCACACACACACACCTCACACACACACACATACCACACACACACACACACACACACACACACACACACACACACTAAAAAGTAATTAAGAAAAAAATACCTGGGAAATATGTCATAAGACCAGAATATATATACGCACACGTGTATATATATATTGAAGCAAAATTCCAGGCTGGCCTAAGCCTTCTCTGCATCTCCCTCTGCATCCCCAGTGCTGGGATACTGTTGCTACTGTTACAAAGAAGATGTAAGGAATGGTAGACGTGGGAGTCGTGACCTGGTATCTTGTAGGGAAACTTTGCCTCTTCCTGCAGGACACAGGCATTTCAGGACCATGGACAGGACACACGGCTTCTAATCTGCTGGGTTCCCCACCATTTCCCATATCCCTTTGACCCAAGGTTTAGAGATTCCATTTCAATTCTTGTCTGATGAGTCGCAACTCAAGCCAGGCCTTATTAATGTTCTATGTGTGACCTCTGTGGTTCCTTAAGAATTCTCAGCTTGTGGTGACTAAAAACAGGAATAGGCGTTGCCATTTTCCACATGGGCATTAATAGCAAGTCCGTACAGGTGCCCACATACCGAGAAAGCACTCAGAATTATGAGAGCAGCTGGTCAAATGGTTGGTTTGATGTTCGTGCCGGGTGCTGTCCTTTTCAGAGTGAGAACTCCCCAGTGCTGCAGGCTGGGCTTCACTGCCAGGCCATGTGTGTTCGGTTTAGGATCCACCAACATGGTCCCAATGTCAATAAATATGTCTAGGCTAAGTGGCCTTCTTGACTTTGTCATGCCCCCAAAGGACCCTTTGCTAAATAGAAAGAAAAGAAATGTGACAGGAAAACAAAGAAGAGAGGATTTCCTGACATATCCGTTAAAACGCCTTCAGTAGCTCCCAGAGCCTATAGAATCCAGCTGGGATGTTTTCATATTAGAGTTTTGCAAATTGGCCTTTCAGGGTCAGTTTTTGAAACTGGTGCCCTTCAACGAGAACTGACGTTGAGGTGGCAAAATAGTCCCCGTGTGCTAATTTCTATATAGCCCAGTAGTGCTATTTCATCTAGTTAGCACCTGCACAACATCTACCATGTGCAAGGAAGAGTATTCTGCTCCGAAGAGACTAGATCAAGACGCCCGGCCTTGTTCTTTGTCCAGAAGGGGCCAACCGTTCTGAAGAAGGCACAGCAGACACGCCCACCCTTAATCACATAGTGAATGAGTCTGCCGAGTGCTTGGGGCTCGGGTAGGAGTGAACAAAATGTCTTCACAGGAGAATAGGTGAAGCCTTGTCTTGAGCGCCTTGAGGAACAGTCTCTCCAGGGATCAGAGATCTGGACGGGAGGCCTTACAGCCAAGAGGGTAGCATGGCAAAGCACGGAGGTGGGAATTCGAATATAACACATGTCTCGGGGGACTGAACAAATTCATTGTGCCCAGAGAGTTGGGTCACCAGGAGACCTGTTGAGAGACTGAGCCAACAGGAGCCACTCGGGGTTCTTATCATCTCCAACTGTGAGCCGCTGGCCGTTTCCTTCCTGCACCTCATCAATACAGCTCTGTTTTCCAAAGTCCGTCTTCCAAAAGTACCCGGAGGGCCATCTCTTCAAGTAGGACAGAATCCTACCATATCATTTACAGTGCGGTCGGGATTGGCTTTGCGAATTTAGATGGGCAGGCAGCTCTCAGGGACGCGTGGATTGCAAGCAGATGATACTTTGATGAGCATCGCCTCACCTGTGGAGTTAGGGAAGGTGGTCAGGCTTGGTTTCTCTACAGAGGAAACCTGAAGAGATGGCAGGGACATAATGTTAATAAGTACTATTTGCTTAGGCTCTGAGGGTTCCAGAACTTTCAGCCAGTGGCTGAAAGGAAGCAGTCTTTGATCGGATGCCCCTTCGCTGGGTTCCAACTGTAATGGATTCTCTGGAGTCACCATACATAGACTCCATGTATGTTTTCACTGTAAGTTAGTTCTAATGGTCTCTCCAATTTTTAAACTTCTCCTTTTGAACTCATTTTAGATATAGCAAAAAAATTTTTTTTCTAAAAAAGCATAGAACTAACCATATTGTGTTGCATATCACCCCTGTCCCAATTTGTTTCCCTTAATGTTGACACTGAACATCACCGAAGGGAAATTGTTGAAAATAGTGCAGCTGACAAAGCCAGGAAATCCGCCATTTCTGTATCAAAAACGTGGTTCTATTGCCTTAGTTCTTCTACCAGTGCCTTCCTCTTGAATGCCCAGAGCTAATAGATGGTTTTGATTAGCCTCTGACTCCTCCTAGCTCCTTCCTCTGCCATCTCTGAAGGCTGCTGATTGGTCATTGCCTCAAGCTTCTCTGGGTCTGGATTTGTGGCTGCTTTTTCCTGATTGAGCTGAGATTATGACGTTGGGGGCAAAACTACCTTCCGCAAGACAGTCTTCCCTTTGTGGTACAGCATAAAACAGTGTTTGTGGTGTCAGCACGCTTCACTAGTAAAGCTGACCTTGACCTCCCACAATGATTAGTCAATTGGCCAAGGTCATTTCTCCCTTGTATTTCAAAACACCAACAACGAATTACTTTCCACTCATGACAGGATCAGGTAACAGATCATGAAGAGCAGAACCAGGGGACCCCATCATTTTTGTAAGGTTCCCCTTGAATACCCAGAAGCTCCGACAGAGCAGCCGCGTCCTCAGAGGTCACTTCATGACAGTTACTTCATGACAGGGCAAGGACCTAGTCCTCAGGTCTTGGGGCTATCAATGTGGATGCTGTTGGCCATTCTGAGCTGTGCCCAGACCCTGAAACCCACAGAATCCCTGCTTATTCGACTCGGAAAGCTAACCGGACTGCATGGCCAGGCAGCCCGTCCCCAGTCAGAACTTCCCATCAGACCAAGTGGGAAGCCACGGAGAGGGACCTAGGCAGGAGCTGCTGGGCCTGGAGATCACATGGGCCACAGTAGTGCTTCCAAAATGAAACTACTTCAGGAATGCTCCCCTAAACAGATAGCGAGCAACACAAAAAACCTACTTGAGATTTTTAACAGAAAAAGGAGATTTGTTTATTAATAATTCATGAGTTCCCATTGAACATGCACGGCAGAAACAGTGCTATTCAATAGAGAATACAGTCATCTGTCACTGTTTTATTTGACATTTACACTTTTTTTTTTTTTGCCCGATACTGCAAAACTTTCTTGGATGGCATGCAAAAATTATATAAATGAAAAAAAAATCCTTACATAGGGACCATTTATTTCTCCTAGGATGGGTCCACTCACAGTTACACAGGTATGTGTTCCTGCACTGGCCAGACACTTCTGTGTGCAATCATTAGCCACCAGGCAAGCAACTCTGAGGCCCTACTGAGAAGACAGAGATCCATGTCCAAATGGCCTGGTGGAGGGATGGCGTGGCCATGGCCATGATGGGCGGGGTGGCGGTGAGGAGGGGGACATTCAGAGGGCCAGCCAACCAGTGAGCCAAAGGGACGAGCTTGCAAATCACGGCCCACGAGAAGAGAACTGCCCCCCCCAAACGCATCGCTGTTTCAGATAAGAAATAAATATTTATAAATGGCGTCACAGGAGTCCTGCTAGTGGGAATACCATCGTTTTGTAAGAGCAGATCTGAGCTAGGAAGCACCTCACCACCTTGGGCTGGTAGGAGGCTCTCCACAAGCTTTTTGCTCCACGGGTTGGTTATTATTTATAAAAATCACAGAACCAGCTGATACATTCATAAGCTAATTATTGAAGCAGCTGGGCACACACGGTGCAATATGGCCAAGGCTGTGAAGTATCACAGATTTCTTGGGGCCTGCTGCGGTGGGGGGGGGTGTGCCGTTGAAGGCTCCATCCCTTAATCCGATCAGCCAAGCAAACACGTTGTGGGGAAACCAGATTAATAACCCTCTAAACACCACGAGTGTGCCTTCATCTTCAAAACCAGGTTCCCTTCAACGTTCCACCCGATCAGCCCATCCGGGATCTGGGGACGTTCTCTGCCGTCCTGAGAACGGGGCCTTGTTGGCTTCTTCCCGGTGCCAGGAATTAATCAGGAATTAATTTGGTTTGCTTCTGTCTGCCCACGTGGTCACATTTGTCTCTAATCCACTCCCTAATAGCTTCAAGGTCAAGACCTTGCGTGTCAGTGGGCAAATTGAGCACCGCACTCCCGAAAGACCGATGGCAGGCCGCACACAGGGCCGTAACGAGCCTACAGTGTGGTTCTAAGTGATCGTAATGAGGGCTGATGATCACAGCGCCTATAAATCAAACGCGGCCCTGGGTGTCGGGCAGGACACTCCAAGTGTCATGCGTGGGGATGCCACTCAGATGTCACCTGTCCCCTTCCACGCTGCGGCTTCCCACAATGCAGCTCACCCCCCACGCAGAGCGGCAGGTGCTGTCCTCCTTAAGGCCCGGTTAGCTCAGAACTTCATCTTTGAACAGATGTAGGTTTTTGTTTTGATTTTCCATTCAGTGGCTGGTCTCCATGCGATCGCCTCCCCTGGGAGATGTTAAACATACCTGTTTGAGGCATTTGAAAGAGTTCACTAGGTACTTATTCAGATCTGTGAAAAGACACAGAAATGGGACCTTAATTTTTGCCACAGATGGTTTATTTTCCATCTCAAGGATTCTTTCCTTTGTATAGAGAAACCCCTGAGAAAACACTTTGGGACTGGGAGATTTTTATTAAAATATAATTTATTTCCTAGTAGCGATAAAAATTTATCTTCATTTTTCGTGGGCATGGCACCTGAAAATTAACCATTACCTGTCTCTTGAGTCACGGGGAGGGACCATAAAAAAACGCTTGGGAAAACATTTCCAGGTGAAGGGTAAGATGCGTGGTTTTTCATTCTTCCTAACCCTCTAACTCTCCCCAGCTCCCAGTTCATCGCAAGCAAAGGATCGGGTCTGTGCAAATGTGGCCTCTCACTTGTAAAAACAAGGCAGTGTTGTGTTACAGATTAGTTTATAAATCCCTGGTGGCTTCACAGTTCAGCGCCTACAGCTGCTGCACGCGGGCCCGGGTTTTTGTCTCTCCTCGGTGCTGCTGCAGCCGGGAGTTGAAGGGGAAAATGGAACGATCAGGTTATTAACATGGAGGCCGCGAGGAGGAGGCCGCACAAAGAGAACAGCTGGTGTTGCTGTCTTGGCCGATGCAGCGGAGATAATCAAATCTCGCCTCTTTTCGGGGAAAAGGCAGAAGACACAGCAGAGAGTTAGACAAACAACAGCTTATGATATTACATGGGCTTTTTAGGATGCGTGTCAGGAGCTCACGCTGGCTTGCAAGTGATGCCGGAGAATATGGTGAGGGTTTGGGGTTTGTTTCTCACAAAGTCAGTTCTGTTTATGCACCTTTTAAGGAAAAAAAAAAAAAAAAACAAATCCAAAATTCCTACCCTTTCGCAAGAGAAGTAATGCGGGACAGTTCTTGTTTTTTTTGTTTTTTTGTTTTTTTTAAATTAGCGACGTAGCTTGGAGATGATGGGTTAGAAAGCTACCGGGGAAAATATTTTGACATGAGTCAGCGAGCGATGTTGACAGCCTCTGTATTATTTTCATATAAGCCATCATTTGCATCGCATTTTCTTTCTCGTGCAGCGGCGAGAGAGAGAGAGAACATCCGGATGGCAGGGATGGGGCGAGCCCCTTGCAGGTGCCGTCCTGATCCACGGCACACCTTCCTGCAGGTGTGGCTGTGCAGGAGCGGTGAGCCCAGGGCGGTGCTCAGAGATGAAGCAGACATACCTTTGATTTTTATTCTGGCCAAAGCTGTTGTCTCTGTCTGCAGGATAGCTAGCGATTGGAAGGATGGTTCCTCCCCAGAGGACTCGGTGCTATTGACACCAAGATTATTTTCCCGATTTCTGTCGCCATTTCATAATAGACATGTATTTGTCTTTCCTATCTTTAGAATAAAACACTAGCCAGTTGGGTAATTCCTAAAAAATTATGGCTGAAAAATTAAAATTACCTCTTTAGGAAAGTGGGTAACTATAATCCCATGTGTCCATCTAGAAGATTCTGTTGTAGTGTTTATTAAGAAACTCATTATGGGGTTGGAGAGATGACTCAGTGGTTAAGAGCATCGGTTGCTCTTCGAGGGGACCCAGGTTCAATTCCCAGCAACTACATGGCACATGGCAGCTCACAGCTATCTGCAACTCCAGTTCCAGTGGATCCAACACCTTCACACAGACATACATGCAGACAAAATACAAATGTACATAAAATAAAAATAATGATTAAAAAAAGAAAAGAAAAAACTCATTGAGAGCTGGGCAGTGATGGCACACGCCTTTAATCCCAGCACTTGGGATGCAAAGGCTGGAAAATCTCTAGAGCTCAAGGCCAGCCTGTTCTACCAAGCAAGTTCCAGGACAGGCCAGGCTGCTCTACCTAGCAAGTTCCAGGACAACCAGGGCTGTGCAGAAAAACCCTGTATCTGAAGAACAACAACAACAAAAAAAAAACTCATTGAGAATATGTCCTTTAGGAAGGTGTTAGAAATGTTGAATATAGATTCTTGGGCCTGGGATGTAGCCCATTGTGGCACAAGCTTGTAATCCCAGTACTTTGGAGCGGTAGGCAAAGGATCAGGAATTGAAGGCCATCCTTGGCTACACAGAGGCTAGCCTTGACTTATCAAACAAGAAGTGTGAAGCCTTTCGAACACTGGCGTAACAATCCGCGTGGTCACTGGACGGATATAAGAGTTGGACCGTTTCAGTCACTACTAGAGTTGGTGGGAATAATTCTGACCTAAAAACATGGTGGCTTGGGGAATGGCAGTCAACTTGAAGTCTAGGCTGGCCCAGCCGCTCCACACCGGCAGCTCTAACTCACAGTATCCCCTTCTCTCCAGGGCTGGCTCTGTGAACTGCTTCGCTGGAAGGAAAACCCCAGCCCAGAAAACCGCACCCTCTGGGAGAATCTCTGCACCATTCGCCGCTTCCTGAATCTTCCCCAGCATGAGAGGGACGTGATCTACGAGGAGGAATCGCGACATCACCACAGCGAACGCATGCAGCACGTGGTCCAGCTCCCGCCCGAGCCTGTGCAGGTCAGTGTCTTCCCAGCCCCAGCGGAGCTTCCTGCTGGCTGCAGCTGCCCGGGGTCAGGGGGGCAGACTGCCTCCTATGAGCGGAGGACTGGTACCCTGTCCCTGAGGACAGAGTGACCTGTCCTGACAGCAGATACTGTGCACGCGCTTACCGCGGAAGAAAATGACCAGGAAAGCCAATGCCAACAGCAGAGGCTCTCCTGGCATCTTTGAGGTTGTAAGTCTGGAGCTCTTCGATGTTAAATCCCGTCTCCATCCGCGTTTCATGGCATTTTAACTTTTGTTTATTTGTGTGTGCGCACGTCCACACGCATGGCAGTGCAGAGGAGACCGAAGGACAACTTGCAGAAATCAGTTCTTGCCTTCACCATGTGGGTCCTGAGGATCCAACTGGGGTCATTAGGTTTGGCATCAAATGCCTTTACCCTCTGAGTCCCTGACCCATCCGTTTGTGCTCTAAAGAAAAATTGAAGGAAATTTTGATCCAAAGTTCTTCAGGTCATATTTGATGAGTTGAAGAAATAGTCTCTTGACCTGAGAATTATCTTTAATTTCAACTGAAGCCTTAAGAGAAATCATGAGAGATTCTCAGAATTTGAAGACCCCCGCCCCTTCTACAGGTCTGCCTTGTTTGGGTAGCATGCTTAGGGGGCTTAGTTTTTCAATCAGGTCGAGACAAATGTTTCTTTCTGAAGTAGCTGAGTTTACTGTCTCCTTCTGGATCTAAAGCCAGTGACCTTCAGGAGCTTATAACCAGTGTGTCAGTAGAGTTTTGCACATGAATTGGTTTGGCCCTGTGGCCCTGTGGTCTGCAAAGCAGACCTCCAGAGCCCTCTCTCTGCCTTAGGTTTCATGCAGACAAGAAAGGGTTAAGGCCAGAGTGCATGAGTGTACATGAGCGTGCACAGGTGTATGAAAAGTACAACAGACAATTATTGGAGAAAGAGAGCTGCTTGTTGGTTTCCGGCTACCCAGCTAGCTTAGACCTGAAATATTCACACAGAAACTGTATTATTTAAATCACTACTCGGCCCATTAGCTCTAACTTTTTATTGGCTAACTCTTACATATTAATTTAACCCATCTCCATTAATCTGTGTATCACCATGTGGCAGTGGCTTACCCAGTAAAGTTTGGGCATGTCTGACTCTGGCACTGGCTCCATGGCATTTCCTAACTCCGCCTTCCTCCTCCCAGTATTCAGCCTAGCTTTCTTTCTCTGCCTACCTAAGTTCTGCCCTGCTATAAGTCCAAAGCAGTTTCTTTATTCATTAATGGTAATCACAGCAGACAGAGGGGACTCCCACATCAGATGATGATAATGAAGGAGAGGTAATGAGGTACAGTTTATGTCACAGATGTCCTAGAAGAGATGGTGAAGGGTGTCTCCTTTCCTGTTACTCCACCCTTCTATGTCTGGGGAGCAGCCACAAGTGAAGGGGCCTACCCAACTACATTTTATCAAACACCAACATCTCAGCTAAAGCCCCCAGGCTTTGATTTTTCAGTTTCTCTGGTTAGAGTCACACTGTGACTTGTGGGTTCATGGAGGCAGTGTCTTGCAAAGTTATGGGTGAACCCAGAGCTGTGGGCAGGAGCAAACGGCAGAGCCACTCACTGTGGGAGGCTGAGCCACAAGGCACATCTCCTTTCTCCTTGTCCTGATCTTTTCCTGGCTAGGGCTTCATCCAAACACCAAGGAACCTCCCTACGGATAATTAGACCAGTATACTGAGTCACATAGAGCAGTGGCTTTGAGACTTTTAATTTCTTCAAATTAAAGAGGGCCCTATATAGTTTCCCAACCCTTTATTTTAGAAAATAAATTGATTCGAATACTTCCAGAGAAGCTCCTAGTCATTCACAGGGTTGTTTCATAACGCTCAGTACTGTGGAATACTAAGTGTAGCCGTGAAATAGTGTCAGATGAGATGTCACACCAACCGTAGAAATCCATCCCCATGAAAAACTCACTATCAGCCCCCATTTCTTATTTTGCTATAAACTGGTCCAGACTTCTGTTTTGAACCAATAGAACACCAAAGATTAGTCAGAAGCCAGTCACTTTGCATGGACTTTTATTCAAGGTCTATCTTAGTTCTATACAATAGAAAAAAAAATTTTTTTAGGTTTTCTTCTTGATTGTATTGGCAGATGGAGCCATTTTGACAGTGAAAACACTCATAGGTTTTTGTTTTTGCTTTCTTGTTGTTTGTTTGTTGGCTTTTGGAGGCAGGGTTTCCCTGTGTAGCCCAAGTCAACCTCAAATTTGAGATCCTCCTGCCTCAGCCTCCCAGGTGATAGGATTATAGGCATGTGCCATCATGCCTAAGAAAAGAAATTTGATATAGCACTGTGAAGAGCTATCATCTGTCGTAGGGGAGGAACCCTTCGCTTTGATCATTGCTTCCACATCTTACTTGTCTAGCTTCCTTGCAGAAATCATGCGTGTGGCTCTGTGTTTAGGTAGATGAGAGAAAATGAAGTTTAGCATCCATGGGGTTGACCAGTTGACGTGAACTCGGTTGATTCGGTTTTCTCTTATGTTTCGTGTGTCTGAGCCAGAGCTTTCTGACAGTAGTTACTGGATGAGCAAAAGCAGCCTTTGCGGTTCTCAGCACGTTGTGCCAATTTGTGTTGACTTCCGGAACTACAAAGATAAACTCACTTACCCTGTGAAAGTTCATTCGTATCATAAAGATCTCAGCTAAGGGATTCATGAGAGGTGACTTACCCCGCACTGAATTGGCCTTGCATCCTGGTGATCCAGATCCTATCGCTACTAGAAAACCTGCGCCTCCCTGCAAACGGCACGGCTTTTCTCAATTTACGTCCGTCAAAGAAAGACAAAGGCAGGGGTTAATTATTTATTACAATCATAATATAAAAATGAGGGAAAACAACTGGAAACTGTTGGTAATCCTCTAAAAGACTAGCGAATGCAGCTGACGCAGCCTCGGTGCCGGGCAGAGGATGTTCTGAGATACACCAAGCCTCTAAGACAACGTCTGTGGTGCTAGGCCACTGGAATTAAGAGTTGAGATTTAACCTGTGTCCTTCTGTCGGCTGCAACTTTTAAAAAGGCAGGTGTGCTTGCATGCTGTAGGAGTTTAGAAACTCCTCAGTGAGCTTACCGTTGGTTTAGCGGTGCGGCATTCTGTGTGATTGGGTAGGAAATGCACCATCACTAAGTCATTAGGGCTGAATGAAATTAGCGATGGATAGGGACTTCTCATATATACAGCATAATAAAGTGCAGAGAGGTCTCCTCTCCGTGGTCATGGAAGAGTACCATTTAATTTCATTAGATAATTGGGTATACTATTCCCCAGCTTTTCTTAAATGATGAAGATCAGAGACAGTGATCTCTGGATATAATCACTCACTAGACTGGTATGCTGACCTGGCTTCTGGAGATACCCTGGGTCAGAGAAGGGACTCTCTGTGCCCCTCTCTATCTGGAGTTTGCCGGCACGCCCTGGAGATACCCTGGGTCAGAGAAGGGACTCTCTGTGCCCCTCTCTATCTGGAGTTTGCTGGCATGCCCTTCTGACCACAGCCCACTGTTTCTCACCCGTTGTCTGCAGACAGAGTTTAAAGACCACAGTCCTATGTGCATTGAAAATATACTTTTTTTTTGGAATCATAAAGGTTTAAAACATTAAACCTCTGATGAAAAGTCAGAAGAGTCTATATAAAACCCAGAGAGTTGGAAGATTTGACCCGCCAGGGTCAAGAAGTCCACAGCATTTCCATGGGGACTCACCCCCACTATGTCACTCTGTGCGTTTATACAGATATCCATTCCCCTTTCCATGTCAACTCTGCATTTGTGATGACTCTTCGCCACAGAGAGGTCACCTGACCCTGGAGGTCTCATCTATACTTCTGAAGCTACTGCGCCAAAGCCACGGTGCCTTTAATTATATCTTTGATTTTTTTTTTTCCTACATGCCGCCTACATTTGTTAGTTCTTTGAGAACATCACCCAGTATGGTTTGGTCATCTTGACATAAGCCTCCATCTGTTGGCTAATAAGTGCCCCTTTGATGGAATTTCCCACCAGAGATGAGTCAAGGTTATAGTTGAGACCACACTGAGCTTAGGGCCATGCAGGACTTGGTCAGGTGGAAGAATGATGGGCCCCCTCCTTGGAACTCATGTGTGTAGTCATGATGACTTAGCTGGCTTTCCTGGGTTTGTTTTGGGAATTCTAAGCCTCCTTAGAAGTCCCAGGTTAAGGCTGCTGAGTAGAAACTGGCTTCAGCTCTGAATACACATTCTAAAGCTATATATACACCCTATATCCACATGAAGAGGTGTAATATTGTCCCAAGGGAATATTTGATCATGGGAAAATTAAAAATCCTGGCTTCACAGAAGTGTGTGGTCCTCTGCCGCGATGCAGCATATAAAGAGGCAGCGAGCATCCCTGGCATTAACATTTTATGAAGAGGGGAGATATTTTAGGGACAGAAACAACATAAAGAGCCTCATTGGTGAGTTAATAACGGGGAGAAGCCCTGAGACATCACCAATCGACGTAATGCCTCCAGTTTAAATCTAGATACCACAGAGAAGATCGTGAGAGGGGAGACGAGGAGGCCGCAGGAATCTTAACTGATGGCAGTTAAGAGCACCTGTTCTTGGAGAGAACCCTGGTTCGATTCCCAGCATCCGCATGGTGGTTTATAGTGGACATGACTCCAGTTCCAGGACATCCCGGAACTGTCCATGGCACCAGGCACACACAGGGTGCACACACATGCATGGAAGCCAACCACTCATACACACAAAATATGTCAGGAAATCAGAGGGCAGGGCAATGACAAGGCAAACCAAGCCAAACGAAAGCATTCTGTAACAAAGGCAAAAAACGAAAAAAAAAATTCCATTTTTCACTCCAGCAAGTTGAGACAAAGTTACTTCTTGTGAATGTAGTGCTTTGTCTCACATGGTTATTACAACCCAAGGCCCTAGAGCAGTGGTTCTCAACCTTCCTAATGCTGCAGCCTTTTCATACAGCTGCTCGTGCTGTGGGCCCCCTCCAACTATAAAAATCAAGTTTGTTGCTAATCCATCATGGGAATTCTGCTGTTATGAATCATAATCTAAACATCTGTGCTTTCCGATGGCCTGAGGTGACCCCTGCGACGGGGTCATTTGACCCCCAAAGGGGTTGAGACCCACAGGTTGCAAACCACTGTGCCCTAGAGCAAATGGATATCCCCAGCGTAGGATCAAAAGCTAGTCATTTTCAGGTATTCCTTAGCACCAACTACACTTTACAGTTGGGAAAACCAGAGCAGCCACTGAGCCTCGGCTGAAGCCGGGGTCACCAGCTTGGTGAAAACACAGGTGGCTTTGGCGTCCACGCTTGGCTGTCACCACCTTTTTCTCTGAAGAAGACGGGACATTGCTCCTTCTCTAACTGGTCCCTGAGCAGGGCTGACTGGGGACATCAATCAGATCGTTTGTGTTGGCGGAGTTCGTGTGTTTACCGTTTTATTGATTCCACTAGTGTTTCTGTGGGCTGTTTTCTAAGTTCAGGACTTAGGAGCTAGCTCGGCACTTTTAAAACAAGTGCCGGTTTTAACATTCTATACTGTTCATTGATTAAGAACATGAGATCTGGTGTTGGTGGCTGCGTACCATCATTGTGCCTTTGCTTGTCTGACCTGAGGTTCAGGGAGTTCTTAGCATCTCCTGAGCCCTAGCCTTCCTGCTGCTGGTAGCCACCAATGGCTTGCCACCAGGGCAATGATGTGCCCCCCACCCCATGGGATATTTGATAGTGTCTGGGAATATTTTTGATTATTACAGCTTGAGAATGCTACTAGAGTCTAAGTGAGCACTGCCAAACACCCAGCATGTTAGACCATTCCCCAAACACCCAGCATGTTAGACCATCCCCAAACACCCAGCATGTTAGACCATTCCCCAAACACCCAGCATGTTAGACCATCCCCCAAACACCCAGCATGTTAGACCATCCCCCAAACACCCAGCATGTTAGACCATTCCCCAAACACCCAGCATGTTAGACCATTCCCCAAACACCGAGCATGTTAGACCATTCCCCAAACACCCAGCATGTTAGACCATCCCCAAACACCCAGCATGTTAGACCATTCCCCAAACACCCAGGATGTTAGACCATCCCCAAACACCCAGGATGTTAGACCATTCCCCAAACACCCAGGATGTTAGACCATTCCCCAAACACCAAGCATGTTAGACCATTCCCCAAACACCCAGCATGTTAGACCATTCCCCAAACACCCAGCATGTTAGACCATTCCCCAAACACCCAGCATGTTAGACCATTCCCCAAACACCCAGGATGTTAGACCATTCCCCAAACACCCAGGATGTTAGACCATTCCCCAAACACCCAGGATGTTAGACCATTCCCCAAACACCCAGCATGTTAGACCATTGCCCAAACACCCAGCATGTTAGACCATTCCCCAAACACCCAGCATGTTAGACCATCCCCCAAACACCCAGCATGTTAGACCATCCCCCAAACACCCAGCATGTTAGACCATTCCCCAAACACCCAGCATGTTAGACCATTCCCCAAACACCCAGCATGTTAGACCATTCCCCAAACACCCAGGATGTTAGACCATTCCCCAAACACCCAGTATGTTAGACCATCCCCAAACACCCAGTATGTTAGACCATTCCCCAAACACCCAGTATGTTAGACCATTCCCCAAACACCCAGGATGTTAGACCATTCCCCAAACACCCAGTATGTTAGACCATCCCCCAAACAAGATTTGGTGACCTGTTATTAGTGTCTTAGTTGTAATCCCTGCTCTGAGACTCACCATCAAGGCCACACCTGTGAAACAGAACATTGTATCTCCTGGCTGATTCTGAAATTTTCCCTATATGAAATCCAATATTAGTAATAACAGTGATACTTCTGCCTCCTCCTCCTTCTCCCTCTCCTCCTCCTCTCCTTCCTCCTTCCCTCCTCTGCTCCTTCTCATCTCCATCCCCCTCTTTCTCCTACCTCTTCTCCTCCCCCCTTCCTCACCCCTCCCCACTTTCCTCTCCTCCTCCTCCTCACCCCATCCTTCTTCTTTCTTCTCTGGCAGCAAGTAGTCTTTTGGAAAGCCAGCCTTTCCAAATGTGAGATTTTGTAATTTTGTCATCTTTACTCATTGTGAAAAACCAAACCAAGAGAGTGGTTGGTTTTTATCTACTTGAGAAGATGAGAAATTGAGCTTAAAGAAGTTGAGTAACTTGTTCCAGGTGAGAACTTGAATTCACATCCGTCTACCTTCTGCCTTTGACTTTCATTGGTTTCAGGGCAGCATTTCCTGCAAGCCTGCTGTCTGCTGTCTTGTATTGCTCACAGCTTTCTTATATGTATTTCATTTTTAATTATCCAGCTGAAAGATTTAGATTCTTGGGCTCTCTTCTTTGCCGTGAAAATTATACCACGCTGATTGGTGTGATGTCACAGACCCGAGATCGGGGCCATTCTCCCTGGTCATCAGCGGCATCTGAGACACCTTGGAATGTGACTTCTGTTACCCAGGGTTTAAGGTCCTGTCAACACTGAACAGAGTATCCCGCCTTCCCACTCTAACTGGAGAGACTATCTTGATTTATGAATTTGCTCCCAAAAGAACAGCTTCTAGGAAAATAAAAAGATAAGCCAATTAATTAATTAAGGATGTTTGCAAATTCTCTAACCAGGTTAGTACGATTCCTCCCCCCCCCCCCGCCCCATCTTGGATTCATTCCAAGCTCCCATGCAAAACCTGCGGTTTGACTGTCGTTCCAAAGTGATGGCAGTGAGTTCTTGCCCTGTTTCCTGGGGCAGGTGGTTGCAAAGAGGTCGGCCCCCAGGAGGAGTCCTGATTTCTGTGTTACCGGCGACGATTTCAATATGTCTAATTTTAAAAAGATGTTACACGGGAATATAGAGAAATTTGGCATTCTTTTCCACCAGTTCTTTTGATTCTAGGAAGCGGGTGTCACCCCGTGTTCACAGCCCTAACTGTGCTGAGAAGCTCTCCCCCGTGAAATGCCAGAGCTAGAGCAGTTCCTCAGGGACTGGAGTCAGGCTTGGACACTTGGCGATGCGGTTGGTTCTCAGTAGACATGTTAGAAAGGGGCCTGCTCACTTTGGTTAAATCTAATGTTTCATTAAAGTCTTTTCTCTTCCTATGAGATATATACATCTGTATTTGCTGCATTTGGAAACACAGTAGAAGGAACAGAAGGTGAAGCCTTGTGGAAATCTAGGTGGAAGACAGTATGGTTCGCTGTGTGGAGGGAGGAGGGGTGTCAGGCAGGCACAGCTTAGGGATCCCCCCACTTCTCATCTTTAGCACAGCCCCTCCCCCATGCCAGCTTCTTTCACTCACAAGTTTTTCTTCCAACCCCTCCCCCCCCATTTGCCCTCATGGTCTCTCTCAAGCTAGCTGTTTGTGTTCACTCCCTGTTGGCTACTGCAGATTACTCTCAAAGAGACTCTGAACTGTCCACTTGGTCCCTCCGAAGGCAGACTTTCTTGGATGGATTTCCAGCCAGTCCCACCAAGGCTTGGTTAGAAGGATACTGCACTAGAATGCATTCGGAAGAGCCTTGTTGAGCAAGTGTCAGAACAGTTCAGGAATAATGGGAAATAGAAAAGCAGTGGGCTGTGGACTACTTAAGATTAACCTGTAAACAAGCCATGCTTTAGCCAGGAAACTAGAGTCCCATTTAGGAGAACAGGACTCTCTTTTAGGGGGTAGGGAGGGGCCAGGGTTTGTTGGGTTTTTTGTTTTTGTTTTTTTTGGATCAGGATAGACGGTTTGCAACTGAGATGCACAAGTTTAATAAAATCATACCAAGAGCTATATTACCTGTTTTTGGATGTAAAGGTTTACAAATAAGTCCTGGGAAACCAGTGATGGAGGGAGACTGTAAGTTTCGTATACCCATGCTCTTACCCCCTTTTTATTGCAGTTTTCCTGGCATTTTCTGTTTATTTCTTTCTGTTCAGTCGGTGTGCTATGGATACTGGTAGAAGTTCATCTTAATTTCTCTCTGAATCTGCTGTTTGCTTTCTTTAGAGTGGGTTCAACCTCACCCTGGGCTCATTGCTTTAATAATTGGAACATGTGCTGCACATGAAAATATTCATATACATAAAATAAAATACACTTAATAAAAGAAGACTAAATTGGTATTTAAGCATAAAGCTTATTATCTTTCCTTCTAAGAATTACTCTGGGATCTGTTAAAGTCAGTTCAGGGTTGCTCACTTTCTGCCCTTCCCTCCTTCTTTTCGATAATGAGAAATGATTGTATTTTTTTCCTTCTTAACCCGAGAGCACAGAGGGCAAAGACTGCAAACGGAGGTGAGCCAGGCTGGCCAGATGCGAATGGCCCGGCAGTGAGAAAGAGAGGGACAAGGTGGAAGTGTGTGTGCGCGCGCGCACGGTCCTTCCTTGTCTCCCTCCTCTAAAGGAGCAACGATTAACCCAACCTGAGACGCGGGCACTCATTGTTCTATCCGAGACCTGCTCACAGCAGTTCACCTGACAAGAGGAAAGTGCCTTCCTTTCTGCTTCCCGAGATGGCAACCAACATGGAACCCTTGGGAAAGCTGATGAAAGTTGACCAGGAAACTTGTTTCCAAAGTGCAAGTTGTTGAGAAATTCCAGAGACCAGTTGTTTTTATTCTTGCATTTTGATGTCTTCATCCAACAAGTATTGAGCCCCTCCGTGTGGCAGGCGTCCTTCTAGGTTCCACATTTATAAAAGCGATTGCGGCAGGATTTCCCACCGAGAGAAGGATTTCCCTGTGCCTAGGGCGCATTTCCTACAGACTTTCATTTTCCTCTGTGCCCCTTTCTCTGAATCCAAGGTTCAGGCCAGTGATGGCGGCACAGGCCCTGTTTAGAGGTTCGTTCTGATACAGAGTGGCGTCTCTTCGCTTCCAGGTTTTTATCATTGTTGTTTTTGTTTGGTCAGTTTGGTTTGGTTTGGTTTTGGTTTTCTGTTGTCAGAAAGGATCTAGTAACAACTCTGAAATACACTGAGCCTCTCAGGAAGGACATTACCTTAACGCGCGCGCGCGCACGCACACACGCACACACACACGCTGTTCGGAGGTGTGAAGCAAGCAGACGGTCCATGTCAATTCTGGAGTCCAGAGCGATTTGCATAGCTCCACAGAAGAATCACATCTGCTGATTAGTAATCAAATGGTCTTTTTAAAAATAGTTTTGATGGAAAACAGATGAGAAACAAGTATGTCCACTCCACCCTGAATTTACCCCTGACCGCACAGACACTTTTCTGTGTCTCTGGCCTGGCTTGCGTTCATTCTTACCACCCAGACTGACTTCTCCGAGGGCTCATTCCTCGTCAGGGCACCAGCCAAAACCGCCTGGCTCATCCGGCATGCCTTGACTGAATCTGTGGCCCTTAGGAGGTTCGTGGCCTGTATGAGTCCCTCTTTGGGCTGAGCTGTTACATAGAAAAGCACTTTGGGAACCCCATTCCACATTTTCCCCTTCTCATCCCTACCAGTGTGCTTTGCACTCCTCGGCGATTGTTGTGAGAGGGGCCTTCCTCTTCACGGTAGAAACACAGGGCAGTCTGCCCTTAGGGGCTTTCCCTCGGGGAAGGTCCCCCACCAATCGCGTCTGCTGATCACCCAGGGTGATGATTGTACATATTTTGGTTTAGGCCTCATTACTCAAATAAGGTCACGAATCCTGGAGATAAATGCCTCTGACGTGATGTAGAAAAAGGCTGGGCGATAAAGCCCGTTGCCTTTCTGAGACTTTAGGAACCCGATGGAATCAGCAAACCTGGTTCATAAATTTAAATATTGAAATATTTCCAAATTCATCCAAATGAATCATCATACTTGTCCTGCCCACACTTTTAAAGAGCTATAAATCATAAATACCTAAGTAGACCAGGAAGCCGTGGCTCTGCGCATCGCAGGGAACACACAGGATAAGAGGAGGGTTTGAAGTCTAAAGTCACCCCTGTGAATTCTGGGATTACAGTGACTCCTGAAAATGTTTTGGAGATAGAGATAATAATGACCCTAATCTTGAGACTCAATGGAGCTTAAAGATTCAGTGTTTGCTTAGAGGTACTTGAGAAATGTCCATAAACTCTGAGAAGTATTCTCTGAAAAAAATTATTTTATGTGTATGACTATTTGCCTACATGTGTATCTGTGCATGTGTGTCTATGCCTGGCATGCATGCCTAGTGCCATCAGAGATTAGAAGGCTTGTCATCCCACGGAACTGGAATTTACACAGTTGTAAAATACCATGTGGATGCTGGGAGCCAAGCCCAGGTCCTCTGCAAGAGCAACAAGTGCTTCTAGCCCCTAAGACATCTCTCCAGTCCTGAGTAGTATTCTTATTAACTTTAAGATGAAGGAAATATTTTCTGCTCACGAGAGCTCAGAACTGAGTTGAAAGTGGTATCAATGCAAGCTTTTCTGTCAGTACGGTCGGAGAGTGACCCCAGCTCCATGGTCTGCTTGTTACACGGTTGGGACCCGAGCTCCATGGTCTGCGTGGCACACAGTTGTCTTGAGACAGTCGGAAAGACTCAGCAGTCTGCTTTCTCCTGACCTTTCTATACTTCAAAGTCCTTTAGAAGTCTTTGTAAGCCTTCTCGCTCTAAGTGAATACCCACTGTGCAGAAGAATTAAATGGAATTGTGGATGAGAGAAAATAGTTTGTAACTCGGGCTGCTTCCTCCTCCTCTTCCTCCATCATGCTTCCACTCTTAAAATGCAAGAAGATGCATCAACTTCTTGAAAACCGCTAAGAGCCTGGCTGGTTTTGAGACTGAGGCGCTGGGAGCCGAGCAGTGATTGCACTTGGATATCTCTGGCCCCGTGTTAAACTAGCATCTGTAACAGCTCTGTGATAGTCTTTGTGGACTTATGGGAAAATATTAACTGGTCTTGAGGAAAGAAGTATATTTAAAAAGCGTTATTTTAGTCCCATAGTTCTACTGGTTCCCAGCTAAGACCATCACTTAGGTCATCTCTTTGGAGCAACACATAGGAGTGAAGGGAGGTGGAGGGGGTTGCTTACCCCATAAGCCAGGAAGCAGAAAGAAGAGAGCCTGGGGTTTCCCACAGCTCCTCTGGAGCAGACACCTCCAGTGACCTAAGACCCCTCAGGAGGCCCTATGTCCATCAGCTTGTACTGCTTTCTATTAGTGCCGCCCTGGGGACCTAGCCTTTACCACAGGGGTCTTTGGGGTTCCCTCATCCAAGTCATAGCCCTTCCCGAACATTTGCTATTTTCTGCATGTTTGTTGACACCTTAGGACTTTCATGTATGATTTTCGGAACCTATGTGCCTTATGAAAAGAATAAAAATTATCCTCTGTGTCGATGAGCGTTCGGCCCAATGGAAGAAGAAAATAAAGAGCCCAGTATTATTTCTGTCAATTGTCGTAGTACAAGCTCGGCGGTTTCCAGACTCTTTACTGGAAACACGGCCTCTTTGGTTGGTTTCATCTACTTCATTTCAGTGAGTATCAGAAACAAAACAAAAATAAAGCAAAGGCCCACATCTCTGGGGAGAGTGAAGTACGTCGGGGAAAGAATATTAGGGAGGACTCAGCCGACTACGGACGGTTTACGTTAGACTTTGACCCAATTGGTTTGCTTGTGACTGTAATTGGACCTGCGGCATGAGAAAGCCAGCTCTAGAGCCAAATCTACCGGTATCCAGTGGCCCCTCAGCTGGTTCACTTAGCACGGAGATCTCACGTGGCTGAAAACTGCTGCTGATTTTTATTAAGTGGAAGTCGGGAAGTTCCTGTTGTAATGATAGAAAAGCACACTCCCAATCAAAGGAACACTGCCAAGGTTCTGACTTTCATTTCTTTTATTATTACTTGGCTTGACCCTAGAAATGGAGGGGGCGGGGGGCGTCAAGCAAACTGGCTTAGCTAACAGTCCCAAGGCCACAAAGTTCAATTTCCCCACAAGTTGTTCCTCCATCAGATTCATTGCAAACCATACCGCTCTTCGTCTTTCGGTGTGCAACTTTTTGTGGAATTGTCTGTTGTGTGGGGTCATCCCAATCATGTGGGTACCGGGAAAATGACATGTAAGCCAGGTCAAGCAGAGGGATTCCAGAAAGGTTGGGAAGCAGTGTGTGGCCTGGCAAAGGAGGGATGCAGTATCACTTTCTACGGCAGAGTCGAGGTGTCCTGGCAGAAGTCTATGCCAGCCTGTGACATTTTTGGAAACCTGAGAGGTTTGTTGGTACGCCATTGAGAGTGTAAAGCCCACCACAGTGGCCTTCCTCTGATAGTTGGCCAGCGAGCCAATTGGGACTGTGAATCCCAGAGAACCCATCTTTAAACACTCACCATTACAAAACTGAATAAACGCCGGACAACTTTAAAAAAGAGTACAATCTTTTGGTCATTCATGCCTTTATTTTTATTGTTTTTTATTGAGCTCCACATTTTTTGCTGCTCCCCTCCCTTCCTCTCCCCTCCCCTTTTACCCTCTACCATGGTCCCCATGTCCCAGTTTATTCAGGAGATCTTGTCTTTTTTCTATTTCCCATTTAGATTAGATCCATGTATATCTCTCTTAGGGTCCTCATTGTTGTCTAAGTTCTCTGGATTTCTGGTTTTTGGGCTGGCTTTCTTTGCTTTATGTCTAAAAGCCACTTCTGAGTGAGTACATATGATATTTGCCCTTCTGGGTCTGGGTTACCTCACTCAATATGATGTTTTCTAGATCCATCCATTTGCCTGCAAATTTGTCAAACACCATGTTAGATGTATTTTTTTTTAAGTCAGCTGTTTCTGAAACTGAATGACATCAGAAACCAGGATGTCAGAGGGCGCTGATGTAAATTGCAGGGGGTTTTACTTATTTCTCGTTTTCAGGGTTTCTCTGTGTCTGTCTGATGCGGTGTGAAAGTCTTACCCATGTTTCTACTTGCGTTCGTTGAGCAGAATCGCGTCACACGAGGAGCCCATGCCATTTCAGAGCATCCAGAAACGCAGAAAACGGGAGCAAATTATCCAAGCAGAATTGCTCTTTTAGATGAGACAAACTGAGCTCAGATTTCAAAGCAAGGTGTAGGCTGTTTGTTTTAAAGTCCCGCACACTCCGGAAGCTGAAAGCACTGGAACTCACGCAGACACCTGTGGCCCTGGAGACGCCTTCCCGCTTCTCTTGTGAGTTGAGTGAATGAATCATGAAAGCGAGCGTCGGCCTTCCACACACAACATCTACAACCCACGCTGGGTGTCGGTCCCCACCCCCCATTGTCTGAGACGGGCTGGGCTGCGTGGAGCTGAGGCTGACCTCAAGCTCAGTGTAGCTGGGGCTCATCTTGTATTCTGTGTCTCCTGCCTCTGCCACCCAGGTGTTGGGCTTATAGGTGTGCACCGCCATGCCTGACTCCCAGTGATTTTTTTTTTTCCCATACAACGCTTTCCCGAGCACTATGTTTTTCTTTTTGGTGGGATGGTGGAGCAGTATACTTATAAGTATACTTTTACTTAAAGTATAGCACACACTTAAAGGAATGGGGGTGTGCCCATGCTGAGCCTTCCGGGGTAGGTATAATTTCAAGGTATGCGTGTGAGAGAAATCAACGTCTGAGTCCTTGAGGTGGGATCCAAACCCTCCAATGAGAGGGAGGCTCCCTTAGTGAACAGCCGAGTGCTGTTAACACGCTCACTCCCTTTGGAATGAAAAGAGGCGCGGGATCCACCGCTCCTTTGGCTTGTGAAACATCATCCGAATCAAACGTCCCATCCTGTCCTATTAGCCGACAATTCTTTGATGCATCTTGGTATCAGGTGGACTGATGAGCCAGGCCAGGAGTTTTCGGGTCCCTTGATTGGCCAGAAGGTGGTCTATGCATTCTGCCTTCCTGGAGCAGAGCTAGAACCGGGTTGTCTCTGTGTGCTTGCCCACGTGAGGCAGAGGGATACATTGCACCACATGAACACGCAGTGCCCTCAGTACTCTGCCTTGCCCACATACAGAACGTGTCTGTAATCAGTGCTTACTCTATGGCATGTTCATCTGCCCTTGAAGTCTTTCAAAGCCTCGTCTGAAGCATCTCGGCCCAGATGGAAGTGCACAGTCCCCTTGGAAGTTCCAGAGCAACAGAGACACAGACCACACATCTGATATTAATAAATAGCTTGGGTGTGTTGGGAGGGAGGGAGGATTAGAAATCAGATTATTTATTTAGAAAGTTGAAAGTCTGCATTTGTGATGATTCTTCTGTTCTGGAAAGGAAGTAGGTGCTGGGTTTAGGGTTTTGCTTCTTTCTCCTTCTCATCCTCGCGTTTCCCCCTCAGCCCCTTTCTCATGGTTCAAATTAAAGTCTAAAGTCGGCCGGCATGGCTGTGTGTATAGCTGCAAGGATGTGGTAAATCACGGCGCGGTTTGCCATCTCAGACGTGGTGGTGTCAGAGACAGGAGACCAAAGGCGAACCCCCGGCTTCCAATGAGCTTCCTTGAAATCCTTCACCCTTGCAGGATCGTGGATAACAACTTATCATGGATAATTACATTTTTACAAACGGTAGAGAAAATCATTTTGACACACACATAGTATTTTCCAGCCAGACCAGCTTCTTAATCTTTTACAGCTTTCAATCATTAAGGCTTCTTTTTTCTTTGGCTTTGTTTTGTTTTAAAAATACTATCATTAATAATAGGTTTGTTCTATGATTGGTCTCCAAATAGAAGACACCAAAGAAGACCCGCTTCCCCCTTGCCCCAAGTCAAACATCTGATGCCCTTGCAGAACATGGCCGTCCTCATGATTTTTATTAAGCGAGTTATGGCAACCAAATTTTTATGCAGATTTCTAAAAGCTTTGGTCATTTTTTTCAGTTTATTGCTGTAGGTCATAGAATAAGTTATGAATAGAGGAAGTCACTGAAAAGTAACAATAATGACAATAATAATAAAAATAGGGGAAAGAGAGAGGAGAAATGCTGCCATTGATCTCTTTGCCACTGCTCTCCGGCGAAAAGAATTTGGACCAGCCAGCCCCAAAAACAAGCAGACTTGCTTCCTGCTCTGCTGACCCCCGTTACCTGCAGTGAAGTTCTAGGGGGCAGAAAAAGACGGGGGAGCAGTCCATCCTCTCTCCTTAACCCCTTCTGATCAGGCACAGTGTTTCACTTTGCAAATGAAACGGACTCCCCTGAGGCCATTGAAACTTTAATAATACCCAATAAATAAAATCATATCTAATAACTCAAGGCTCCCATTTGACACCATCATCCTCCAGACGTGCGCCAACTGCAGAAACATAAATACTCGCAGGCTTTGAAAGCCCAGCTCCTATTTGCTAAATAAACTTGGCCGGCTTTAAATTCCTCTGTGTACAGTCATTAATACAATGCACTGTGACAGCATTTAATTAAAGTGCTTTTCTCTGTTAAGTTCATTAAAAGCCACCCCCCCTCCCCAATATAGGACTGCTTTCCAGATGCTGAGAGGCACAAGGGCTGTCAGGCTCCTTTTGAAGAACTTCTCATTTCTCTTTGTAAAGTGTTTATTACGCTCTCTTTAGGAACTCTTAAATATGACTTAGGAAGGAAGGCGGGCTCCAGGACACATTCTCTGTCTCTCCAGCAATCTCTCAGAAAATGAATGTTAGTTAATGCATGTGGGTCAGCATCTACGTGTTTCCCCCACGCGGAGGGACACCTCCAGGCATTTGAGATGGGATAAGGAAGAGACAGTGTCCACAGCGGGGTTGAGGAATTTGCACTGGTTCCAAACAGGGCACTTGGCTTGGGTAGATTTGCCCACAGATTCGGGGGAGAGCCGGCGTCGCTGTCCGGTATTAATAGATTATTGACAGTTTAATGTCTTGGCACCTACTTAGCCCATGAAGTATAATAACCAGGAAGCTGTGTGATATGAAAGCAGTCAATAGTATTTCCAATCAAAACCTTTCAGTTAATTGCTGGCTGACCTTAGAGATTTCCTTTAGGCAATGCCGTTCTTAGTCTAGCGCGACAGGGCCGTATTGATTTGCGCGGTTTTATTCAGAGATGATTATTTAATGCCCACTGCTGAGTACACATGGTAAATTGTGCTTCCTCTGCGGCTGCCATCTGAATGGCCTCTTGACCATGTCCTGCCAAGCTCCACTTTTAAAATATTTTGTCAACTCTGTTCTCAGAACTAGGAAGTTGGGGTACCTGAAGTCGCACGTGACCAAGTGTGCTAATATGATTATAGCATTTTGGTGGCATTTGGGATCATAATTCTGGTAGAGACCCCGATGAGGCGAAGAACTGTCTTCTTAGTGAAAGTGAAGGGTATGGCACCTTCAGGCCAAGCCGTTCTCTGATGCCGCCCCAATGCCTTTTGGTCTCTATGGATATGTGAGGTGATTCTTATTTGGTCTCTAGACCTTCTATGTTTAGCTTCCATGATTTATTTAGTTGCAGTTGAATATTAAAACCCCAGATTTTGATAACATATCAATCAGCAGCAAAGCAGTGAGGAGTTTACTTTGAACCATTTCCTCTCTTTGAAGCCTGTGCTGTTGAAGCTGGGGAGACTGAGTGAAAGGGAGGCAAAAAAAAAAAAACATACTTGGAATTGATTCTGTTACTTTTTCTCTTTATTCTTCATTCAGATGGACTTCATTCATGTCTGCTCTAAGGAAAACCACACTGACATTTTGTATTTGTTTTGAAGAAGACACTAGGTATTTCTCCATAGCATTTTATAGGCAGAGAGCATTCTCCTGTATCTAAGTCAGGGGCCAGCACCATCTCCAGAGGCTGCCAGGACAAATAGGCTTCATTAGAAACACTTGTAGCTTTCTTAGGTTCTTTTTGAGTCCACGATTCGCTTTCTTTGTCTTTTATGGATTCTCCAGGCTTCATCTGCTGTCTGCTGTTTTGCCTGCAGCAACTTTTCTGGTCATCGCAGCTGTCTGCTGCAGGCCGTTTGAGATCTGCTGAAAATACAAATGTTTTTGCAGTGTGAAGAAGGGCAGAGAGACCAAATAAAAGCAAGTAAACATGTCAGTTTTAGTGCCCAGTGACAGTAACAACCTAAGTGTTTGTATCCTGGGTGTGAGTCACTTCCAATCAAATGATGTGTGGGATTTAGACAGCTATCTAGCATTGCATGCATGCAACAAGTCACTGCCATAGACAGCTAGCTAGTATTGCATGCATGCAGCAAGTCACTACCATAGACAGCTATGTAGTATTGCGTGCATGCAGCAAGTCACTACCATAGACAGCTATGTAGTATTGCGTGCATGTAGTAAGTCACTACCATAGACAGCTATGTAGTATTGTGTGCATGTAGTAAGTCACTACCATAGACAGCTATGTAGTATTGCGTGCATGTAGTAAGTCACTACCATAGACAGCTATGTAGTATTGTGTGCATGTAGTAAGTCACTACCATAGACAGCTATGTAGTATTGCGTGCATGCAGCAAGTCACCACCATAGACAGCTATCCAGTATTGCATGCATGCAGCAAGTCACTACCATAGACAGCTATGTAGTATTGCGTGCATGTAGTAAGTCACTACCATAGACAGCTATGTAGTATTGCGTGCATGTAGTAAGTCACTACCATAGACAGCTATGTAGTATTGTGTGCATGTAGTAAGTCACTACCATAGACAGCTATGTAGTATTGTGTGCATGTAGTAAGTCACTACCATAGACAGCTATGTAGTATTGCGTGCATGTAGTAAGTCACTACCATAGACAGCTATGTAGTATTGCGTGCATGTAGTAAGTCACTATCATGATAGCTATCCAGTATTGCATGCATGCAGCAAGTCACCACCATAGACAGCTATCCAGTATTGCATGCATGCAGCAAGTCACCACCATAGACAGCTATCCAGTATTGCGTGCATGCAGCAAGTCACTACCATAGACAGCTATGTAGTATTGCGTGCATGTAGTAAGTCACTACCATAGACAGCTATGTAGTATTGCGTGCATGTAGTAAGTCACTACCATAGACAGCTATGTAGTATTGCGTGCATGTAGTAAGTCACTACCATAGACAGCTATGTAGTATTGCGTGCATGTAGTAAGTCACTATCATGATAGCTATCCAGTATTGCATGCATGCAGCAAGTCACTCCCAACTATTCTGACGCAGCTCCCTTGCGGAAGCATATACTCTTTCACTAAGGTCATGGTCTTCCTATTATTTTTATCTTGAAGCTATTGGATGTCTTTTAAATTTTAGTAAGAATTTCAGTTTATTGAATGTGACAGTTCCTGCTACAGAAGCACTCTGGGCATTTTATGATAAATTTTATGGTTCAACTATTTACTGAAGGCACTGCCTTGTCCTGTGAAGTCATTGGTAGTCAACAACAGGTGACGGTACCACAACAGATAAATGCAGAGAAAACCACAGCAAACAGTGTCAATCAGTGTCCTAAAACTGTGGGGAGAGGACCCAGAGGATCCCCAAAGGGAACCACCCAGGGTCTCTCTCAGGAGCTTCCCAGGAGAGTCACAATGAAGCTAAGACTGAAGAGTAGGGAGGTTCTGGCCACAAGACTCTGATTGGTATATAGTCAACAAGGCAGCGACTGAGGAGCAAGAATAGGGCAGAGGGACAAACGATAGTCAGGTGACAGTTCTCTTGGCCACTCAAGAGACTTTGACCTGACTGAAGGCCACTGAAGGCCTTTGGCAGGGTGTTCTGTTCAAGCTCATTCAGGCAAGAGGGTATAAAACTCTAAGAGACATCAACAGGAGTATCTAGAGAGAGGGGACCTTCCTCCAAGAGCCCCCTAAGAGGGAGTCCCCTTCAGCACATGGGATGAGCAAGACGTTGACTACAGATCTACAGATGAGGGAAACCGTCGCCGAGAACTCTATGCTCTTGGCTGGAGCCAACATGGGGGTTGGTCTTGGAACACCAATCCCGAGTGTTAATGATTAATTCCCTGCTAATGCCAATTGTAAGTATATTTGTTTTGTACCGAGTTCTCAGCTATTCAATTAAATCCACCCTTAAGCAAATTCGCATTTGAAAGTATAATCACCCGACAGTTGCATCTTACAGAGATGACCGGCGTGTGGTAAGCCAATAGGCTCCAGAGAGCCACGGTTGTGTGGTATGTAGACAAAGTGGACTTGTTGTGCGGATTCAGGAAGATAAGGATGCTGTCTTACTGGCCTCATGGGACCAGCCCAGTCCTCTATGGCTTAGAGACTAGACTCTTTCTTGTGGGAAAAAGAACGTCTAATCCAGTTACTTTGCCTTAGGGAATTAAGAGACTGAGGATTTCCTTGCCGGTCACCATTCTGGGAGAAGAAGACTGGTTTTCACATCTTGTTTTTCATGGCTAAGTAGGAGTGCCCGGTCCTTCCAGATCCCCATCTCTCCCTGGGTGTCCTGGCACAAGGTTGCCATGCAAGAATCTCCTCTTAGCTTGCTTCAGCTAGTGTAATCATTAACACGGAGGAGGGGGGAGCTAATAGCCATCCCTACAGCGAAGCCGTTTAGCACTGAGAACTGACGGCCCGTGAACCTGTGGGAAGCTTTACCCCACACCGTTTTGTCTCCCCGTAGTCTTCTCTTGAAAGCAAATAGCAAGGAGCTCTGCCTTGATGGGATGAGATGAACCCGTGTTTGATGAGTGCTCTTTTGACCCCCTTTAAGCACTAAGCCACCAGGAATCTTGGCTCCGAGACCTCTTCCTCATGGTCTGAGGAAGAGCCCTGCGCAGAACATTTGACTCTCTACCCAGCCCGGTCTTCAGAGTCCAGTAAGCTGTGATATCTCTCGGTGGTGTGGCAATGCTAGAGGTTTGTCCCTCCCCGGAGCCGCTGGTTACAGCAAGCTGCAAACCCTTTGCTTTCTATAAAAGGCATGGTCCTGCTTTCATGTGTTTGATCCACACAGCGCCGTTCCCCCGAGTCCTGTTATTAAGTGGTTACATCCAGAAAGCGGAAATATGCTGAGATCATATATTGTTGGTGAACATCTAATACTTTCAGTAACCATAACTGTCAGATGGTTCTGCCTTCAGAAAGTCCCGACTGTATAAAAAAAAATATATACAGAAAATGTGGTACATTCCAGTCCTGCCCGGGCCTCGGGCACATAGATAACCCACCTCGGGGCCCCTTGCCCCCAAACAAGGAAACAAATGCCTTCAGAACTCTTCTCAATTCACGCCCTCTGCCTTAACCACGCCACTGACGTTGGCCGGTGCCACCGCTGTTTCGTTGTTTAGTGAAACCCGAGTTCAGAGTTGGCAGATCCCAGGCGTGGAAAAGGTTGTTTGCACTCCCATCACACTTTGACTTTCTCTTGAGAATTATTGAGCTAGCTGGATTAATTGCTTCAGGGTTCTGGTGACCGTATTAACCTGGAACCTCAACACAGGTTTCTCTCTTGGCCTCTGGCCATCCAGGAGCTATTATGATTTCCAGGTTGTTTCTTTGAATACTGTTTGAATTCCTGCTACTCAAGTCATCCTAACCTTTCACCCTCCTTGTCCGTAACTCTGGTTATCTTTAACCCAAGAACTTCTCTCCTGTGGGCTGGGACAAGAACCAGCCTTGCCCGCTTACACCAGTGAAGCAAGACATGTTGACTTAATAACCGCGTTCACAGAGGAGCTGTCAGTCATTTCCGTGGTTCTCTTTCCTGTTTTAACACAAATGGAGATCTGTGTAGTGTACCAACACTGCCTGTGCCTTGCATCTGGTCCTCAAAAGACAGGCTTCTTTCTTCCATGACTGTGTAGGTCAAGGTCTGGCTCTAAGAAGACACGATGGAGGTGCATGGGAAGAGGGAGAGAAACAGTTCACTTGGTGGGCATTGGAGACTGCTAAGTGGTCTGTCTTCCTCTTAGGTGTAAGAATACACAGTCATGGTCTAGAACATCCTAAAGAGTCTCATTTTGCTTAATCCTTGTTAGATTCTGTTTGCCGTGTTCGTGGAAGAATTCTTAGTTACATTATCCTTAAACGATGAACAAACTTCTCAGATGACGCTGATAAGGGGGAAAGAGCTTCCGTTAGATACCACGTGTGGCCAGTGCTTTGTGCTTCTTTATATCTAACCGGGGAAAGATCCTCTCTTCTCTGTCTGACATTACTTTTTAGATTTTTTTTTTTTTGGTTTTTTTTTTTTTTTTTTTTGAGACAGGGTTTCTCTGTGGTTTTGGAGCCTGTCCTGGAACTAGCTCTTGTAGACCAGGCTGGTCTCGAACTCACAGAGATCCGCCTGCCTCTGCCTCCCGAGTGCTGGGATTAAAGGCGTGCGCCACCACCGCCCGGCCTTTTTAGATTTTTTAAGTTTGACTTTATGTGTATGGATGTTTCCCTACATCTACATATGTGTCGTGTGCACACCTGGTACCTGCAGAGGTCAGGAAAGGAGGCGTCAGGTCCTCTGGAGCTGGGTACAGATAGTCACCACTCTTCTCTTTGGTGCTGGGAGCTGAACCATCTACTCTAGCAGAGCAGCAAGGCTTGCTGCTGAGTCATTCATCTCTCTAGACCCCTTTGCTTCTTTGCTTTTGGTTCTGATTTTTTTTTCTTGGTATCACTATGCCAGAGACATAGAGAAACACATTTCTGTCTTTCCACAATGTCAGGGTTTATTGAATGACAATAACTACATCAAGTGTAACCATTTTAACAACGGCAATTTGTCATATAGTCCTGTTTACTCTAATATCCTGGCTGGGGTGAATGCAGGTTTTTTTTTTAAATTGTTATTCCAATTGTAATTACTCATATTAACTCTTGTTCTGTGGCACATGACGCATAGTAAATGTATCTATAGGCCTATTTGCATTTGCAAAATGAATACAAATCAAAGAGGCTTTAGTGACTCAATGGAATAAAAAAAGAAACTATTTGCAAACTGGAATCTTCAAGGACAAAGAAGAACCTGAAAAATAAAACCCACTGTTGTATGCAACATGGAGTATTGTAGAGGAAGTCGTGGCCTAATCTCCACACTTGGCGGCCGCTTACCTGGGATATGGTTATTCATCTCCACCTTGCCGCTTTTACTGTGTCCGCTCACCGGCGGTATGAAGGAAGCAGTCCCTGGACCCCCTCTTAGATAGTCACAGATTCTGGCCATTCCTAAAATCATTATTAATAACTGCAACATATTGGTTTTACCCCCAGCTGTACCGTGTTGTCGGTATGGTTGTTCTCAATTTATTACTGGAGAGGAGATGCTATAAGCCGAGGGCTTCTCTTAGAGATCCACGCTTCCTCCAGCACCCGAGTTTATTTTAGCGGATTGTTGTGTCACGCCAGTGTTATGCTTTTATCTTTGACCCAAGTGTTTATTTTGAGAAACAATTATTAAGCTGCATTAGAAACATACACAGCCTTCCCATAGTGTCTTGGTTACAATATTACAGGAATCCCTGGCTAAGACTCGAGGATATTGAACATGGATTTCCATGTCAGACGCCCTATCATTTTGCTCGTTCGTATTGATTTCTTTTGACATGGTCTTCTTTTATTGGGCTTCGTTCTTTTTTTTTTCTTCCTTTCTTCCTTTTTTTTTTTTTAAATCCCCTTCCTATAGCCGTATGTGCTAAACGCAATTGTAAAAAAGGAAACCAGCTTATATTAAACCTGCCTGGAGTCAAAATGTAATCCAGCACCTGTAGCCCGCAATTTGTCTTCCACCTCACGGACACGCTTTTTTAATAACGTATTTCCGGAGTTTTGACCTTAGGATACTGTAGGAACCCCCCCCCCCCCCCAAAAAATAGCAGAAACTAAACCATAGTTTTTAAGAAGCCTTTATAATGTTAGGCTGTGAATTTATAGCCGTAAGAGCCAACTTAAGTAACATCATGTGAAGTTAGAAATAGGGCTGAGTTGTGAAGACGATGTTTTGCCTGTGAAAATGTCTCTGAGTGATAACGTCAAGAGGCAAATCACGCTGTGTGTGTGATTTCCCTACATCCCCGCTCTGGGCCTTTAGGTCATTTGACTCAAGCAAGGAGGCTTCCAAGTGTAGCATCTATTTTGAATTTTCTAGCAAAGAGCTTGGTGATCATTAGGGAGGGGCAGAGCTCTCTTTCCAGTGTGATTCAAAGAGTTCGGAAGTTTTCAAACTTTTTGTCCCTGCTATCTATTTTCATTTTTGTAACTGATGATCTCAGTAATTATATATTGTATATCAGTAGTACCCTATTAGTGATTAATTTTTAAACATTAAGTGTTTGCTGAGTTTTAAATAATTATACATGATATATGTAGATATGTAAAGGATATGTTCTATGGAAAATACCTTGCTGAAACCAGTATACCAGCCCTTTATACACACTTAAAGATTTAGTGTCTATTTTAATGCAAGGCAGTTAGGTTGTCATAATTGCTTCTGCGATTAACGCAGTATGTGTTTGAAGTCTGGTAAAGAAAACCGTGCTTTAGGAAGACGTGTGATTAGACTAGCAAGAGATATTTCAACAAGCATTACAGATAATTGTGAAATTCTTTGATGCTTTAGCAAGGCTTTGAAAGTCACGGTATTTTGAAGGTTATTTCAAAATGGAATTGACTCAACATATTAGTGACTATTTCATTTTTTTAACTTAATTCATTTGTCTCCACTTCACTTTGAATGGATCTTTTACCATTTGATAACATAGTAGCATTATGTATTAGTTTGAAAATAATAGTTTGTTCATTTATGTAGATCCTATAAATGTTGAGTCTTCTTTATATATTTTTAAAAAGCATTTTTTAAACTACCACCAATTATCATTAGGAAGCTTTTGATGTATTAGGATGTTGATAAGCTTACGGTAGCACTTTGGCCTTTCAGAATTCTAATTTTTACCTAAAAGGTCCAATCTTACCATGAGAAGTAAAGACTGACAGAGACTTTACTTAAAAGTGACAGGCTTAGCTTCATTCTGTGTTTATGTGTGCACATGTATGTGCTGTCCATGCACCTGTGTGTGCACAGGGAGAGGCTAGTTAACATCGCTCCCTGACCCCCAGACAGTCTCTCCACATATGAGGCCTGGCTGGCTGGAACTCACTCTGTAGACCAGGTTGGCCTTGAACTCACAGAGACCTGCCTGCTTCTCCTTCCCAAGTGCTGGGATTTAAAGGCGTGAAGCTGGGTCTACTTCAGTTTTGTGAGACAGAGTTTCTCACTGAAACCACTATTTCCACTAGAGTAGCTAGTTAGCAAGCTCCTGGGACCTGCCCCCTCGCCTAGTACTGCTAGGTCTCTTGCTGGATGCCACCACACCTGGTTTTTACATGGGCGTTGGGGATCCGAACTCGGTCCTCAACTTATACAGCAAACAGTATACCCACTAAGCCATTTCCCTAGCCTCCGACTTCAATTCTTAAGGAGCGATGTATCCAAATCTGACTCATCACAGGTTTGCTGTTAGTTGGTATTCCATGGCAGAGAGCTTCGGAGTCCCAATGCACGCATTTCCTTCTGAGAATGAGCATGGGCAAAGTCTTCTTCAAGACGACCGTGTGACGTCATTGTTGCCGAAGCGCTTCTCACCAGCGTTCTCATTTCCCTGCACAGAACACTAAAGAGAAATAGACGCTTAAGCGTTGAGATTTAATAATTAGTAGAGTTTCGTTGCTCGATCAAGACGATTCTCACACAGAGCGGTGCGCTTGCAGACGTGAGCTGGAAGCCGCTGTGAGTTCAGTCTGATGCCACCACCCTGACTACCACGGGCCACATTGCCCGCTCTGTGCTTTCGTACCTTTGGTGGAAAGTTTAGCACAATCGGAGCACATGAGTGACGTCTCCGCTTTTGCTGCAAGGTAGTTTTGATGCCGTGAGTGTCTTAATACAGCACAGGGCTTTTTGCAGAGGCCCGTGGATACGACTTTGAGGACCATTAATGAGGACTATCTCCCCGACAGTCCACGTGATTTGTGTAAGGGGAAGATGGGAAGATACCATTTCAGACAGGCTTCCAAAGTTGAGTTCTGTGTGGCAAACACTCCAGAGGGAATGCCCATGTGCCACGTACCATGGTAAGAGCGTGACGTCTGTGATGAAAGAAGTAAGAGAAATTACCAGCAGGCCATCCTCCTGTCTTTCTGTAGCATTCAAGTGAAAGGGCCAGCTACTAAAATGCATGTTGTTTTTTTTTTTAAATCATAAACGTATTGCTAGAAAAATACAAGAGGCACTAAATAGTTTTGATCTTAAAGTCTTCACATTTTAAAAGAAAATTGCTTGGAGCTAGTGAGATGGCTCAGCAGTTGTGAGCATATACTGCTCTTCCGGGTGACCCAGATTTGATGTCCAGCACCCATACTGGCCAGCTCATAGCTGCCTGTGACTCCAGCTCCAGGGGTCACCTCTGCCCGCTCCAGGCACCTGCGTTCGCATGCACACTCACTATGCGTATGCGAAGAGTGAATAAAAATCATAAACTTTTTAAAATGAAAACTGCTCATCATAAACGCTTTATTTATGATCAGATCGCTGTCGGGTACTTCATACGTATGATCTCACTTAGTCTTTTGTTCTTAATACTGTGAAAAAAGATCTTCTGGAACATCAAACACCGAGGCTCAGAGAATAGCTTGCTCCAGAGTTTCAAGGCTGCTAAACAGTGGAACTTGTTGGAGTAGGCACTGACTTGAAACCAGAACTTCATTAACCCCAAAATTTCTGTTTGAAGCTTCTGCACCATTGTATCTTAGAAGTTATCAGATGGCCTAGAACTTCTTTGAGAAAAGAGAAACAGACACAGAATTAGTTAATTAGGGTATGTTAAGTCATTAACATCTGGGCTCAGATGGGTACTAGAAGCAAACCCCAACGTGTGGTGCCAGAGCCTTTACGTATACCATGTACCTTGGCTAAAAAGGAATCAATAGTAAGCAGAAGAGTCGCTGGTGCACAGCAGGGATAGTGAAAGCCAGAAGCAGAGACCAGGGGATGTGGGATTGGCTCAGAGCAGCACAGCCAAGAAGTCCTGAGCACCCACCACGATCTAGGCCTGAGATGCTTAGTCCACAGGCTGTGGCCTAATGGGTGAGCTACAAACGTAATCGTCGACTCCTGCTTCTTATGATCAACGTTAGGTGTTTTCCCTGCTGAACTTTTGAGCTAAAATGAATAGTCTCTCCTACTGGTTTTGAGGGGGTGGAGGGAAACTTGCCACCAAGTTTGTTGAAACCTCAATTACATGACATCTTATATATAGTAACGGTTAAGAATAATAGCATGCAATCATTCTTCTGTTGGGTATGCTTCAGTGGGTTGGTGCTAGAGGCCTTGCAACCAATTGTTCTTATTGGTAAATGGACGTCTCTTGGAGTTTTTGATGCAAGGATGCTTTCCTTTTCTGACCGAGTAGCTCATGTTTCCTTGGCAGAGATGGGGTAAAAGGAGTAAAAGATATCTTGACTCTAATACCAAATGGATGTGGACGAAAGTATCTTCTCCATGTTGTCTTCGCCTGCTACTGTGTCTTCTGATCTCGCCCCAGAGAGCCACCCGTGGCCACCTGGGGAGCTGCTTAACCGCTCGCTCCCATCATCCCCTCCCGCCACCTCCTTAATAATTTCTCATCTTCTCTATATAAAAACGACCACAAAGGCTCGGCTTATTATAAGTAATCCAGTTCACCCCCATAATGATACAGTGAATTATATACTTTCCTAAACTTAATCATTCAAGATCTTACTTCCTTCCCTGCAGGCCAGGGCCATTATATTTTACACATGGCTCCCAGCTGGTTTTCATTGAGGCCTTCAGAATCTATTTGAACTCAGAGAGCTCTAAGAGGAGCACTTTATCTCTCTCGGCCAGCTTTTGTCATGGTATGGTGAGGTCCTTCTGTTTTCCAAGCTTTTAGCTTTGAGGCAGAGAGGCAACATTGTAACTGCTTTGTAACTGGTCAAGGAACTCTCCGGCTTTACTGGGGAGTTGTCCGTCCTTTCTAAGGCATTTCTTCCTGCATTTCTTCCTACATTGCTACCTTCATGTCCATCCTTGTATGCTTGGGTCATGTTTCAGCCCAGAGGGCTTTCGGAAAATAAGTAAAAAGGAATTTATCAGGCTTTGCATTTCCAGTTCATTTGTGTCCTGACCATACCTTATTTATTGACCAGCCCTTAATAGCTGCATCTAGACCTCCGTATTTAAAGCCCTCCAGGATTAATAGGTCCAATCGTTTAGCAGATAAACCCCAAAAGTATTTGATGAAGGGATGGGCTTTTTTCTCTGTCAGCTCAAGGCCAATTGTTTCAAACACAATTCCTTTTAGGTGCGGCAAATGTCCTAGCTAAAGAAGACAGCCATCCATTCAGTGTAAATACTATTCCTCTGAGGACATTGCTGGCTATTTTATATTAGTGTTCCTGTTTGGGATCCTTTGATGAGGATCCAGTAACACATTATAAGCTGAGTATTTTGGATTTGGCATATGGGTGTACAGGTATTTGCCCTTCTGTCTTACAACGGTAGCCCTTACGGCTGGAGCTCTGCTTTTGTCTAGAACAGGTTGTATGATTGCAGGTCTCTTGGTGTCGCATCACCCTGGTGATAGAATGACACCCTGCTCCAGTCCTGGCTCCATCTCTCTCCATTGTCACTGCTTGTGGGCACCAGGCTGCCCACCAGTATCTTCTGGGGCTGTGGAGGTGCCTTGTGCCCATGCTCTCCATCTGGGGGTTGTGCTCAGGGCCCATCCAAGCCCCTGGGGAGTATCCAACGTGACTGAAGAACTGAAGTCTTTTTTGTTTAACATTTAATTAATTTAAATGTAAGGGGAGATCTAGAGTGATAGCTCATTTCATAAGGTATTTGTTACCCCTGTACCAGGGCATGAGTTCATATTCAGAACCCATGGTGGTATGTTCGTAATCCCAGCCCATGCAGGGCTGGGATGGGTGGGTTCATGAGACTTTTTAGCCAGTCTAGCCTCCTTGGTGGCTTCCAGACCTGTGCCAAAAAAGGCGGGCGGGGAGTAGATGGTACCTGGGAACAGACACCCAAGGCTGAGAGACCTCCACACACACGGTCACACATTTATTTGCACACGCATGAAATAACTAAATGTAAAAACCCGCATGCAGCCACGGCAACTGCATTGGAGAACGCACACAACCCCAATGGGCTGGCCTGGATGTTTGGTCGCTGCTTGTTTGTCCTTTCCTTCCAACCTTTTCCATCTGGAGCTCTCTTCACACCCGCCCCTCACTGCCTTCAGACCCTGCAGCTACACTGCGTCCTCCGTGAGCCTTTCCCTGGTCACCCACGTAAACACCTCCTCTGTCCAGGACTTCCACAGCGTCGTCCTCACTCCCAGTCCTCCCCTGCGAAGCTTTGCTCGGGATCTAGCTCGCTCTGCATGCTTTGCTCCCGCCCTTCCCATCCAGACACACAGGTGCACAACCTGTCACTGACGTGGTCCTTGTACGTATTAGGAACAGTTTTCTTCTGACATGGGGGCAAAACATAGGATTGCCATGACGTCGGGTAAAAACATAGACTTGGAGCATTCGGGTCAGAGTTTGGCTTAGGAAGTTTCACGGGTGCTAGTGTCCTTTCCCCGTGTCTCTGCCACCGGAGTTTGTCGATTTTGCTACGACAGCTCCCTTCATAGCCCTGATGAGAATCAATAACCCATGCTACAAAGTAGAGTGTGTAAGGTACACATTCCAGGAGTCTCATGGCATACATACCACGCTTGCAATGGTGGCGGAAACATCCCCAACCCAAAAGACCCAAGATCTGGCAGATTCACAAGGCTGAGAGTAAAAGGCATAGCTGTCTTTACACAGTGACCCATTTTATTAGGTTGGAAAAAAAATCACAGGAGGATAGTGCTGCACCTTAAAGACTAAGTCCAGCTACTGGGCCTTCAAAGTCACACGCAGTTGTAAGAATGAGTCTCCGTAGGTAGCCCGAGCTAGCTTTGAGTTTTCAAACCTCTCTCTAGGTCCATTTCGCAGCTACACAATGCCACACTGGTTCTGGACCCATTAGCGTTTTTATTAATTGGGAGGTGGTGCCCTTTGCATATAGTAAAAGCATAGCTGCTCTTAAACATGCAGCTGGATAATCTTTCAGAAATGTTTTCATCCCTCCAATCAATGCCCACAGTGAGGCAGGGAATATTGTCAGCCTCCCCAGAAGGCGGTCTCCCAGCCTTTCATTCAGTGACTGTCAAAGACAACGTGCTGGTGTTAACTACTGGCTGTCCCGGTACTTGCTCTGTTGCCCAGGCTGGCCTCGAGCTCAGAGATCCGCCCGCCTCTGCCTCCTGTCTGTTGGGATTACCAGTGTGCAAAGCTGCTGCAGGCTCTTATTCTGTGTGTTCTTTGCGTTTTCTTCATGACCCTCCCATAAGTAGAATCTTGAAATCTTTAGTCTTTCTTATCTGGCTCCTTTCTCCCAACAGAAAGTCTGTGGTGGTTCCCCATGGTGGGAGAGTTAGCCCGGCATCTCTGTTGTGGGAGTTTGGTTTACTACACTGGGGGCACTTGCTTCTTTCTAGCTTGGGGGTTTTATGGCTGAAAGTCCTATGGCATGTCTTCTAGAGGACACAGCATTCTTTCTTTCTGTGTGTGTGTGTATTACTATAGGTTTTTAGTGACAGTAGATGTTATAAACTAGCCAGGACAAGGATGACACCAACGGTCATGCCAACTTGGAAGTGGGGAAGCTCCTGGGGCCTCACTCCTACATAAAGAACTAAAGGCAACTGAGGCATGAGAGTGAGAGAGAACCCGTCTTCCCTAGGAGAAGAGCACACCAGTATTAAATGGTCAGCCCCAAAAACACGCACACAAGTAGTAGTGTATAGGTTGAGCAGGTTGTATGTATCTGGGAACAAACACCTCTCTCTCTCTCCTCTCTCTCTCTCTCTCTCTCTCTCTCTCTCTCTCTCTCTCTCCTGTATTTTTGACTATTTCTTTCCTTGTCTGTGAGAAGATGCTAGCATTGGTATGTAGCTGACTTCATGCCTGTGTTGTCATGTCTGTGAGAAGATGCTAGCGTTCGCATGTAACTGACTTCATGCCTGTGTCGTCATACCCCACCCCCCAACCTACTCTTCTGTTTGGCGTGGTCAGAAACTGCAGTTCACTCTATGGGACATTTTCAGTGCTAATATTTCATCCAAGAAACATCTTTCTGGTCTGTGATCGGCGATGTACCTCGGAAGCCAACTTTTTTCAACCTGGCATCCCCCTGCGTTTCTGACTTCCAGTTTAGAGGCGCATCCTACGATGCAGCCTGTTTCCGGTTGCTTCTTGGTCCAGATCACAGCTTCACAAGGAACTGTAGGATTGCGTTATCCATGTTAGAGCTGCCTGGAACCAAATGGGTGCTTGCTGTTATCATCACTGTTGAGTTTTTCATGTCTGTCTTCTTTGTTCATGTGTGAGACTGCGCTGTGTTCTAAGAAATGAGGGGGAGTAGGGTACTCCTACTGGTGGGGCCTAAGGAGAGCAAATGCCCTCATGCAGAAAGATTATAGTAACTTCAAAGTACAGTTTTGGAAAAATCTCTTTAAATCTACTCGGTGCACAATGGAAAGCCCCTTAAGAACCAATCTAATTATTCAATTAAATGGAACCGTTCTGCTGACTTTTACTACAGAAGGCAGGCGTAATTTAGAAAATGGGGCATTTTAATTCTCTTTTGTTTTCCAATTAGCACAGCGGCCCTAATAGGGACCACTCCTGCTTGAGCGCATGGCCTGCTGGAGCACGCTCTGTCCCTCACTCCGGTCCTCCTCACCAAAAGCTGCGCCCCTCACCTGTTGGCGCGGAGGCTTGCTTACTGCCGCCCTCACGCTGCCCACATCGTGGGCCCTGAGCACATATCTTCCTGCCATCAAAGCCACCACCAAGAGCCATGGGAGCCCGCAGAGCGGCCTCGCTTTCCCTGGCGGGGATAATTAGGACGTTGGAGTAAGAAAACTCTCACTTTTTTTTGCTGATGCCAGCTTACCACATCAGACCACATGAGTTTGCTCTTAGTTGAAAGTGGTAAAGAAAACGCTAAGAACATTGCCCTTAATTGGTCAATGCTATTTGGATGCTGGTCCACTCTTTTATAGCCCTTTGTTTTCAGTTTCTTTCTGCAACCAGCCTCCAGCTTATTCCAGCCGGTAGTCTCATGATGTAGCCCAGGTTGGCCTTGCGTTTGCGATTCTTTATTCTCAAAGCCTCCCGAGAACTTATACAGCTGTGGGCCTCCGTGGGTAGCCTCTTTACCAGCTTCTACCAATTGATGGTAGTTATTCAAAAAGACTTAAACTTTTTCTGATGCTCCCATATTTTATCTCTTCAACTCTATAAAAAAAAAAAAGCTGACGTTTTCATATTGGTGAGAAAGTATGCTTTTCATCCAAGGCCTCTGGGACTGGAGCAAAGAGCTGTTCTTTTCTCTCTAACTGCTCAGATGGAGGCAAATGTTGGTCCTAAATAGTGGTCCATGTGGCTAGTCCCTGTGGGGGGAGGAATGGTGATTGGAAGATACCATGTTTTTTTTTAATGTAAATATATATATAGTATATATTTCTATATTGCTTGGGCTTGATTCTCTTTGGACTCTGGAAAATAGATAATTTGGAACCCTAATTTGGGAAAACATTTTATAAAACAATAGAAAATGATAAAGAAATGTGTGTTGTTGTTTGAGTGAACTTGTTCCTGTAGAGGATTTTGAGAGAGGGGACAGGAAGCCGGGCACTCTCTGGGGATGGGAGGTGTGGTCCTCAGCTCTGTACGTGACCTAACCCATTTCAGCAGTGATGGCTGCAGTGGCCAGCCGGCTGCCTGTGATGGCCGGGGCTCCTCGCTGGGTGACATTCCCACTTCGGGTCTTCATAAAGTCCTGCCCCGGGCCTGTGACGGTGGCTGAAGAGGTTTCTTCAGACAGTCTCCTTACATCGCTGTCTTTCTGTAGACATACCGATGTATTGAGAAGTTTGTGCTAGAATAGAAAGTTATTTCATACGATGATGATGACAGGCAGGTTCAGAGTAGAGTTACCCCCTTCAGGTTTTCTTCCGTGGTTTAATGAACGTGTGGTGTAGGTAGAGATAGAAAAGAGGGATATTTTTAAGAAGAGAAAAAAGAAAAAAAAATTAACAACCAGCTAGTAAACCTTGCAATTAAAAATTAAAAAAATAGAAATTTGGAAGTAAGCTCAAAATAGAGGGTTAATTAGCTTATAGCAATAGAAAACTGCCCATCTAAATGTGTTTAAAAGAGTCAATTAAAATTTACAGCATACAGAAGTTATATCTTTAAATTACTTTGAAGATTTTCATGTATATTATTTAAAACAATTACATTTAAAGAGCAACAACTAAGAGAAGGTAAAGTTATTCCTGATTCTACAGAGGTCGTGTTTTCTGTCCCAATGTGCCATCTGTTTCTCCCGAGCACCCACGGAGCGGTGAGGGCGAGAGTAGCAATGATTACCACAGGCTGACAGTTTGCCCCAAGCCACGGATGGGCTGACCAGGAGCTCCTGGGCCAAATCCAGTCTCGGGAGGGAACAGCTGAGCTCATTCATTTCTCCTGAGTGGCTCCCCAGCAGTGACTGTGGCCCCTCCTGTCAAGGTCCATCCCTCCTTTGGGAACCCTGTCCTGTATGCAGGACATACATCTGACATCTAACATCTAACATCTGACATCTGACATCTAAAGCGGCCCAGCCACTTTCTTGATCTCTCTCTGCCACGTGTTGAGACTGGGGGTAGGGGGCTGAAAGACATGCCTTAGCCTTGTGGCTTAACGCCTTAGCGTCTCACGGTCTAAACGCTGCTGTATACAATTCATTTGATTTTTTTTTCCTTTCTTTTTCGTTGTTTTTGAAACAAGGTCTTGCTAGTCTAGAGTGGCATCAAACTTGAAGTGTAGCCCAAACTGAACTCAGATTCATGGAAATCTCCCTGCCCAGGCCTCCCACCTTACCCAGCTCCAATGACTGTCATGAACCATACACTTCGTAGATGACATGATTTCTACTTCCTCACAAGCGACTCCAATCGAAGCGTGGCGTGCAGGAGGTAGCACCCGCTGCAGAGGTCTGGTGGCTTCGCAGACCTAAGGTCCCAGTCACACTAATGTTCTCCCCCTTCTGATCATCAGGTCCTTCATCGACAGCAGTCCCAGCCGACCAAGGAGAGCTCTCCTCCCAGAGAAGAAGCGCCCCCACCGCCCCCTCCCGCCGAAGACAGTTGTGCCAAAAAACCCCGCTCTCGCACCAAGATCTCCCTAGAAGCCCTGGGCATCCTGCAGAGCTTCATCCACGACGTCGGCCTCTACCCCGACCAGGAAGCCATCCACACCCTCTCGGCCCAGCTGGATCTCCCCAAGCACACCATCATCAAGTTCTTCCAGAACCAGAGGTACCACGTGAAGCACCATGGGAAGCTGAAGGAGCACCTGGGCTCCGCCGTGGACGTGGCGGAGTACAAGGACGAGGAGCTGCTGACCGAGTCGGAGGAGAACGACAGCGAGGAGGGCTCGGAAGAGATGTACAAGGTGGAGGGGGAGGAGGAGACCACGGAGAAGAGCAAGGCGGCGCCCGCCGAAACCGACCAGAGATAATGTGAACTCCACCAGATGAAGCAATATATGGGTCCAAGGACTTTCTGTTTTCGTTTCTTTAAAAAAAAAAAAAAATCTCTTGGCTTTGTTTTTATTTTGGTTTTGTTTTTATGGTCTGTTTTATTTTTCTTACCCGTAATGGCATTCCTCTGTCGCACAGGATCGCCTATAGACTGAGTAAACTCAGTGGTTCTGAGTCGGGTGTCACCTTGGCAAAGACACTAAGTGTCAAACTCTGACCATTGACTGGACCATAGTGATGCCAGTCACGGGAGACTCCGCCTTCATTCCCCTTGCTCTTATGGAAGAGACACCAGGCAACTTCCAGGACGGAAAGACCCACGAGATAAATGAAGGAAGCTACGAGTGTGTGTATATGTATATGTATATATCTCTATATTTACATATATATATATTAAAAATTGCATGGGACAGAGAACTTTACAATCCGAAAGAAGAGACTGTGAAATGAGTTCTTAAAGAAAAGACTTGTTTATGTATAAAAAAAAAATATGCCACTTCACAGTGAGTTGCTCTGGCTTTTTGAGAAACTGCGGCCTGCTCTCAGGGTGGGGTGACTATTTTTGAATTCCTATTTATTTTGTGTGTTTGTCCCTAATCTTTTTTTTTTTTTTTTAATTCTATGGCTTCCTATCTGGCAGCTTACTGGGTAATTTTTGAGGTATGTATTTAACAAAAATAACACTGCCAAAAAAAAAAAAAGTAAAGAAGCAAGAGAAAGGCAAGAAGAGAGTGAGCCAGAGGGAATCAGGGCCCGTTAGTAACGAGACAGTACACATTCCTCCGGGAGACAGGATGCACACTTGCGTAGGCTCGAGGACATGAGCCACCACTTTCCTTTAGCGTCAGCGAGCAGATGCGTTCTGTGGAATTCCTTCTGAGCCAAGTCCAGTGCAGAGGAAACTTGACCAATTAATTAGTGCAGTCTCGAAAGATGACATTTTGACATGGGACTTGCGGAGTTCATGCTATGAGCCACATTTTATCGTGAAGTTTATTTACCTGCTTGTGGCTTCAAATTTTAAAACTATTAAGCCTGCTCATTTTAAATTGTTGGTTGTTACTGTTTTTTTTTCTTTTTATTGTTTCTGGATTTTTTTTTTTTAAGAAATAGAACATAGTTCGATGTAATGTTAAGTTAGAGAAAGACGTTTCCGCCCAGTTAGAGGGGCTTCCACTCAAATAAATCTCCACCCGGCCTCTCCCCCAAGTGTTTCTTCCTCCCCATTTCGGACCTTCCTCTTCTCCGTACACATCCCATCCACTTTAGCCAAGCCTCTGCAGCCCCCCTGAGCTCACACGCTGCCTCCACGCCTTCCCCCTGCCACGGCAGCCCTAACAGGAACCTGCTTTCCAGATCTCTCTGCACCTCCAGGCAATAGAGTCAGTGAAGCATCTCAGCAGAGTCACCCAGTCCTCGGAAAAGGAAATACCGCCCCGTGCCCCACATAGCGCTTACCTGACGTAAAGCGGAACTAATGCCGAACGGGCTGTCTTGTGGAATGAGCGTTAAAGCTGCCATCTACTGCAGTTCGTCAGATCTCCTTGGGTTTCCTATTAGAAACAGTAGCATTACCTTCCAGTTCCACTGACAACGATGGCAGGAGGGGGACCTCCCGCTTTGGGACTGGCCTCCAGACCCTTCTTCAGGCTCGAGATGGCCGCCCAGCGGTCCCACGTGGTTGGATCTTGTCTTGTTTTGTTTTGTTTTTGAGTTGTATCCTCATGCAACCTTGTCAAAGACCTCATGCAATATCACTTTGAAATTTATTTTCTGTTTACTACACAAACATTGTAATATAACTGTTAATACTATTTATATATTTGAAAGGTATAAGAGGTAGGAGTTTAAAAAAAAATAAAAACCTCTATGTGTAGATATTAACTCAGAACTTACACTCTACAGGGAGAAGACACGTTGCAATACAAGCTAACTCTGGCCGCTTAGTAACCTCTGGAGTTCTCAAAGGGACGTTTTCCTGTACTTTTTCAAATAATGATGTTCAAAAAAAAAAAAACCGGTTACCTTGACAAGAGCGTCATGTGTCTTTGCAAAAGGACGGCTGTGTTTGCAGTTGAGGCCTGGGCCCACCCTTCCCGTTTCTGTAGATGCTGCAGCTTTAATCAGAAAAGTCCACAGTTGCTGCTTCCCGATCTCCGAGTTACTCCCTCCAAATTGTCTTCTGACACCGTTGCTGAAGTCACCCTGTACACGTCCTAGGCACCGATTTTTTTTTTTTTTGCCAATTTCTTACAGGTGGTTCATCGATCGATGGCATCCGCGTTTGATATCTTTTACACTTCAACCAAAAATTTATTAGGTATTTTTCAATGCTAAGTCTTGCCTTTTATTTTTTAATTTCACTGCCAAGTGTGCAGTGGTTCTAAGTGAATCTGTGGGCATTTTAGCCTGTGGTCTTGCCAGATCTTTGCGAATTACAGTGCTTATATGTCTATTTATTCAATACCTGTCATATAATATCTATCTGGGAAAAGAAACTTTCTCTTGTAGTGCCTCTCGACAAAGCACAATTTCCCGCCTTTTTTTTTTGTGAAATGAAGAAGAAAAAAAAACAAATTGTGTTTTATTGCAGTATCAATAATGTGAATAAGGATTAAGATATTGTAAATGTTCTTTTTTCCATGTAAATCAACTATCTTTGTTATCACTAAGTGATAATTAATTTTTAACTTATGTGCATTGTTAGGCTGTTAGAGTTTTTTGGTTGTTAAAATAAAATGCATTCAATAAACCCGACTTGGTTGGTCAAAATAGTTTTCTGGGCGTCGCCCTCCTTTCCCGTTTTAATTCTTCACTGGAACAGGACCTGGAGACTCTAAGAAAAATCTGCACCCTCTTTTCAGAAGGGAGACCGCGGTACCCACAATGGCAGATGTCTGAGTTCTGTCGAGTGCGTGGCTTTGATTGCACATGGGAATCCTGTGTGTCCCTCTGCATGTATAAACACAGGCATGCTCACATGCTGGCGTGGGCAGCCCCGGGAGTCATTTCTCCCATCGTCTTGTCGTATATGAGCACAATTCAAATGGATAAAGATATATTTATGGGATCCCTCCTTTATTTTTCTAGTGACTATTTTTCTGTTTATAATTAAAAAAAACCACAAATGAGTGCGTGTCAGGAAACTTTTGGAGCACATATGTCCGTGGTTAATGGACATAATAAAAGTCTTTTCTATTTAGAGCTCGGGTACCATAATGTGTGCGCATAGGAATGCCAGAGGATTGATGTATCTGAGAAATGTGCAAAAAATGATTTTTTAGAAAGTGCTTACGACGGAAAAAATTACTCCAAAGACTAAAGTTAATAGAGAAGGAGCAAATGTTTAGCTGCAGAGGAAGTAAATTAAAAAGTGATTTGGGTTTTTAAATACTTTTGGTTTTTCCCGCCTTTCTGCTTCTCCTACCTCTCTGCTTCGGTGGGTAGAGAGATGGACTTGCTCCCCTTTTCCAATGAGGCTTTGCAGCCCACAGACCGGTAGCTCTATCTTAAGGATAGTCAGTTACTACCGGGTGTTTAAGGAACTGCAGACAACTTAAGGCTTTTAAGAATAACTAGTGCCCAAATTGTGGCTACCCATATTCTCAATGCAATGTAAATGACCTCTGGTTTGGGGAACGGAGACCAGGAAGGAGAGAGAGCATTGGAGGGATAATTTGACTTTGAACACAAGTTTCTTCCCCATTCCCACGTTCTTTCTGGGGTTCCCTAGAGACAAACTGTAAAGTGAAAACTGCCAGCAGCCCGCTGAGCCGCTTTGCCTGGGGGACAGATCTTGTGCTGTCTGCTCCTGTTTTGAAGAAAACACTACCGAAAGAGCCACTCCTTCCTGGGCTGAACTATAGTTACATGAGAAAATCAGAACTGCGATCTAGAAGGCTTTTTGGCAGGCTTAGCTGCGTATACAAGGGAGGATTGGGGCGAGAAACAGGGATTCAAACTAAGACTTTATCGCTTCACAAATGCAGGAAGTAGCTAAGGTAAATTGACTCCGCAGAGTTGTCAGGATTACCCTCACGTCTCAAGCATACATCTCAAGCATACAGCTCCGTTTCCCCCCCACACTTGTTGCTCGGTTTCCTCTTTATGCTCCCAAATGACTCTCACAGGGCTGGCTGTCGTGCCCAGCATCCACAGACAGGGCAGAGAGAGCGGTCACCAATAATATACTCCTCCAGGAGCTCTCTCACAAGCCCTGCGTCTGTATCCACAGGAGGGAACTGTTTCTAGCTTGGTCCCTAGTTCCAGAAAGAAGAGCGGATTTGGGGAGACAGCTGAATCTCCTGCCCCAGACGACATCCAAAAAGGATGCCGAAAGTGACAGATGAGCAAAAGAGAAAGAGGCACCTTCTCCCTGGAAATCTTCCCTAGATCCTTTTCTCCTCCTGCTCCCCCTGCATTTATTAATTAGTTTTGGGTTTATCTAGTTCCCTCATCGTGAAGTCCTTTCTGCACTCCTCTGCCATGTGCTGCAAATCCAACGGCCATGTAGCTCTCAGTGCACGTCACCACCACGGATCTCACAGTATGTTGTGGTTTCTATGTTTAATGTGTCCCTCTTGAGCCCCAAGCCTTGCAGCTACTTCTAGTCATTGGGCTGCCCACCATCTACGACAGTGCCAGTATGTGACCAAGAGAAGAGATGCTTTTAGATGATGATGATGATGATGATAATAATAATAATAATAGATGGCTTATTAAATATTTGACAAAGGCTAGGGATGTAAAGTAGGCCTGAAGACCTAGTTTTGGTCCTAGCACCACATAAACTGGATATGATGTGGTGGGACAAGCCTACAGTCCTAGTGCTCAGGGGATAGAGATAAGAGAACCAGAAGCTCTCTGGCTACGTCATGAGTTCGAGGCCAGCCTGAGCTACAAAAAGAAGAGAAACATGCTTTAAAACAAGGTATTCCTAATTAGAGATAGCATACTCCCAACAGTGATGAGGAACACACTGCACACACAACAACAATAACAACAATTAATGGAAAAAGAGGCTGTGAATTTGAAAAAGCCAGGAGAGGTATATGGAGGATTTTGAGAGAGGAAAGGGAAGAGGGACAATGGTATAATCTCACACACAAAAATAGGCAATTAAAAGGAAAAAAAGTGACCACAGAATATCAAGAAGGGCCTGGCTTGTTGGGGCCTTTCCCAGAGCTTTGTCCTTTGGGTTCCTCAAGTGGTGTATTTTCAGCTAGCCTGGGGTAGGATGGGAGGAGGTAACTAAACTCCAGATTTCAAAGTGGGTTTTGTTTTCTCTGATATTTAGAAAATTATTCAAGACACAAAAGTTGGGACTCCTCAAATTTTTCATTCTTTCTGGATCTTTCCAAAGGTGAAAACTGGAAAACTGGGGTGAGGATGCTAAATTTTGTTCAAGTTGAGAATATTCATCCACTTTTCCCCCTGCATTTTCATGTTGTTTTTAATACACTCTGCAATGTTGGGGAAAGCCGCTTGTTCATTTCCCCGCCCCAGACTCCAGAAATAACCACACAGAAACTGTATTAATTACATCACTGCTTAGCTCTGGCTTCTTATTGGCTAGCTCTTACATCCTAAACTAGCCCATCTCCATTTATCTGTGTATCACCACATGGCTGTGGCTTGGGGGAGGGGTGGTGGTGAAAGGTTCCATCCCCAGTGTCTGTCTCCGGTGGGGCTACATGGCTTCTGCCAGATTCTGCCTTCTTTCTCCCAGAATTCAGTTTAGTTTCCCCCACCCCCGCAGAGCTCTGTTCCGCCTTGCTATAGGCCAAAGCTGTTTCTTTATTTATTAATCAATAAAATCAACACATATATAGAAGGACCTCCAATGTCACTACAATAAAGGACAAAAGCTAGACGCCGCAGCACACGTATGTAAACCAAGCACCCAGGAAGGTTTACAGGCAAAAGAGGATGTTGCAAGTTCAAGGCCAGTTCTTGTCTGTAGTGAGATCTTGTCAAGAAAAGAAACAAAGCTTCTCCTAAATTGATCCACCTTCACCTTCCAAGATCCCGGCCCATGGGGCATTCATTCCTCATCTCACAGCTCCTATCTGGGCTGCCCACTGGGCAGTCAGAGCCAGCCTTTGTGGCTAGTTCACACCTCTCATGCTGATGTTTGTAAAGAAAATCCCCGAAGACCCAAGGGGGTTTGGAATCGAAAGAGCTGAGTTCCCCCAGTGGCACCATCATTGCCACGGGGTGTAATATTGACTAAGTTGTCTTTGACCTGCTATCCTCATCTAAAACCAAGGGATGGACAGAGTGGAGCTCAGCCACTGAGCACACACTTAGCATGGGCGGAGCCCTAGGTTTAGCCTCCACAGCCAAACCCAAATCAGGGATGATGCACCTGACCCAACCAGTAGTGTTAGGGATGCTCCAATGGTTGGGAAGACGCTTGAAACCTGGAAAGCTTGGAGAATTACCACATGGTACAAACGGAACTTGCCAGATACACTCCCCTTAATTCATCTTTGGGACCTTGTAGGAAGTCCAGTGAAACAAGGTGACGTGTAGACGTTCATAGAATTTGTGACACACGCTTAAGATTTGATGATAGGGAATGCCGTGATCAATTCAAATGGTCTGGAAAGATCTATGTAGCCTAGGCAGCGTTTTTGATTTTTAACACAGAATCAAAACATCTCTGGATTCATTTAAGTTCATTATTGTAATCAAGACAAGGTGACTCACACCTATAATCCCTCCACTCAGTTAAACAGGCAGGAGGATTACTGTCAGTTGGAAATCGGCCTGGACAAGGTGGTAAGCTTTAGGCTTGCCTAAGCCACCGAGTGAAACCTGTCTCAAAATTAGTGTGAAAGATCTTCGTCTCTATAACGTTCGAAGATTACTGTTCAGGGAACTCTGAGAATGGTTGGATGTAGACATCCGTGTCTACAGAGCTTACTAGAAATAAGCATATGAGAAACATGTTCCCTGGTGGTCAGGGTCTGAACCAGTGGTCTCTCGGTGTCCCATTCAAGAATGAAATAATAAAGGTGTACACAGATCGTAAGAAGCAAGGAAACTTTATATAAATCCGTGTAATAGTACAGCTCAGAAAGAAATACGCAGCCAACAGTGGCAGAAAACCACATAAGTGACAGTAATCAAGCGCCCAGTTGTCATGTGGGGCTTTCCTTTTATGGAGTTTGACTGACCAGCTGTGTAACACAGGTGGCTCTCTGGCTTGATTGGCCAGCTTGGATGACATAATTCTTTGTTCATTGCACATATCCTTCCCCATAATGTATTTGATTTTAATTAAGAGCATGCCCGCCTAGGCATACATGGAAGGTCGGTGTGGTAGCAAATCTTGGTTGTCAACTCGACATACCTGAAAAGAGGGACCCTCGGTTGAGGAACTGCCTCCAATAGATTGTACTGTCTTGTGGGTTTGTTTGCGGAGTGTTTTCTTGATTTCTGGTTGATGCAGGAGGGTCTAGCTAACTGTGGGCAGCAGCGTCCCTAGGCACGTGGGCCAGGGCTGTTGAAGAAGAGTAGCTGAACATAAGCCAAGAGTCAGGCCATTGAAACAGCATTACTCCAATTCCTGCCTCTAAATTCCTGTCAGGAGTTCCTGTCTTGGCTTCCCTCAGTGATGGACCGTAACCTGTAAGGCGTCCTCGGAGTGACGTTCAAGGCTGGTATACTGGCTCGGATGCTGTGAGAGACAGGGAGTTGGAGAGGTGGAAAGTCAGCCTTGCAAGGGAGTAAATATCAGTAAAGCCAGGGTTCTAAGACTCCAGAGCTTCCATCTTCTCTCCGGTATCATCCTACCTCTGTGTTCAGTGTCTGCGATTGTCCCTGCCTGTGTCACAGAGGGTCAGGGCATTGGCCGCTGTGACACACTCGTGATCGCGCTTACACGAGCTGATCATTGCACTTCTCTGAACACACTCTCACAGTTTCGTCTGACTGGCATTTCAGAACTATCCCAGAAGAATCTGGAACAGTTACTTTGTGACTTTTTTTTTTAAAAGGAATAGCAAAAGCTTGGGAAATTCCATATGGAGAAATAATTACAAAATTATTCCATTAATGTTGCAGGGAATGGTACAGAACAGTAATAAATTGCAGAGGTAGCTGTGATTTTAATCACTACCCATCAACAAAGGTAATTCTACAGCGTACTAAGGGCATCGTGGGAGATTTGGTAGCAACGTTGAGCAGTTCTAAGAGCCCACCCTGAAACAAAAAAGCAAGGAAACACTTTTTGAAATCCTATCTCTCTCAAGTTGATCACGGGAAAATGCAGTGGGCTGTTCCTCCTGTCTGTCCATCTCTTATCAAATTTGTGGTTTGATAAAGTAACTTTTCAGATCCCCGGTTTTCTCATCCATAAAGCCAGACTAGTTTCAAGTTCTAATAATCAAATAACTATAGAAATAGCTAGACTATTTCCTTCCCTCTTTTCTTCCTTCGTTTTCAAGGAGTAAGAGATCAGGGAGCACTGAAATGTTCCAAATGACTTAGGAATTCAGGTGAGCTTTGAGTTAGGGTAAGATCTGATGTTTAGATTTAAAAAGAAAAAGAGCAACATTAGCGCCTGATTTCTGCCAAGGTAAAGAATCCAAGGTGATTCACAGCAATATTGCCCCGTCCTTACTTTCTCCTCTGTCCCTTCTCCTCCTTCTCCCTTCACCCCATTTCTTCTCCCCCTCCCGTTCTCTTTGTTCCTGTCAGAAGCTATATGATTTCCCTTCTTAATTCAAACCAAAACGAGTGTAATGTATTGGCAGTCTTTTGAAATCTTCAGAACGTTTGGATGCTAACAGCCCGGCAGCCACCTGCCCTGCTCTTGCTGTCTTGAGCAAATCCCCTCTTCTCTCCAGCCTGGAATCCTCGGGGTGTCCCTGGGTCCCCTCCTTGGTCCTCCTTTGCCCTGAACCATACTTCCTTTCTACTCAGCACTGTGACATTCATGAGCACACGCGCTGCCCAAATGGGGTTCTGTCTGCCACTCAGACCTTTCTAGCCTGAAGCAGTTAGGTCTGTTTGCCTCCTGAACCTCCTTACCTGGGTGGAAAGTTGAGAACCTTTCCCTCACACTTGGGCTGCAGGAGTAGTTCCATGCTTATGCTGTCAAACTGTGAGGGTTGAACAGGGTACCTGCAATGACCTGTGTAGCCCTCTGTGATGGGACCCTTTATGGACCTCCTTTCTGGTCTTTGGCCTCAGGCTTACTGGCTGCAATGCACCAGTCTCCTCGTGGTCTGGAACATTCTCGGGCTCCTCTTGACCCGGTACTCTGTTCTCAGAAGTATTCTCCTTTCCCTAATGGCCTCTCACTGTGTCCCAATGTCCCTTTCATCTGACAAAGCCAGCTGCAAAAGAACAGCAGAGATTAGGGAGACATGAAATGGGAAGGGGCCCTCTACCCGGCTCCTGAGTTTGGTTAAAGTCTGTTGCCAGCTGACAGTCAAGAATTCCAGCACAATTAGCAAAATTGGTTGCGAGGAGACCACATGGTTTCTGTATGTAGAGATATTTCGAGCAAGGATGGCGAAAACTCAGTGAGCCACGCTTCAGGCCTAGGCCTTGAGCTCCGTGAGGAAAGGTCTTATTCAAACAGCACTGCTTTCTTTGAAATCAGAAGGTTCCAGAAGCTGTCTGGTAGTCCAATGACTCTATGTATATTCCTGCTTTGTATAATTTTTATTTTGCATGGATCTCTGTTTACACATCTGCAAAAATAAAATTTAAAAAAGAGATAAAACTTTTCTCTGACCTTGAAGTGAGTGTATTTCGGTGTGTATGTGTCTGTGTGTGCACCTATGTGTGTGTATGTGTCTGTATGTGTGCCTGTGTTTGTGTGTGTCTCTGTGCATATACCTGTATGTGTCTGTGTGTATGGATCTGTATATGTAAACATATGTGTGTGTGCATCTATGTGTGTGCACACCTATGTATGTGTGTGTGTGCACGCACACATGTAGGTCCCTTGGAGATTAGAAGAAGGTGTCAAACCTCCTGAAACTGGAATTAGAGGTGATTCTGAGCTGCCCGATGTGGGTGGCGGGAATCAAACTCTCCCTCTGGAAGAGCAGCAAGTGCTCTTAACTGCTGAGCCACCTCTCCAGCCAACCACATTTTTAAAATGTGAAAATATTTGTTTAAAATTGTGGTGTTGGACTTTGAAAAGCACATGCATCGTTTTGTAACATAAGAAACAAACAATACAAAAACACAAGGCAAAGCAATGCAGATTCCCAGTTGACGGCGAGGCCTCCCAGTCAGGAGCGACTTGGAATAGCTTCAGATAATCCCAAGTCCCCACTTCCGTTTTCCATGGGGGTGACTCAGAGGAAAGTGACTGGGGGCGAGTGCACCCCGGCCATCCGTTATTCTGGATTCGCTGGGCCACTGTTAGACATTTTCAGTGGCAGAGCAACCAAGCAGATAATCTAGGATAGTGATTCTCACAACCTTCCCAGTGCTGTGACCCTTTAATGCCATTCCTCAGGTTGTGGCGACCCCCAACCGTAAAATTATTTTTGTTGTTACTTCATAACTGTAATTTTGCTATGGCTATGAATCATAAAGTAAATATCTGAAGCCTGATTAATGAAAACTCAGAGACAGATATTGGGGTTCAACCTGAAGATCAGAAAAGCAAAACAGCCAGCCATTGGCTCTTACCTCGACCTCAGTCAGAGATGGCGATCCTGCCTCCAGGAATCTCAGAACGAGGCTGTGACTGAGAGCTGTCTCCTCCCTTCTTATAATCCTCTCTAGGGCTGGGATTAATTATGTGCCAAGATGGCTGGCATGACTGTTTTACTTTTCTGATCTTCAGGCAAGCTGTAGTTATTAAAATACAAATAAAAAACAAGGATTGATGTTTTCCAATGGTCTTAGGTGACCCCCGTGAAAGGGTCATTTGACCCCTAAGGAGGTTGTGACCCATAGGCTGAGAGCTATTCATCTAGGAAAACCCAGGTTGTAACCGATTCTACTGTGGGCAAGCATTGGTTTGGGCTGCAAAGGATGGATCACTAAAGCATACTAGAACCTTCTGTGCCTTAGAGACGAGTCACAGGTGGCTCTGCTTTGAACACCTCCACAGTGAGTCAGCTAACAGGGTGTAAGGCAGTTATGCATAAAAGACATCTCCAAAGCTGTTCCCCCAGGAGGAGCCTTGAGTCTCAGGTCAGTGGCAATGAAGAGATCTGTTCTTCTGGGAATGGGGAAGCAAGCAGTCTCCAGTCAACTCAGGACAGGGGTGTGCACACCAGGTCATCGCAACAGCGAGGTCTCTCAGCTACCTGACTCCTGGGGAGATCTACTCCATGAAGACAGTCTATGGCAGTCACTTCTAAACACTGGGATGTCACAGACCCATAAGGGGTGGACTTGACCACCAATGGAGACTGTTCAGTTTCACATTGGCAAATAAACACGGTTCAAATGACAATGCAAAATATTGTGCTACCATCTGATCCAAAACCATCGCAACAAGCAGAAGACCAAATGCCCTTTGGTAAACGGGAGTATAATCTTATAAAAAAGCCTGGCCTGTGTATGTGGGAAAATTGAACCAAGTGGATGGAAACGTCCATGTCTTGCTTTTATTGTCCTCTTCCTGTTGGGGAGCAGTGAAAACTGGTAAACCCCTAGAGGTGACAACAGATGACACCTCGGAACGGCTATTCCGAGGCCATGCTGGACTGCCCACCGTCCCAGAAACCCCATCCTTTGAGGCAGCCACCAGGGGCCTGCACCCAATCCCAGATTCATTTAGGCTTCTCAGCGAGAAAGCCCCACCACGTGTTTCTCGCCAGTGGATTTGCTATTGCATTGTGAGTACAGCTGTTGCCAGAGCCTTTCAGTGGCTCCCAAGCGAAATTCTACACAAGGAGGTATGCGTGCAAGAGGGGTAGGCGGGTGTGCATTGCACCCGTGTGTGCATTACGCATGTGTGCACGCTCTCACCCAAGCGGTAGGGGTCAGAGGTCCACGTCAGCTGTCTTCCTCCATCTCTCTCCACTTTAGGTTCTGAAACAGAGACTCTTGCTGAACCTGAAGCTCCCGGATGTGTGAGACCGGGGGGGGGGGGGGGGCAGCAAAGGGGCTCCTCCAATCTCCACTTCCCTAACCCAGGGATGACACACGTGTTACCAGCTTTTATGTGAACGCTGGGGATCTGAGCAAGCGTCCTTAAGCCGAGTTATCTCCCCAGCCCCGAAACTAACCGAAAGTCACTGTTCCTCTATAGGAATGGGCACGCTACACCTTGAGTTGGCACACTTTGCGACTAGGAGGCTCGTGATTTATACTCAGTAGTGACTACTGGATTAATTCTGTATTTCTAAATGGGGAAAAAAAAGGTGGCAAGCTCAAGTTACCCAGAAAGTCAACTTTAGATAATATAGGATTTTTTTATTAGCATGTAATTACAAAATCAAGTCTGATAAGTTCCTCCCATAGATGGATCGATCTTTCTAGAGAGATCCAAAGGCTCCTTGAAGTTCATATTCCGGCCATCTCATAAGACGCTGCAGGTTGTTTTGGGAATAGGTGTTCACATAAATAACAAGCTAAGACTTGGCAAAGCACAGACTTGGTGAGCTGCTTCTGTCCGACATGCCCCTACTGTGGAGGCTCCTTAGCTTCCTGGATATTCTAGCATAGCAAATGACCCCCTTGGAGTACTGGAAAGTTTCCCTGCTGGTCACATGACCCCTGGGAGCTGGGCTTCACTATCTCTGGCCAGCATCATAAGTTCATAACTACACTGGACAAAGACTGCAGTCCAAAATTTGAGGTGTGGATTCTATTGACGGTGCATTAGTTTATACAATCGTAAGTAGGAAATCAGGCAGCTCACAAAAAGTCAGGTCTTGTCCTTTGTGCAGATGTGAGAAGAGGCTGGGGACAGCTCTGGCCGTATTCTGGCACAAACCTATCTGTTGCACGCATGTTGCATTATGTTGCACGCATGTTGCATTATGTTGCACGCATGTTGCATTATGTTGCACGTATGTTGCATTATGTTGCACGCACGTTGCCTGTATGTTGCACGTATGTCATGTCAGCACTTGTTTCTCTCTTGTAACGATATCATACCCGAGTCCCGCGGTGTGATAGCCGCGCTCTCTTCAGCTGTTCCCAGCCTTGCCTGAGGAGCGTGGACAAGCTCTCTCTCGACCTTGGCTGTGGCAGACTTTGGGCAACAATGAAAAAAAAAAAAGCCATCCACTTCTCCTCCCCCACCTAGGGTTTTAGCGCAGAGGCCAAGGCAGAAAAGAAGAAATATGAAAAACGCTGAAATTGTTAGTCAGAACTTTTGACTGACTGGTGCCTTCAATTTCCCCCAGCATGCCAGATGTACAGCCTTCTACTGTACATGGTTACATATGTGTCCTTTGCATAAAGCCTCTCTGGCTGAACCTCAATCCCTGACTATTATATATTCTGAATAAAAGCGAAACATCTCAGCATTTGCAAAAAAAAAACTTCAAGATTTATCAACATATTGAGCTTTTACTAAGTCATGAATTCTTGATTTGTATTCACAGGGCTCCTGCATATTCATAGCCCCCTTTAGCCAAAGATCTTCAATATTCATTCACGATGGAGTGGTAAGTCTATATTATTCAACTCCCTTTACCAGTGGGTAAACTGACGCACAGCAAAAGGCCTCATCAGAGGAGCTGAATAAAGAACAAGATGCCGTTAGCCCCTCAAAGAGAGCCTTCCTCCAGCTGTCTCCCTCTAGAGACGAAGGCCCATGGCCTGCCTGTCATTCTTGCTTCCCAAGTCCTGGGGGGGAGTCTGGGATCTTTCCCTCTGGAATGATGGGGATGTTTTGGATGGAGTTTCCTCTTCAAGTGCATAGAAAAGACCAACCCAGGGAAACAAAAGAGCGGCCTTTTCCAAATTGCTTCAAACCCACGATGCTATAGTTAATGGGCTCTATTAGCGGCTCCTAACCGCGGAGGTGGGTAGGCATAGGGCGCCGTTTGCTTGCTCCAATAACCAATTAATGCCATTGATTGGGCCAGGCTGGCCCCCTCTCTCCCATTTTCATTCGAGAAGCAGAGGTCAATTGTCTTAATACCTTCTCTAAACACAATCCATTGCTTTCTTTTCTAAGCAAGGTCATGAGGACTTCAGCAGTATGTTTGCCAGGGGCTGTCTGAAGGGGAGTTTGGGCAGAAGAAAACACATTTCTGGTTAGATCGAGAGAATAGTGAGGGATGAAATCCACAGAAGCTCCATGAGTAACCACCAGCCTTTGTCAGGCCATGGAGGATGCCGGGCCCCAGCCTGGATCTTGGCGGAGCGGATGGGGCACACTACAAAATGCATGCTTTATCAAAATATGTAGCCCTTTAGGTACAGAGATATGATTGTTTTTTTACCATTTTATTATTGATATTGTTGCTTTATTTCATGCATGTGGGGGAGGGGCAGGTCCATGTGGTGTGCGGGAGCAGAGGCCAGAGGCCAGTCTTGGTTGTCACTCTCTGAAATGCCTTCTACCTTCTTAGAGACGGGGTCTGTCTGTGGCCTGGAATTCACCAATGAGGCAAGACCTGCTGACCGTGAGCCCTAAGAATTGCCTTGTTCTTACCACCCTAACCGGGATGACAGGTGCACACTGTGACCTGGATTTTTAAAATATAGGCTCTGGAGATCTGAACTCAGATCTCCACACTTGCATGGCAAGCCATATCCCCAGTGCCCTGATATTGACATTTTTTTTAAATAAATGAACCATTTAGCACATTTTGAATTCATACAAAAGTGAACTCATGATAATACAGGGCAGAGCTGTCCATTAGATTTTTTTTCTGACATGATGAAAATATTTTATATCCATGCCGTCCAACAGGGCAGCCGCTCATGTGCAGGGACATGGGAGTAATCAAAAACTAGAACAAGGAACAATTTTAAGATGACCCGGTTAAGTTTGAAGTTTTAGCAAGCAAACAATATTTTTTTTCATGCACATATACCCCCTTACAACTCAGTAAACGCTATTATTTGCTCTCCTAGAAAATGATCTCAGTTCCTTTCTTTTGGGCATGGAAAGGACTCCGGTTGTCAAGTGGGAAGGGACGGCAGAGCAGAGGCCTTTGAACTGCTAAGGGAACCTGTGAAAACCAGAGTCTTGCAACATGGAATAAGACGGGTAGCATTTTCTTCTAACTCTGTCAGCTCCCACTATTTCGCTGCCGCCGACCTGCACCCCCAGCCCCGACATACGCATACATTAATAAGTTGTCATATATAACAAGTTTATGGTACTTAAAACATTTTGGTATCTCTGTTTAGTTTCGTTAAAGTATAGTATTGCGGTGATTTTCTTGGCAGAGAGAGATGGTGTACACATCATTTAACCAAAGTGAATCTGAGGGACGGTGTCTTCCTAGAGCTCTAGTTAGCATTAAGACAATCAGCCAGGGGCATCTGGCCCTCAGAAATCCAGCGAAATGGGCTGCTGTCCCCATAAAATCTGGAAAAAGACCACAAGGAGGAGGAGAGGGCGTATGCCATGGGGTCTCAGAATCCAGACAGGACTACCAATCTACGCTCCGCCTCTCTCCATCCCTCGGGTTCTGATTTGCCCGTTCTGCCTTACCTCGTGCCCTGAGAGCAGAGGACAAAGTGAGGGAAACTAAGCAGGTTGTCTCTCCGGATCCGGAGCAGACCCCCCCCCCCCCCCGAGGGTAAGGAAAACATCTGAGCAGCAGAGAGCACTCAGGACTGAGCAGCACTTAGGGCCGTCGACAGCATCGTCATTCAACAACTCAAGTCACACATTCGTGTACATTTTGGAGATCACAAACTAGCTCCTTATCCTCCCGGTGTATGAGTTCTTAATGTTGGGGCAGCCTGGAAAAATTTTATGCAAAATTAAGTCAGTCTTACAAGGTCTCCTCAGTTATGTACATATAAGGAAAGTCGAATATTGGAGTCAAATTATTTATATGGAACACAGACAAGAATTTTGCCCTAAAGTTGTAGTGTGTGTGATATGAACATTAACCACACGGAAAGCAATTATTTTCACATGTTGCCCCCTATCAAGATAACAACAGTCCTCTGTCTGATGTCTCGGGCTCATGCGCACACGCTGTCTCTAGTCAGAGGAACCAGATGGTTGAAATGGAGATAATCCTCACAGTAATTGGTGGTTTCTTATGCGATCTTATTGGGGGATAAGGGAATATCTAATTTGTTTATGACGGTTGGTGTTACTCTATTACTGCCATCTTTCTCGGCCGGTCGTAAAGAGGTATTTCTAAAACTTAATACGGCTTTTCAGATATCCGGGGGAACAAGGAAGGGGTCATGCGTCCTGCTCGTCAACCTTTTAGAAACCTGAGCGAGTTCAAGAAATTTACTCTGGAAACAGGGCAGCTCCTCCGGCTTCGTCTGTTCTGCTCTTCCTTCGCCAGGTTTCCCTATTGTCCCGAATAGTCCCAAACATGTCCCCTCAGTTGTACAAACGTAGAGCTGACTTATTTAGAATCTGATGACTGGGCCCCAAGTGCTGAGGCTGGGGTACAAGCTCCCCAGCCATTTGCTCCTCTCCCGTGCATTCTGTTTATTCATCGAAACGGATATAACTGCGACATGGATGGTGTGGAGGTGGGGGGGGGGGAGTTCTAGTCATCTTACATACTCTTAGCACATGGTACTCCATTAATACCTGTCCGCTATGATTGCTATTAAAGATTATCATTGGCTCACCTTACTTGGATCTGAACAGAAAGGAATCTGCAAGCTTAAAGCGCATGCATCGGACAGAGAGAGTTTCCTGAGGTTGGTGGAGTCACAGACAGTGAAGTCTCAGAATCCCCACAAGGTGAACAGAATGAGTCAGGGATTGGAATAAATTATATACTCTGGCCAAGGAGGCCAGAGGAGAGAAATTAAAACCTGGGGCCTTTCTTAAGGCAGTGCTCACCCCATGACTTGGCCTCCGTGCCCACCCCATGCCTTGGCCACATCACCAGAGCCCTCCCAGGGCATCTTGAAGCCTGCCCAGTATTTAGTGACGCTGTGGTCTGAATGCTACAGACAACCTCGTGAGAAATTAGAGGGCGCAGGTCTACGTATTATACATTCCCAGCCCTGAGTTTTGTGATATTCTATCTGTGGCCCAGAGCTGGGTGTGACGGAAGCATGATGGCATCGATATCAGCAAATTCTGCAAAGCAGCCCCGGCCCCCTCGGCCTTATTCGGGGAAGAGGCAGTTGCGAAGCCCCCATTACCCCACTGGCTTAGACATTGATCCTTGTCTGCTCGTACAAAAGTGAGATATTAGGGATTAAATTGAACCAATATTGTCAGGGAGCTACGCTGGGTGGGTGATTTCAGGGCAGCAAAATACAAAGGATGGGAAATTGATTTCAGCCCCTAATGAGTTCTAATGAGCAGCCACCCCAGAATGCTGATCTCCTGGTGTCAATCGATTCTATAGGAAGGGTTGTGTAGATCAGTGGGGGAGACACGGATGGAAAACTCTTCCTATGTTTTCTTTCCTCCTCTTTCTTGCCCTCCCTTCCTCCTTCCCTTTCCTTCCTCCTCCTCCTCCCCTCACCTCTCCTGCTCCCCCTCTCGCAGCAAAGTAGAAGACATCAAGAAAAGGCAAGTTAGGTTGGGAATGGCCACAAATGGAGTCTCCAACAACCATCACTTCTCACTGAGATACACCTGCCTCTGCCTCCCAAGTGCTGGGGTCAAAGGTGTGAGCCACTCCTGCCTGATGGACCAATTCCTTGAAAGGCACAGACTCCCCAAACTCACAGAAGAATAGATGGTAGAACAGATGGTCTGAGCTGACCTTTATTTATTAAAGAAAATAAAAGCAGAGAAAACCCATTCTATCCCATCCTATGAGGACGGTGTCATCCTGGAGTTAAAGTCAGACACAGATATTCTAGGGCAGGAAAACAGCAGACCAGAATCTCTGATGAACATACATGCAACACTACTCACAAAATATCCCCAAATCAAACCCAGCGATGTAACGTTAATTGAGATTTATTCTAAGTGGGCAAGGATGGTTCAACACTTGAATACATTATTGCAGTCTATCTTATGAACAGGCTAATAAAAAATCATGCTGTGTCAATGGCAGAAAAGATGTTCAACAGATCCAATTTATTATCTATTTACTGTAAGACACTAATACATAAATAACAGAGATTAATTTCCTCAAATTAAGAACATCCATCAACTTTTATTACTGGCTTACTTAAAGGGGAGAAATTAAAGTTTCCTCTAAATTCAACAACACAAGAAATGTTGTCAGGCTGATCCTGTTGAAACTCATATTGGAGTCTCAGGACAAGTTGTACAAGTTTGGGGAAAAGAATTAAGTCTCCTTTGTTCACTATGAGGCTGTATAAGGCCCCACGGCCCCAAGCACAACAATATGTACCTCTTGATCTCCTGGAACAACTCAACCGCTCTAGCAAAGTTGTAGGATTTAAATTTATTACTGAGAAATCCATTGTGGGCTGAAGAGACCACTCAGCAGTTGAATGTCTTGTTCTTTCAGCTCCGGGGGCTCCGACTCCCACTTCTGGCCTCTGTAGTTACCTGCGCTCACATTCATGCTCATGCATAGGTAACTAAAAAAATATTAAAAAGAAACTTAAAAAGTCAGAGATAGGGCTTCTCTGTGTAACAGTTCTGGTTATCCTGGAACTGAGATCCAGAGAGACATTTATCATTGTTTTAAATAACTAGAATTGAAAATTAAGACATGGTACTAATCGCTTTAATCCTCTAAAGTGAAATTGTAGCTAAAATTGACTATTAGCAAAAGCTTTATGGAAAAACTATAGAATTGACGAGAGCAGTGAATAAGAGCTGATTGAGTGGGAAGTTATCGTGCGATATGTGGAGGACACTGTGAAGATTCCAGTTCTTCCCAGTAGATCGACAGATTATATTTGGCCAAACCCAACATTCTAGCAAATTACTTTGCAGATACAAAAATGTAAGTTCTCAGATTTACGTAGAAGGAAACAAAAGCCCTTTAAGAGCCAGCACAGTATTGAAAGAGGTGAACAAAGTTGGATGATTGCTATTCCTCAACCCCAATATCCACAGCACGCACATAGCAAAAGTGGACAGCGTGACAGCAGCGAGAGGGTCTAGATCCAATGATCAGTGACACAGGACAGAGGGCTCAGAAATACAAACACACATGTAGTCAGCTGGTGTTTAACCGCAGACCAAAGCCAAGCCAATAGAAGGTGTTTTCAACCTGTAATGCTGGCGCAATTGGACACAACAAACTATAAGTCAGTTTAGGCACAGGCCTCTCATCTTTCCTAGAAATGAAGCCTAAGTAGGTCAAAGAACTATGTATAAAACACAAAACAAGACTTCTTTCTACAGGACAAGATGGGAGGGAATATCTAGGAGACCTTAGATTTGGTGATAAAAGAAGGAACAATTAACAAGTTGAACTTAGTTAGTGTTAACTTCTCTACTATATACTGCTACCTCCCCAGCACCACGCTTACCTTCATGCTACGATGCTTCCCACCATGACAAGACTAAACCTCTGACACGGTAAGCCAGCCCCAATTAAATGGTTTACTTTTTAAGAGTGGCTGTGGTCATGGTGACACTTCACAGCACTAGAAACCCCAAATGAAGACAGGAGCTAAGTGGTACTTAGTGTTGTGTGCTTTTGTGAACTCCTGATACATTCCCAGCTGCCTCAAACCATAACTTCCCCACCATGATGGACTATAGCCTCAAAACAAATTTTTCCTTCTTTAAGTTGCTTTGGTCCTGTATTTTGTTCCAACAATAAGACAGGTAGCCAACAAACAGCTTTATTCATAACTGCCCAAACTTGTAATCAGCGAAGATGTCCACTGGCCAAAGAAAAAATAAACGGTGGTACAGGCACACAGCAGTAACGTGTTCAGTGAGAAAAAGAAATGAGGAATTGAAGTACAAAGAGACATGGAGAAACATTATGCCTGTGGTGCTGGGGGGTAAAGTCAGGGCCCTGCACAGGGGCCAGGCAGGTGCTCTACCGCGAGGCAATATCCTCAGTTCCATGGAAGAGCTTCAAATTACATTACTAAATGAAAGAACTCAACTAAAAGCCTGTGTCCTGTGTGAGCCCAATTAAGGAAGCTGTGGAAAAGGCAAAATTACAAAGCGAATGAAAAGATCAGTATTTTTCCAGGGGTTCAGAGGAAGAAAGGCTGGGGAAAAAACTAGGCAAAGACAGGAGATTTTTAAGCTTGGTAATACTGCTCTGTATACGCTAAAAACATTGAAGTGATGGAAATGTGACATTATGCATCTATGATTTCAAGAACTGTGTGATATAAAGATTGACATCTAATGTAAACACCAGATTTTACTTCATATTCTATATCATGTTGGTTCATTAACTTAAAGAAATGCAATATACAACTACAAGATGTTACTCACAGGGGAAGCAAGGCACAGGAAGATGCTACACGGGAACACGATGTTATTTGTCCATTTTCCCAGTAAATAGAAAAGTATTCTAAAAAAAAAAACAAAGCTTATAGATGTTTTCCAAAGAAAGGTGTATACCTCATAAGCGATAAATGAGGTTTGGAGCTCCAACAGTTAAGTATGGTGGTGAAAATCTCTGTGGAGCGGTTGTGAGAGAAATGGGAGGCCATTGAGGAACATCATGCAGGACCGAAGCTAGAAGGTAGAACTAGTTTTCCTAGCCTAGGTGTACTCTTGGGGATTGAAGAAGCTACACACAGCAAGAGTAGCTTATTTGGGTTAAAATTTGGGTTTTGTACAACGGTGTGGCTGGGGAGGTGTGAACAGACACCTCACTTCAGATAAGACAGTGACAATCAAAGTCAGGATACTACTAAAATCCCACCTGATGAACCAGGGGGTTTCATTGGGTTGCATCCGGACAGAAGCAGACATGGCAGAGAGTTCTATCACAAAGGGCCAAGTCCAGAACGAGGGCTATGTCTCCCAGGGTACTCAGCTGGTGCATCTTGAAGACAGTTCCTGGAAGAGCATCTTGCTCTTCCAGGAAGTTTCCCTTGGCTCAGAGTGTCTCCTCCCAGTCTTTACTGCTTATATCAGCGTTGGGAGGGGACATCTACTGCATCCCATAGGTTTTAGGGACTTCCTGAAGCCTCTGTGTTGTTTACTTCCTGAGTTTTCAAGACCCACCCTAAGTCTTTAAGGATTTAATGGATATTTTTCAAGATGGAATGTATCAATTCAGAGAACCTTCCTAAAACAATATAGTGTTAATGAAGATTAGGAGAGGAAGACTCGTTTTAATCTTTTACTTTGCAGTGTGAGTGGAAAGGCAATAATAGATTATGCACTTTGTGATTGAATATTTAAAAATAGTAATCTTTCATTTATTTCAGGGTCTCTCAACCTTCCTAAAGCTCTGACCCTTTGGCACACTCCTCATGTTGTGGTGACCCCCGCCATAAAATTATTTACATTGCTACTTCACAACTGTAACTTTTCTACTATTATGAATCATATTGTAAATATCTGATATGCAGGACATTTGATATTTGACCCCTAGGAAAGGCTCACTTAGCTCTCCAAAAGGGTTGTGACCCACAGGTTGAGAATTGCAGGTTTATTTAATAGTTTATTGAGTATCGACTATGATATGCCAGCCTTAGTGTGGGGTTAGGGGATTCAGCATGAAAAAAAGATGTACTGGTCTTTTTCAGTCCTTATTCTCAAGGAGTCAGGCAAACACACAGGAGAGCTTTAGGGAGCGTATTTGGTAGTTTCCTTCTAATAAAGCTGTACTGTGAGCTGCAGCGGGTCCCCTCCCCCACCACAGTTACCCCGCGGTCACATGCTGCGCTGTTCCCTGAGCCATAGTGAGCAGATGTCCAGTATCTTCCTCCACGCAGAGAAGAATTACGTGCTTGAGCTGTCACTGAATCCACTCCCCGCGTGAAGAAGACACATTGCGTGTTGTTCCGAACACTGGATGGCAGTAAGGAAAATAACAGGAACTACGCAAAACAACAGCACAGTGCTGGGCTTATACTCCCGAGAAGGAAAAGACGAAAGAAGTTCCCTATTAAGGCCGAATAATTTCAGGATCAAAACCGGCCACCCTGATGTATGCTGTTACCAATCAGCATTCTTGGTTACCTGATGTTTTCCTTCTTTGGCCATTTTCTCCACTACAAAAAAAAAAAAAAAAAATCAATAGATAATTCTAAAACTCAAATCAAGTATACGAGAGATTGGATGCAGGAGATAGTGGCTATCGAACAGAGGCTGTTACCATGTGAGAGTCACGAATGCAGATTCTTGGTCCAGGGCAGAGATAGTTGGAGTAGAAAAAGAAGCGATTAACCTGTGAGGGGAGTGAAATGGGCGTGACACAGACCGGGCGTGAATCTGTGTCTTTGAACACTCTCCCTGTGTTTTCGCTCTACTGTTTCTATGTCCTCTTATAATCACATTATTTCATAATCAGTCAAGAAAGATCCAAGACCACCTAATGACTAACCCTGAAAATAAAGTCAGCCCACAGCGGCAGATGGCTCTGCATTTTGCTATTCTGTGTTGGTAATATATGCCATGCATTCATGAGCTTGGCCCACTCAGGGAGCTGACGATCACAACGCAGACAAATTCCAGTCGATTGCCGAAGCTGGGCTTGGGTACTGACCTGCTGCCTCCCCTGTCTAGGGAGAGGGCCCTGTGCCAAGAAATAAAACAGAGGCTAGGAGGTAGGCTACTCGAAAACTTACCCATTTCCAACTGTCCTAATTTGCTTTCCATTGCTATGTTAGATGCCAAGATCAAAGGCAACTTGGGAAGGAAAGGGTTTATTTCATCTTATAGCTTATGGTCCATCACGAAGGAGGTTAGGGCAGGAACTCAAGGCAGGAGCCTGGAGGCGGGAACTGAAGCAGAGTTCTTGGAGAAGGGTTGCTTACTGGCTTGCTGCTTTTAGCTTGTTCTGCCAGACTTCTTATAGCACCAAGGGCCACCAGTTTAGGGGGACACTGTTCACAATGAGCTGGGTCTTTCTACATCAATTGTGAACCAAGGAAATGTCTCACAGACTTGTCTACTAGCCCGTATAACGGTTGACGTTGTCTAGGAAGGGTCCCTCTTCCTAGACGAGCCTAGCTCATGTCACATTGACAAGAAACTAACGAGCTCACCAGGTCCGTTATCTTCCAGTGGCTGAAGTAAGAGCGTTAAGAAGACATCCTTGGCATTCCCAGTGCAGAAGTCAGGAGGAAAGTGAGTGTTTGCCTGCCGTGTTCCCTCTAACCCAGTAAGGAATCTTTCCTCTACTCACCCTAGAGTCTGTGTCTTGTCTATCTCTTGACTTTCGTAGGCATCTCTCCAATCCTGTTTAGTTGTGTGGTCTTCCCTCTGTCTGTGGAATCAGGGCCCATCCTAAAGGCTTCACTTTACTCTCTGTGAAGCATTTATTTCCAAATAAGTTCACATACTGGGAAATCTAGGATTAGGACTTCAACTTGTCTTTTTGTTGTTGGGCTGGGCATGGGAAAAGACACAATTCCATCCACAGGTTGCTGGTCTCTGGAATGTATAATTCCAAGGCTTGCTATCCAGTTCTGGCCAATGAAAGAGAGCCATGTCACCCAAAGAAACCCATGTGGCTTTCCCACTATGTGCTGAACATTTAAGCTTCTTAATCGCAAGTGGCATAGTGTATTATATCTTTTATCGTTTAAAATATGACTCTGCAAAGAAAATATATGGGGTTTTAATTCCCAGTACGTTTTGTGATCCTGTGGTGACATGCTTTCTCTCTCTAATACTGTGAGCCTTTCAACAAATCAAAGTGCCTAAGACCGTTGAGCGTGAGTTGAGCTTGTCTTCGTGATGTAGCATTACTTGAGTTCCACTTTTAACGGACTTACTCCATAGAGGCAGCTAACTAACTCCCTTTGCCATTTGCTCCATGAGCAGAGATATGAAAGGTAAAAACATGACATAATCCACTATGAGGATTAGCTTCAGGTAATAGGACCAGAAGTTGACAGCAATCCCAGTTCGGGGCTCAACACCTGCCTTGCATCACAGAGACACAAATTTACAGATGCTAAATTGAATGGACTTTAATAACCTTCCAGGGGGAAAAACTTATAATTCATTATTTTATTGAACATTGAGAGCAAAACTAAAACGATCTTTCTAATTTCTTTGTTACTTCTAAAGTTAGTGTTCTGGCCGGGTAGTGGTGGCGCACGCCTTTAATCCCAGTGCTCAGGAGGCAGAGGCAGGCGGATCTCTGTGAGTTCGAGGCCAGCTGGGTCCACTAGAGCTAGTTCCTCACCGTTTCTAATGCTTTGCTTTTCAGCCTGGTGTAATGCATTGTTTTCAGACTTCTTATATATTTACTCTAATGCTCTAGAAACAAGATAGTGAAGAAAGACAGTGTCTACCTTACCGATATACATTAGCTAAAGGCTAATTGGTCCAATTTATGTGGTGAAAACATCATTTGTGTTTTATATTGAAGCATGCAAACGTTTAGGCAGCATGAAAATGGCCTAGCATATTACATTCTTGCATTTAAATACTGTCTACTCCTTGAGGGATTCTTCTGGTCAGGCACATATGCACGCAATGACTGTATGACCACCTCTAGATTATGTATTGTGTCTAATAAAATGAACTGTCTCACTCGCCCTTGGACAACCTCTCCATTCTTATCCTGCTTCTGCTGTGTCTGGCTTGTGACTGTGTCCCTGCCTTTCCCCTTCCCAGAATTCTCCTACTCTTGTTGCCCTGCCTATACTTCCTACCTGGCCACTGGCCAATCCGAGTTTTATTAAACCAATACAAGTGACAAATCTTTACAGTTTACAAATGCATTATCCCCCAGCAGTAACCTGTCAAATTGCTAGCCCAGAGTTCCTGGCTTATGGTCCGTCCTCACACCTTCAACAGATCTCTCAGGGTGGCCGTGACTTGTCCTGGAAATTGTGTCATTATGAGGCCACCAAGCTGTCACTGCTCTCATAGATGCCTCGCAGACATGGGCCTTGGCCAGAGCTCTAGGAGCTTAGTTTCAAACAGAGTAAATCAACTTCGATACTCTGGTTTAGAGTACCACAGGCTGCATCTCTTCCACACTAAACCAGACACCTTATGACTGGAAATATCTCAGTAGCATATTACGTGTGTGCTTTATGGAAGAAAAGTTACAGTTATTAGGGATTTCAGCCCCACAGACACAGTCTCAGCTTCTACTGTGGAAACTACAGACTGAGGAATGACTCATTTATCTGAGCCCAGGCCCTGAGCTGGAGCTGGCCTCTGGGGGACAGAGTGGACCCTCTGACCACAGAATGCCCCATTTCTGGTGCCATCAGCAGCAAGTACACAAGCCTGGAGCTTTCTTGGTGCTGTAGTGACAGCCACGTGACATTGTTAGTATGTGATGTCCTGCCTGGTCGGGGTCACTTCCTCGTCTCCATCAGTTTGACTACGGGTTCCCCCACTCTCTGTTTGTGTTTGCCCTTAAGGATTTGTAAGGATTTAAGGCAGTTTCCCTTCCCTTAGTATCCAATCCTTCTGTCAGGTCATTTATTTCTGACATGGTTTTGGTGAATCTCTCATAGCATAGCATCTGCTCAAGACAAGGAAATTCTAGCTCATTTTTCAGTATCTCAAAATCTTTCTTCTATGGGATGGGCATGTTTTTGTTGTTATTATTCTTTTATATAATTTAAACAATAGCTGTAAGTAGAAAACAAACCATATTTACCACTTTCAAATCTGTAATTTATTTTATGTGTATAAATGTTTACCATGTGAGCTATGGATGGTTGTAAGTCTCTATCTGGGTTCTGGGAACCCTGATCCTCTGCAGGAGCAGCAAGCACACTTAACCATTGAGCCATCTGTCTCTCTTGCCCTCACAATGCCTTTACGTTTACATAGGTGATCAGAATTGATTGGCTGGTTGTGTTACTGGAGAATCACTAGGTCTCTTTGTAAAATGGGCACACCTCCCACTGACCATCATGATTACCATGATAGATGAATTTTTACATGACCAGCTACAGGTGGGTGAGCCAACAGTTGGATTAAACTCTAAGTCTTTCAAAGTCTGTGGTTTCCAGCTTGCCCTGCCTATTAAATTCAGGAAAGGTGAAGGGTATTCATTTCAGCCTCAGCCACAGGCCTCACCAAGTGTTGCCATGGTGATATTTTTCATAGTCTCGTCTGATGTTTGTTGCTTCTGTTTTATATCCATCATTTTATAGTTGGACCAGTGTATACGTTGCCGCTGTAACTACATTCCCCAGGAAGTTCTTGTGATGCCAAGAGTCCCTGGAAATGTTTTTCACGATCCTGTAGACTCGGGGCTTCCTAGGACTTTTAGCAGGGGCTTTGATGAGAAGCGGTATGTGCTTTGGGAAGTTGATTGACGGTTCTGTACAGAGGGTATTAGGAGGAATGAAGATCAGAATGAGGTTTTCTGACCAAGCAATAAGGGGCTACAGGAAATTTTCTCATACCCAAATTAAGGAAACATGTTTTAAACTGTTCCCTTCTCTGAGTTAAGGTGGCAGACAAAGGTGTCTTAACGTCTTCCTTTGTAAGAATTGTCACGGTCAAGATGTTTGAGATACAGTCCGAACACACGGACATTTGTTCAGTTTCATTGCAGTTAATTTTGGTCTGGGGCTGACTACCAGACTTTGTATAGAGAGACATCATCAAGATCATAACCCGTGTTCTCAATCTTCGGTGTGTTCCCACCCACCTCTGAAACCGCTTTATTGCTTCTGCCATTTGCATTCGCTGAGCTCATCCTCTCACAAGCTTTGCATGGCGGCGTTTGGAAAAGCCACAAGGCATTCGGTTCCTTGCCACGTAGGCCACTGCTCAATCTCCTTGGCTTCTACTTGTCGGCAACTTTCACTGAGCATCCTGGTAACGACAAGCCCCACCCCCTGCTCTCGTGGAGGTTGTATGGTATGAGGTGAGCGGGCATCCAGAAAGAACCACAACAAGTGAGAAAGAAAACACGAATGTATCTATTTAAGTCCTGCCAAACATGTAGACTGTCCTGTGAAAATAATTTAAAACAAAATAAAACAAAATTAGGCAATTTTGGACACGGACCCCTGGACATCATTTATTTAGTGAACCTTCAAGTTTTGCTTTCAATTTTTCACTCTGGTTTCTGGAAGGATTCCCCGTCTTCCCTGGGAGCATACTACCTTTGGACAGGGATAATGAGAGAACAGGTTATCTCACTGCAAGACTGGACAGCGCCCTTTTCCATAGTCCGTGAGACCAAGCAGGTTGCTGGGGTGGCTGGAAACTCTCCTGCTCCTCAGCCATGGCTTTTTTGGAATATGGAGGGTGCAAAAGAGACGGAGCCTGATTGGCTGGCTTAGCTAGACGCACGCAGCGTCTTCCTCGCTGACATCCCAACAGCAAGCCCACGGAGTAGCACGACTGTGCTAATCACCATCGGGTGGCTGCGTCAGGCAGTTGGGCCAGTCAAAACTGCATCTGATGACCGAATAATTCGAGGGTCTCTTTGTGGAAGTGACGGGTTTTTAAAGGGCCACCATATGGGGGCAGGCAGGTGGCTGGCAAGAGTTTCTGTCCTGCTTTTACTAGACAGGCTGCCGTGCAGCCGGCTGTCCACGGAGAGCACGGGCACCAAGGGATTCCTGAAGCTCCTCGCCAGCCTGGGTCTTGACAGAGGAGGTGGCTCCTGCCTGAGCAGGTGGCAGGTGCTGGCCTGGACGGCGCCCTGAGCTCGCCTGCAGTGACGCTGTCAGCGCCTTTCAGAGCTAATGCATCGTGACAACTACCTACCTGGGGTGTGTTAATGGCAGAGTGCCACTGCAAAATTGATGGTAAGATCTGACACAGGAGAGTGGTTTCCTGTGCCACAGGAGGCAGAACACCCTGGCTCTCTCTGGCAGCGAAGACAGAAGGTGAGGGCCAGGACCCGGGCAATTGGATAGATGTGAAAGTCCAAATTCACAGGTGACTTGACCTCATCTTTGCCTGTGTCACGGACGTTTGCCCTCTTTCTCAAAAGCATGAGCTTCAGCTGTTCTTTAAAAAAAAAAAAAATGGACCGAAAGATTATCTTTGAACTGGAGTCTCTATGCCATTAAGTGCTCATCACTGTGGGTCAAGAGGAGAAAGCCCCACACTGCTCTTACCTGCCTGGGTCAGCACAACTGTTTTGCTTGGATTAATTATACAGTTGACTGATGCTTAATCAGAGTTTCCTAGTCACCACCCTGTTTAATGTCCCACCTCTGTACAGATCGGAACCCATTTTTGTCCCGAACCTCTGTCAGGATCAGCTGGTTTATCCCAATTACTAGAGAGTGGAACCCATAGGTGGAGTATATATAACAAAGGGGTTTTATCAGCTAGCCTTCTGTGAGGGGCTGGGAAGTCCAACAATGGCAGTCTGCCCTCAGGTGAGGCTGAGAAAGAACCTGGTACCTGCTCACTTCACAAGGCTGGACGCCTCAGCTTTCCTGGGCTAGGGCTGATGGCCTGGAGGACTCCTACAGAGTCGCTGGTTGTCGGTCCCTGCTGCAAGACTGAAGAAGCTGGGTTGTGATGTCGGCAGAGGACAGTTGCAGCAGGGAGAGAGGGAGAGAGAGAGAGAGAGAGAGAGAGAGAGAGAGAGAGAGGGAGGGAGAAAAGGGAGGGAGGAAAGGGGAGAGGAAAGGGGGAGGGAGGAAGGGAGAAAAGGGAGGGAGGAAAGGGGGAGGGAGGGAGGAAAGGGGGAGGGAGGGAGGGAGAATAGGGAGGGAGGAAAGGGGGAGGGAGGGAGAGAGAGAGCGGTTGCCCTCACCAGCGAGGAGCAAAGGCAGGTAGCGGAGCACAGTTCTGCTCACAGATCTCTTCATATTGCAGATTCCAGGGGAAGTACTCTATTGGAGACTCTGCCCCTCAGCTAACTCCTCCAGAAAATAGCCTCACTCAGGAGTCTCTTTCCTAGCTGACCTGATCCATGCACGTTGGAGAGCAGAATTAACCGTCACAACGATTTAATTTGAATTAAATTTACTATGTTGCTTTGTTTCCTGGACTTTGGGGATGAAAAAAGATACAGCTGCCTTCAAATATGCAGCCCTATTTGCCAATAATTCAGATGAAATAGTGCATATGCTTGCCCCTCACAATGCCCTCCAAAACACTTGCTCTATACTCAAGCATGCTAAACCATTTCATTTTGTTATTCCTATCAGCGTTTAGATGCTGGTAATATTTTATCATTTTAAAGATACCATTTTAAATTTTGGCCTGTTTGCACAAGGATGTTAGAAAAGGATGGAGCCAGTGTGTGGATTTGTGAGTATCCTAAAAGATGGGAATGAACCATCTTGCAAGTCGGCAAATCTCTAAACCATGATAACCTTCAGGTCATTTAAAACGACACCGTATTGACAAATCCCGTTTCTCTTCTCCCATTCCCTTGAAATTATATTAAAAGGAAAACGTGTTCCTCTGCTAGGTGAGGTGGTATATGTCTGTAATCTCGGCACTGGGAGGATGAGGCAGGAGGATCACAAGTTTCAGACCACTCTGAGACACACGGTGAGTTCAAGGCCAGCCTCCCTACAGAGCCGGGCTTCATCAGGCAGAGAAACAAGCAAATGCCCCAAGTAAACAAAGACGAATTCTCAGTTTTTTTTTCTCATCTGTTTCTCTAGCTAGAAATTCTCCTCCCTCCAGCTCTGCCTATATCATCAGTTCTTTCATGCATCAGCGAAAGAACTGTTTTCAAAGGGGGGTAACAAACTCAATTTGATGGCAAAGGTCTTTTTTTTTTTTATGAATAACAAGCAAATTAGTGACGTCTGGCCCACCTCAGCCTCCCCTGCGATGCCCCAAGCTTTAGCCCTGGTTTTGTCTGTTCTTTACCTGACTTGATTTTGCTAGACAGACACATTTGTAGCTTTTCCATGCTCTAGGCACTGTTCTGAACTTTCCCCTTCCCCCAGATATCATCTCATTTAACCTTCTACAAAGTAGGTGTCATTAGCAGCTCTTTTTTACGGGCGAGGAAACTGAGGCAGGGAGAGACGGAATGACACGTTCTGGAGTCCAGCTTCTTAATACTCCCCCGCGTCCTCTCTAGGGGGTGTTTAAGGCTGGCCGTGATGGATTTCAAAGAACACATCAAACTTTGAGGCTAATTTTTTCCATATGAATCCGAGTGTCTTACAGGGTGTCTTACTGAACTTCAGAGACGTTTTAATTTGTAATTTTCTCTTAAAAAATTGGAAATTGCTCCTAATTGGTTGCTTTAACTCTGCTCATCCCAACTTTGCTTTCATATAAAAAAATTTTTTTCTTTAATATAAAAGAGCTTATGTAGTCCTTGTCTACCCTCATGCCCTTAAATAATCTTGAAATGAAATGGTAAATGGCAGTCTTAAGACACACCCACAAGCACCAGTTGGCTCCACAGGGTGGATACAGTTTAGGTGGAGTTCAGACTCCCAGGTCTGGATCCTCAAGAAACTCAGGACTTTGAGAAAGAAGGATGGTGTCAAAGCGGCAGGCCATGACGAAAGCGTAAAGCCCAGAGCTGGTGGACCAGGTCCCTCTCCCAGCGCCTCACCACCAGCCTTGTAGGTCCCAAGCTCCAGGAGGATGGAACCAAGGGACTCAGGTCATGACAGGATCTTACAGGAACAAAAGCATGATCTAAAGCACCCAAGAGCCTGAGCTCCTGTATCTGGAAGATGTCAGAAATAAAGAGAAGTCAAGGCACTAAGACAAACCAAGAGGGAAATCACAATGCTCTATCAGAACTTCCGGGAAAGATGAAGTTAGTGAAACGACAATCCCTAAATCAAAACGGCTAATGGAGGGAAAACCAGAGATTCCCACGTGACTGGAAACAGAGTGGATGATGCATAAGGGCCAATGGCGAAGGATTTCAGACTCAGAGCAGAGAAATACAGGGTGAGAGATGGAAGTGGTAAGTGAAAAGGCAGAATTAATGGGAAAGGCTAAATGCAGAAAATCTAACCACCCTAGCCCAAGGACAGGGAGGGAAACAGAGACAGGAAATGATGGTCAGAAGAATGCATACATGTGCCTGCATGTATATGAAGTGTGCATACATGTGCATATGTGACAGTGAGCCTGGATGTATATGAAGAGTGCATACATGTGCATATGTGAGCCTGGATGTATATGAAGAGTGCATACATGCACATACGTGAGCCTGCATGTATATGAAGTGTGCATACATGTGCATATGTGACGGTGTGCATGGATGTATATGAAGAGTACATACATGTGCCTGCATGTATATGAAGAGTGCATACATGCACATACGTGACAGTCAGCCTGGATGTATATGAAGAGTACATACATGTGCATATGTGACCCTGCATGTATATGATGAGTGCATACATGCACATATGTCAGCCTGCATGTATATGAAGAGTACATAAATGCGCATGTGTGAGCCTGGATTTACATGAAGAGTGCATACATGCACATATGTAAGTCTGGATGTATATGAAGAGTGCATACATGTGCATATGTGACAGTGAGCCTGGATGTATATGAAGAATGCATACATGTGCATATGTGACAGTGAGCCTGGATGTATATGAAGAATGCATACATGCGCATTGTAAGCCTGGATATATATGAAGAGTGCATACATGCAAGTATGTGACAGTCTGCCTGGATGTACATATGTGTGAAAAATCAATTAAACTGAAGACAAAACAACACTCTTCATTGTCTTAGATGTGCGTACCTAAGAAGGAATTTTTTTTTCTGGCTTTTCAAAAAACACCCACATGCGTGCTTACATACATACTGAATTCACAGGTATAGTTAGTTCCAGTGAGAAGCATTTAAAAGATGTACTATGGTAGTGAGCTGGGCACAGCCACGCTCTGTCTGTGATCCTGGGTGTGTGGAAGAGACCGACCAACCTGTATTCGCATGGCAGGTGGCACTCACAGGAAGAGACATCCCAAAGCTGGGAAGATCGAAGAGGACCTTCACAGAGCCCAGAGGAAGAGTGCGGACCCAGAGGGAAGGGTCAGAGGGTCCCAGGAGAAGAAGAAGGAACCCTGATGGGAAAACTGGAGGCAACCTTGCTTGTGGATTCCGGAGAGCAGATACCAAGGGCTTGCTAGGGCGCCACTTCCAGGCATTTGCCTCCCCAACAACAGACTATCGGTGCGGGCATGTTCCTATTTTTCAGATGAAGAAACCAAGGCAAAGAGAGTTAGCTAACTTGCTTCTGGTAGCCCAGTCAGTCAAACTGTGGTTCCGGGCCAGTCTACCTACAGAAGCCACCCAGTATGGATGTTAACAAAGACGGGGTTTCTCTTTCAGTTTGTCTGGATCTTAGGGACTGTATTGGGTGGTTACAGATAGGAGAGGGTCTCTGGTAAAGCTACCCCCACGCAGTCTCCCTGCAGTAGCTGACACATGCCTTGCCTGTCACATCTGGGGACTTATCGGAGTGCTCTTACACCAAGGGTAAATGATCCCCAGGCTGTCTTTAGGATAATCAGAAACAAATGGAAAATAGTTCTCCTGTACTATCGACGTCGTATCAGCAAAACTTATGTCTTAAAATGTGCATTCAATTTCTAATATTAAAAAACATAGTTAAAGCCATATGTTGGATATTATCACGCATCTTTGTGAAATTAGTACGGGACCCATTTGAATAACCATTTTGTTCAGATCAAACCTACTGGGGTTCCTTTCTTTCTTCTTTCTTTCTTTCTTTCTTTCTTTCTCTTTCTTTCTTTCTTTCTTCCTTTTTCCTTCTTTATTTCTTTCTTCCTTTTTCTTTCCTTCCTTTTCTCTCCTTTCCTTCAATTCTTTTTTCTTTCTTTCTTCCTTTCTTTCCTTTTCTTTAAAAAAGATGTCTTTCCTCTCCTTTTCCCCGACCATCTATAAATTTAAATACGAAGCTAAAAGTGTGTGTGTGTCTGTCTGTCTGTGTACATACAGTGGTGCCTGCAAATGACGATAAACTGTCAAACCCCAGAGTTTTAGGCTTGAAAAATTGTAATGTAGATAGATGGATGTGAACAATTTGCTTGTGGAAAACAGATAAATCCCCTCCCCTCCCCTCCTCTGCTCTCCCTTTCCCTTCCTTTACAAGTCTCTATTTTTTCCCTCCTACCTTGGGGCAGGGGAGGGGTAGCGCTGTCTGCTCTGTCTGGTCCTCTACTTATTCTTCTAAGCACTTGGTGCCCACGTTACGTGGCTCCAGGAGAACGGCCTTTTGAAGAGCTAGCCAATCAAGGGCAGAAACCTTTAATCACTGTTGTTCTGCTCCTCCCCCCATTTAAAGTCATCACACACAAGTAAACACCAAATACACGGGCTTTCATGAAACAAGCCGTCCTCAAAAGACACACGGGCAATCTTTTCTTCCATGTCTAAGGAATCATCGAGGGAGGCCTTACACTGGTGCATCTGAGACTGCAGAATGTCGAAGCAACCGTGGCGCCCCAACCATCCCCTTGCCTTCATGTCGTAGGGATGTAGTCGTAGAGATGTGTGTTTATAGAGTCCTACTGAATTCTGGGAATAGAACAAATCATAATTATGTCAGAATCCAAAAGTCCAGGATATGAGAACCAAGAAGTCCAGGGAATTCCTAAAAATAATTTAAAAAAATAGACACACACACATGCACACACACACACGTTGGATTTTCATAGCAAACACATATGAAGTAGATGCCTTAAAAATGACGCCAGCCCATTTCTGATCACTAAAGCTGAGAGAATACTGCAAAATACAGCATTTAAGCAATGTCAGGAAAACAAAAATCAGGAGTAAACACGAAATCAGTTGATTTCGTTTTACTTAAGTGAAACAGAACAACAATGATCTCTTGATTGTAGGAGCTCAGTCAGCAAATAGAAGAAAAAAAATCCCCCAAAGAATCAACCCTGTATTTACAACCCACTTGAGGTTTCCACCGAGACAGACCAGTCACTAAGTATAGATGACCCTCCCACCGCTGGTTTGTACAACTTTAAATTTGTCTCTTTCTTTGGTCTGGACCTCAAGATTATCTTCTAAGTTCAGATGGTGTCACTCCATGCCCTTTAGCGGATCCTTCGCGTATAATAGAGAAGTCACTATTTTTCAAGAGAACACTTTTGAATGCCAGCTCAACTTGTCCCCTAACAGAAACAATAGAATAAAGAAGACTGGTGGTGTGGAATGCCACTTGGTTTGGTTCAGGCGAAAATTCAAAAGGAAGCAGGAGCCGATAGCCGCACACTCGGAGGAGGAAGCGGGAGGTGCGTGATGGTGGAAGGGACGGGCAGCCGTGCGAGCAGCTGCCTCCGAAGCTTTAAAGCAGAGCACGGGTAGCTTCGGGAGGAAATCAAGAGCTGAGCCGTACAGACAGCGTCAGTCATCCAAACGACTCTTTCTGTTGGTTGGTTGGTTTAGAGGAAACAGGTTGAAGAAGTGGTACAGAATTGTCTGCATCCTGTCAATCGTGTTTTAAATAAACGCCGATTGGCCAGGCAGGAAGTATAGGTGGGGCAACCAGACAGGAAGTAAAGGGACTCAAGAAGGGAGGCTGGTGGCTCGTCTCGGTGTTGACACATTGAGCTGGAGGACAATTTGTACAACTGTCACACATCCCAGGATGTTGAGGAAGGAGACTTCTCCAGTGCAATGTTCAGATACGGTGTCGACAGACAAGTTTTCACACGTGCGAGGTTTTTAGAAGGCACGACTCCTAACAGGCCATGTGATGCGTCAGGTGGGATGTTGTGCTAAGGGGGGGTGGGCTTATCTTGCCTGCCGTGAGATTCACGGAGAGACCCTGGCCTTTCTTTGGGTCATACAAAGGGTGACAGAGCATGAAGTCCAGATGGACGACACCGGGAATGAGAAGGAAGGAACAAATATATATATATATTACGTTGCTGTACACACTGGATCAGGACCCACCCTAACGGCCCTCTCTTAAAGTCATCACCTGTCTTAAAACTCCCTCTCCAAATAAGGGTCACATTCTGAAAAGTTAGGGGTCAGTAGTCCCTACCCCACTATGTGTGTTTCTCTCTCTGGGTCTCTCTAATTCAACCCATCACGGTGTTGGAGAGGGTCTTACAACCAAGATTTTCACGTGTGGATTTAAGAATCAGCCTCCTGCTTTCAGGAGACCGCAGGTTTTGATATCTGTCTTTTTTTATTCCCCCCCACGGGAGCTTTCAAGTCCAGGCGAGAACAGGCAAAGAGATCGCATTGTGCGTCTCGTTCTTGCTAGTAGCTTCCTTTGGTGTTGGGGGCAAAGGAACGGCAAACGGATTTCCAGACTCACCATATATGGGTCTCTTGGCTTCCAACAACGTGAGCTTTCTTTGATGAACTGCGTTTATTTTTTTTTCCATTTTAGTCTTTTCTCTGCCCCTCCTCTGCACGAAGCTCTCTTTGCAAGGACAGAGAATTTGTATCTCTTGATGGAACGAAGTTACAAGATGGTCTGTTCCTCCGCTTCTGCCTTCCTATACAAGTACCTTGTTTTCTGTGGCTATTAAGAGTTTTGGCTGGAGATGACCCCGTGGAAGTGGCAAACAGTGCTCCTTAACGGTAGACCAGAGACGGGATGCCGCAGGGTTCTTAAGAAAGTGTGAACCTATAGCAAGCAGGGGTTTTGAGACTCTTATGTAAATGCCCCCTTGAAAAGAGATTTGCAATCTTAACTTCTAAAGCATTCTTCCCTCATGCCATCATATTATGTACGCAAGATACTCAAGTTTTCTGTATTATATCAACTTGGATGTCGCTTTTACATTATACTCTCCTTCTGTCCCCTCTCATTTTATATTTTACTATGATGTACTTCCTGTTATGTGTAAAAAGAAAAAAAAAGGAGCACTTGATCAGAAATATTCAAATCTATGCGCATGCACCCAGGAAGGAAACGGCTTATTACCCATGGAAGCTGGAGCCCGTGCTTCCTGATTGTAACATTTTGTCAAAGTCTCCGTGAGTCCTGTCATCTGGCACGGATCTCTCTCCCTCATCGGAGGCCTTCCCAAGCCCGTGTCTCGTTTGTCAGCTCCGATCTTCTGAGTGACAGAGCCGGCTTACTCCACGCTGATCGTCACCCCCTGCCTCATGCCAAGGAAACAGATGGAACGAAAGAAATAGGAATCAATAAGATGAGAGAAGCTGAATTTCCTTGGTCTTCCCGTGGTACGCCGCCTTCTTTCCAGAGCCAGAGATTTTAGGGGAAGAGATGCAGCCTCTCTGGAGAAAACGGCGAGTTCAGAAGCCTCTAGGTCGCCCAGCGCTGTGCTTGGCCTGTAGCTCAGCTGTCCTCCTCCTTTCCCCTCTCACCTTCAACAACCACATCATTTAGTCCAAGTGTTCCCCGCCCCCACCCTGTCCACTTGTGTTGTGACCGTAGGTGCTTATCCAGGGGTGAGAATTATAAAAGAGCCAGTAATCTACCTGACTCTATCAATACGGAGTCGGTCCATCGTTCAAACCAAGTAAGGCTGTTGACAGATTCTGTGATCTGTGGGGATTTTTATCTCCTTGAGCCTCAGTCTCTGTATCTTGAAGATTATCAAGTTCTCTGTGCTGTTGTTTACTTTCGAAGAAAATGTACGGGACACGGGACATCATCCCAGGGCCACACACTGTTGGTTCCTCTGATGTCCGTTGTGACGGTTGCCAGCGGAATATTAAAACAGGAGCGAGATGCAGAAAATGATGGGCCAGCCAACATGAAGATCCCTTTAAAGGGTGGTCGTTGAATTTGTGTCAACTGGAATCAACGATATTCTTTTGGGCTCCAATGAAGAGAGAATAAATAATCAAGCAGATGCTGCAAACATACATCCAACCCCACGCACAACTGTCTGTTGCAAGGCTGGGGAAATGGCTTAGCAGGAAGAGGAGGAACTGAGTTTGCCTCCCCAGCACCCGGAGGGGGGGGACCTGGGTATATGTTGTGATCAAATCTACCTTCCCTCCAGCTGCTCCAATCCCTCCATCCCCCACCTCGTTTTCCTCCCAGTTTCATATGCTCTTGTTCTGAATTTGCCAGGGAGTGCATGTGTGTAAGACCAACTAGCAGGCCACAGGAAGCCTCTCTGGGGCCAGGTTCCTAAAGAAAACCCCCACTGACTGCAGCCATCCGCTGTCAATAGCTCTTCAGCTGAGGAGGGGACTTCATGAGCTCCTACCCTATCATGTGCTGAAATTTTGGTTGGTTTGATCTTGTGTGGTCTTAGGCATGCACTCATAAGCTCTAGGAGTTCAGGAGTGCAGCATCCCCGTGACATTCAGCAAACACCTTCTCCCTCTAGATGTTCGCTGCCTTGACTCCTGCAGCTTTTCCATCTCCTCTTCCATGAGCCTCTCTGAGCTGTAGGTGCTTCTCAACCATAGAACCCTCTCTCCAGTTCATCGGCATTATTTAAAATAGTGAAGAATTATAAAGAATTCAAATGCCCAGTATAACAGGTTATTCTTTTTTTAAATCAAGACCTTTGTTCTTGTGTGTAGGCTTAACTGAGGGATGGCACTGCTGTTTTATACAGAAGGGTCCTCTAAGAAACAGTTTTCTGAGATACATGGTCATACCCATCACAGGCTGGTGCAGCTGTCCTTCACGGCCCTCTTTGTAATGGCTCTCTGAAGACAAGGTAAGGAGCATAAGGATGAAAATACTTCGTTAGAGAAATGTGACCCTTCAATGCCTACAGCATGATCTTCTTAGTAAACTATATGTTTGGTGAATGGTTTCAAGGCTACAGAGCTGTTGAGTCCACATGGGCTTCCACAGGAATCAACACTGTTGTCTTCTGTGCATTTAATTCTTCAGCACCACCTTGGGGCCTTGTTTCTCCTCAAGAGATCCTGTTTTCTCTGCTATTCTTGTGTTTCATTGTAAACTACAGAAAATCCTTTCTGGACCCAGACAAGGCATAAATAAATTACCTAAGACATTCCTGAAAAGAAAGTTAGCAAAAATTTTTATCAGTTTCCCTTTTGAATATTTGTGTGCTGAAGTGTTTTTAATTATATTCCTTGGATTTGTCCATGTTACTTCTTATAAGAAACACGTGTTTTCACGAGCAGATATAATCGTTATAAAGTTTTGTGGAATGCTCTAAAAAATTATTTCATAAAGGAGACTTACCTTCTGCTCAAAGCACTTGGCGCACCGCAAAAAAAAAAAAAAAAAAAAAAAAAAAAAAAAAAAAAAAAAAACCAAGAAGTTACTATTATTAGCACTTGAACTTGGTGGGACACTTGCAAAAAGCCATAGGAGTTAAGTTTGGGCTTGACGTCCACCCAGCCTGAGCTGTGGTGTGCACACTTTTTGGACAGAAGTGTGATTTTCATATTATTATTGCTTAACAACTATGCTAAGTTCCTTAGAAAAATAATTTTATATGGAACTCAAAAGATTAGCATAAAATTTGCCCTAAACACACAAACTCTCTCTTTGTCTATTCAGATAGCTGTTACAGTTCTCTCTCTCTCAAAAGTTGTTTCTTTGGTTGGATGCTCCAAGGTCTCCAGAATACTTAAGAGGGTCGCCAGGATATTGCCTGTGTTTTCTCATCTTCAGCATCAAGCATTCTCCCGCAGAGACCACTAATTAAAGCCAGGCATCCTCCTCCGTGGAGGGACGCGGGGTCACTTGCCTCAGCCCCGTGTAAAAGTGTCTTCTCGAAGTTTCTTTTCTTCTCAAGAGCTTCTCTGGTCTCTGCAGCGTGGTGCTCTCCGAGTCTTCGTTCTCCTGCTGCCCTTTGGTCTTCGCGTTGCGTCTTGTGGCGCGTTCCGTGAATAGCTATTCTCTGAACCCGTTTCCTTAGCGGCTGCGGGCTCAGCTGCGCACAGTCTCGGGTTGCGCAGGTTATTAAAGGGTGGGTAGCATCTTCAGTGTGGTTCATGGACCTTGTTCTAGGCAACAATAGGCGTGTGAGGAGGGAGCCGGGAGCTGGGTACCTCAGGAATCTCCGCGGTGGCAGGTGTTAAGAGGCCTGTAGAGGTGGATGAGGATTTTTTATTATTTCCTTCCCAGGCTTTATGGTGGGTGGTTGAGCTTCCATAGAAATGCTTACAATGCTCTTATTGCCTGAATCAAGGTTAAACAGACAGACGCATAGCGATGTCCCTGGCCCCTTTCTTCTCTCAGGCCCTTTCTCGCAGCCTGCCACATAGAACAATACTATTTCCCTGGCATAATAACGGTCACCAGCTATTGAATTCGTGTTAGAATTTCAATTGGGTTAGTCTGCCAAAACATTCATAATATATGCAGAAAAGAAGGATTTGTGTATTTATTCTGATCTTAAATATACATTTTTTGGGGGGACAAAAAATTTTAAAAAATAGTTCTCATTAAAACACAACAATTGAAATGTACCAGAATTTTGATTGTTTTACAAACAATAAAAAATGAAAGGTTTTTTAAAAATTATTAGACTTTGCAAGATATGGATACTATTTTGCCAATAATGGATGGGAAAGGAATTCAAGCTAATAATTATAGTGGAAAATAATGGAAAAATTAGACATTCTTTTATTGAAAACAAAACAATCTCAGAAGCAAAGTACAGTAAGCAGGGGCTTCAATGAGATTGCTATATTAAAAGTGTTCAGGGCAAATATAAATCCATTCGTTTCAACCTTTGTCTGACATTACAGAATGTGGGGCATATCTTGGAGAACTAGCGAAGGCAGAGAGGAACCATACACACAACTTCTCCTAAGGAAGATGACAGCTTATTTTGCTAAACTATTCGAAAATAGTGCATTAAAATGTGAATTATGAATTACAGGGAACCATACATTGCATAAGAGTACAGTTCCCTGGAAGCAGACAACCAAGAGGGCTGGCATGGAGGCCTGTGTTGGTGGTTAACTCTACCACTTGGGCAGTTAACTTTTCATATCCTCAATTTTTCTATATAATTGGACTACTTTGACTTGTCACAACCATCAAAGGTTGCGTAGTAGGCTAGCAATAGCGTCCTTCCAAGGAAAGAACTGCAAGATGAAATGAGCCTGAGTCTCTGTCTTCCCTTGAGGAGCAAGACCACCAAAGTAGCTGCAGACCACTTTCTACCGGACAGCTAGGTGAAGAATATTTCTTTCTTTAAGTTATACACTAAAATGGTACAGCATGCAAAACATTAAGAATAGCGGTTTCCAGCTACTGTTTGCCTACCGGCAAAGTTTCAGCACGTCTGTCTCAGGTGGCAGCTTCATGGCTTCTCTTGACTCCGCCTCCTTTCTCCCAGCATTCAGTTTAGTTTCCCCCTTCTGTCTAAGTTCTGCCCTATCAACAGGCCAAGGCAGTTTCTTTGTTCACCAACGGTATTCACGGCATACAGAAGGGAATTTCACATCAGTCATGAATACCAGCTCAAGCCACAGGACCAGTTGAAGAAATGAGCATGGCAGTTGACACAAGGGTTTCTGTCCTATTTTGCATGTATGTGCATATATTAAGCAGACACATGTGCTTTTTCTTTATTTCTTTGTCATGTAAAGTAACAAAATGAGATAATACCATTAGTTATTGTAATGGCAAAAGTAAAATGGTGCCACCATTCCCCAAGTGGTGGCAGTGGACAGCAGGCATGAGACCACAGTGGGCCAAGAAGGCAGCCAGTCCCAGGCAGGGAGCCCCCAGTGGCCCATGGGCCATGAGGGCCAGCGGGTCCTAGGCAGGAAGCCATGTGGTGGGAGAGAGACAGAGGTGGATAGGCATGCCACGCAGGGTGAGGTTTGATTTTATTTAGTGGATTATGTAAGGGAAAGGGGGCAAGGGGAGAAGGGAGAAGAACAGAGAGAAGCAGAGAGGGGGGGGAGTAAGGGGAGGAGTGAGGAGAAGGGAGAAAGGCAGGAGCTGCTTCTTTGGGAGAGAGATGGAAAGGAAAAGGGGGTAGGGCTACACGCACAAAGGAAGATCTCCCTGCCTCAGCAGTGGAGGGATGGGAAGGGAGTGGGCAGGGCTTGTCTCTGAAAGGGACAGGACAGACCATTACAGCTATAACATTTAAGTTATGAGAACACCAAAAGACTAAGCATTCCTCAAGGCAACTATTTTAAAATATATAATACTTTCAGTTGTATATGGGATAATTATGCCATATTATGTAAGGTTAGTACCTGGTTATTGTTTTTATTTGGAAATTAATCATGTCCGAAGCAGACGTGGTTGTGTGTCAAGTTGACAAGGAGTGAACTTGTCATACTTGATTTTGGTTGTTAACATGACTACATCCATCTAGAGTCAACGAAAACCCAAGCAGCTGGACACACCTGCTACAAGTTCTCTTAAGTGGATCATTGAGGTTGGAAGACCCATCCTAAGTAAATCTAGGCCTCACTTTCTGGTGGCAGCCCACGTACAATGACTTGGAAGAAAGAAGGCTTAGCTTTCTGTCTGCTTGCCCTCGTTCTCATGGACGAGTTCATGATTCTGTTGCTGAGGTTTCCTTCATTGGTGTTAGAACCTCCTTCTTTGGGATTTCAACATAGACTGAAGACCACCTGAGATAGTGAGCCTCATGAACCAACTAATGACTGGATCCTTGTTTGGCCTTTCCTTTAGGAGAGAGCCATTATTGTTCTGCCCAGACCAAGGCCTCTAATAAATAAACCACTGTAATAAATCTTGTGTGTGTGTGTGTGTGTGTGTGTGTGTGTGTGTGTGTATGACTAGATATAGAGAGTCTATTAGTTCTCTTTCTCTAAAGAACCCTAATAAATGCCCACAAATACAAATGGAAATCCACCTCATTCACTAATGGTCCTTCGCAGTTTCTTCCCAGTACCCTTACTTCTCATCCCCTACTCTACCTACTAATTTATGTCTGTGTTGTAGATATACCACGATCATTTATATAAATGGATCCATCCAGGATATGGTCTTTTGCGACTGTCTTATCTGCATCTTACACTCTTACAGCTACACTGTCCACAGAGTTGTGATTATTTTTAAGACTTCCTTTCTTGGAGTGTTCCAATGGCATTCTGTAAGACACAGACTACGGACACAGAATTCCCGTAAAGTATCATCACGTCATTTCCCACCCTACTGGTCCCATTTTTCACTATGTCTTGCCCCTGGAGCTTCCACATGCTTCTCCTATGCATCAAGCCCAGCCCAGCTTCTGGCGTGAGTCATTCCCCCAGAGCATCCTTTACCACAGATCCATAGGACCCATTCCCACCCAGCAGAACTCACACTCATACTCCCAATAAGTGATTCTTTATTCAATCCCCATTTCCAGGTGTGCTGATTCTAAAGCTTTGCCCTGCTTTGGCAGGCTGTCAGCCAGGGTGTCATTTTTTATAGTGAGCATAAAACAGTGGAAAATACCAAATGAAAATGGCTTGCCGGGTCAGTTTCTGTCTGACTTAAAAATAGTTATCGTGATAACAACAAACCTCAAGTTTTCATTATTAATTACTGTCTATTGGACTATGATAGTCTATAATGAATCCCAGGAAGATCATTTTCGCTTCAGAATGACCACGTTTCACACAAATTACTATGTAGTCTCTAAAATAGTATTGTGATTTAAATAGCTGTCAGCAATAATCCTTGGGACTTTTTTTTATTATCACTGAGAGGACAAAAAAAAAATCAACATTTTTCTTCCATTCGTCATGGCTTCTTAACTGATGCTTCTAGCTCCAATTTGTCTCTTACATTCTCCACGCTGCCACAAAGGCTGCCTAATTACCAAAGCCTGGCATAGCTTACTCTGATACCTAGGGGGCGCTCCTTGTCCCGTGTCAAAATAGTCACGTGATCTCAGACCTTCCACCCACAGGACCACCGTCCCAACCTCGCCTTACCTTCGCTAATATTATTTGACATCCTTAGATGTTTCCGTCTGTCTACAGAATAACTGATACATTTTTTAACATGATGTTTGACACTATACACTCAAAAGATAGCCAGCACCAGTTCATGAGTTCCGTGAATGACGGCATGGGTTGAACTATGTTCACGTTGCCGCTACTATCGATTCGTCTCTTACTTTCCTAGTGTTATATGTTAGTATTTGGCTTTTGATGTGTGGCAGTCTTTGCGCATGAAACACCAAGTGACCTCCCTCTTGCTGCAGGATCGTGTCCCATGTCACCTGTTAAGCCTACCCTGTTCCCATTCATTGTCTTGTCTCTTTCCTCCTCTACCCTCTTCCTGAATCTCCCCGTCCCCAGTGAACTGAGGTCTTTGCACATGGCTTTAAAAGTAATAAGTTGCCGGGCGATGGTGGCGCACGCCTTTAATCCCAGCACTCGGGAGGCAGAGGCAGGCGGATCTCTGTGAGTTCAAGACCAGCCTGGTCTACAGAGCTAGTTCCAGGACAGGCTCCAAAGCCACAGAGAAACCCCGTCTCGAAAAACCAAAAAAAAAAAAAAAAAAAAAAAAAAAAAAAAAAAAAAAAAGAAAAAGAAAAAAAAATAAAAGTAATAAGTTAATAATTCTCTAGTCAAACTGGATTTGCTTATAAACTTTGTGTTTAAGACTAGAAATACTTTTATAAAGAAAATATTCCTTTGCTCTGTAAACATGAAAAACCAGGGCTCTGGTAGCAAGTGGAAGACGTGTATGGGAGGTGGGGCTGGGCAGCAGGTAAGGTGGGCATTCAGGATGTACTGAATCCTTGTTTGAGCTTCCTGGAACAGACTCCCTGGAACTCAGTCAGAACAGCATTGCTACAGGCAATTATTCTGCAAAGACGAGGGCGGCTGGGCATGCACAATATCCCAGCTGACCCCATGGTAAATTCAGGAAGCTTTTTCCGCATCAATCAAAACGAGGGCAGTTTCTATTCTCAGGCTCGTTCCTATCTCGGCTTTTTAGAACATAAAATGTTTATCTCAAAGTCAGCAGGGGAGCCCCCTTTCCCAGTGCCAAGTCTTGTTTTATCTCTTCTTGGTCAGAAGCACTTAATGGCAAGACACATCAAGTGATTATTGAAGGTAATTCCTTATTCTGTGTTCCAAACAAAGAGAAAAGGAAACCTGGCGGAATGGCCTTGTTTAGGAGCAGCAATATACATATTGTAGCATTTCATTAAATCCTTCTCATTTATGGGCTTCCCTCTTGGAAGGTTACTGACAGTTGATTTAAAATATGTATCACTTTAGTGGGTGAGAGTACGTAAAATCACTAAATCAAATTTGCCGTGAACATCAACTCAGAAAAATTAAACGTGTGGACAGTCACCTAGGAGGAAAGGCCAGCGGGCTCCCATCCACCATAGAGTTCCTGGGCTTGAGTTGGCTCAGTAACTCATTCTTCTGACCTCTAAGTGTGGCTGTGGGCCTCCTGCTGGAGTCTTTGCCCATCTGATGCTTCGTGCATCCGCAGAGCAGAGTGGATCTTGTAGAAGAGAAAGTGTTAAGATCCTTTCTGCTGGCAATGTACAGGGAAGCCCGGGGGGCGGGGGGGATTTCCAACACAGAGAGTCAATGGTCTTCTTGTGGGCCTTGCCCAAGTCAGAGAAACCCGGTCTCAAAAAACCAAACCAGAAAAACAAAACAAAACCCAAAAAACTATATAAAGACATACTTATAACCCGAATAAAACATATGAGAGATTAGAAAGGACTTAATTTACATGACTAGCTAATGCAGCCTCCAGAAATAAGATGTTACTAAACAAAAATCCCAATCACGAGTGTGGGATACCTCCTCAGGCGTTTGTCAGGGTGGCCCCAGAGGCCCCTAAACCAGTAGAGATTCTTGTCAGTCTTCTTGGTTGCCTTCCAGACCCAGAGGAGAAAGCATTACACACCCTTGTTGCAAGACAGAGTTGAAGCCGGGCTGGAAGTTTCCTCCCAGCTGCAGAGCTTCCCAAATATCAGCAGGTGTTGTAAGGTTTCCGGGGAGACAAAAGTCATAAATGGTCCAGCCCCACTAATAACCCTATAAGCCCACAAAGAGACAAACACTCAGACAAAGACACAAAACGCCAACTTTCTAGGTAAGATGTATTCACCTGTGCAATAGTGTTATAGGAGTAACCATATATGTATCTGGGGCTTGCTCCATGGGAGGGAACCCATGTCTGATACTGTAAGCCTGGTTAACAACCTATGTCTGTGAAGATGACAGGATCGAGTGGTCAGTTATTTTGTTATATGGCTAGATTGATGTAGTGTTAAACTGTCTTCCAAATCTTTATGTTTGCATCCTTAGCACAGTGGTTTTTAATAGAGAGGATTACTTGTATTGATTTATGTGCCCGGGAGCAGGTAGCAAGTTCAGAATTGTTGGTTAGAACAATGATGTGCGTGGTTGGAATTGATTCAGTTTCTTCAGCGAGCGGCACGCCATTATATAAACAGACTACAACGTCCCTTCTCCTAGAAACAGATGTTGCAGTGGTTTCTAGTTTGGGGGTGTTGCAAGCTGTTGTTAGGGACATTCCTGTACATGTTATTCAGTAATCGTCTTTATTTATTCTAGTGGAACACACACCTGGCGTTGTAGGTCAAAGGGCAAGGCTTGCACGCACAGCTTCATGGGTGCTACCTAGGATGGTTAAGAAATATTCTTGTTTATTCTCAAACCAAGAGAAGACGGGCATCCTGATTTCTGCGTGTCCACAGCAAACGGGCAAGTGAGCAATTGTCACTATGTATCTCTGATGATGCTTCGTTGGTCATCCTTCCTATTTCTATTGACAATTTTTCTATCTTCTTTGAATTGTCTGCTCATAGCCTCAGTCTTTCTCTTCCCTTGGACTCTCTGCCAGACTGTCTTCCAGAGACTGCGGGGTTTACAAACTGAGCTCACCCAGGCTTCAATGACTCAAGGTGTATAGTTTATAACTAAAGAAAACGTACCAAAGAAAAACGCAAGAGAAACTGTATGGATGGAGCGTCATTCACCAAACAAAGATGAGCAGGTAGTCTTAAGTGCAATTAATAAAATCAGCTATGCTAACGAATCATGGGAGCCTTGGTTTATTATATGCTCACCCTATGATATGGGACAGGGCAACTTGTTTAGAAGAGATGAACTCAATTGTATTTATTGCTAGATTGCTAGAACTGTGAGACACACGATGGACATACACGGAAAGAGAATGTGGAACTGTTTAAATCCTAGTGCTGATTTTTACAATGTGCCCGTGTTGAGGAAAAGCAGGTAAACAGCACGATTTCAGTCTTAAATTAATGAATCAGCCCCTGTTGTTCCTCATTTACAAATTACACCCTTGCATCATCGCTTAACTGTGCCCTAATAAACTACTTGCCATTTTCAAAGATTGATTAATCGCATTAAAAATTTCCTAATTTTCAGACTTCTTTGTGTGGATTGGTTTAGATACACAGACTCCAGCTACACATTCTGGGTGGGGCACCCCTGAAATCTAATAAGAGCACTGTTAATGAAACTCTTATGCAACCCATGCCAATTCTGGGAAGAGATGCAGGAAAGAATTACCAACCCGGAGAATAAAAACAAATTCTCCACATTTACATTTTTATCCTTGTATTTCTTATGAAGTGGGGAGTGGGGTGGAAAAGAGAGGGAAGGAGGGAGAGAGGAAGAGAGACAGGCAAGTATAAAGAGGAGAGAGATATAAAGGGGAGGGAAGGGATGGAGGAAAGGAGAGAGAAAGGGAGGGAAGGAGAGGGAGGGGAGGGAAGGAGAGGGAATATAAATGAGTCAGGAGAGAGAGAAAAGGGTAGAAATAGAAATGAAGGGAAGAGGAGAGGAGGAGGGGGAAGGAGATAGGAAGGAAGGAGAGGAGAGGAGAGGAGAAGAGAAGAGAGGAGAGGAGAGGAGAGGAGAGGAGAGGAGAGGAGAGAAATAAAAATAAAACCCAAACAAAGACATCTTGTATGCTAATTTCTTCTGTTTCTCTGCTATGGGACACACCAAGTCCCTCGAATGGTGGCATGAGGTGGTACAATACTATCATTTCTAGCTACATTTATTACTTATTGTACACAAATATTTCTAAAAGTGAAATGAAACACTTTAGTGTAGAAGCTGACCTGCCCTCTCCTCTCTCAAAAACCCTGCCCAGTCTGCACAGGATTCATCTCTACACAGTTGTTGCTGTCCCTTCACTGGGGAACCATTTTCTCCCGATGATACCAGTAGCATTTTGGAGGGTAGGGTCTTAGAATCCTTGTTCTCCAGGATTTTGAGATGGGCACCCAGGACTTCAGGGCAGCGGCCTGTGGCTGTACGGTTTCTGCTCAGTACACATTCTGACCTGGGCTCTGACGGAATTAGCACAGGGTCCAAATCAGAGACGTCCCATTACCGACTAAGCAATGATTAACCATGAGCAATTTCCCTGCTGTTTCTTTCTTTGTCAGCCTCGGGTTGGAATTTGTTAGGTCTTTGGAGACGAATGTAATCCTTGCAATTGAGTGATTTCTTTCTCTTTTCCACCTCTTAGAGAGCCGTGCTGAGAACCACTTGAGATCAGCAGACACCGGTTGGAACATTCTTTCACACGCAGCAGCACCGTGACCTGGGACAGTCAAGGTTTTTAAAGAAGCTCGGTCAGGCTCACAAAGGCTCTTCATGGTAGAAAAGATTATAAATTAATGTATGTAGAACATGTATACAGTGCTGTCCTACAGGGCTCTCCTAGAAGACAATCGTGGATAGAAACATCCTCATGTTATTTTGCTTGGTATCTTGGCAGAGGCTTGGTAAACAATCCTATTTCTTAAATATGGGGGAGACGACCAGAAATGTCACTTGAAGGAAGAGTTTGAGGATTGGAGATAAGAAATACAGTGTGTGACTGCTCCCTCTTTGGGGAATGAAGCCCATGCCACTTCCCAGGTGTCTTTCTGTCTAATTAGACTGGGAACGATCATCTTTAGAGGGTCCCCAAAGTTCATGCCAGGAACCAACAGGTGCTGAGTTAAACACCACCTTCCGCCAAGGCGCTGAGAGGCAGGACCAGCTCAGACTTAAGGTCACAGAGATACCTGCGGTGCTGAGTCCTAAACCTTGATTTAAGGAGGTTTCTCTCCAGGTCATCATGTGGCCTCGTGGGGATGGCCATGTCCTTGTCGGTGGTCAACAGCTGACCACAGCTAAGTACTACAGAGCGAGAGATTCTCCCTGCTGTGGGTGTGCTCATGAAGATCTTGCTCGAGAAGGCTTTTGTGCTTAGCTCCACACGAATTTCTTCCCCGGGAGACATGAAATTATGCCCTGGTGTCAGGAAAGCAAGCCTGTGGTTTTCTAGTACAAGTTTGTACAGATGTACGCGTTTATCTGGAATTAAATCCCGAGAGAATCTGGCTAGCGCTCTGGTTAGGACGCCGTCCACGCTGGATGCTGAACGGACAGTGGGAAGAGGCAGGGGATAAAGACTGTGGGGAAGCCCATTGTTTGATAGTTAACTGAGATACACTGGGAGTTGACTGACGATCACTGGCATAAACATGTTTAGGTTATTGATGCTCGTGGAAGTGTGTCCATGTGGCGGCAATTTCCAGGACTTAACCTTTACTGTTGGCACACATGCTCACTGGTCTTTTGGTTCTGCATTAAGACATAGACTAAGAATGGGTATGTTTTATTTCCCTGCTAGAATGCACAGCCCCTTCTACCCTTGTAAGCTGATGCTTGGGTTAGTCAATTTCTTCATAGCCACCCAGAAAATTAAGTAAAAGCAGCTTGAGCAGTTACACACACTGGTAAGCACTTCCTAGGTATCAGGTAATGGTTTACGCGCTTGCTGCAGTTCTCAGCAAATCCTTGTGAGGTCACAGGGATTGACCATCCATCCCATCATCCGTTCTACTTCTTATCAAACCCATTGATACTTTATTAGACTCTTGGAACTTAACTGGACATCCAGAAGAGGAGAGAAGCAATTTCAATGACACTCGAGTTCCAAAAGCCTGGTGGAACAGAAGGCTTGCTGAATAAACCAAGGTAACACAGCCAGAGGAGGATAGTTCTGTCTCAGCACAGCCCTGTTTATGGTCTGATTATTTATTATTATTAATTATTGTTGTTGTTGTTGTTGTTTGTTTGCTTTGCTTTTTTGAGACAGGGTTTCTCTGTGTAGCCTTGGCTGTCCTGGAACTCACTCTGTAGACCAGGCTGGTCTCGAACTCCCAGAAATCCGCCTGCCTCTGCCTCCCGAGTGCTGGGATCGAAGGCGTGTGCCGCCACTGCTTGAGCACAGACTGGTATGCATACTGGCTATCATCGGATTTTTCCTGCTTCACGCTCATTGGCTGACTGCTTACTCACAGAGCAGAATTTATGAAGGACACTGGTGCTGAACTCGGGCACAATAGGTGGGTGAGAAAATAACCTCAGTGGTCAGGCCTTTCGTGAGAGTCAAGGCTTTTGATGGGAAGTATTCTGTTGCGTGATTCATGTCCTCATCATTTAAATTGTTGACACCTTTTGAGTATTCTGGGAGAAAACCAAAAGTCAGCAGGACTCGTTAAAGGAAACTAAGACGTAGGAAACTAAGACGTGGAGTTGTCTTCCTTCCGGCACTTTACTGTTATCTATTAATCTCGTCCTATTAAGTGTTAACTCACGAAAATAACAAGCCAGCACATTAGTGGGAAAAGGAGCAAAATCCTTGAAAACTGGGCACTTAACCACGGGTAGAAGTTTTCTTATTGGAACCATTAACCGGCCAGTGGCTGCAACCAATATTTTGCCATCACTTTCGTTTATACCCTCTGCTTCTGATGGGGGGTCATTTTGGGAAAATGAATTTGCCGAATTTAGATCCTATTCATCCAATCTCCTTATCAATGAATTAACCCCCTAATAGATTTATAATGGATGCCATTATGGAAAGGTGGGGCCTGGATGGAGCAGCCAAGTCCCTGGGAATATGACAAGGGGGATTCTATCTTGCTGTGGTTAGCTTTATGTTTCCCTTCCATGGTTCCAAGCCACTACACCACGCTGTTTCACCAGGACCTTCTCCATACATTTTGCCTTGGTTCAGCCCATAGCGATGGATATGGCTGACCCTGCCCTAAGAATTCTGAGAACAAGAACCAACACAAACCTCTCATCTCTTCAAGCTTTGAGTTGTTTCTCTCAGCTCCTTATCCTAACAGGAAACTGACCGACCTTAGTCCACGGAAGTTGTTGTTATATTTATTTGCTAATTCATGTATTTACTTCCCATGTGTGCGCATGTGTGCCGTGACACATGAGTAGGGGTCAGAGAAAACCTTTCTGGAGTCAGTTTTCCCCTTCCGCCATGTGGGTTCTGGGGAGGAGCCTCAGGGCGTTGTGCTTGGAAGCAATGCTTTTTACTCTCTGATCCGTCTCCTTAGCCCTGTCCTGATCAAATTTTTGTAGTGATCTTTCTGTATGGAAAAAGGGTGTGGTATAATGGAATTTTTTTTTTTTTTGGTTTTTTTCGAGACAGGGTTTCTCTGTGGCTTTGGAGCCTGTCCTGGAACTAGCTCTGTAGACCAGGCTGGTCTCTAACTCACAGAGATCCGCCTGCCTCTGCCTCCTGAGTGCTGGGATTAAAGGCGTGCATCGCCATCGCCCAGCTTTTTAAAACTTCTTTTTTTTTTTTTTTTTGGTTTTTCGAGACAGGGTTTTTCTGTGGCTTTGGAGCCTGTCCTGGAACTAGCTCTTGTAGACCAGGCTGGTCTCGAACTCACAGAGATCCGCCTGCCTCTTATAATGGAAATTTTTGTGGTGAGCCAGGAGAAGGCTGGCTGGACTCCTGAAGAGATGGCAGCTTATCCAGGGTGAGATTATTTTCCTTATTGTCCACAGATGGTCCACTTAGCATCAATGTCATCTTGATCAGGTTCATGAAGAAGGGATTCATAATATTGAATTCATGAAAAATGTCCACGTCAAATATTTTATTCATTCTCTATATTCATCCACATGAGTTTTCTCTATAGTTCTCATGCTCTGCACTCCAATCTCCTTTGTAGTTCATGATCAAGTGGTGAACTTATTTTCTACATCTCAGGAAGCTGTGCACATTTTCACCATAGGTTCCTTCTTTCCTTCCACAAAGTGAAAGAGCAGGCACATTTTTAACATTTTTAAGCCCTGCCTAAGTGCGATGCTCTCCATTCGTGAACAGGAAAGTTAATTCCGTCTCGGGATAAGATCATGGTTGTGCCCTGTTGTTTATTCCCAGTGAGTGAAAACTCCTAATATTTCTTATAGATGAGTGTTGGAAATAATGCATTAGCCAGATGCATGGGTGTCTGCCAGCAACTAGAGACAGTGTTAGTCTGCTGTAGTAAATAGATTGTGGCCACTGAAGTTTTGTTAAACTTTTAGGGGTGCCTGTCATATGTCATGATACGCTTGCTGTTTGCAGGTGCCACCCAGGTGGTTTGAGAAGGCGTGTTCCGCAAAGCCCCTCCCTAGCATTAAAGCTTGTTGAGTGATACTAGTCCCTGCTATTCCATCCAAATAGGTTCTTGTTTTATTTTATTTTCAATCTTGGCCAAGTTGGAAGTGGGGGATGAGTACTAAGGGACAGTTCCTCTTCGTCCATGCTGGTCTTTATCCTGCAGGTCACTGAAGAGGTACAAATGTTCTACCGGTGAACCTATCGGCTTTGATTCTGATGCTTTAAGGTGGCACATCATCACCATCATCATCATCATCATTATCACTATCATCAGCATCATTATCACCACTATCATCATCATTATTAGCACCGCCACCACCACCACCACCATCATCATCATCATCATCATTTTGGTCATTTAGGAATCACTCGTCAGTATACTAGGATTGGATCTAAGTGTTTTGGTCAGGGTACTCAAGTCCCAGGTCAGGAAGGAGTGTCTCCTCATCAACAAAACCCTTCACTTCTGAGGTCCACTCTAAGGGCCACCTCCTATATAGTCAAGTGCCCTCACGGTCCTTCCTGAGCTACGTTCTTTTGGTTCTGCCATTGTATACTAAATTTAATTTTACAAAACAATGACTTCACAATACCGCGTTTCAACGGATGAGTTGGGGGAGGTGATACCAAACTCTACACCACGTGTTTCTGCACCTTTCTACTTGAGCCGTACTGGTCTGAATGAAAATAGCATTGTACAAGTCAAGGGTGAAGCACGTGTCTTCTGCTTTACTTCTCTGGTCTACATAGGCTGGTCTTTGATGGAGAACTTGACAACTGAGCTATACTCTTTCACCTTAGGGTGATGAATCATTATGTTGCAAATATATCATTCAAATGACCTCCTCTGTTGTTTTGAGTCTTTCTCTGTCCTGCCAGCCAGTTGCCAAATAACCACAGAGACTTCTTATTAATTATGAAAGCTTGGCTGATAGCTTATTCCTGCTTTTTTTTTCTTTTTTGGTTTCTCAAGACAGGGTTTTTCTGTGTGACAGCCCTATGTGTCCTAGAACTCGCTCTGTAGACCACTCTGACCTCGAACTCACAGAGATCCACCTGCCTCTGCCTCCCGAGTGCTGGGATTAAAGGTGTGTGTTACCATTGCCTGTGTTAGGCTTGTTTCTAACTAGCTCTTGTAACTTAAATCAACTCGTATCTGTTAGTCTATGTTCTTTTACATGGCCCAGTTATCTTTTCTTTGTAAAGACCATGCTGCTTCCTCTACATCTCTTGGCATCTCCTCATTCTTCCCAGTGTCTGGAAATCCTGCCTAGCTACCGGCAGTTCAGCTTTTTATTAAGCCAATCAGAGTGACACATCTTCATGGTGTACAAAAAGATTATTCCACAACATTTTGCTTTATGAAAATTACTTTTGCAATCTGGAAAGCAATTCTCCAAGTATCTTAAATGTTCATTTAAATAGCAGCCTTTCTTAGGACAAAGGCATGCCTGTGTTTCTCTGAACAGGATCTTTGAGCATAACTGAGCCAGTATTTCTCATCAGGAACATCCACTGTTGCTTCTCTGGATTGTGTACATATCTGACCATCAGGGTTCCTGGCACAAGTGAATGGAGAGAGACTGGGATCTTGATGATTGGATATAATTTGTACAAATCCATCTCTCATCCTCGTATGTTTTGATAATTAAATGAGAATAGAATTCTAAATATCATATCTTCATGCTGGATGAAGGGGGTTTTTGTTCTGAGCTGGCTCAGGGAGAGGTCTCTTGGGTTGAAGGAGAACCATCTGCTACTTCTGTTTTGATTTTCACAGTCGAGTGTACACCTTCCTACATAAATATAATCTAAACATGGATTCTAAATAAAAAGACACCCTGTTTACGGAATGGAAATTTAGGACGTGACAGAAAAGTGGCCAGCCACATGATCAAAAGAGAGGTTTCTCATTTGCTCTAAAGCTTCTTTTCCCGTTGAGAAGTTAGCCTTTATTTATTTTTAAAGAAATGTAACAGAAGTGTTTGTTTCTCATGAATTCAGAAACACAAGACAGAAAATATCAGTGATTGCTTTTTAGAAGAAAGCATTGCGTCATGCAAGTTCTCTCTTTGCTACTTCCCATCTGGGTATACTGGAAGTGTGCACCAGAGGTTCGAAAACAAAAACGTACAGAGAATTGATTCTACTGGAACATTAAGCTGGATATCCAAGATACCGGTTTGGGCTTTTATTTTCTCCCTCTGAGTTCTCTCGCTTTATGAGAATTATTTAGATCTGAAGCGTGACTCTACATGAGAAAACTAACCTTTTCAAAATGGTTTCCTCTCCCTCTGTTCTTGGGTCCTTCTGGTCCTTCCCAGCGACTCTGACAGTTCTCAGAAATTCCCATGCCCTAGTAAACAAGAGGTTATTCTTAGTATGTTATATTAACAGTTATTATCATGGGAGAAGAGTCATTTTAATATTAATAAAAATGACTTCCACTCCCTGCTGGACTAAATTAGTTATTTTTAAGTTGGTTCAATGATTGATATTTATAGAACATTAATTTTTTTTAAGAAACAAGCAATGCTGTGTGGAATCAAGACATTTTTGGCATCGTGGCTTGCCCTTCATAATAAGAACCAAGAAATTATTTTGTAAATCAGATGGGAAAGCAACCTTATATACCTAAGTAATAACTTACAATACCAGTGCTTGACTGTGCTTCGACATATCAAGGCACTTAAAACAATTAATAAAAAGTTCAGACTATTACCTGGCAGGAAGAAAAGCCCCTTAGAGTCCTTGGGGGCAATGTAACTTAGCACAACTTCTGTGGAAAACAGTATAGAGGTTCCTTAAGAAGCTGAAGTAGAACTGTCATATAGGAAACAGTTATCTCCCTCCTGATTCTATACTCAGCGAAACAAAGTCAGCATGCAACAGAGAGATTTACGTACTGGCGTACATTGTTACGCTGTTCACGATACTCTAACTACAGAGTCAGCCTAGGTGCCCATCAACAGCTGACGAAGACAATAGGCCTCAGACCCAGGATGGAGCTTTAGTTAGACATATAAGAACAAACTCAAGTGCAGGAGAACAGACAGAACTGGAGCTTATCATGTTAAGTGAAGCAGGTTAGATGCAGAAAGACAAGCGTATCTTGTTTTCTCCCTTGGGTATAAACTATATCTGAAAACTAGACAACGTAAAAGCAGCAGATGGTTTGTTGGGGAAGGGGTGGTGGGTTGCGGTGAGAAAGGAAGGCTAAGAGAAGGTAGCTGGGAGGTTAGCACGATATACGCATACACGGAAATGTTACATTAATATGAACAACTAACATGTAATTAATTAGAAATAAATACCCCAATTTCCAAAACTATTGAATTTGAATATTAAAAAGCTCCTGAGGTGATTAAATTTTTTTTGCTTGTCCTAGAGGCTATAGTTCTGCTTTTGTCAAAGCTAAAATGTCACTATTGGGGGTTCCAAGAGTGCCAATAAATTTCTGATGTCTAATCAATATCGTTCCTCGATGGCCATGGCTAGAGTTGATACAGATGCCTAGTTCTGAATTTGGTCCAAATTAACATGGAAATGTCTTGACCCATTTAAATTACTTAGTAGTTAATAGAACTGCAGAACTGGAAACGTCCATGGACATGACCTAGCCCAACTCTGTATTTTACAGATGTGAGGACCCAAAGCTGGTACACACAAGTGCTCGTTCAAGCTCTCGGTCTTTTCATGGTTGGACAGGCGTGCACAGAGTGGGTGGTCAGAGCTTCGTGTGGACATCTTCTAGTCGCTCAATAGACTGTCTTTGAGATGGCCGGAGATGGGCAGGGTGGTGAGAGGTGATGAAAAGGAACCAGGAGGAAGACGCTGGGGGCTTTTATCTGTGCTGTCTGTCTCTTTCCTTGCAGCTGCTGACTCGGTGCCCAATGAAGCCCATGCTCTGGTTCTTGGGAAAATTCCTTGGCCCGGAGCCATTACCACAGGCCTTCTGAAGCACCCAAAATGGGCAAGAAATACTCGCTTGAAAGAATAGTTGTAATATTTCCATTGAAAAGTCAAGGGTGGTAGGAGGTGAAAGAAAAGGGAGAGGCTCTGGAGGGAAAGCCCTAGGACAGATGTAGCAAATCAGAGGCAGATGCGGCCTGAGGAGGAGTCTGGCTTCCTAAATACAGCTTCCTGTGAGAAAGACATAGCCAGCTTCTCAGGACCCCAGGGGCACTCCTAACAGCACCCCATCTATTTCAGTGGTGATGTGTCTGCATAGACATAGGTAATGCTAAATTTATATATATTTGAATGTAATATTTATTTGTTTGCTTAATTATGTATAGTTTTCAGTGTGGCTTGGTATGTTTGCAGATACGTGCATGCCATGGCACACAGGTAGCGCAGGCCGTGGCACACAGGTAGCTCAGGCCGTGGCACACAGGTAGAGCAGGCCACGGCACACAGGTAGCGCAGGCCACGGCACACAGGTAGAGCAGGCCATGGCATACAGGAAGAGGTCAGTGGACAACTTGTAGAGCTGCTTCTCTATTTCCATCATTAAGTTCCAGGTACTGAACTGGAATCATCCCGCTCAAGTCTTTCCCCAGCCACTGAGCCATTTTCCTGGCTGGCAACGATATTTTACCGACTGAACGTCACTGCTCAGACCCAGTTGCCTTCGTGAAAGCTTGATTTCGATATCCGTGATGTATCTCAGAGGAAACATGTTTAGAAACAAATGTCTGGTGTCTGAAACCTCTTCCTCTCAGGGTCTTTCTAAACCCAAGGGAAGACAGTTCTATTCTTCTAGCTGCTCAGACCAGAATCCTCATGCTCAGCCTTACAGCCACTCCTTTTCCTCACGGTGCATCTCCCAAGTCTGACCTAATCACTCGCCCTACCGTTTCTTCAAGATCGTGACATTTCTGTTTATTATAACACCAGGAAGAGGCATATCAAAGGTGGCCCCAGGAAATGGCGCATTTGGCAAGCACGCTCTTCTGTTTTCTAGTGTGCAAGGAACAGCCTGGCCTTGAGGCAGAGCATGTCGAGAAATGACGGTGAACATGGAGATGCCTATGAATTCTGATTCCTCCCTATAAGTATCCCACAGTAAAAACATGGGAAGAGGTATAGCTAATACATCTTCCAGATTTTCTATCGTATACCCCAGTAGATGTGTTCAACAACTTTAAACCTTCAGAACCCAGAGCTGTAGGGGCAGGAAGCCAAACTCTTGGATGAGTCACAAGAAAGGATATTACGCAGTGCAACTCCTACTTCTAACCCCTGCCTCCCATCATGCCATGCATGGCTCAAGCCATTTCTAACAGCAGATTCTGGTCTGGTCATCCTCCTCTCAAACAAGAAGGAGGAGACTGAAGCCAACGTGGATTGAAATAGAAGAACATGGTACAGCGTAACCTTGGTGTAGGTAGATAATGTTTCGTTAAATGAGGATGAACATATTCAATGCATACAATTGTTTCATGAGCCAGATCTAGAGGTAATGTTAGGTAAACCTGACACTTCCAGGAGGACTCATCTTTGAATGAAGTGAATGACACCAATGACCCCAAAAGGGAAATGGCAAACTCTCTTTAGGGCTAGAATTTGGTCATGAAAGTGTTAACAAGTAGTTGAGTTGAGCAGTGCTCAGCCTCAGGAAAAAGGAGCTTGAATGTGGTTGGCTCCCCCATCCACAGAATGGGAGGCCAGAGTGACGGTATCCACCATCTGTCAGACTTTACACGGTATCCTGTAGTGAGGAGGCCACTTGTTGTTTCCTGGCCACTTAGCCCCGGGATAATCACGCAGAAACCATATTACTTAAATCACTGCTTGGCCCATTAGCTCTAGCTTCTTATTGGCTAACTCTTACATATTAACTTAACCCATCTCCATTAATCTGCATATCACCACGTGGCTGTGGCTTACCAGGTAAAGTTCCCAGCGTCTGTTTCTAGTGGCATCTCCTTGGCTTTTCCCTGACTCCATCCTCTTTCTCCCAGCATACAGCCTAGCTTTCCCTACCTAGTTCTGTTCTTCCCTGCCATAGGCTCAAAGCAGTTCTTTATTCATTAACCAATAAAAGCAACACACAGACAGAAGGACCTCCCACACCAGTATCCCGCTTTAAAGAAAGAAGCATTGTGTACTCTTATATCTTTCTGTGATGGCTGAGTTCGGCTGTCAACTTGACATGCCAGGGAAGAGGGAGCCTCAGGGGAGGAATTGCCTCCATCAGATTGGCCCGTGGGCTTGTCTGTGAGGCATTTCCTTGAATGAGGATCCTTGTGAGAGGGCCCAGCTCACTGGGAGTGGTAACCCTTGGACAGGTGGAACTGAGTTGTCTGAGAAAACTGGCTGACCATGAGCTCAGCAGGCGAGGCACCAGACAGTGTTCCACCACGGTTCCCATTGGCTTCTCCCTCCACGGTGGGTTGTGACCTAGGAAGCAGAGGCAAAATAAACCCTTTTCTCCCCAAATTATTTTTGATCAAAGCTTTTAAAAAAAAATCACTACATTAGAAAAGAAAATTAGGACACGTTTTTAACCTCAAAGAGGAGAAATATAGACGAGGAGTTGGACTCTCATTCCTCAGGGGAAGCTATTGAAAATGTAATTTCTGGTTACTTTTTCCTTATTTTCATAACTGCCAGAAATACATTTTAAGCAATAATTTGGAAAGTATAGCCATAGAAATGGGGTAATTATAGACTATAGAAAACCTATTGATACTAATGTGTATGCAAAAGAGTAGATGCAATATATATATATATATATATATTTCATAGAGGCATAGATACATAAAGACACACAGAGAATTAAGTAGATTTTGCTTCATTAGAATAATCTTAGCGTTTATGCTTAACCATGACATGGCAAGTATTTCCCCGTAACAACAATAACAGATTCAAGAATGAAAATTTCATGGCTTCTCATTCATTCTAAAGTAATTATAGTCCTGACCTAAATTCTGATTGTATAAATATCTAGACTGGTGTTTCCCTAAATTACACGTATATTTAAATCATCAGAGGGCTTTATGAAGACACAGCTTATAATTCACTTTACCTGAGGATCCATAGTTCTAACACATTCCTAGATAGGCAAATGTGGGGAAGTCCAGGGCTACAGTTTGAGAAAGACATTTAGGCAACCAGCAACTCTTCATTGGGAAGTGTAGAGAACATTGGTCAATGAGTGTCCAGTTAGCTGTGTGAGGAAGAGTAAGACTTCCTGGAACAATGGTGAGTCTAGAATGAGAAGATTAATGACTCAGCTGAGGATCAAAGAATGCAAAGGGGGCTTTCAGGGGAGCTTTTTGTCCTGGAACTAGCTCTTCTAGACCAGGTTGGTCTCGAACTCACAGTGATCCGCCTGTCTCTGCCTCCCGAGTGCTGGGATTAAGGGCATGCGCCACCACCGGCCGGCTTTAACAGAGTTGCATAAAGAGGTTGAGAGAAGTCGAAAGGGCAGAACATAGGCTCCCCACGGGTCTTGATAGGCACCTATGCAGTGGCGCAGACCAGCATCTGTGTTCCCAGAAGCAGAGGACCCGCTGCACTGCGGGAGGTTGATTCACAGCAAGGGAGGGGGAGCTTGGCAGGAACTGGAGTTCCTGGTGTCTCTGCTCTTGGTTTCTGTCCCCCATCGGCAGGGGTCTGATTCGGCCTGTGGAGAAAGGCTGAGTCATCTCGTGGGCATCACAAGTATTGTGAAGGTGCACTGGGTACTTGGGGGAAGCAGACTGTAATTAGGAGGCCCCACCCCGAATTTAGAACCATTAAAAAAAAACCTAGTTTCTAAACCAAAACTATAAATAAACCTTGCTGAATCAAGTTATTTAAAAAATTAACAGAACAGCCCAGAACCCCCACTTTGGGAAGAAAAAAAATAAGACCTCACAATTAACATTAATAATTTCTTAGTTGTGAGGTCTAAACGCCGCCCGCTTAATTGAAAGGATTCAGTTCATTCCAAACTCCGCGTTAAAAATAATAGCTGGAGCCCGTTTTGCCCCCAGTGTGTGGGTGGTAAGAGGAAGTGGAAAACATAAGAAGTCACAATCCCTAATGATTCATTAATGAATGGTGTCTTCTTTTAGAATGAGAATCTCCAACTGCATGTGTGTCTTATCGGTCGCTGGTGGATGGGACACTTGCAGCCCTCAACTCCAGCGACAGACACTCCATTCTCTGCGAAGAGGACCTTAGCGAGCCCCGTTCCTTTTTACCGGCCTCAAACCTCCCCTTCTGCAGACAAGCTGGCGAACAAAAGTTGTCCTTGAAGCTCTCCACCTGGGTCCACCGGCTTTGATTAGGAATTTGTTTGTTTTGTTTTAAGAGCTTTCTGCTAACAAAGATGCTTCATTACCATGCTGGGTGGAAAGGGCTCGCTAAACCATTGTCGTTGCGAGGCAGAGAAAAATGGAGAAAACACACACACACACACACACTTCTCATTGAAATTAATTAAATAATTTATTATTCACCCACTAATCATGGCAACGACGACGATGGGTAATTTTCGCATCTATGTTTTTGTGACGCTGTCATGGTCAGACACACCTATGATTTAGTGTTGTGGGGCTCCAACCGAAGGGCTTTTAAAGAAACGGGCTCAGAATTCTCGGGGTAGGCCCTTTCCTTGATGTTTCCACATTGTAACAAATTCCCACTGAGGTTTAACAGTATCTACCTACCTTCCTTTAACAGTATCTATCTTGCCTTCCCCTTAGGTCCTGGCTCTAGTCTTGCCTTCTAATTTCTTTCCACATCCTTCTACAGAGTTCTTTCCGCTTCTGCCCTTAATCCCACAATGCTCCCTCCCAGGTGACTTTGCTTCCTCTCTGAGTTTTATCCCTCTAGCCCTGTTCTAGGCACTGAGAGAAAATAGCATCCTCTTGCAAGGATACAAGATTCACCCATGGAACTCCCCGGTCCTTTTGGTTCCATTTCCAAAAGTATGGCATCTGGAGGAGCCATGCAATTGATTAGAATTCAGTCCTTATCTGAAATCAGGGTACCTTTTCCCTAAATTTGAAGGGGTTTTTTTTTTCCTGTCTTCCTTGAAACAAGAGGCTTAAGGGCATTTATTTAAATGGTCCCCTCATAGAATACAATGGCTGTCCGATGGCAAGCATGTAATTAATATTTGTGTAATGAATAGGGAAATTCCAAACTGTGACTTCCAAGTACTGGGCTTATCACTTACTTACTAATAACTTACATCTTTTTCAGGGCTTCCAGATTGCAAGATGTCTTCACCTACCTTGTCTCTTTTGATTTTTAATATATTTCCCAACACAAGATGTAAGGGTGTCATAGGCAACCACTACAGAAACTGAGACCTGTAGCTAAGTCACTCACCCAGGCTTGAACAGTTGCTAGGCTAGCGAGCCAGGGTTTTCCTTTTCACCATGGCATTTATTAAATTAATTAACTAATTAGGTATTTTTTTTTTTTTGAAACAGGGTTTCTCCGTGTAACAGCCCTGGCTGTCCTGGAACTCATTCTGTAGATCATACTCATAGGTGTCCACCTGCCTCTACCTCCCTAGTGCTGGGATTAAAAATGCGCCACCACCGCCCGGCTTCCATGTCACACTGTCACATTTTATTTAGCTTCTTTAGTCCCAGCTGTTTGCGTCTCTGTGTGTAGTGGAGCGCAAACCTTGTTCATCAGCATCACCTGCTCGTCATTGGTAGGGCATTCGGAACCCAGACTCAGCCTTTGAGACTTGGTAAAACTGGAGAAGGGTCTTGCAGAGGCATTTTGAAGGTCTCAAGAGAGCCCCACGGTGCTGGTCTGAGAACCACACTTCAAGAATAACCAGTTTAGATAAGAAACTCATTAGCCAGGTGGGGGTGCACGCCTTTAATCCCAGCACTTGGGGAGGTAGTGACAGGCACATCTCTGTGAGCTGGAGGTCAGTCTGGTCTACAGAGTGAGTTCCAAGACAGCCAGGACTACACAGGGGAAATCCTGTTTCAAAACAGCAACAACAAAGAAAATCCTTAACACAAGCTTTGTTTTCTATTTCTTCCTGGGTCAGTTTTCAGAGCGCACTGCTACTCCGTTGCCAGCTGTGCCACTGTTACCAACTAACCAGCTGTCAAGGGTCCCTTTTCACTTCCTTCTGTTTCTCTGGGGCTGCAGCAGGCAATCCAGAACAGCGGCCAAACCTCCTCACACTTGTTCAGTGAGCGTTTCCCAACTCAAGTGTGAGAACCACATCCTCAGAGTGGCTAATACAAATGCCCCATTCCTGGACTGGTGAGACAGCTGGGGGGGGGGGATAAAGGAGCTGGCCACCAAACCTGACAACCTGAGCTGAATCACCTAAACTCACACGGTGGGAGGAGGGGATCGCTTCCTACAAACGGTCCTCTGGACTCCACACGCATGCCAGAGCACACATGAACACTAGATTAAAAGCAATGATAACAACAACAATAGAAATGATCATTTCTGCCACTCAGTTCAGAGGTCAGTCTCCCTGGGGTTGAAGCCTGGGCATGAGAGCGCCCTGTCATCCATGGGTATCCGAGTTGAAACTCACGCATCGGAATAATTGGGAAACTCCAGCATTTCAGGCTTTCCTCCTAAACTTAAATCTCCAGGTCTTCTCTGAACCATCACTACTTTGTTTGCACAGCAGGAGGTGAAGTCTTCAGAATTTGCACTCAGTGCCCGCCCACTTGGGAGTTTCTGCCCCTGTTACAGAAATACATTAAAGAGGCCTTGCCCAGAAAAGTCCCTGCTGGCATGGACAGGTCAAGGGGAATAAATTTGCTTTAGCGTGTTTGGATTTTATAAGTCATCTTCAGGCCTCAAGGTCACTTTCCGTATTTCTCTCCAATGACCCTGACATTCGGACAGCACGAATTAAATACTTTTCAATCCAGGTTTAGATTTTAGAACTCAAACCCGCTTATTATTGAGTGTGGCTTCGAGAATCTTAGTTGGAAAAAAAAATAAATTGTTTCAGGAAAAAAATTGTTCATTTTGGAGGAGACCATCTGTTGTCATCCAGCTAAGTCTGCGGGTGTGTGTTGTTTTCCAAGTCAGTGTTTAAGGTACGGAGCATTGCCTGCTTGGTTCCTCCTGCTCTCCTTTTTGGTGGTCTAAGATCTTTGGAGCGAATCTGACCAGATTTTCCTAGCTTGTCTTAACAGAAGTAACATCTTATTCTTAACCAACCTGATGGATCGTAAGACTTACTATGAGAGACCAAAGTAAGATCCAGGGGTGGGGTCCACAAAGGCAGAGACCTCTCCAAGAGATTTGGGAAAAGCCTTGTTGGGCATCAAAGCCTGTGTGTTCATTTTACAGATGAGTAAACCGAGGCCAGAAGAGCTAGGTGATCTACCCATGATAACCAAGTCCTACATTCAAATCCATCTTATTTCTCGGAAGCGCGCAAACTCTAAGGATCTCTGCAGACCCAGCAGGACATACGCTTTCCATCCACTCACGTTCATCTTGGTCTGGGAATGGTCTTGATTTCTGTTGTCGATTTATTATTTAATAATGAGTGTGGGGAGGCCTAACTGTATACAGTTTCATTTGGGAAAACCTGTAGGCGGAGACTTTTCTGAAAACAAAGAAACATGTTGGGTAGTAGTCACAACTTTGGGAATGAGGTTCCACAAGGTCACTCAACATCATTTCGGTGGACATCTCCTACTGGTCTACCCCAGTGTGACAAAGGACGTGGCTTGGAACCTGAAAGTCTCCAGAACCTTTGGTTAGCATGGCAGGAATCTATCAGTTACAAACTCTGTGTGCTCACCTTTAAAGCAAACAGCAGCTTCTGTCTTTGTTCTTTCTGTCATTCAAACCGAGTGGCTTCTGGAACAGCAGTCTAGAGGGGTAATGTCTACAGTGGTCCACCCCTATTGAATGCTTTGTCGTCAGCAGGTCCTACAGGAGGAGTTGAAATGAAAGCTCAGGTTGTGGAATTTGAATGGGAAGACGATGTCCTGAAGAAAAAAAAAAAAAAAGCAGAAATCCAAATGAAATGAAAACCATACCAAGCCAATCAAACAAAGGAAAACCCACCACCAACAATGAAAGGACTGTCCAGTTTCTGCCTGCGGCACACTGACCCCTGAGAACTAGCCCAGGAATGGCATTGTCCTAAACATCCTGGGACCACAGCACCAGGAAAGAAGTCTGGAAAATCCAGAGTCTAAGTAGCCCTTCCCTCTTACAGTTTGCCTGAGGGCAGAGTTTCCTCTCTTACAGGCAGAGTTTAGCGTATAAAAAGAAGGCAATGGCCCAGGATTCTCACACCCTTCTAGGACTTTGTCTACCGTGAGTTCTGTGTGTCATGTAACGTCAAAGCGGACCTTGACTGTCCTGAATTTATTTTTTACCTATAATTTGGAGACCACTTGAACCTTTATAAACTTCTCAAAGCCTGTCCCATTTAACAGTCGGGAAGTTTTAAACAGCTATTGAAATATGTGATAGTCTCTGTAACACAGCATAAATTATGTTTCAGACGTGACCCTTGACCTCACCAAACTTAAACAAGGCCAGACAGTGCTCCCCTCGCCCTCCACCCCCATCTTCCCCACCCCCATCCCCCACTAGCCCAGCTGTTTTCATCACTTATGATGTTATCTCGTTTTCCCATTTATCTCCAATGCTCACCAGCTTTCAAAGCTCACGTGAGGTTGATCTAAAGTCGTGCTATTTTCAGAAAGATAATTTAGATTATGTTTCCAGCTGCCTTCAGGCTGTTTCCATTCCGAGGCTGCGGCTTCCCCCTCCTTGGGTGTCCTGAATCTCATTACAATCGCAAAGGACTCGAATCTGAACTTTAGTTCTTTCTCACCCGTCTGTCTCTCCTTCCTCGGCTCTCCTCTGAATGAGACCTCGGAGTACTTCAAGCATTGTGATTGGTGGAGCTGAGGTCACATGCCCATTCCTAGCTGACTCTGTCCTAGCAAAAGAGTCTGGTTCAAGTGGGGGTGCCTGGAGGGGATGGGGTGTGGCTCTGATGAGTCCTCAAGTGAAGGAGGGGACCACCAAGCAGGCTGCGTGAGTACTGTGGGTGCGTTAGGCTACCCCCACCTTTGGGTGCTTACTTTTCTGGGTGTGTTGCCACGGAAGGCAACTTCATCTTCACACATTAAGTATTTGATACTAAAAAGGCAATATACTGATCTTGATGACCCAAATAACATACACGAAAGGATATTTACTCTGTTACCACACATCCGTTTGCGCGGACCTTAGAGCAAGTTTGAGACTGTATCTACCACTGGATGCTAATATTCAAGCATAACAGTATCACAATGTTCAGACTTTAGGATACAACCATTTCCTCACATAGACTTTTCCAGAAAAGTAGCTGTGGAATGATTTCTTTGTCTACCAGTGATTCTGCCCAGTCCACTGCTGAACCGGATTTCTTGGTGTTCGCAGATAGGACACCTTTATTGCAATCTTGCTATCGAATGTCACACAGAATACTAATAGTAGATATAGAACCGCTGGTTTAATAACTACCAATGAAGTAATGTTTATGCTCTAACGCTATAATCATTGAGGTTATCTCTCTCTTTATATATTGAGCTGTTATACAGCTTTGACATGCCATCCATCCCAATAAGTCCCTAAAATGTCCTAAAACCTTATCAGCCGGTAAGTGCCTTGAAGACTGTGTGTGTCTGTGTGTGTGTGTGTGGCTATCAGTGATCTTGCCTGTCTCTGGACCCCTTCTGCTAAAATACCAATTTGTCAAGCAAGATACGCCCACTGGGATGTTTGGCTGTTTCAAGGGTAACCAATACCTTTCTGATTGGATCTGAGATATTCTCCACAGGAGAACACTGTAAGCCTGGTCCAAAGTCTATGACTGAGGAGGCTACAGGCTCAAGTGTCAAACCTAGGACTGCTGTTTAGCTGAGCTGACATCCAGTCAAACAGCATTCCCAAGATTTATGTGTATAGCCATAGGCAGGCGCTGCTCTTACCCTACGCCTTAGAATCTCCTTTCCTCAATGGGTGGTGGCTAAAGGGGGGACTCCAAGCTGGCCAGGGGGTGAGAGAGACCACTGAGCGCTTGGCCCTAAAAGGACATGCGTGCCACTCCCTCCAAAGCCCAGGGGATAGCAGAGAGGAGTGAGAAGGAAACACCAGAACTAGACCTTGGAAAGGAAACTATGAAAACCATCCTCTAGACCTGACATGTCCCCGCGGCCACAAGCACACTGCAGCTACAGCTACCTGCCTATGACACACATGAAGAAAAGACACAGGAGCGGGAGGACTAGTTGAGGTGCAGCTGGGGTCCGCAGGTGGCAGGGGGAAGAGAAAGTGACGGGGGTCAAGATGGTCATCGCGCATATATGAAATTGCCAGAAAGGGGAAACGTATTCAATTTACATCTGTTAAAATTAGAGACCAAATGAAAGAGCCGTAGGCATCTAATTGAGATGGGGCGATCTAACAGCCCTCCTTGTGTGTTCCTCAGTGGTCTAATCGCTGGGATGCAAGGTTAGCGACGAGAACAGTTGGACTCCTCCGGGCCTTTGCTTCCCTTCCCAAGAAAGCTGCCGACACAGCTTGAGGGCTTGGAAAAGCTCATCTCTGGTCTGAGCTGAGATACCCTCTCCTACCGCTCTGCCTTACATCTGCCTGTGTGGGGCTCAACATCTGGCAGGGCACTTATTATTTGTGAATGAGGGCAATTATCCACGGCACAGGTGTGTCACCCTCGGAAAGATCTTATTTCATTCTAAGATGGACCCGTCTGCAAATAATTTATGAGGTGCGCTCGCTTCCAGCCGTCTTTCCCACGGAGAATAATTGCCATGCTGCGTCTTCTCCGTTTTTTACCTCTTTTAATGAAGGATTGGTCTGCGACACCTTTTAGCTCAGACGTTAATTGCAGCGCCTTTGATGAAGACAGGGATGCTAAATACAACCCCAGTCTATAACCTGTAAACCGCAGATGGTTCTTTGCACACTCTCTTTGGGGGTGAGGCTGTTTCCAAGTCCCAATACTGTTGTGGTTGGTACTCTGTGCTGCTTCCTTCAGTTCCTATTTTCTCCCTGATGCCAGAAGAAGCTGTTGAAGTCCGAAGGTCAAAATCCAGGAACACCGTGTTTTAATGTGTGGATTCTATGCACACCCCGCTTGCCTTTCCTTTTCTCTTGTGTTTGGCTTGGTTTTGGGAACAGTTCTTTGAAAGTGAAGGAGCTTCGAATTCTTTGAAAAGAATGATCATTTGCATTTTGCGTGTTTGCAAATAATTAATACGGTTTATTAACAGACACGGCCGGACTTTGGACTCATTCCCTAACGGGCGGCATTCTTCTGAAAGTCTGTGTGAGTTATTTGAGATGGAAAGCAACGGACTCTTTCCTTTCTGCAAACACTGTGTGGTTCTGTAGAAGCTACCGGTGACATTGAGGATTTTGTAGAATAAAAGGAAACAGAACTCTAGGGTCCGAATCACTTTGCACTTGCTCAGTAATTTTGGATGCATCATTTGACCTCACTGAATTCAGCAAAGAAGACACACTCTGGAAGACAGACATGGGTTGAATCTTGGCTTTATCCCACCACTCACTCTATTCCCACTCTTTAACCTTAGTTTTTAAAATATAAAATGAGGGTAACAGCTGGGGAAATGAAATGCCATGAGCAAGACAAGTTAGGGAAGAAAAGATTTATTTGGCTTACACTTCCAAATCTGTTGTCTATTGTGGAAGGAAGTCAGGAACGGGGAGGAAACCTAGGGCAGGAACCTGGGGCGGAAGCTGATACAAAAGGCCATGGAAGACAGCTATTACTAGCTTGCTTTAGTGGCTTGCTCAGCCGTTTTCCTTATAGAACCCACGACCACAAGTCCTGGGGTGGCCCCACCTAAAACAGGCCACGCCTTCCGCCATCAACCGCTGATTAGGAAAATACCTTACAGGCCTTCCCACAGCCCAATCTCATGGAGGCAATTTTTAAAATGAAGGTTCTCTTCTCTCTGAGGACACTAGCCTATGCCAAGCTGACATAAAACTAGCCAGCACCATGGCTCAGGGTTCCGGTACCTGGTCCTTTCCATGGCTTTCTTATCAGATCAGGCTCGCGTCTCCTCAGCATGTCCCTGGGTGGCAGCGTAGGAGAGTCAATGTCCACTTTGGCTTTTATTTCGGGCAGAGATCCCACTCGGACTGGGGTACCAGTGACTGCTTGGAGCTTTAATTCACTTAGGTTGAATAACTGCAGTAAAAAACAAAACAAAACAAACAAAAAAAAACCCGGAGGTTCCCAACTTCAGCTGGGCGTCATGTTGGATTGGGAAACTTCTTAAAATTACAAATTATTCGTCAGGTCTCGAAGTCTGGTTTTAGCAAATTGGAGATTTGAAGGGGAGAGGTTTGGGGTTTGTCTATTCAAAGGGTTTGGCTACAGGAAGTTTTCCTCCTAGCAACCAAGGATGTTGTCAAACTCAGTTACTGCAAAGGAGTTCTGAAGCAGAGAGACGGACGGGCATGACCTCTGAGAGCGTGAAGAAGCTTCCAGCGGTTGTAGGCAAAGGTCGGGAGCACTCACGGTCCGGTGTGTTTCCATTAGGACACCGAAGAGATTTTCGTAGCTGGGAGAGTCCACGAACCTCTCTCCCTAATAATGATTAAGACAGTTCTTGTGTGTCGCTCTGTGCTGTTGGTGCCCGTACAGCATGTGACAGCATTGTTGGCACAGGCAGACGCTTATGCCCAGTGAAAAAGAGGTTAATACCTCACCGGCCAGAAATACGTGCAAGAAACGGCGAGGCTCTCCTGCCACCTTACGTAACTCCAGTTCCTATTGGGCGAAGCTTTCAGGACCAACGCAAATATTAGTTATCTTCCTCGTATTAATAATTGTTACACAGATTTAAGGGGTCAGAGATCTGGGAGTTCATGCCTCCTTCGCTGTGGGAAAGGTAACACCGTGCACCTTAGCTGCTGTTTTTCTTTCTGGCTGACTGCAGACCAGTTGTTTCTGCTCCAATGCAGCTGGCTGGCAAGATGCTCATCTGCATAGGGGAGCCCTTTTCACGGTGGGAAAGGGATGCCCGGAAGTCGTTACTGACTTCATGGGAGATCCTGGGTCTCAGAACTCGGTGAACCTGCGCTCTGAGCTCGCTCTTTTTCTGCTTTTATACGTTTTGAGTCTCCCAGCTCTCTCTGTGTCTCACAGTTTCCTTTTCCGGAGGCTGTTGGAGGGGCGCGCACCCTTTTGATTTATGTGCTTACGCAGGTGGGGAAGTAAAAAACCTGGGCTCTGTTCTCAACTAACTCTGAGGTTTGGCATGCTGATTAAGCATCTAGAGCCTTGGGTTCATCCTGAGCAGGGAATGATAGGCGATTTGTCTCGATTCAATGGAAATTTCGGGAGGGGCAAACGACACAGGAAGCAACCGTGATGTGTTGCCGCCAAGCATCTGTATGGAGTCTGGATCACCCCAGTCGCTGATTACATGATTTTGGGAGGGAACTGAACTTTGCCGCTGGACCCTGGGGAAGCGGCCCTGGCCTCCTAGGGCCTTCATGAAGATCCAAATCCAGAGTAAAGAATAGACTTGGATGAAAGGGTTCGGAAGTCATTAACAGGAGACTATATGAAGATACAACAAGCGTGATGGGTCAGCAGGGAAGCATTGTGTTGGCAGTCAGGCAGAAAGCAGAGGCAGGATGTGTTCACCTGGCAGTGGACAGGTGGAGAGGCAGCAGGAGGGCAGCTCACCGGTCCCAACTCTGACATGAATCACCTTCCCACGGAAACACTGCAATCCAGCGCATGTGTAGAGGGGAATGTCAGGTTCTTTCGGGGGCTCACGTATCCCCTACTGAAGAACAAGACAAACAAGCAATGTCTCCAGCAGTCATGAGCCAGCAAGGTGCTGACATGTTAAACGTAACAAAGCCCATGACAGCGGCCTAGACCTTCTGAATGTTGTGCTGGTGTCAAAACCGGGGTTTCTTTTTTATGGTCAAAAGAGAATCGCCGGAAGATGGTGGGTGAACACACACACCCTGTTTATTTTCTGAAACGCAGCTCTTCGCTGTGGGCTGGGGTTTAATCTCCCTACAGGGTTGTCTGTGACTGTGCTTTGAGCAAAGAATGATGGAGGGATGTCCTCAAGCAACTGCCCCATAGGACCTTGTCTTCTCTCTGTGAATGTACAGCAAAGTCAGCTGCAGAAATGCTTAGTAGCCGTTAACAAATGAAGGAATGAGAAGCATTTCTCCCGCCCGCCCAGTCTCGAATATTCCATTGCTTTGGGCTTCTGCCCCAATGCCTAGGACAGTTCTTAGTGATGAGGAACCCCTTAGCAAACAGCACCAGGTTTGCTTTCTTGCTCAGCAACATCACCAAGGGTACCTCCTTTGTTGCTTTGGCTCTGGTGCTGTGACAGGTGCCTTTCTCCCCCTTCTTGAGACAAAATCTTGCTCTATGGCTCCAGCCGGCCTTGAATTTGGGAACCTTCTGCCTCCACTTCTCAAATGCACAGTGGCAAGATCATTCCATGGCTCAGGCCTTTGTCAGAGTAGCGACACTATCTCCCTTCCTTTTTTCAAGGAGGATGATAACCTACCTGCAAGCAACAAAGTGTCATTTTTCCCCCTACAGGAATATACAAGGTTGGAGGGAGGAAGACATTCTCTCCCACCTGTCTTACGGAAAAAATTTTTCCCAGAAATCCCCCAACGCCACTTGACCTTCAATGTCACTTGTGAGTGCTGGGCCACGCATCTGTTTTAGCACTCACTGGAGATGCAGCTAGAAGTCACACTGGTTCAGGAAAGGGAAAGTAGTCCAGTCTCTAGGTTCCGCAGCCTCTCCAGTCACAGGTCACTGGCTCAGTTTACAGTGTCAAACATGAATTCCTTCCTTTTTCTAGGCCTTAAGTCTAACTAGGCGGTGGCTGGTCACCTGAAGAGAGCCACTGTCACACAGGTCAGGGTATTCCACCTTGCTTCCCGTTGCTGTGATTTGTAACTGCCAAGCTGCTGAGAGCTGTTGGTTGCTTTTCTCCACCAGGAGCTTTCTCTTTAAAACCCGAATAACGAGCTTGGCTCCTCCTACTTCTTCAGCCATACTGTGAGGTCATTTGACCAAACGAAGGAGGCCCTTAGCAATGGTGGTTCTTCGATTGTGAACTCAGCTTCTAGATCCACTGGCAAGCAGACTCCAGAATAGTCTGTTAAAGCAGCAGTGTAATATATTTCTAGACTGAGACATCCAGGTTGGAGTGGATGCTGTAGGAGGGCAGCGCCGTGGAGAAGAGGTGAGCCAGTCAGAGAAGGGAATGATGGTAAAGAAAAGCACGCACACACACACACACACACACACACTCACACACACACGCACCCTTAGGAGCATCCTCAGTGAGCCTCAGTCAGCATAGACAGGATTTCCTTTTACAGGCAATCATGCATCTGAAAGGAATTATTCAGAGAAGACAATATTACCAAAGTCAACATGGATGGTGACAACTTTGCCTTGTTGCAAAAGGGGAGGAAAAAAAAAAAAAGGCAGCACCGTGGATGTGCTTCAAGTAAATGAAAACGAATCCAGCCCATAATCAAGTAAAAATGCCGTGTGGGTCCGGAGCCAGAGAATATTCTTATAGAGGGCTTTTTTCAGCACCCTAAATTTAACCAGATGGAAGGCTTTTTAAAGCGCCACCCTATTCAAGCCTTGGAAGTGAAGAATTTGTCTTTTAATGGTAAATTTGCATTCCATCAAGAGATGGGACACATCATCCTCAGCTTACTTATTACCCAGAAATAAAGCATAATTCAATTTATTTCGCTTTATGGTGTGCGATGAATACCTAGATTTCGGAAAATTTATTTCAGACACGACCAAGTGGAAGTACACAAGCAACGCGGATTGAGACACATTTAAAAAAAAATGTGAACGCCATTCCTGGTGCACCGAAAGCCATGTAACCACAAATTCTTGTTGGTTTTAATATGAATATCCTATTTCACAAACCCCAAATACTGAGGTTAGGGAGAGACTATGCACTGCCCTGGAAGTGGAAAAATTAATGCAGCTGAATTATTAGTAAGGGAAATGCAAATAGGTCAACAGCAAGTTAACGCAATCCAACGCGGAACCGTGGGGGTCTGTCCAAAATTCTCGGTTTGGAAACAGTCCCACAAGCTACCGAAATAGCATCTTGATTTTCTGATAGCTCCGACAAGTGGAAGCCGTGGTGATGGAATTAGGGCCCATGTTGCTCTAATTTCTCCACAATACACCACGCGTTTGTCAGTGAGCAGTTAGGTTGCCTCCAACATCTGTTGGTAATAGGAGGGAGAACCGGGTTTTAACAATCAACAAGTATCTTTTCAATGCCAACAATGTATCAGACTCTGTGGTAGGGCCTGGGAATTTGAGAGGCGGTAGACAAAAGAGGAAGTAAGACAAGTCCTTCTTCTGGAATTAAAACCCAGTGGAAGAAAGAGCCAGATGGGGAGCCATTGCTGATGGGATTCATGCTGGAGATTCCCTGAGGGCGGCAGGGCCCAGCCACAGCTTCTGCCGCTTTACTGGAGGTCAGGTGATGCTGGTGGGAAGATAATGTTTGAAAGAGACCCTTGAAAGGGAGCAGAAGCATGCTTCCCCAAGAAGGAAGCAGCAGACCCGGCATCCAGGTACCAGAGGAAGAACTCCAAAGGCAGGAGTCTGGACAACTTACCAAGGAATTACCAGTCAGATGATTCGGATGGGGCGCCCGTGTGCAAGAAAGAAAACGGTATTGCGTTTGAGCCCTCTCTTAGCTTTGTAATGTGTTGTCATAAAGTGGGTAGCTCATAAGCAAGAGGAATTCCTTTTCCATAGTGCTTAAGGCTGAGAGCCTGCAATCAGGCGCTAACGTGGTCTGATGAAGGCTATCTCCATTACAGCCTGCTAGCCTCTTGCTGTAGCCTACATAATAGATAGACGACTAGAGAATTGTCTCAGGCTTTTGTTTCTTCCCCAGTGAGGGCATTAATCCCACTCATGGAATCTATTTTTCTGATGTTACTACTTCTCGAAGACCCTATCTCCTAAGACAGCCACATCAGAGAAGATTGTGGTGTATGACCTTTGGAGACCCAACAACCATTTCGTTCCTAATCAAACCTTGACATCACCTATTGGGCCTACAGACGTCATTATCTCTAGCTCCAGATGATGGGAGGCAGGGGGACAATGAAGTTAAGAGAGCTAACACCATTTAGCTCAAGTTTGCTTTCTTAGCCTTATTTAAAAAAATTCCTTTGCGATGCAGATAGGTGGTTGGTCTGTGCACTGCCTTTGTGCGGAGCCTGGGGGGGGGGGCAGAAAGCTGGGGAAAATCACCTGGAATTGCAGGTGTGAAAGGAAGTTTGGCGCCATGTGGCTGCTGGGAACTGAACCCAGGTCTTCTGGAAGAACAGTCTCTGCTCTTAACGGCTGAGCCACCTCTCCAGTTGCTCCCCTCCCCTTCCCTATAACTTTAATTTTTAGTACCTCATTTTACTTTTGGAGAGAGGGCTTCATGAATCTCAGGCTGGCCCTGAATCCACTAAATACCTGAAGATGACCTTGAACTTCTGGTCCTTCTGACTCTACCTCCTGAGTGTCAGGATGGTAGCCCGTGCTGTGAATACTTCCTAATCCTAGCACATAGGAGGCAGAAGCAGGAGGATCAGGACTTCAAAGTTATCCTCAGAAACATAGCAAGTTCAAGACTAGCCTGGGCTCCTTGAGATCCTGTCTTAATGGCAAAGCAAAAACCAGAGTAATGTCAACTAGTGATGTGGAAGAGAGACTGGGGGGTTAGAAGGGCTGTGGGCTTAGGGTCATGGAAGGGTTTGTCACAGTTAACAGAGATGGGGCCAGTAAGATGGCTCAGTGGGTAAGGCCCCAAGCCTTAGGGTCTGAGTTCAGTTCTCAGAAGAGAATCATTGCTAAGCCAGTTATTCCCTGACTTCCACAAACAAGATGCAGTACACACTCCCATTCCCAATGAAATAAAAATGTCATAAAAATGCTTAAGCAGGGAAAAGAAGAAGGGACTTTTTTCTGTGTGAAGGAATGAGGCCAGTCTTTTGATTTAACATGTATAAATGGCAGTTAGAACACAAAACACAATAAGGTAAATAAAACCAAGAGGTTATGAACTACGTGAGCTACGCACGGCAGGACAGGGCTGTGACTTCAGCTACCTAGGAGAATCACGAGTTAAAAATCTGGTTGTCCCAGAGTGAGTTCAAGGCCAGCCTGCACAACTCAGTGAAACCCTGTTCCCAAATAAAGAGTCAGAACAGCAGTAGGCACGTGACTCACGGGCAAAGCGCCCATCAACATGTGTGAAGTATTAGACCCAGCCCCCAGAACTAGAACAACGATGAATTCAATTATAATAAACTCTTAAATAAAGAACAGATTAATGGGGTCAGGATGAGAGGAGGTGTTCATGGAGAAAATGTTAGAATTTACCCTGTTTTATGGTCAGTATAGACGGGAAGAAGCATCTGACTTGTCCTGTCAAAGACAGGGAAGCTGGCTGCATCCCGAAGACAAGCATGCTGGTCTTCCATTAGTGTGGTTGACCTTTGGAGTCCGGCAGGACAAAATCGCCAGCCCCAGATGACACATAATTCATGAGGTCACACGTTTTTTCAAAGCTCTTTACCTAGACATTCTAAAGTTGGACTAATAAGATTCGGGGGCTCTCTAGTGTTTTGAATGACTATATGAGTATATTCTTTTCGGATTGTTGACCTTATTATCATAAATCTCTCCATTAGGTGACCCATCACATGGGTGATCTATCTTTTCACAAAATACATAATTATTTATCTACAGTAGTACAAAACAAAGCGAACATGCAAGCATCTTTTATAAGAGAGAAATTTCCATATGTGTTTCTAGGTGAAGAGCTGTGTGCTCTACCCCTGAGCAACATCCATAGCCCTTGTTTGGAGAGGAAGAAGAGACTTAAGCTCTACCTGGGAACCCAATAAGACAGGAACAATGCACTAATATGATTCATATTTCCATCCTGTGTAATTATAAAAGTCTCTTCAAAGAACTGTAATTCCGCCACATTTCAACTTGAGACGATACATAATTAATAAAATAAGAACAATTAAGCAAAAGGGGAAAAATTATTTTAAAAGACCTAACTTTTTCATCCTGTGTTTCTGGACTGTTTCAGTAAGCGTGCCCACAGCGGTCCAGATGCGAATTATGTCACCTACAAATGGGATCAAATGGAAGCAATTAACTTAAGATTCATTTAAAATACGTTATAGTCATATTGCAGTTCTAAGAAATCACAATGCCTTCCATCTGAGTCACTGTGTCATAATCTAATTGTTATTAGCCATAAAGCTGAGAGCAAAGGCTCGAAATTATACAAGAAGAGGAGAAAAAAAAAATAAAGCATGTTTCCACGGGTCTGGACTCCACATGCCAATCCAAAGCAAGATGGAATGATGTTAAAGGGAGAACTACTCCTGCTTCTAGATTCGGAGGCAACACACCCTCTCCAACAGTTGTAGAGGGCTTCATTACCACCGGGAGGGCGTGTGCTGAGACAGGAAGGTCCCCAGGTGGAGGGGACCACTGCTTACGGGTCCCTCACACCCTTCTTTCCCCAAACTTCCTCCCAAAAGTATGGGGAGGGAAGGGTCCTGGGTTGTCAGATGTGTGCACATTGACACTTAAGCCTGCCCCAAGTGTCTTCCAGCATGTGGGGGACCAGACAAAGCTGGTTTTTTGGAGTTCACCTGACAGAGTGGTTTTGGGCCCTGGGATGGTAGCAATCTTGATTGAAACTGGAGTATGACCTTGGGTCCTCCTGTCCCAGCCTCCTGTGCTTTCTTTCAGGAGGATGGCTCGTCCAGAACATTCCTGAGATGTCTCGCTCCTTTAATACTCCGTCTGGAACACAGCATACATAAAAAGGGGTTTTTAACCCCCTTCATTCTTCGGTTCAATATAAGTCTTTGTTTTCTAAGTTAACAAAGTTTCTCTTGATTGAAAAGACTGGTAATGATGAATGATTCTTTTGGTTTTTTCTGAAAGATAACAACGAAGTCAGCACTGGTAGGTGCCTGGCTTTTCACAGCATGGTAGACCCTTTCATCTTCTTGGAGAGGGTTCCCCTCTGCTTTTCCAATGTAATGTTTTTTTTTTTTTTCATTAGTTGAATATTTGGTGAACATCCATTTCTTCAAATGTAGTTGCGGGTCTTTCTTTTTATGAAAACTCTAAGTTTTCTCGGTTTTGAGACCTTAATAAAACCATTAAGTGCTCCGGTTGTTTTATTCTGTGCTGTTAATTGTACATTTGTTTCCTGTTATCTTTAAGAGCTTTTAAGAGTTTAATTCGGTTGCATCAATCCGTTTCTTCAAAACCCCTTTAATTTCATGTCCTAACACGTCTCCGCTTTCTAATGCGTTCATTAAATCTAATTCCAAGCTGGGACTCTCCTAGAACAGCCCTCCCACTGCCCGTCCCAAAGTGTTCACCCCAAGGCTTAATCTGGTTTTCTTTACCATTTTTGAACGCCCCCTCCCCCACTCCCAGCGCTCACTTTAGGGTTTCCCAGAATTTTTTTTCTGATAAACTTGCTTATCCATCTTTTCTTTCCTTCAGCCTCTTGTGAGAGCAGATGTCCAGCTTCCTGACGTGCCATGTTGACTGGGAGCATCGTTCAGTGTTGCCTGCAGCTCAGCCGTGTTCTTATCCAGCCTGGCGAAGGCAGTCTGGTCCCCCCTTTGACACGATATGTCTCTAAAGCATATTTTCTAAACATAGAATGTTCTAGGTACTCTCGACTGTTAGATTAACTTGTTATAATTACTTTGAGATTTAACCTGTCTGAAAGTCTGGGTCCCGAGTCTCTGTCCCCCTTTGTGTTATACTTAGTTGTTATTAGTGATAACAGTGAAGGAAAAAAATCCAAATGTTCTTAGCGGTAAAAGTTTAGATAAGAGTTTCATCTTCCAATGTATCTGAAGCCTGGAGGCCAACTCATTGTGAAAGAGGCTGTGCAAATTATCAGGAAGTAAGGTCAGATATCAGAGAAGTGGGAAACCAGCCAAGAGAACAGAGCATTTCACAATGAAACCAGCAGCAGCGACCCTCCAAAGTCTCTCGGCCAAAACTGTCTCACTTGTTGGTAGGAGGAGAAAATGGTACACCCTTGTTGGGGGACAAAAAACAAAAACTAAAACTAAAACCAAAAATGTACCATAAAAAAGTTATGGCATATTTAACTATTCTAAAAACTTAGGAAAGAACAGTAATCACTCATGCTAACAGGCAGATTCTTGTTGGCCTCGTATAATATCCTTATGCAGTTTGGCCACAGAAGAGGAATTCATTGTTCTACTAAACAGAAGAAAACTCCAAAGAGTAGCTTATTTCTTTATGCTTCGTACAATGTGCAAAAAAAATTATATGTGTTCATATAATGAAACATTACTTAGCAATTAAAAGGATAAGCCACTGATTCCCGTGATGTGGATGAATTTAGGGCTCTTTGTCACCTGAGAGGAACCAGATGCAGGTGGCTTCAGTGTGTAATTCGATGTGTGCACAGCTCAAGGGACAGGGAAGCTTATCAGTCACAGAAGCAGAATGGCAGCCGTGTGTGTGTGTGTGTGTGTGTGTGTGTGTGTGTGTGTGTGTAACGGGGCACCAAGTGAACTCACCGGGTGAAGGGAATGGTCTGTAACTTGGTGCTGGTGTGTGGGACTCTTCATCTCTTCTACCCTTCACTGAATAACACACACAGATACTTTGTCCCAAAGAGGAAAGGCTTCAGAAACTCATAATGGAAGTACATGGGCATTGGGAAAGAGCAAAAGCACTTACTACATGGAGAAGAAAGCCGGGACGCACCACCAGCCTTCCAGCCTTAGGTAAAGCAAGATCAGAAACGAAAAAAGCATCCAAGTAGGCCAGGGGAGGTAAAACTGTCCCTATTTGCACAGCCCCAGAGAGGCTCCAAGTGCACTCTTATGCTTGATGAATATTTTCATCTAGGTGTAGCAGGACACAACATCCGTATTCACTCAGTAGCTATCCATCAGCAACAAACCCACCACATACGGAATGTGGCAGGGGGATTCTACTCACAATGTCAAAACAAACAAATCAAGGCGACAAACGACAGCAAAAATAAAGCCAGCACTAAACCTAACCCAGAAGGTAAAATCCTTTACAAAACAAGCCTCCAGGGACTGAAGAAAACATTGAAGGAGACACCAAACAATGGAAAAGGATTCTCATGCCAATAATCAAAATTCATATTGTGTAAAGGTCTATATCACCCAGAGCCATCATATTCAATGCACTTCCTGTAATAATTCCAGAAATAGTCTCCACAGATTAAAGCTTAACATTCAGATGGAATTTTAAGAACCTTAGCAAGAACAGTGCTGGGGAGACCATGGTACCCTACCTCATGTTATGTAGCCATAGTAACAACACCACTATGATACAGCACAAAAGCAGATGTAGAAATAGGAGATGGAGAAGATGACCCAGAAATGAACCCATACGATTGCAGCCACCTAGTTTTTGACAAATCTGAAAAAAAAATGCACTGAAGAAAAGACAGCAACTTTAGAAAACTGGATTCCATACATAGAATGAAATTAAATCCACACCTCTTATCCTGAAAAAAAATTTCAATAATGTGAAACCTGAAAGTTTGAAGATGCCAGAGGAAAAACGGGTAAACCAGCTTGAGGCACAGGAATAGGTAAAGGTGTTCTCGACTGGATTCAATAGCACAGGACGTTTAAGAATTGGTAAATGGGATTATATGAAATCAAAACTATATATATATATATATATATATATATATATATATATCTCAAAGAAAGTGATCATTTTAGTTAAAAGATAGCTTATAGAATGGAAGAAAAGTCCTTCACAACTATGTATCATACAGAATTAATACACAGGATATAAAATGAACTACAAAAATTAAACCAATTAATCTAATCAATAGAAAAATGACGTGAATAGACAGATCTCAAAAGAAGAAATACAAATGAGCATCCCAAATGTTCGGCATCCTCAGGCACCGGGGTAGTTAATGTATACTAAACCTTCCTCCAGACTCCATATCGCCCTTCAGGAAGCTCCTCACCAAGAAAACAAACAATCACAAACACTGCTGAGAATTGGGAGGAGGAGAAGCTCTGATCATTGTTGGTGGGAATTTAAATTTATGCAGCCACTGGGGAAATCGTTCCGGAGATTCTTGGGAAAAACTGGAAATAGAACAGCCATATGACACGGCTGTATCGCCCTTGAGTGTACAACCACAAGACTCTAAGTCCGCATGGCACATCTATGTGTCCGTGTTCATAGCGACATGAGTGGCTCAGAGAACATCATAAAAGATGAAGTAGAAAGAAGCCAGAATACCAGGAAGTCTATTGTGCGACATAAACAAAACCCGGCACATGACAAGGTCAATACATACACTAACATGTAAAGCCGACAATCTCACGAGGTCCCACCCTTACCCAGAGAACCAAAGGCAACTAATGATTGCAGAAAGTGGAAGAATTAGCCTCTCTCAGAGACGAACTCCCTCACTAGTTACTCAGCACGAAGTGGTACGGAAACCACACACGCGCAAACAAGAAAAAGGGACTCAGCAGATTGTACGTATGTATTTGTCCAGAGATAAATATTTAACAAAAATAATCAGGGAAAAGGAGGGGTGTGGGGAGACAGGGGATAAGTAGGTGGGGTGGGAAGTGGGAGGGGCTACGGGAAAAAAAATAAAAGGGCAGATGTCCTATAATTACTATACTTTATTTAAAACCATAAAAGAAAACACAAGAAAGTGAGAAAAAAGAAAATTCACATAGATGTACAGGAATCATTTTTGCTAAGAGCGGAGAAGAGAAACACCTGGCTCACATACTGTGTATCTACGTGTCTGACTGATTCCTGAGCTCCTAGGAGCACTGGGCTCTCTCAATTGAGTTCCTGGGCCTGATGTACTAAAGCAGTTCCTAGGACACATACAAATTTTTGCTTTATTTAGAGATATGGCTTCAGGTAAAACAGATCTCCCCGCCTCTAAAGTAGCAGCAATTTCAGATATTATATATTTTTATCAATAGGAAATGGATATCACAGGTAATACTATGGCGACCTTAAACAGATCAGTTGTTACCGTGCATCATAAATTTAAGGCCAAGGGGTTCGGTGTTCCTGTGTTTGACGATGGTGAGAAAGATGGAGACAGCTGCCTTGCGGTTATGTGCATATGCTCATGCCTCTGACTACATACTTTACTTTTAAAAACATTTGTTTATTTTTTAGATGTGTGCACACTTGTGTGGTACAGCATGTACGTGGAAGCCAGAGGACGACCTTTGGGATTTGGTCTTGAAGATGAACTAGGGTTGTCAGACTTGGCAGTAAGGTCCCCTGCACACTGAGCCATCTTGGTGGCTGTGATTTACACACTTCCATGGAAGACCTGTGGGACAGCTGACCGGGTCAGTCATAGGATGTGTAGCTAAATAACACTGTCAAAATATCAATTGCTCACACCATGTTGAAGGAAACAAAAAATTGAAAAATATCCAGTATTGTATCATTGTAGTGTAACTATAGTTTATTTTTTAATATCCATGGTTACATTTAAATTTTAGCTTTATTTATAGGAATGAAATGAAAGAAAATGATCAATAAATTGTCATTTTATATACAGAGAAAAAAAACATAAACTAACTTGTAACATAGTTAATTGTTATTATCTATAATTTATTCAAAAATAGGCTCAACCATGATATGCTGCTGAATGGCATAAAAGCCAGGGATATTGGGTTCTCAAATGGATTTTCCTTGAAAAGATTATTTTACAAACAAATAATTCTCCTGAGAAAAAGCTTTGATTTTTTTTTCCCAAATTTCAAGAATTTCTATGACCATTGATGCCTTGGTTAATCTTGATTGCTATCTCCACTGACTTGAGAGATGCATAGAAGATGAGCGAAACCTCTGAGTGAGTCTGTGTGACTCTGTACAAGGGGTTAAACCAAGAGGGCTCTGGCCTGGTAGTCATTTAACCCAAAGGAACTGTGGGAGGTGGAGCTCCTTGGACTATGTGCCTTTGAAAGGCTTATCTTTTCCCTTGTCCTCCCACCCCCACCCCACCCACCATCACTTCTCCACTCTGACCCCTGGCTGTCCACTCTCTCAAGTGTTTGTTACAGTGACAGGAAGTGCTGACAGATAGGAGACCCCGGAAATAGACCCCTGCCCTTGGCAAAGCCTGTGTCATGTCCTAGGAGGAATATGGTCACCTAATGGTTGTCACTGGTGGGGACTAGCTTCGACAAAAATATATCTTGCCAGGATAGAGGCATGGGGGTTTAGAAAATATTAGCAAAGAATATGAAGATATGAAAGAAAACAATAAAATAGAGATACATATAGGATAGTATCAGGAGGGAATTCCAGTGAGTACGGACATTCACCTGCAGTTAATTTCCAACTGCTTAAAATACCCAGTCCCCAAAAGGTAGGAGTAAGACAAAGGACTGCATTAACACAATACAAGGAAATGAACATATCAATTGAAGGTCACAGGCTGCATTCTTGGTTAAACATTCTGTTGCTAGAACAAAACAAGTTATGCTCACACCCTAGACCAAAACATTCTGTAGGCAAACCACTCCCTGGGTGGAATCCAATGTTATCTCCTTCAGGGAACTGAAACCTGGTAGGATCCCTAGAATTTTCTTTGAAGTAGGGACCTATCTACTTCTCTATTCCTGGAATACAAGGTCTGGCTATTAGCCACACCTGTTGACAATCACCTTGAAAGAGCAGAACTCACTGACCTATTTCTAGGCAGGACTTTGTCTGAGGTAGAAGCACAAAAACCTTGAAGGAACTAGAGGTTAGTTCCAACTCTCTGAATAAATCCAATTTTGAATATCAAATATAACAATCAGAAATTCTAGAAAACAAATTTTATGAAAGTGTACTTCTCATTTTATTTTTCTGAAACCGTAATTACTATAATTTCAAAACCATATAAAGGAATACAACAAAAGAAAAGCATAGACTAATATTTCTGTTGAACAAAATCTCTGACAGAACTTTAGCAAGCCAAGCTAGTAATGTATAAAAAATATTATGTAATATGACCATATCAGATCTATTCCATTTATGTCAAGTCCATCCAACACAGAAGATTAGGCAAGGCAATCCACCACGTTAACAGGTCACAGAAGGTAAAGTTTATAAGCACATTGTTGACACAAGAAAGGTATACTATAGATTCCAGCATCCACTCAAACTTGCAGTGTGTCAGATATAAAGAAATATTTCTTCTAAGATACAGAGCAATGTAACATTATAAAAAAATATTCCAAATTCTACCAGGGAACTCCTACAGCTGATAAACACCTTCAGCAAAGTAACTGGAAACAAGATTAACTCAGAAAACCAGTAACCCTCCTATACACAAACAACAAACAAGCAGAGAAAGAAATCAGGGAAACAACACCCTTCACAATAGCCACGGATAATATAAAATACCCCAGGGTAACTCTAACCAAGCAAGTGAAAGACCTGTGTAATAAAAACTTCAAGTCTTTGAAGAAGAAAAGAAAGGTAGAAATATCTCCCATGCTCATAGTTGAGTGGGATTAACATAGTAAAAATGATGATTTTACCAAAAGCAATCTACAGATTCAATGAAATCCTCATCCAAATTCCAGCACAGTTCTTTACAGACCTTGAAAGAATAATACTCAACTTCATATGGATAACCAAGAGCAGCAACGAAAACAGAATAGCTAACACAATCCTATACAATAAAAGATCTTCCGGAGACATCAACATTCCTGATTTCAAATTATGCTACAGAGCTGTAGCAATAAAAAACTGCATGGCACTGGCATAAAAACAGACATGTTGATCCATGGAGGTGGAACTATAGTGCAATGAAAACTCCATAGAGTCTTCGAGAGTGACCCAGCAAAGATGCCTAGGAATGGAAGACATGAAGCCTGAACCGATCATCTTACATAACCAGGAAAGGCCTCAAGTGGAGGGATTGGGACACCCACCCAGTGACAAAACCTTCAACCTCCAGTTTGTGTAGCCTGCAGACTGTTCTAGGACCAGAGCCTAGCAGGATCCCCATCAAGGAGACCAGAGTGACTTCATCCATCAATTTACAGGAATGGATGCAAAGTCCCACATCCAAACATTAAGTGGAGTTTGGGGAGTCCTGAGGAGGAGAGGGAGGAAGGATTGGAAGACCAGAAGTGTCCTGGACACTAAGAAAACATGGACACAGACTCAATTGATCAAAATTCATGGGGCGCTCATAGACATCAGGAAGCCTGTAGGGGTCTGACCCTGTCCCCTGCATATATGCTATGGCTGAGTAGCTTGGGGTTCTTGTGAGATACCTAACAGTGGGAGCAAGAGGTGGTCTCTGACTCCTCTGCTTACTTATGGGACCATTTTCCTCTTTCTGGGTAGTGTTGTCCTGTCTTGATGGGATGGTATGTGCCTGGTCATGTTGTAGCATATTGTGCTGGGTTAAATTGATGTCCCCGGGGAGGCCTACTCTTTTGTGAAGGGAGACAGAGTGGGCTTTGGATCTGGAGGAAAGGGAAGATGGGATGGGGAGAGAGACTGGGGAAGCAGGAGAGAGGGGAAACTGTGGTTGGGATTGGGATGTAATGTATGAAAGAATAATAATAAAAATAAATAAACAAAAAACAATGTTCCACCTACAAGATTAATAAAGAATCAAGGCAAGGCAAAGATTCAGGCTCTTATGACACTTACGTTACATAGTTCTGTAAGTGTGTTTTTTTTTTAAATAATAGCCACAAAGTGGAAACAATTAATTGCTAATGGTATGCCTATACCATGGAATACTTTTCAGCAATGGAAAATTACTACCGTTAGTGTTGTAGCAACTTGGATAGGTGTCAAGGACATAATGCTGGGGAAAAAAAAGGCAAGCTCAGGAAACTGGGTGTTCTAGTGGTCTAATCACATTTCATTGGTGGAATTACAGAAGTATGGACACGATTGGCTGTTTGCAGGCATTGAGAGGGCATCAAGGGTAGGAGGACATAGGAGGAGCCCTGAAGGGCAATTGAAATGTCCTTGTGGAAATGTGCCCTGTGTCCTGACTATGTGAATGCCACCCTTCTGGATCTGAAATTGTTCTTCAGGTTTATAGGATAATACTTACAGTTTGTTAGCAGCCGGGGACACCTGGATAAAGGCTACAAGGAATCTTTGAGCATAATTTCATGAGGCTATGCAAACCTACTATTATCTCAAAGACATTGAATTGAAAAATACAAAATATAATAAATGTTATGAAAAGTGGACATTCTTGTGCATACTTTTCTTTTTAATAACAGATTGGCTTAAAGATTTAGAGGAAAATATGACAGTAGCTAGCAATTTAAAAACTGACTGTGTTCTCATTAGCAGCTCTGCTTTTAGGGCTTTCTTTTTAATTCCTTCATCAAATGCTCATTTTACCCTCTGTCTCACAGAAACTTCTCTTTGCAACAAACAGACAGAGACCATCACAGAAAACCACAACTGATCAAAACACAACCCAGTCCAAGCTGTGGCGTGGGAGGTCCTTCTGTCTGTGTGTTGCTTTTATTGGTTAATGAATAAAGAACTGGCTTGGCCTAGAGCATGGGAGGAGGAGGGCGGAGTCAGAGAGATGCCAAAAAGCTGCCGCCAGAGTCAGACATGCTGAAACTTTTGCCGGTAAGCCAGTGCCACGTGGTGATACACAGATTAATGGAGATGGGATAAATTAAAATGTAAGAGCTAGCCGATAAGAAGTTAGAGCAAACAGGCCCAGGCGTGTTTTTAAATAATATACTTTCTGTGTGTTTATTTTGGGTCTAAGTTACCTGGGCAGCCGGGAACCAAACAAGTGGCCCCCTCCAACAAAACTGATATATCTACAACATATTTCTTGTTCCTAAGGCATGGGGATCACTGTGGAAGAGAGGATGAGGAGATTGTACGAGTCGAAGGCAGGTGGTTTACTGTGAGGCTGTGTCTCCTAGAAAGGCCAGAGAATGGACACCCACGATATCTCACCAACACAACTGACTGAATGTGACCTAAAACACGGTAACATCCACAGACATGCCGACACGGATGGGCACAAGCTCATGACTTCTTAACTCTACACGAAGAACTGCAGGCAATTAAGAAATGCTGGCACTGGCAGAAATAGTTTCCCTCAGGGAAGAGCTCACCCATCAGGTATCCAATACCAAACGGTCGGTCCTGAAAACATACGTATGAGTCTTTCTACAGGCTGAGAAGATGGCACATATGTATTTGCACACACATACACACACACACAACGACAACAACAAGGAAAGAAAAAGAGGCCGTGAGCATAAAAGAGGCAAGCTGGAGATAAATGAGAGGGCTTGGAGGGAGGAAAGGGAAGGAGGAAAACGGTGTTGATATATAATAATCTCCAAAGAAAAGAAAAGAGAAGATGGGGAAAATGCTCATTTAGCATTTGATGTATACACTCAATGGTATTCTGAATTACAAACAGGAACTGTCTCTGTCAGTAGGTGAAGGATTTCTCACCAATTAACAGAAATGAACATTTTCGCAGTCAATACAGAGGATACAGTAAGCAGAAGTGACCGATTAGCTGACGAAAACAGCCAGTTCAGAGCAGCCCTTTGCATTTGTGTTACATAAACCATCTATGCTGTACAAGAACAGGAGAAAGTAACGAACCCACAGAGACCAAGTTGCAGCTGGTTCTCCATCACCTCCACCCAGGACTGGAGTAGGGTAAGAAGGTACAAATCAGCCGCTCCCTACCTGAGATAGTTCCGCGTTATTCACCTTTTTTATTAGATGCACCAGGATCGTAAAAACAGCGGCTCACACTGTTAGCATAGGGTCTTACAGAGAGATACTTTTCCCATCCGTGTTTCACTGGGTTGTCCAGCAGCCTGTGGAGGTAGATAAGCAGGTGTGTGAAACGAGACAATAGGGGTTTCTCAAAGATCGACTCCCTTTCCCTGACCCTCCAATGGCAAGGGACAGAATCTAGAACTCCGCGCTTCTTCTAGGCTGGCTCCATGGGTAAGATGTCTGTGGTTTTCTCTCGCACACCCACACTCAGCTTTCTCTAGTGAGAATTACTTCTTTTCTTTCCTCCCTGCTGACTTGTAAGCTGTCAGTCAAGTCCACGTCCTTTCTAGAGCTTTTGGGATATGAATAACACTGTCTACAGCAGCAGGTCCCTTGGGGATGTTAGCTACCGTTTCACTCAATTCCAACACAGACGGCTTGCCCTGCATCAGAGGACCTGCTACCCACTACACACATTTCTTCAGGGAGAGCCTTGCCTACGCCCCAGGAAACCAACCCTAGGTGATGTCAGAGACTGGACCCACAGTTTCTTTTGTTTTCTCCCCAGTGAGGTGGGATGTCGGCCGTGGTTTGAAAGGAGTCTCCCAGTGGTTTCGTGTGGAGCTTAACGTCATCATCTCCAAGTTACAAATGAAGGATGAGACATTAATACCGTTAAGAGCAGAATCACAGAAGGACCAAATTCAGAAGGATGGAAAAGAAATCCCTTTATCCTTAAATGAGGAGCTATAGGCTCCCTGCCCACTTGGAGTGAAATCCCACTAGATAACTAGTAGCAAGTTACACACGCTCAGTATGAAGATACATTCACTGAAGAGTAAAGAACTTTTTCAAAACCCGTTTCTATTGCCACTCTTACCGACACTGAATGTCCTGAGATTTTATTAAAGGAGAATGTGACAGAGTTTCTTTTTTTCTTTTCCTCCTCCTCTTCTTCTTTTTAAGACAGCGTTTCTCTGTGTAACTTTGGAGCCTGAAACTCACCCCACAGCCCAAGCTGGCCTCGAACTCAAAGATATCCATCTGCTTCTACCTCCCGCGTGCTGGGATTAAAAGCATATGCCGCCACCACCTGGCCTATGACAGAGCTTTTTATCCCTGCTACTCAGGGCATCATTAGTTCTAGGGCAGCCTGCATTACATAGAGAGACTGCTTCACAAGAGAGAGGAGGGGAGGAGAGGGAGAGGGAGGGAGAGAGAGAGAGAGAGAGAGAGAGAGAGGAGAGGAAGAGAGAGAGAGAGAGAGAGAGAGGGGATTTAGACTTGTTGATATCTTGTTTGACCTGGAAACTATAAAACTTAAACTCTTTCCTGCCAGTTTGACCTCTCATTAAGATTTTGGGCTCCTATCTGCTCTTTGTTATGTTAACCACGGGGTCACTGTTTCTATGCAGTTAAAGGATTGGGACCAAGAATGTGAAAGCTGACTGACAGCCATGGTCCTGTTTACGATCTTCCACCACAAATTGTCTGTCTGCCGTCTCTTATTAATCATGCTTTGAAGAGCAGAAGCATTTCACTACAGCTTTTGTGCATGAAAGGGCTTCCCTTAGTTTACCCTTCCTGGAAGACACTGCCGCAATCCTCTCCCACTAATGGGGGCATTCTGCTGCTGTTTACTCCAGCACTCCAGTCAGTGGGTGGCATTCCACCCTCCTGGGGGTTGAGGGCTTCAGGGCTGGGGGAGAGGTCCTCTAAGGAGGCCAGAGCTACCTTTGAGATGAGATTCCGAAATCACATGAAAGGGTTCCCGTCCTAGCAACTCTCAAAAAATACATAGAAACACATCTGTCCCTTATTTTTTCAGCCTGCTTTATGGTGAGTCACTAAAGTTCTTCGAACCATACAATTACACATGCTAACAGCGGGGGAAAGGGAGAGATAATAAACCTGGCAGGGATAATTTAGCCAAACCATGCTTATCCGTGGTTTATATCAATAAGGGAGACTTAAGACTTCTTTTAAGATATGTGTGCATACGTATATGCACACATACATACACAAAGCCCTTAGACAAGAATGCTATAAAACTATGCACACACACACACACACACACACACACACACACACACACACCCCGTCTCTAGTATGTTCAAAGGTGACTGTAAATGTATTGAAGAAATGTAGAGTGGTTATAGACAGAATAAGAGGTTGAATGTATTCTTATGCCCTAGGTTATCATACGCCCATTATTTGATAAGAAACATTTCCTTCTGTAAGAATTATAGTAGGAAGAAATTTAACAGTTCAAGAACCAAGGAATCCTGATAGCATCTAAGAGCCCTGATTTAATAAGGGAAATGAACAGGACAACTCACTACACACACATGATATCTCATGACATTGTTTCAATTGCTAACCTCTCACTATATAGTATGTAAATGTCATATATACAAGTATATGCACATTACACACACTTACACATTACACACTTACACTTACGCACAAACACCCACACACTCACACATGTACACACCTACAATACTCATAGACACGCTTACATATACTCACACACAGTTACACACTCACACACACACTTACACCCTTATACACACAGTTACATACACACGCGTGTCATTTGTTCTGAAGGCAAGCTTTGATGAACTATCTACAGACCAAAGCAGGATGGAAGATTCTCTACACGCCATGAAGGCATAGAAATAAATAACTACATATCTCTTGGGAGAGGAAATCCACACAGCATTTCGTCCCAGGCTGCCCTTTCAAGGTATCCAGCTTTTCAGATGTTACTAGAAGAGACTAGGAGGTGCACAGGAGAACCTAATGACCTACGGTGGCCTGCCTGAGAGAGTCTTGGGTTTTAACATTTATCCTTGTGTGTTCACACGCACTTGTGTGCGTATGTGTGAGGGTGCACGTGGTGAACATGTACCCATGTGTCTGGAGGTCAGAGGACAACCTCACACATTCTCAGACATCATCATCCACCCTTACTTTAGAGACAGGGCACCTTGCTGGCCTGGAACTTGGTAACGTGGCTAGGCTGGCTTGCCAGTGAGCCCCACTGGTCTATCTGCCTTTGTATCCTCAAGCACTTGGGTTACCGACCTGCCCCATCATGCCTGACTTTACATTTTTTATCTTATTTAATTTTTCCTTATATGCACACATTTGTGTGTGTGACTTTGTGCATGTGTGTGTGGTGTATGTTTGCATGTGTGTGTGTACATGTATATGTGTGGTGTGTGTGTGTGTGTGTGTGTGTGTGAGGGGATGGTTCTCTGTGTGCCTGTGTGTGAGGGTGTATGTGTGTGATGTGTGTGTGTGTGTGTGTGTGTGTGTGAGGGTATGTTTCTCTGTGTGCCTGTGTGTATGTGTGTGATGTGTCTGTGTGTGTGTGTGTGTGTGTGTGTGTGTGTGAGGGCATGTTTCTCTGTGTGCCTGTGTGTATGTGTGTGGTGTGCCTTTGTGCGTGTGTGTGGTGTGTCTGTGTGTGTGTGTGTGTGTGTGTGTGTGTGTGTGTGAGTGTGTGTGGGGGGATGTTTCTCTGTGTGCCTGCTGTGGTTAGATGAGGGTATTCAATGCACTGAAACTGGGTTTGGGTTAGGGTTGGGGAAAGGGCATGGCAAAAGTGGGGAGGGGAGAGGGGAAACTAGCCTCTGGGGACAGGAGTGGCAGAAGAGAAGCGAGAAAGAGACAGAGAGAGAAAGAGAGACATGGGTGATGAGAAAGGCCCACCTTTTAAAGGGAACATAGTGAATGTGCACAGGAGGTGCTCTTAGTGGCTATAGCTGAGGACACATCCTGTCAGGACCCCAAGGGCAGGCCAGTGCAGATGCCTGAATACTAGCAGTTTGAGAGTTTCAGATTTTCTCTATGAGACTAATATTAGAAACCTGGACTGCATAGATGGCTTGCTTCACTTACATTTAAAAAACCATTTGAAACCTGAAATCCAGCAGATTAGTTACCATGACATTAAGAATCATATTTGGACATTTTATTTTATTTTATTTTGGTTTTTTGAGACAGGGTTTCTCTGTGGTTTTGGAGCCTGTCCTGGAACTAGCTCTTGTAGACCAGGCTGGTCTCGAACTCACAGAGATCCGCCTGCCTCTGCCTCCCGAGTGCTGGGATTAAAGGCATGTGCCACCACTGCCCGGCTATTCGGTCATTTTATACACCGAGCCTTCAGCACATTGGTGGTTCTGTGGGTGAGGAGTTCAGGTAGAACTTGGCTTATACTCAGGGCACAGAGGGTGGAGAAAACACGGCATCATTGTGATCCTTCCAGGAGCTTGGATCTATTTCCAAAACTCATGTGTCCATGCAATTCAGTCCCATGTGTTTACACAACGGAGGACTTCACTGTCTTGCTGATTTGGTTATTCTCAGTCCCTATGGCCCCTAAAGTTCATTGCCGTGTAGACTGTGTATGGGTCCCTCACAACGAAGATACATGTAATAAGTCTTTTTCTATCCTGCCAGCCAGCTCCCAAATAATGACATGCAGACTTTTTATTAATTATAAAATCTCGGTCTACAGCTTAGGCTCATTCTTAACAAACTCTCGTAACTTAAATTAGCCCATTTATGTTAATCTATGTTCTATCTCATGGTGGTGTTCCTTCTCTTCCATCATGTACCTTATGTTTCCTCCTCATGTCTCCTGACTCCTCCTCCTCCTCCTCCTCTTCCTTTCTCTCCCTGGAAATCCTACCTATACCTCTTCCTATCTATTATTGGTTATTCAACTTTTTTATTACACCAATCACAGAAAATACATCTTCATACAGTGTACAAATAACCCACAACATTTCTACCTTTTTGTCTAAATAAAAAGTTTAACTTTCCCATAATAAGACTATATACAGCAAAAATAATTATCAGGCAAGAATTGCATTCACAATGTCCAGTCATTTGTATTTGGCAAATATGGAGAAAGTACTGTTTTATTTATTCTACCTTAGTGAGTCCAAAGTTTTATACCTAAACCACTTTTTATTATAGCTTGTATTACCATCTTAAAAATATCTTTTTAGACCTTAAAATGCATTCTTAGATAAACCATTTAAGCTTTTATGTTTCTCAACCTTATAAACTTTACATCTCTTATGTAAGCTTCTGTTTTGAATTTGGTAAGAAGAAAAACTGTAACTATCTCTTTTTCAGCTCCATCAGAGACCCAAGATGGGTATAATATTACCTAAGTAAACAGAGCAAGCAACTTCCAAAACTGTAGAAATGACAGAAACAGCTGACGGCCTGGGCAATCACACAAGATTCCTCTGCAATGTTGGGGCATTCATCTTTGCCCTACAGACCTAGAATATTTGACAAACTTTTTTGCAAAGCAGGAATTTGAAGGACTGTTTTACCTTGTCTTGGTAAATTTTGGCAGTCTCTTCCTGTTGTGCCCTGCTTGTCCAATTAGGACAGCATACTGTCAGCAGTAGAGACAAAAACAGTTTCTTGTCTATGGATAACTTTCCACAATAAAAGCAAATTCCATATGGATGTTCTTCAATGCCCATGATCCTTTTGTTAAGTAAATTGGCGCTGCCAGAAGCAGATGTAACTCACTATCATGAAAAGTCTTATCTTATTGAAACATCTTAAGTGCCATATTTTATAGGTCTCTGAAGTGTTTAAAGACCATCCGTCCATCTAAAATATATCTCTGTATGACCTTGAAAAATACCTAACTAACTACTAACGTTTATTTCCTAATTATCTTAAATATATTACATTGTTAAACGAGCTTCATAGGTACAATACCTTAAACAAAAATAGACATACATAATATAGTATAACAAAAAATAATCAAATTTGTGTCAATATACAAAAACTATATCAATGTAAAATATTTAAGACTTGTAGTTCCTTTTTAGTTTGGAAGTAGATTCAATAATCTACCATTTTTATCCTATCATTTCTATATCCTCCCTTTTTCTTTTCAGAATGATATCCCTGAATCTAATTTCCATTGCTTAATTTCCTCCCTGGCCTAGACCCATAACAATTTGTAACCAACCCCCCTAAATAATGACAAACATCCATAACCCTGAAATAACAATAAACCAGCTACCCCATCTCTTGGGAATGCGGGTGCCATGTTCTCTAGACTATTTCTTGTTGTCTGGGGGATATGGCACCTTTAGGGGACCCTGAGAAAATTGGGATCACGGTAAAGACCTGGGAAAACTAGCTGTATCATTGGTTGTCTATTCTCTGTGTGATTGGGAAGTGCAGGGCTTATCTGAAGTCCTGACGAAAGTAGTCTGTGTGGCTGGACATCTCAGCTAGCTACCCTGAGATTTTTTGGACTGTATAATGAAAGTGTAATAGAAACACCCATACCATATTAAAGAATGGCATGTAATAATAAGCCATGAGGACTCTGTACTCAACAAGAATTATCCTGTCTCATCCAATCTCAGAGCTGTTTCCATGAAGAGAGAGATCAGCAAATATGTCACTTGTAGTCTCTATTTTTTTTAATGTTTGCCGCCAAGATCCTCAGGAGGTCTCCCTCAATCAAATCTGATGGTGTATTAATTTTGAAGAGAACTATAACTCTTTGCTTCCTGTGGAAATAAAGGCATAATCTCTCCCCCAACACATTTTCAGACTTTCATTTCGAAGTTAAGACATTCTTAAAATATATAGGTTGGTTTCATTTAGCAATTGCCATAACCCAGCAGTTCTCCGCAGTTGTTGCACACTCATTAGCATTTAAAAACTCAAAGTCAACAAAGCACCGTGTAGGATCCAGAAACCCTACGTATTTCCCATCCTTACCCATATTACTTCACTCTCTCTTTAAAGACTTTATTATTTTTACACTAGTTTTTTTTTTCTGTTATTGTTCATCCCTATTTTCTTTCTTTTGCATCTAAGCGCATTTTTAAACACACGTTACCTTTTAGTATCCTAGATACTGGATCTAGCTTTACTAAGTGACTGCAGCATTCTCTGACCACGTGAAATGAATCTAAAACTGCTATGTTAGCCATCACGCGGCTTGGCTTAGCACCTGGCGCTGGTGCATGGCACCGGGAGGTAGCCCCAAGCAGCAGGCAGTGGCCAGGAGCCGTTTCTCCATGCTGCCCAGCACCGGTTCACCTGAGAGACTGCAGAAATAGAAACCCACATCCGGTTCCTAGTCCAGAACTTTCTTAGCTTTCTCGGGCCCTATGTCTGAATACCCGAGTCTGCCTCCACCTTGAAAGTCATATGTAGTGAGTCTTTTTCTGTCCCGCAGTCAGCTCCCAAATAATGACATCAAGGCTTCTTATTAATTCTAAAATCTTGGCCTGTAGCTGGGGCCTGTTCCTAACTAGCTTTTATAACTTAAATTAACCCATTTATATTAACCTCTGTTCTATCACACAAGTGGTACCTCTCTTCCATCTTGTGCCTCCTGTTTCCTCCCCATATCTCCCGACTTCTTCTGCATGCCTAGAATCCTCCTCCTCTCCCTTTCCCTTCCCAGAAATTCTGCCTATACCTCCTACTTCCTTATTGGCCATTCAGCTTTTTATACATCCATCACACCAAATACATTTTCACACAGTGTAAAAATATTCCACAACAGACATGTCACTCAGAACCCCCCACTCAATCTTGTGATACAACAGAGTCTTGGATGGTTCTTTGTCACGTTTTGTAAGACCCAAAGTTAAACGGTAAGTCCCACCTGCCCAAAGACCAGATAACTTCCTAAAATTCTGAAAACTGTAGTTCTTGAAAGATAACACCTGCTCAAGGACCAGGAAACTTCCTGGGATTCTGGGAGTTGTAGTTCTTGAAAGATAACACCAAAGTTTCATGGGGGAGTAGGGTGGCCTATTGGTTTTGCCCATTTAAGTCCCGTCAACGTGTCTTAGAGCCACTTACCTGGAAAATTTCCAGGTGATGGTCCTGACCAAATGCTACGTTGGTCAGTATTTAATATTTTAATAGAAGTTTGCTTAAATTTGGCCAAAATAGTGGAACTAGTTTTTCTGACTAATTTTAGGATTAACACATTCTCACATAGTCTAAGGGAGTGACAATCCCCACCTTTGCGGAACAGAAGGGTAGAAGCAATGACAAGGTCCTGGAAGATCAACTTCCATTCTGGCCAATGAAACAGCAGAATTTCCCAATCAAAGGCCATAAGGCCAGTCCTTTAGCCCTTAAAGGGATCTCATCTACCTTTAGAAATTCTGATATCTCTTTAAGCAGCCCTCACTCAAGATGTTGAAAGAGCAGGCTATGGATCAGCTAGTGATGGCCAGTCTAAACCTTCTGACTACTGATTCCAGTCCTCAGAGATGCTGGGAGACTCTTAATCCAAACTCCTTAAATGCCATCAGTGGTAGCGTGGGCGTAGAAGTGGGTAGCTTCTTTAAAAAAGAAAGGAAAAGAAAAGAGAAAACCCAACAGTAACACCTAGGTTTAAATTCATGCCCAGCTCGTATTTGACAATCCTTCTGATAGCCCAAATACTATAAATTTAGTTGATGATAGCAGAACAGATGGGAAAACCATATGGCTTGTAGGTAGCGTGTCATGCTTGGTATTTGCGATACATTAGGGGAATTTATTTTATTTTGTCTCCTTCCTTGTGGAACTCTGTGATATTTTATCAAGAGGATTTTATATGCCTTTTGACTTATTTCTACAGTAGCATTAAACTCTCTGTGACTCAAACATGCCATTTTAAGTAGTTGGTTTTATAACCACTTCAGCGCACACGTCTACGTACCTGGGCAAGACCTTCCTTCAGGAGAGAAGTCCTTAGTTCCTGGCAGTCTGTGGACAGAGAATACCCGTGAAGGAATGGAGGCAAGCATTCGTGGAGACTGACTCAAGCAAAGCTTATTAAAGAAGGTTCGTTCAAATGAGATTTAGGTTAGAACATGGGCCTTAAGGTCTAGATTTAATGTTAATATTTGTAACTTCACACTTTAGAAAGAAAACTTGGCTTTCTTTCTTTCTTTTCTTTTCTTTCAACAGATATGTTTAAAATACTATGTTTCATCCTGTTAGGTGAAAAACAGAAACTTGATGTGTAGGGAAAAAAAGACATAAACACATTTGTTTATATATGACCTTCAGCTAGATTTGTTTGGGGCTAGACAGAGGCCCTCAGAACCCTGGATCACTTTGAAGTTTATCTGAGTTGAAATGAAACTTCCTGATGCTTGCCTGTTAGCAATTTTGTAGTTTTTTTTTTCAAAGCTGAGTATTTACTTAAAAAAATTTTTTTTTTTTAACACAAAGGACACGATGAAAAAGATATTTCTCCTCAGAGGCAATAAAGAGTAAAGGTAGACTTAGCAATGAAACATACTTTAAATAAGGATTGTGAAAATTCCTATAGCTACTGGCTGCTTAACAGTCTGCCTGTACTGAAGTCACTTCATCTTGAATTATTGGTAAATTTTCTTCTATCAGACCCTTTCAGTTTCTCTATATGACATTTCCCCTTTGCTTTGCCTCTGACATCACTGTATGGATCTCATATTTCTGGCTACCTTTGGAAATGAACGGCTTTTTTTTCTTTTTGGCATTTTACATACACTACTTCTCCCTCGATGAATTTTTATTAGTTCTCCTGTTACTCGTGGTTTGAGCTTGCTTTCACACATACAAACTCCACGAAACTGGGAGAGAAGAAGAGAGGTCATATTGAACGGATTCTCTTATACACATCCGTATAACATGCATTTCTGGCTTCCTCTTAATAATGGACAAAGAGTAGAACATTACATCTAGGCAAATTTTATACTTCCTGTTAAGGTACTTCAAGTTTAACTAATTACTAGTGTTTGTTTTGAATTATTAAGGCCAATCATACATGCTTTATGCTTTGTAAGAAAAAGGATTTCTAAAGCAATTTCACACTCTTAATTCAATGCAAGGGAGGTGCGGATGTCTCTCTTCTGTCTCGTAGCACATAACCTCCCCTTCGTTATCCTTTACTGGAGATCTGCATTTCTAATTGCTGATAAAAAAATGTGGCTAGCTGGGCAGTGGTGGCGCATGCCTTTAATCCCAGCACTCGGGAGGCAGAGGCAGGCGGATCTCTGTGAGTTCGAGGCCAGCCTGGTCTACAAGAGCTAGTTCCAGGACAGGTTCCAAAGCTACAGAGAAACCCTGTCTAGAAAAACCAAAAACAAACAAAAAATGTGGCTAATGATTACCACCAAGGATGGTCTCCTTAGGTACGCCTTGGGTTTGTACATCTAATTGCTTTAGAGAGATATACAATGTTGCTCATCCACTACGGATGTTTTCACCATGCTGCACAGCATCTGCGTGTCCCCTACTTCACAACTCTAAAACGACCCATCTTTACACCATTTCCACATTCTGACATTTCAAAAATGTTCAGAATGCCAAACCCACTCACTCATGTAGAGATATCTTGGTTTCTGTCAAATTTCGGCAGTTTTGAAGAAAGGCTACCCAAAACATCCTTGAGCAAGCTTTTGTGTGGATATCAGTTTTCAACTCCTGGGGATTTGCAACTCTGTTCAGTAAGAGTACCATCTAGCTCTCCGGTGAAGTGGCTACAATGTTTTGAATTCTCATCAGCAGTGGGTGAGAGTCCCGGTTGTTTCATGACTTGCCACCATAATTCCTGGGAAGATGCAGAGGTCACCCTGGCATCCAGTCATCCCTTTAGCCTCCATCCTCACTGACCTCTAAGAAAGTCACATGTTGCACCATGAGCGGCATCCTTTGGCTGTTGCCGATTGATCTAGACTGGGGCCACGGCACTCAGCCTGTGGCAGTACTTCATTGCTGTTTTAATGTCCGTTTCTCCGATGAAATATGATGTAATCTTTTTATATTCCCCTTTGTTGTCTTTGTTCACGCTAAAGTGTCTATGTTCGTTTGCAAATTATTTTTAAATTGGACTTTTTTTCTTATTGTTGAATCTTAGGAGTTTTTAATGCATCTTTTATCATGCATGTCTTTTACAAATTCTTCCCTCTAGTCTGTGGCTTGTCTTGTCCTTCTCTTGGCTATGACTTTTGCATAGATGAAGTCCAATTTATCAACTTTTTCTTTCATGGCCTGTAGCTTTGGTGTTAGATGTGAAAGAGAACCGTCACTAAAATGAAGGTCATTTGGATATTTCCAGTGCTTAGAACCTTCTCGTCTGACATTTCACACTGGGGTCAGTGATGCGGCTTCCATGAGGTTGTGTGAAGCAAGCAAACCTGTGTCTATGTTTTCTCTCCTCTCCCTCCCCCCTCAATGTTCAATCCTTTTGGACATTAAATTGTTTCAACATCACTCATGGTGAAGATTCAGATGGCTTAGATCTCACAGTTGTACCATAGCTTATTCAATCCAATTTACAGGCAAGGGCTGTCACCTCTCAGTGAAGTCGTGTGGTTTCTAACAAAATCATGCCATCGCAAAAGAGCAAAGTCAGCTGACAACCTCTGATCACTTGTCCACGTAGTGACGGCTCACCTCTCTTCCCATTTCTCTGTGGTACAGCAAGCCGAGCACCACCGACTTCTCCCGAGCTTCCAACCCAGGAAAAAGGCCAGTCTGTTTCATTAAGTTGTCCCGTAATTTTCCCATTCTTCTGTTTACTCTTTGTTTTTCAGAGATGTCCATTGCTCCTATCTAATTATCTTCCCTCCCTCTATAATCCATTCTTCCTGGTCAGATGTGTGGGTTAGCTAATATCTACCGGATGAGGTCAGGTCTCCCTTGAGGTTGGTAAAAATTGTGGCAAGGCTACTGTCTATAACCCTCTTAATTTATTTGTAATAAAATAAAGTCTTGTTACAAGTTGCCTTCTAAGTGGACCCAGTAAGCGAGGACTAGTTACTGCTGGGTGGATGCTTAGTGGTCCTCACGCAGCTTATTTTTGGAGCAGAAATGACTGATTTGATCCATTTGTGAAACTGTCTTCCTTTCAGGTTGTCCTTAAGGCAATCATGGATCCATTGAACATCTCACAGCGACTGTTTTCACCCCGCCGTGGCCATCAGCGCCAGGCTGTTTGTCAGATGATTTAGGCATCTGTCACTCTGTGGACTTCATGCTGTGTTTGCTCTTAGTATAAGCTAATGAGCCGCAGAGCCCTGTGTTTTGTGATCAGCCCACTCGAAACACCTCTTTCCCCTTTTGTGATGAAGTCATGAGTTTGGCATGTAGGCAGGTTCACCTGTTTCAGATCCAGTTTTGTTTTTAAGGGCTTGCCTCTGTCATTTGCTTGTCTTAAGCATAAACATATTTTTTTTTGTGATTTCAAGGGCATAACTCTATGAAATAGATGGTGGGGAGAAAGTATGCATTTTTAAAAATGTACACTAATCAGAATTTCACTTCCACCCCATCAGCCATACTCTAAGCCATTTTCAGTCATTTTGGCTTGTAATGCTAGTGTTTTTCTTATTTTTCAAATACAATTAAACATATGTATATGTACAGCCATTTATCACTATATATGTTATATATATGTATTTACATATATAAAATATTATAGCTAAGAATAAAGTGTATCAGGGCTGGAAAAATATTCTATATAAAAATGTAAGTCTGCCAGGGCTGGAGAGATGGCGCAGAGCTTCAGAGTTCTGGTTGGACTAGGAAGAGGTGGCTAACAATGAAATGTCCTTTGTACCCGATGGAAAGAAAAAAATCTGGCTTTCTCCAATGGAGTGCCAGTGGGCCTATCAACCACTCCAGGCCGGCCTCATGTTCAGGAGTAGTTGACCAAGTTTTTTTCTATGCTTTAATTTGGTTATAGTTTGGTGGTTTATTTCTATTTCTATTTTTATTTTTTTGGAGGGTAGTGTTTTGTTTCCTTGGCTTTAGGGATTTTTGTTGTCGTATTAGGTTTTTGAGAAAGAACTTAAAGTTGGCTGGGTAGGGAGGAAGGGGATCTGGACAGATGCGGAGGGGAAGGATATGATCAAAATATATTTAAATTTCAAATGGTTTCAAATAATAAAAGGTGTAATTTAAAAAGAAGGAAAAAAGGAAGCGTCTTTAGGAATGAGATTTTGAAATCTTCAGTTGGTAACCTTTCGCTTCACGGGGAACACAGCTTCGGGCACAATGCTGTTCCGGGATCACTAGGAGCCCAAAGCCCTCTGTGACGTCACAGCCCTCAGACTGACCTTTGTGATGTCATCGCCTACTCCCTTTTGCAGGACTCCCGAAGCGCCGCTGGGATCTGCAGAGCACAAAGCCGGTTCAGACAAAGCCGGTTCAGACGTGGGGTATGTGCAGGTAGTGTGAAGTGTCCGCTTTACAGGAAATGGCAGAGGCACCTCCGGAAATCCCGGAAGCTTCTTCAGAAATCCCGGACGCTTCTTCCGAAATTTCGGATGCTTCCCCTCATGACGTGTCAGCTGATCCAGAGACCCCTTCTAGCCGCCCTCTGTGTGAGGATACAGGTCAGGGGGACTCAGACTTGTGGGCTATCATCGAGGAGAGTGCATTTCAGGTCCTGGCTCAGCGGTTCTTGATAAAGAGGCCGCCCCATACCCTCTGTGCCTCCGAGCCGGATGAAGACAGTAATTTATTCTCGATGACCTTTCCCAGAAAGCTTTGGAAAATAGTGGGAAGTGATAAATTTAAATCTATTTGGTGGGATGAGGCCGGGACTTACATAGTCATCAATGAAGAACTCTTCAAAAGGGAAGTGTTGGAGAGAAAGGCCCCCTTCAGAATATTTGAAACGGATAGCATGAAGAGTTTGGTCCGGCAGCTGAATCTGTACGGATTTAGGAAGATGAGGCAGAATTTCCAGAGATCTGCATCGCTCCCTGACTTCCTGGCTGAAGAAAAAGGAGTCTCTCCCTCATGTAAGTTACAGTTCTATCAGAATCCAAACTTCTTGCGTGACTATCCCCATCTTATAGAGAGAATGAAAAGGAGAATTGGGATAAAGACTGCTTCCCGGGGGGCGGCCCCATCACTTCTGGGTTTTAAGAACAAACATTTTAGTCCAGACTTGGACAACATGGATGATCACAGTTTGGGTGTAGCTGTTCAAACCAGCGAGAGCAATCTCTTGTCCAAGTCCAGCATTTCAAACGTCTATCTGAGACAGAAGCCTTCTACTGCCCAGGGAGATTCTGATCCAATGGACGGAATCAGAAGGGACTTCTCTCGGGCGACATCGAGCTCCTATAGACCCCCTGAAGAAATTCTAACGCAGCGCCCTGCTCCCGTCAATGAGGTGTCCCCTCTCCACATGGACTCGCAGAGAATCTACGCCCCAGCAAACGACAACACGGTGAATTTCATTATAACCTCGATCACCCAAAACCACAGGGATGTGCCTCACTTGTGGAAGAGCTGTTTTGAAAAACAGGCAGAGCCTTCTCCTTTCCAACCCGGGTTCCGTCACTTTTCATCCAGCTCACCGACGTACTCTGACTCAAAACCACTGGGTGAACCCAAGTTACCAACGCACAAGGAAAGGGTAGCATCTAGTACCTTGGCGTCAACATCAAACCATCACCCGTCTTCATGATGCTATCAATTGTCTAATTTTCTAATCTACTTGGTTGTTTATGGAGATATTCAGCATGTCAGAGATTAGAATTCTTGTTGATAATCAGGCGTGTACCTGAAACCGTCACAATTGAGCAATAAAACTCGATGTGTACCTTAAAGAGGACTGATTGGTCTTCTAGACCTCCTGAATTTGCTTCTCAGTCCATAGGACAACTAGAAACTCTCTGGACCTCAGTTCCAGGCTGTCCATTACCCTCTTCTGGCCTCCACGGGCAGTACCGGCATGTGGTGTGCAGACATGCATGCAGGCAAAACATATCCGCACACACAAAATGAAATACCAGACTTAAAAAGAATGTGTACATGCATACAAGTAAATACTGGTAGCTCTATACAAATATATCTGTGTATCCATATGTAGAGTATACACATATGCACACATGCAATACACATTAAATGTGATCTATTTAATAAAGCACACATAGACACACAGAAATAAGTTTTTAGATCTTTATTTTTTTTCACTTTGCAAAGTGCCAGAACATCACCCATCTTAGCCTATAGTCCTTTTCATTTTTCTTTATAAATGTACTAATGTAGTTCAATTAGCTTTGGTCAGTGGGCCTAAAGGCAGCTTTTTTTTTTTTTTTTGGTTTTTGGAGACAGGGTTTCTCTGTGGCTTTTAAAATATTTTTTTCTGTTGTAGTATAGAGTATTCCAGTAAATGCACTTGTAGCTTTGATTTTTTTTTCTCCTTTTGACTTTTTTGGTTTAAAGTTTTAAATTTTAGGGTTCTATTTCCTAAATAATCTCTCTTTTCCAGGGAGGAAGAATAATCCCATTCTTTGTATGAAGAGCTTGGGACTTGGATATGTCATCTAGATTTAAATCTGCATCTCAATTTTAGGGGGCCTCCATTTGTAATCCTTCCTACATATCAAAATTATATAGGATGGGATCATACATAGTATGTGACTTTTCTATACTCCGCAAATTAAGAATGTTATATAGAGTTACTTGTGGTCCATTCTGATCACGCTTGCCTGTAATATTCTCTAAACTGTCGGTGTTTAGGAGCCAAAGTGAGCGTTGCCAAACATTCTCCTGAATATTAATTGAGAAAATATGTATGAAACTTCTCTGTGTATGGCGCTGTACTAGACACAAAGCAGCCCGTGAGCAATGTCTCCCATGATGCTCTGCTCTATCTCGGCTTCCTCACGTGCCCTCGGCTAAGGTGATTTGCCTTTGTGGAAGTCGGGGTTTTTAATCTGAAGAAGAATGGGAGCCGTAGCTCCTGCTTTGCTTGTTTCATTGGACTCCCGGAAGAAGCAGCTGCAGAGATGAACGTGCAGTAGGTCGCTAAAATATAAAGAGCAGTAAAATCCATAGGATAGTCATCGTTACGATCGCAGTGCTTCGCTATTATCTTCCCCAGCAGACTCAGCTGTCTGCGAAGCTCGAGTGGAGTCATTGTTCCTGTGATAGTTCCTCAAAGCAGCTGCTACAGAGGATCAGGCATGGAAGGTACGAAACACTTCGTTTTACACGCCAAGGGTGTCCAACACAAATTTTTAGAGAGGCTGCACAGAGATGATCAGGAAGGTCATGACTGGAGATGAATTCCAAGCCCAAAGGTGTTCACATTGAAGTTCGCAGATATCACGGGGACGCGAACAAATTGGGGAAAGGGTTGCGCAGCAGTCTGTGTACTCAGCGTTGAGATGGGCTTTAGACCGATGTTCTGTTTGGGAAAGGAACCTCCTCCTTCCTCATCTACTGGATAACCTTATCAATGAGGGTTTTGGCAACCGCAGTCAAATCATCATTGTAAAAACCGCTAAATGTGAAAACAGTAGCAAAAAGATTTTGTAGTTACACGTTTTACTAGTGAAATATAGAGTGAGCCGTATCCTTAGAACTTGTCTCAGACAGGCAAGCACTTGTTATGTGATCCGTGTTTTATTCACGAGCACCCCAGGGTCAGATGTTGTTATCTTACTGCTTTGTAAAGAAAATTTATTTTTAATTAATTTATATTTGAGCCAGGGTCTTACTCTGTAGACCTGGGCATCCTGAAATCCACTATGTTGATTAGATTGGACTCTAGCTTCCATAGATCTGCCTGCCTCTGCCTCCCGAGTATTGGGATTAAAGGTGTGTGCCACCGCCGCCCAGCACTGACCAAGAGACACCCTTGGGTGCACTTCCTCCTTGTTGTTTGCTAACTATGTCTGATGTGTTTTTGTGTTCTCCAAGGTCTCTGAACACTGTGAGTCTGTCTTCCACCGCTGAGAGTTTAGAACGCTTTTCCTATCCAAAGAGCCTTGACCATCCTATTTGAAACAAATACAACCCACAACAAACCAAAGAGTAGAGTCCTGCAATTTCGTGTCAACCGTGTTTGTTGCTGAGTGGTAAACAGGGGACAAGGTTCAGAAAAACAGAGCAAACCTGAATAGATTTTGGAACTTGCAATTCAATAGAAAAATAATAAAAAATCATTCAAAGTGAGAGATATTATCTGTCAGAGAAAGAACTCTATACCTGGCCATTTCGCACCTCGGCTTTGCTCGCAGTGAGATCAAAAACAACAAAATCACTCCCTGTGACAACCTGAGTGCCTGGATACCATGTTTACACACTTTTTGTCCGTCCTGCATTTTTGACACTTCCTACAGCTCGAAGTGAATGAAAACCCAGAGGGACATGATGAATGGATTCAGCCCTCATTTGCGTTGACTCAAAAGGCAATTTTTACATTTTCAGAGCCCGAAAGCTGCCGTGGGGAGAAATTGCTCAAGGATAAAGATATCCCACCGGCAAAGGAGGTGTTTGTGTTTTTAAGACAGACATCCCTTCAACTTCCAGCTTGCAGCTGGACTGGAGGAGGCAGAGGGTTTCGGTGTCTGGGTGATATCTCTCACTAAGGGATCACACTCCTCCACGCTCAGCAGTGAGCAGGCCCTCTCAAAGAAGCCGGCTGCCCACATACATTTATGGTGTTGCTGAAGTGTTTTTGGAAGAAAGCATTAAGGAGGGAACATGTCACCCCTGAGCAGAATGACTTTCATTTGATCTCTATTTCCTGGGGCTCTGGTCTGGGTGCTACTTTCGAAGATCTGGCCTTGGAAAAATATGATTTCTTATGGCTTTTCAGGAGAGTAAATGCCAATCAGTCCTACAAATGGTAACGTGCCCAGTTCGGGTGTGGCTTGGGTAGACGAAGAAGGGAGACAAAGACAGGTTTCATGCCCCATTAGAGCGGCTTAGAAAGTTTGATTCTAGTTATCCCCCTGCCCTTTTGCTGTTTGGTATCAAAGCATGACTTCATGCTTATAGGCAAACACTTCCAACTCTCAGACCCTGGCATTCTCATGGGAATTTTCGGGTCTTTTAAAAGGGAAGAAAGACAGGGATTTTAATGCACTACTATACTGTTCTTATTCTATACAAAGCATGTCTGTGTCATCCCATAAACAGAGAGATTTTCTTTTCCGTGTCGAAATAGATATGATACACCCACTAGCAGTTTTAAAATATTTAAGATTGCAAGCAAAATCTTTATAGTTCGTTACAAAACAAACAGCAAGCCAACAGTCCTGCCAACTTACCTTGTTTTCCGTTCCATGTCTAGAAATGATGACTTCGTTTAACTCTTATCTGTACGCACTCAGCATATACATCACACAGTATCTCCTGTTGGCTAAATTTCACGAAAAGTACAGAGCGATACAGAAGTGTTAACGATAGCATTGCTTATTATAAGTTATTAGAAGACATCTATGTTATAAAAACCAGAATGGGATTGGTAATGTTCTGCCTAGCTATATAAAGTAACATCATATTCTCAGGAAAGTTATGGAGATTATAGGGGGAGTGTATCTTTGCGACCTGGAGAGCTGCCAACCCCACCCAAGGTTCAGTCTCCAGCAGTGAAGTAAGTAGAGGAACCTATGTCTGTCTGAAGAAACTGTGCTCAAATGTACCACTAAAAACCTTACTAGAATATAGAAGACGAATTTATGTTTTATCCTAGCTCTTTCTAAAAGCCAGATTAACTGCCAACTGCTTTTTGGTGTCTTTACTTGGATATTTTGCAGGCATCGCGGTCACCAAGGCCCTTGTTCTATGAAACCAGTCTTCCTGCTATGCCTTCCGTCTCGGTAAACTCTGTTCTTGCTGGACAAGTCTCCTTTGCAACTTCCACACCCAAGGCCTGCCGGCCCTCCATCCCATTTAGGGCCAACTTCTGTTTCCAATGCAGATTTCCAAACAGATTGCAAATAGCTGTGTCTGCCTTAGGAAAGCCGCAACCAGGGAGGTTCCCGTGGCCTCTTGCTCAGTCTTCTGCTCAGTCTTTGTGCCTTAGGTTTGGTTGTTCCTCCCTTAGAAGGCAGGGAAGCTACAAACATTTTCAACGACTTTCTGTTGCTTGTAGGCAAGTTCAATTTGATGGCTGCCCTATTCCTGGGTCGTGAGGACTGTGGGAGGCTGGTGCCCAGCCTTGCCAAGCCTCATGCTGTACCGTGTGTCTTTTTGTTCTCCATCTTCTTTCTAACTTCTCATCTAGTTTCTTCCTCAGGGCTGTCTTACAGCCCATGATCTAGTCTTGGAGTCTTCCTCTACTTGTTACGCTTCATTTCAATCCTTTTTTTTTTTGGATGTCAGTTGTATCTTTCTCCTGCCTCTCCTTTTCTCACTCTCTCCCTCATAATCGCTTTTAATCGCTACTCACTGTTTCTTGTCTGCCATTCCTAGGAGAATGGTTGCTTCCCGGGGACTGGGCTCGGTCTTGCTCACAGCTCTTTCCCCGGTGACCAACATGGTTCCCGGCACAGCCAGATGCACAATAGCACCCAGCATGAAGACGGCTGCACGGTGACATAACCGGGTCATTTCAGTATTCAAGTATTTGCAAACCGGCTATTCTTAAGCTATAACATGGTTGACTTTTTCTAAGTTTCTTTCTCCGTGTTGGCCCAGGTAATTAGCTGGAAATAAACACGCATTTTCTTTATTCTTCTATCCCATAGAAAAACGGTAAAGTAATTTTACATGTAGGTTGACAGCAAAAAAAAAATTAATAGGAATTTTGATAAAAGTGCAATGCTAACAGCCCACAGCCTTTGAACGGCGAGGCATGCTGGGCTGCATGGTCTTTCTCTGTGAGCCACAGGAATCCAAAGGTATTAGACCAGCTGCAGGCATACTCCCTATTATCCCGTGATTGTAACAGAACACATTGAGAATTAGAAGTTAACGTTGAATGTGAGCGCTATAGAGCCGAGACAAAACACGCTCTCCGACTCGCAAAAGTAGAATTAAATTCTGCTCAGAGCGCATACATCAGATGTGGGTAAAATAATATCGGATATTTTGAGATAAATGGGGCTGTATATAATAGAGTAAGTAACATTTGAGTTGTGGCAATGGAAGTTGAGGTGCTAATGATCCATTTGATGCGTAGAGAATGCTAGCAGCATTATACAGAAATTTAACTGCCAAAAATTTAAAGCTTATTCTTTCAAACTTTCAATTCCTCTAGACATAGAGTTTGTGTCTATTTTAGTGGCTAGCAACCCACTTACTTCTTAAATGTTCTCTGTGTTTCTTTAACCTTAGGAATAGAACTTAATATGCACTTAACAGCCATATGTATGTAATTTCTAAGCATTGTTGATTAGATCCATATTTCTCAATGAGAGGTCACCTGAAAATGACCATGGGAACAGCCGCGAGAGAAAATGGATCTTCCTAAAATACATGTAGAAGAAAGGACTCAACCACACGCAGCTCTGGGCTAAATGGCACATTAGATAGAGATGAACTTGCGCTACGTCATGCTTAGTAATCTTTCTAGCACAGATGACCACTCCACAATAGAAGCTCCGGAACCTGAGGACCTGTGAGTCCCTTGTATAGAAGGAAAGGACTTTCGAAGGGAGGACTGGGTTAAGGGTCTTACCCTGGTGAGATTATTATGAATGGTCTAGGTGGGTCCCAAATTCACCCCCCATATCTTTATATGAGGTAGGAAAAATGAGGTTCTGGATACAGAGTGGAGGTGGCCATAGGCTGATGGAGGCAGATTGGGTGATGTGGCCGGAAGAAGGGATGCTATAGAAATGGAAGACTGGACTGGGTTCTCCCCGAGAGCTGCTGGAGGAAGGACACCTTCAGTTCCATCCAGCGACAATGGTCTCAGACTCCTGGATTGAGGAACTACAAGATAGTAAATCTCCTCTTTTAACTGCCATGGCTGTGTTAATTTGTCAGGTTAAACATTAATTTTCCAATCCAGACACTTCACTTTGCTGGCATCCGAAAACTTCCCCCAAGAGTTTTCCAGAACGACAGTATTAAATGATTCATTTTAAAGGTAAACATTTTTTTAAGTGAAAAACTGATATCGTGAAAATGATGAAATTTTAAAAATGTGCTTCTTCTTGGAAGAGGAGGCTGACGGGTGGTGAGAGCCAGAGGCACTGGAGGGTGCGGTCATTGCTGTTTTCTGCACATAGTGGGGCAGATACACATGTGGTCTTAGAGAGCTTGGGACAGTGTGGGGAGGCAGGACCTAGGCGAGCTGAAGCCAGAGGAAACTCCCATGTGGAGAGGGAGTTGGAGCACAAATTTCCACCCAGACCTGAGATGCTATCAGTAGCTGATGGCTTCCAGGTGAGGGAGAGTCAGCTTTCTTTAAAGGGGTGGCTACTGGCTGGCCTCATGCCCTCTGGCGATGGTCAAACACCAAAGACTCTAGGCAACATTAATGGGATCCGGTGGCTTTGAAATAACAAATGAGGAGGCCAGGTTGGCTGGGTATAAAATGGAGGAAGTGGATGCGAGGGGATGAGTTCAATCCAAATACAGCATAGGAAATTCCCAAAGAATTCACAAAAATTAACCCTTTAAAGTCTACTAAAACCCAGTCTTTCATAATTTCAGAACAGACTGCATTGAAACTATCACCAAAGAACTTCATGCCAAAAGGTTTTTAAAATGAAGTGAGTTCTAATTTTCATTTTACCTTTTCAAAGCAGCTTAATCATAATTAATTAAAGTGTTCCTATCATCGAGGTTATAGAGTACTCAAGAAGTGAAGATTCATAAAATAGGCAAGTCAGCTATAATAATCTAAAATGTTATAACATATAAAGGGGGAATTGTTAAGGACAAGTTGATGATTACAAAATCAGACAAGCATGTGATGAATTAATTTGCTTGTTTCATTATTAATGAAAAATTTGTCAACTGACCTTAAAAAGTGTTATTTTTTAAAATAATATCCTAGGCAATCTAGATAGTTTTTCTTGATATTGTATGTAACTTACAGATACAATTGGCTTGTTCTATTTATTAAATTTAAACCCTTTTATTTGAAAACAGTTCTATATTTAGAGGATGGTAATAAAGAAGTTATAAATCATCTGTATTTCTTAAGTTCTTTTTGCTGTTGAAGGCATAGAAATGGAATTGAGTTAGGAATCCTTTATCTAGTTTTGTTTAGACAATTGTGACAGGTACAAATGCAATTTTATTTACCTTTCTTATTCAATTCAAGCACCTTACTTCATCTTCCCTATTGCAGGGAATTTTTAGCATTTTTTTCTATAAAAACAAACACCTTTGTCTTGTTTTCGGTATCTGAGGGAGACTCTTCAGCAGCCCACATTAAGTGATATGGTAGACAGAGTTCTTCTTGAAAAATCTCCTTAAGCCATGGAGAAATTGCTCTATTCCTAAAAACCAACAATATACATTATGGATGGATATGAAATTCTATCATGTGTTTTAGTCACAGTTAATATGATCATATGGTTTTTTCTTAAGTATATTAATTACTAATATAGAAACGCTTGGCTGTCTAAACGTTGAACCAGCCTGGCACCTAGAATAAGCTCTACTCATAACATACAGTTATTTTTATTCATTGCTGGGGTTTAGCTTACTAGTCCTTTATTCGGCATTATTGCACTGTAAAATTTATGACAGATGCGGATCTGTCTTTTTGTGTGTTATCACCTTTGGGATCAGTGTGGCATTAGTGTCATAAATCAAGCTGAAGGTCGTTCTTCCTGTTCTCTCTGCTGGGGTAAAATGGTGTTCGTTCCTTGACTCTTGGCTACAATCTCGCCTGAGACCACCAGCACCTTAAATTCTCTGTTTTTGATCTCTGTGATTATCCATTTGGTTATACAATAAGCATTGGGCTGATTGGATTATTCGTTTGTCTTGACTGAAGACTTGGGTTCGGTTTCAATGGTTTATGTCTTCCTTTTTTCCAGCTCCACAGATTTCTATTCTTACGTGTATTCTCCTGCGCCCCCCCCCCCCATGTTATGTGGGTCTTATTTCTTCAGTTTGGAACTACAAATTGAGGGCCACCCTGTAACCATTAGCACCACCTTAACAACACTCTAAACTCAGAACATTGTATTTGCTTTCAACAAGTGCAATTGTTAGCTGTCTGCCTGGACTAATGGAGGAATATTTACGTGTTTAACATTAACTATCAAATATCGGAAGTTTTTTTTTCTATTACTGATATCTAATTTGATTCCACTAATGGGCAGAGGAGATAGTCTATGTGCTTTTAATCATTGATTTTTAAATCTGTTATCATTTGCCTATGTCTCTGGATGTGATCTAGCCTGGTGAACCTGCTATAGATAATGCAAGACAAGGCTTGTTGTGCAGGTTCTTGGCCCAGTTCTGTGTTCCAGTTAATTTCCTTCTTTGTAGTTTATCCCCCCATTACTAGTAGCAAAGAGACATTAACTAGCTTTTAAATATGTTGCCATTCTGAGTTTTCACAGGGGCGTGGTAAATCATCAGTGAAAATTGTTTAAAAAAAATTCCTGTCATGGGCTGACAAGATAGCTCAGGGGAAAAGGCGCCTGCTGCCATGCCAGATGACCTGGTTTGATCCTTGGGCCCCATGTGGTGGAAGAAGAGACCTTGCTCCTGCAAATCACACACACACACACACACACACACACACACACACACACACACACACACACGAATGTAATCACCCAGATAAACAAGCAGATAGCCTAATGCAAATTTTGACCTCTCCCTCTGTTCCTCCAAATCCAAACCCCAGTCTCATTCCCAGGAGCAAAACACGTTAATCCCACTGGTTGAGAATAAGACCAGCACAGTTTAAAAGCCAAATCTGAAGCCAGCTTTAGTTAAATACTAGCCAGGTTGATGAATTCTCTGGCCGGGTCCTTCTCTGGTTTCCCAGGTAATGGCCCTGAGTCACAGTTTGCCGGGGCTTAAAGGATTTCTCATCGGGTCCAATCAGGGGCAAGCATACATCCTGACGTATTTCCTGCCTCTGAACCTCCTGCCCAGGTGTGATTAAGCACATCCCCGGAGGAGATAGGTCAAACAAACTCATTTAAAGGAACAAAACCACGTGGCTCCCGTAAACACAGCCGCCAGCATTTCAGGACCTGTCTGTCCTTGGGCCAGGGCCTTGCAGATCAGAGGTGCATTTGTTTCGTGGATCTTGTAAGCATAGCAATTAAAACTGAAAATGTAACTTTGGCTCTCACACGCACCTACCGCAGCCTCCCCTTTCTCTCTGCCTCCACCTCCAATGGATCATGTAGACCCTGTTCTGGAACCTTTCTTCCCCCTGCCTACTTTGTGTTTTCTCACAGCCCCAACTTCAGCAGGCAGTTCTCTGGGAACCTCCGGGCTACCGCAGCCGACGGACTGGGTAGGTGTGCAGAAGATTTTCACCGCTCTCTCCCTTCTTCCACGCCCAATCTTCCAGTTCCATCACCAGCTCTGTAGCATAGCAGGCCACCTGCCGAGGCCTCTCCCCTCTGCCCTATCTCCAACCGATCCCATAGACCTTCTCCAACCTCCTTCCCCACTCATCCTCTTATCCCGGCCCCCAGCTCCAGTAGGAATTCTCTGGGAACCCACCAGGAGTGCCTAGAAAAACAAGTGGGCCAGCAAGGAAGGGAGGCAAACTTCAGATACTTACTTTCTGATCCTCTCCTCCATGTCCAACCCCTTGGTCTCAGTCACAGCTACGAAGGACACTACCTGCTGGAGCCTCTCCTCACTCTCTACCCTGATTGCCAGGGGACTAAACGGATCCCGAATGGACCACCCTACTTTCTTCCCACCCGTGGACACCCTCAGCTTGTCCCACCTAAAACGTCCAACACCATTCCTATGTGACAGATCCTAAAACCGAGAACACATTTTACCAGGAACTCCCAATAACCACACCTATCAGGATCCCAGAAGAATTTTTTTTACCAGACAACACACAGCCACCACCCTCGCCTGAGAACCAGAGGGGGCACCAGAAACAAGGAACAAAACACCCACCAGTCAAAGACAAGACCAAATACAAAATAATACATCTTTTTCTTAGCAACCAATGGAACTTTCTGGAAAAGTGACTATGTATTTGGACACAAAGTGAGCCTCAACATACTCAAGGAAGAGCTTCCCATCTGACCACTTCAGAAAAAAAAAATCTGGATATCAGGAATAGAAGCAGAACAGTTGCAAACTCATGGAATCTGAACAACTTGCTACTCAGTGAAGAAAGGGTCAAGACGGATATTAGAAAAGAAATTAAATACTTTCTAAAACTTAACGAAAATGAATACACAACATACCTACACTATGGTACACAATGAATATAGTTCTCTGAGGCAAGTTCATAGCAATAATTGCCTAAATGAGAAAGTTTGGAGAGATCTCATGCTAGTAACTTCACAGCGCACCTGAAAACTCTAGAACAACAACAAGAAATCACACCCAAACAGAGAGGTGACAGGAAATAAACCCAGGGCTGAAATCAATGAAATGGAAACAAACCAACAAACCAAATACAAAGAATCAATGAAAGAAAGAATTGGCCTTTGAGAAAATCAATAATGTTGAGGAATTCGTATTGAAAGTAACTAAAAGACAAGGAAACAATATCCAAATGAACTAAATTAGAGAGTTTTAAAAGGGAGGGGGCATAACAACAGACATCAAGGAAATCCAGAGAATCATAAGGACATACTTTCACAACCTGTACTCTACCAAATTGGAAGATCTAAAAGCAACAGATAATTATCTCAGTACATACCACTTCAATCAAGATTAGTAAACAGTTTAAACAGACCTACAATTCCCAGTGAAACAGAAGTAGTCATGAAAAGTCTCCCAAACCAAAAAATAAATAAATAAATAAAAATAAAAAAAAATACCAAAGAATATGTTTTTAACTCAGGTAGATTTCAATCAGACTTTCAAAGAAGAGTTAACCCCAACACTCCTCAAATTATCCCACAGAAGAGGAGCACAAAGAACATTGTCCAATTTGTTATCAAGTAGACACTAAATAATATATGTTTAAAACTAAAAGAAAAAACAAGTGTAGCAATAACTCATGTATGTAACTCCTTTGCACCTAAATATCTCTTTTTGTAAAATGGGTCTCAGAAACTTTATATTTTGCCTCCTTTCAAACAGAGATGATGAGACCACAGTTCCTCTGAAGCTACATGAAGACCCAACAAGGAAAGAGAATTACAGACCTACATCCCTTATGAAAATAAATGAAAAAATTCTCAAGAAAATACTTGCCAACTAAATATAAGAACTTATTAAAAAGATAATCCACCATAATCAAGTAGTCTTCATCCCAGAGATGCAGGGATTGTTCAACATATGTAAACTGATAAATGTAATCCATCATATAAACAAGCTTAAAGAAAAAAAATCACATGATCACCTAATTAGATATAGAAAGGGCCCTTGACAAAAATCCAGTACCCCTTCATATTAAAAGTCCTAGGGAGATTAGGGATCCCAGAGACATAATCTCAGCATAATAAAGGCAATTTACAGCAAGTTCATCACCAATATCGACTTAAATGTAGAGAAACAAACAAACATCCAACCAAGTGTTTCCACTAAAATCTGGATCAAGATAAAGTTGCCCACTCTCTCCATAGCTACTCAATACAGTACCTTATAGTTCCAGTTAGCACAATAAGACAATTGAAGGAGCTCAAAGAGATGCAAGTAGGCGGATCTCTGTGAGTTCCAGACCAGCCTGGTCTACAGAGCTAGTTCCAGGACAGGCTCCAAAGCCACAGAGAAACCCTGTCTCAAAAAACCAAAAAAAAAAAAAAAACCAAAAAAAAAAAAAAAACAACCCAAAACCAAAAAAAAAAAAAAACCAAAACAAAGAGATGCAAGTTAGAAAGAAACAAAGTATTTTTATTTTCAGATGATATGATAGTATGCATAGTGACCCTAGAGATTCCACCAGGGAACTCCTACAGCTGATAAACACTTTCAGCAAAGCAGCCTGATATAAAATAAACTTACAAACATCAGTAGCCCTCTTACATACCAATGACAAATGGATTGAGAAGAAAATCAGGGAAACAGCACCTTTCATAATAGACTCAAATAATATAAAATATCTTGGGGGGTAATTCTAACCAAGCAAACGAAGCAAACTAGTCCTAAGGGCAGGTCACATGCCCAGCAAAAGATGGTCAGCTGAAAAGGAACTCGATATCATCTTGGGAGGTTCTTTGTCTCATGATGTGATCAGGGCTTTTCTTTTTCCTTTTTTTAAAAGTTATCTTATTACTTTAGTATACACATGCATATATATTTCTCAACAGAGAGAAATTTATCTTACCCTACAGGTCCTTCTGTTGGTTTGCTTTGTCTAATTAGAAGGCATGAGTTTTTGTTGTATCTTGTGTTTCACTATTATTCCTTAGAAGCCCATCTGTTCCTAACAAGAGACAGAAAAGGAGTGGATCTGGCTGAGATCATCGTTGGGAAGAGACGGTGAGGAATAAAGAGAGGGGAAATCATTATCAGGAAGTATAAATGAGTGATTGATGGGGAAGCTTTGTTAACCAATTATCTTCAAGGGGTGGGGCCAAGTTAGGGTGTGGCTTTCTGGGACTTGGAGAAAAAAACGCCTCGCTTTAGTCCGTTAAGCCATTGGCTGAAACTGCTTTATTCATTAACCAATAAAAGCAACACATAAGTTTCTCAGATTATTTTACAGACAGAGGAATTTAGGTGCAAAGGAGTTGCATACGTGAATTATTACTACACTTGTAGGAGAATTAATAACTCCCACAAAGTACAGTGTCTTCTTCACGTCTACTTTTTGTTTTCAACATCTATTATTTAGTTGCTACTGGATAACAAATCACTATGATATTTAGATTTCATTGGATAAGCTCAAATGGAAATGTGGCCAGAATGGTAACGTATGTTTGTAATTCCAATCAGGGGCCTTAGAAAGAAGGGTCAAGAGTTCATGGCCAGCATGAACTACATATAATCCAGAGAGAGAGGGTTGGGGAGATAAAGAAATAAATATGGAAGCTTTGTTTTAAAAGGTATTGTAGTATGCTCTTTTTATTTGACAAGCCAATGGTGGTTTATAAATTTAAAGAAGGAAGGAAAGCCAGGGCAGTGCCTAGAAATATAAACTCTGAATTACTCAATTCCCATGTCTCTGCCACTCAGTCCTGCTCTCTCTCTCTCTGATAGTTCAGCTTAGCTGTTTTCTCCAATGTGGTCCAATGTGAATGTCCATAGAGCTTACCTATTTTGAAAACAAAAAGCCTGGGGCATTTCTACACACTCTCAAGGCTGAGTCATTCATTTCTCCAGTCCACAGGTCAAGCAAAAAGACAGCAGTCACTTAGGAGAGGAACCCTACACTAAGTCAGCAGTCGTGGGGTGTTCAATATCAGGTCTGAAAAAGAAAAGAGGGGTTTCAATTCTGTCAGAAGAAAAGGGAAAGCAAAACACGATATGGAGGCCGTTGCTAACACATCGTGGTACAAATCAGCCATAAGAACTGTAAACACAAGATTTTCCAGTGGATTTTGTACTTTTACAGCTGCTCTTTGATAATACAAAAGAAGAATTAATCCTTTATAGCCTCTGATTATCTGGGTTATGGCTTTTTAAACATGTCAATTCAAGCCATTTTAATGCCACACATATTAAGTTGTCCTTGAGAAAATACATTGTCTATGTTTTAAAAAGACTGTTCAAAAATACTTTTCATAAGTCAAATAATAATATAGTTCGTAATTAAAGCAAACATTAGTCTTTCAGGAAATATAAACCCCAGAGAGTTGGATATCATTGTTTTTATAGACATGAAGATGGAAATAAATTTATATTGCCAGTTTTATGAGCCCAGGAATCAAGGTGAAGATTTACAAGTGGATAAATCCTTCACGTTATCAGTGTTCTTGGTTAACATTTCAACTGCGCATAGGAGATTAGCCTTTGGATTGTGTCTATTATGGGTAGATAATGAAGAGTGTGCTAATTAATAATGACTAAAAGGGCTATTGAACAAGTCCTAACGTTATGACTAGAGTCGATTATTAGTTCTGTTTTAAGTGGTCATTATTTTCAACCTGTGTAAACTTGAAAGAACAGCAAGGGAAAGAGGGAACGGGTGGATTAGAGCCTTACCTGAATGGAGAACTGGCTGTGCAGTCTGTGAGTTCAAGTGATATTTTTCCCCGTGGTGGAAAGGGTACAGTTTGTGATGAGCTGGCTGATACTGAAATCGAAATTATCTTCAGTGTGGGAGAGACAGCTTTCTATAAAGAACTTCCTGTGTTCTCGTGAGGGCTTGAGTTCAGTGTGTAACACCCTGTAAAAGACATCAAAACTAAACAAAAAATAAGTAACCACAGCAACCCCACCCCCAATAAAAATACTAGCTTAGTAAGCGTGTCCCTACAATCCAAGGCTGGGGAGGCAGAAAGTAGAGAGCTGGGATGCTTGATGGGAGCTGTGAACTTTAGCGTGAGTGAGAATCCCATCTCAGCAACGAAGGTGGCGAGTGACTGGGGGCATCTGACATAGGCGTTTGACGTAGACATCTAACATAGACGTCTGACCTCCTGGGCACATTGCTCTCCACACACACAAACATGCTCTTATGCACGTTGTCTTTAATATAACTTGAATTTACCACAATGCGAAAAATCTTCAATTTGTAAGAAAATGATTATCTCTTTTAAAATTTTCTTTCTAGAGAGAGATTTGGCATGATGCTGGAGGGTCTGAGGGAGGTCTTCCATTTTGTTTCTCAGAGGTTGAGCATCTTCATCCTGTGGTTTGCTCTTCATCCTTGCTCCCGTCTGTCTATCTCTCTGTCTGTCACTTTTATAATGTCCAAGAAAAGAGGTGCTCACTTGTAATGGTAGTTCATGTGTATTTTAATAAATAAAGCTTGCCTGAAGTTCACAGTGTAAAACAGCCACACTGATCAGCCTTGCATACCAGGTAGAGGTGGCGCACACCTTTAATCCCATACTAGCTTGCCTTAGAAACCTGGTGGTAGTGGCTATGGGGATTGAAGGTGTGTGTCATGGTTGCCTGGTCTATAAGGCCTGCCAGGGTGGCTGTTTTACTTTTCTGATCTTCAGACAAGCTTTATTTACTAAAATACAAATGAAACGCCACTACACTCACCATGTCTTATAGGTAATGTCATGGAGAGTAGGAAGAATATAACTAATTATATATCTGTTGCATGCTGATTTCTATGAGGCTCAAAAAAGTATAAACAGTCCCTTTTGAAAGATGAGATGCTTCCTGTCCATCCAGAGCAGATCATCGGGCAAGAACCACCCCTTCCAGGCTGTTTCTGATGGAGGCTGTGAACAGCTCCGGAGCCTCATTTCCTGCTTCAAAAAAGAAGATTTTTTTTTTTAAAAAAAAAATCTGCAACACTGTGCTGTTTTATGCAATGTGGATGCTAAAAGGTGTGAAGAGCTCTTGTTTTCCCCACAGGATCACCAAGTCAAAGTCTATAGGATGTTGACTTCGCAGATGCTGCTGTGGTTTCCCTGAGCAACAGAACCCGCCGATGAAGAGTGATGGCTATGGGGAAAGGAGAGTCATACTTCTCCGCCTTCCTATTCAGCCGGAGCCCCAAGTCGGTGAGTAAATTGTTCTATAGTAGTTTTTTTTTTTTTTTTTTTTGCCTAATACATTGCTTGGTACTTGGAATTCTTTTGTTTGGATAGACAATGTGAGAAGTGGACCTTTCGCTTCCTAGGGAGGCCAGAGAGGGAAAACAAACAGAGAGGAGAAGGGCTCTAACCAGTCTCGGGAAGATGAGCACCGATTTGAACAGTCTCTCGCAGAGAGCCCACGCTTTTCAGTTTGAGGACAAAAGGAAAAGTCCCGTTGTCATTGCCACGTCTCTACGTCTGTCACTCATTCTTCAAGTCCGTCCCTCCAACCCGCTTCTTCCTTCCTTCCCGGGGGGGGGGGGGGGGGGGGGGGGGGGGGGGCTCCCTGCGAAGTCCGGAACTCCCACCCCTCTGCCCTTGAGCGTAACTTGACCTGTCTATTCCAGTTAGGAATTGTGGGGGGTGTGGGCGTGGAAGTGCTGCTGTGGACACAAGAAACTGACAAAATTTGGGGACTGATTATAATCCAAAGACTGTTTTTGCAGGTTCTCATCACGAAAAGAGACGAGTGGGATAATCCTGAGGAATATTAAGACTGCTGATCTTTGGGGCTTTCATACATGGGTTAATAAAAAGTAGCGTCAATTGAGGAATTCTGACTTGAGACGAAGATGAAGACTCTGTCACTGTTAGTATTCAGGCATCTGCACTGGCCTGCCCTTTGGGTCCTGACAGGATAGTCCTCAGCTGTAGCCACTAAGGGTACCTCCTGTGCACATTCGCTATGTTCCCCTTTCAAAGGTGGGCCTCACCCCCTCCCATCTCTCTCTCTTTCTGCTTCTCTCTGCCCCTCTCTTCTCATCTGCTGCTTCTGTTCCCAGAGGCCGGTCTCCCCCGCCTCTTCTCTCATTTTACGTTCCCTTTTGCCTAATAAAAACAAACAAACAAAAAACTCCGTGTGAACTCTGTTTCATGGTGTCTTTCTCTTGCATGGCACCTTTTTTTTTTTTTTTTTTTTTTTTTTTAAATTGCGACAGTCACACTCTCCTTGAACATTGCCTTGCTATTGAGCTTGGGAGAAAAACACATCACCGTGTTTAAATATTATTTCTATGAATGACGTAAACCTCTGTGGTTCAGTGTAGATGGTGCGGTGCCTAGACACATCTGGGGACATTTCTGAGTGTCACAATGGAGGAGGGGACCCTCCTGGTATCCGGTGGGGAGATGCTAATGTGCACAGGACGGCCTCCTACAAGGCCTAGCCCATCTAAATGTCAGTGGTACAATGTGCTAAGATTTTTATTTTACTTCCACAGACCAAATTAGTTCAGTTATGTAACTGATACAAATGAGATGTCGTTGGCCTGAAATAGAAGGGTTTGGAAAATGGAGATTCCGTAAACTGTCAAAAATGAACACTGTGACATCTCAACCATCTCCCCCGCAAGCCACAGGTGCCTATGTGTGCTGGGGGCCTAAACAGTTTTCTTTAAGGTGTGAAATCTGTAAGTCTGAGATCAGGGCTTGGGAAGTCCCTCTTCCTAGATTTCAGGGGTCCACCTTGCCATTCCTCATGTGGATAAGAGGAACGGGGGTGGGTCTCCGTATATTCTTATAAATGTGTTATGTAATGAGATCTCAGCCCTCAGCACCCCATCTAGACCTGATCATTTTCCGAAAGCCTCCTGTGTAACATGCCATGCCAGAGGTTACAGCTTCGACAGTAGAATTTTGGGGAAAGTTGTAGTAAGAAACCACACAGAAAATGGAGTGTTCAAAACCAGGAATGTCTTGTCAGATTCCAAGGAAATTTCAACTATTTACAAAAGTCGTCTTTTTTTCAGGAATAATGCAGAGTCCATTACCTACTGGACAACCTAGACTCTCCGCTGTGTGTCTGCTTAGCATCCGAAGTGAAGATGCTGTGCAGCTAACAAGAGTGTGTTCTGCTCCTTCTTAATCCATGGGGGAAACCTTCGCTCTGTTTCGGGATGTCTACGAGATAATTACATCACCCGGACGTTTACCACTGACGAAAGGGAGGAGACAGGAGTGCAGAATCAAACCACCGTGTTTGGAGGTAAGTTTTTGTGTCACGGATGTAACAGGGATTTTTACCCCTTCATGCCCCCCTCACTCTGCCCCCTCCTCTCGGACAGATGCTTATGGAGTTGCTGTGCAGCTGACAACAACCTCCATTTCCCAAGTGCTGCAATGACAGACCAGCGGCACCACGCTCGGGTCCCTCCCCTTCCTCCTTCCCTTCCTTTCTCTCTCCTTTCCTTCTTCCTTTCTTCCTCTCTTTTTGCCTCTCTTCCTTTTCTAGTCTGTGTTCATTTCCTGTGCTTAAGCCATTAGAACTAAAGGTTTGGGTGAAAGCTTTTGCTAGAAACTTCCTCCCCATCCCCCTGATCTCATCATTTTTTATTTGAGTCCAGGGATGAAGGCAGAAATGAATGACCGTTCTCCTTGGATCATCCAGCCTGTCGGTTTTGTTATGAATCTCCGTTAACATCCACAAACTTAGAAAGCCTGTGGGAAGTTTACTAGTTTATTACTTGCCAGTTACCTCGTATGAGTACTAACTGCTACTAAACATCCTAACAAGCAGCACTTTCTAATCCAGTTTAAAATTCACTGGAATGCATCTGTGTTTTGTGGATCTGTAAGTTGTTAAATTCCACTGCAAATGGTTAGAAAGTCAGAAGACCTTGCATTAAAATAATTGTTTATTTGTAGTCTTTGACGATTTCAAATACAAATAACTGTATATAATATATTTTGCTCCCCTCTTTCCCCCTTCCCTCCGGCTGAGACACTTCTTTCTTTTCCCCAGCAACTCCCCCTCTTAACTTTCAGGTCTGTTTTTTTAAAAGCCAGCTGAGCTTCATTGAGCTTGTCTCCAGGAGCAAGAGCAGGGGCTCCTTTCCAGGCAAGGGGAACTGATCGTTGGTTATGTCCCTGAAGAATGTGACATTCCCTTCCTGGAAACCAGTGAGTAGCCCCACAGAGAGGAGCAGGAGGGTGAGGCCTGAGTCCCTCTCACGTCGGTGATAAAGTGTTGATAGGCACCATCTTGCTCAGATGGGCAGGTAGCCACAGCTACTGGGTTTCTGAGGGTCATGTCCGAAAGAGAACCTTGAAGTGTTTCTCTCCATTCTCTCATCCTTTGACCTCCCTCTTCTTCAGTGTTTTCTGAGCCTCGGGGTGTCAGGGAGGGTGATATAGATTCTCTGCAGCATCAGGACTGGCTCTCAGACCAGTGATGTCTCTGCCTTAGATGCTGCCTGCCACAAAATGAAGCCTCTCCAATGAACACAAAGGCGCAGTGGTGTAGGAGAACCCTCACGTTCCAACTCACGTGACATGGCATGGATGGCGAAACCCTCCACCCTTCCTGCTTGTGTTGACACGTGTGTTTCTATCCTGAGGCACTGTGTTTTGAAGGTGATCCCTTGATATATTTGGTGTTGAATTTTAAGTGGTTCATGGAGTCATGGTTTTAAAATAGCAGTGAAGAGGAGACTTGGATCACCAGACTGTGCTGTGTCACTCCCTGCTGGTGACGAGTTCTGTGCCATTTAAAATGCCTCTGCCAATTAAGGTCAGTGGATTTGCAGCCACCCTTGGTCCCACAACGCCTGGCTCCTTCAGGGGCGGCACCAAATTGCTTGTGGTATATTCTCACACCCATTTTATTTCAGCAACTTTGAGACTCCATCACACACGCGGTCATATAAAGGCCATGCGTTATATGAATTATGTTTCTTTGGAAGAAAGGCGTTTCTTCTTAGGTCTAGGCTTTCTCAAAGCTGTGATTCAGAAAGCCATCCGAGCTGTGCTACCTCTGTATTATGTACACAGGGGAGTGGCTCTGACCCCAGGCTCTGACAGGCTGGTGTCATTTCTGAAGGTCCCTTAAAGCCTAGTTAGCATGGACAGACCTGTAGGCCATCACGGTCAGGACATGCCATCTTACCAACAAAGTCTTCGCAATGAACAATTCTCTTCAACGACCACAAGGCAAATGAAGGAGCTTGTTATCCTGAAGGAACTGACTTTGCCACCAGAAAGAACCATGTTGTGGGTGACTGGTAGTTACTAAGTCAAATGGGAATATGGACCATCCTGGGGCAATGGGAAGTAGAATGATGAGTAACTGGTAAAAATTTGTAGTGCACTGGATTAAAGTCAATGTAAAGAAAAAATATTCACGGTCGTATGAATCTCAAAAACATTTCTGTAATTTAGCATTCATCTAGCAAAGTGTGAGTCTTATTTGTGTAGCTCAAATAAGTCTTACACACAAATGCATATCCACAAGCACACACACACAAATGCATATCCACAAACACACGCACACACATACACACAAATGCATATCCACAAACACACACAAATGCATATCCACAAACAGACAATCACACACACACATGCATATCCACAAACACACACACACACACACACACAAATGCATATCCACAGACACACACACACACAAATGCATATTCACACACACACATGCACATTCACACACATGCATATCCACACACACGCACACATACATACAAATGCATATCCACACACACACACACACACACACACACACACACACACACACACCTTTGAGTCTCCTGAGTCTCCTGACCACCTAGAGGAGTAGATTAGCTGTGCCGGCTTTTCACACATCCCTTCCAGCCTGGTTCCCTTACCAGCGGTCTACCACCACTGAGGTCCTAGAATTCCCGAAGAAAAAGCTCCCTTGAAAATGACCACGTCTCGAAAAACCAAAAAAAAAAAAAAAAAAAAAAAAAAAAAGAAAATGACCACCTGCCAAAACAGAAGGGGCCATCTTAGACATGATTTTTAGGTTTTGCTTTTATTAGTGGAGATATGTCGGATCTCCTTGGGATGACCCCTTTGTCCGTAGAGGTCTGTAGGGACAGACAGGATCCCTTTGGGATGAATCCTTTGTCCCTGGTAGTATGTAGGTACAGACTGGATCCCCTTAGAATGACCTCTGTGAGAAATATCAGCTGTATGTGTGCTTTCCTCACTGACCTCAAATGTAGAATGCTGACTGAACTTTAATAGTTTTACGGATGGAGGTGGGCGGTCCTTGGACTTCCCACAGGTCAGGGAACCCTTATTGCTCTTCGAGCTGATGAGGGAGGGGGACTTGATCGGGGGAGGGGGAGGGAAATGGGAGGTGGTGGCGGGGAGGAGGCAGAAATCCTTAATAAATAAATAAAATTAAAAAAAAATAGTTTTACGGCTCTTCAATTTTCCAGATTTTTAAATCTATAATATTTACTCATTCTCATAGAAGCACACTGGCTGCCCCATAACTTTAATTACTATTAACTATTTCCTTTGTTGCTATATTGTGGTCACAGATACAGAGAAGCATGCTTGGCTGTTGTTCCTCCACAACGATTTCTCTGCTACCCTTTACCAGCAAGATACTTACATATCTGTCAGTTTGTTTCTCTTGTTCCTAAGAAGATGACTCATCTTATCACCTAAGGACCAGTGTTCTTCAGTGAAAAATCTAATTCTTGGAGGCAGACTTCCCCCCTCCCCTCTGGAGTGTTTAACTTCACCTACATGGGATGTGTGAACCCTGGGCAGAATGCAGGACCCCCCCCCCCCCGCCATGGCTCAGATGGGTCTCCTTTGGCTTTGGTGGTTTTGTGCCCCTTCTCCTAGTTTTCATTGGCATGTCTGGAAGGAAGTTTATCCTGAAAAGCTGCTTTGGAAAGAGAATGAGGTTGTCCTTACTGCATTTAGAGGAAAGGAGCCCATGTCGGGATGGTTCACACATACTTGAGTGAGTGGTTGTGGGGAGAGGGGTGTTGGAGAGATAGCTCAGAGGTTAAGAGCACTGGCTGTTCTTCCATAGGACCCGGGTTCAATTCCCAGCACCTCCAGGGAAGCGCATGACTGTCTGTCACTCCAGTTCCAAGGGATCTTTACACAGACGTACATACAGGTAAAACACCAATGCTCGTCAAATAAAAATAAAGTGGGTGGTTGGGTGAGAATGAGGTATGCGTTGGTGGGCTAAGAGAAAATCATAGCAGCAGTTCCTAAATGAAGAAAGTTGCTTCAAGACATGTTCATGCTGTATTGTCGGAACCAAGACACCGTCAGTAGCATGTACCACTAGCCAAGGTGCCTCCAAATTAAAAAAAAAAAAAAGTGCTGGCAACTAAATCATGACTGTCTTAGGAAGTCAAATCCACATCCCTTGAAATTTTTTAAAATTTATTTTGAAAGATTTAAGTTTCCTCAGCCTTCAATTCTATTGTTCGGTGCCTCATAAGGAGCATTTCTGTTTATCTAGGTCGTGAGCATGGTTGATTTAGATGTGGGCAGCTCTCACCTATGTTCCCAGAAAGTGTTGCTTGCTGTCGTATAAGAGAGTAAGCAATCACAATTGCGTTGGACTAATCCCATGTTTTGCTCCTCTTGATTTTTGGCTCATGGAGTAAGTTTCGGTTGCTGTTATTGTTGCTTGAATGCCGAGTTACAGTGTGATCTTTTTGAAGCTATTTTAAACAGAAATTCAATTTGTCATGTGTGACACCAATAAAACACATTACTCAAGGGCCACGATGGAAATCTGAATGGTTACTACTATACTTGCTTATCCACAGGAAGTGACGGCTCCTCACGACGGTGGCGGACGAGCCGTGGCTCAAGGGTGTCGCTGAGTCTTAGCAGCGACCCTAATCTGAAACATGTTGAGATGTGATAAACATGGATGTCTTCACGCGCTGCAATGCGATAGTTGCGAGGAAATGGTTTCCCCTTTGGAAACTTTGTATCCCCCGTAGTTGTGCAAGATTCTTTTCAAGTCGGACTTGACAGAGGCTTTAATGTGCTAATGACGATTATGAGTCTTCCAGGGGAGCCATGTTTGGCAAAATTCATTACTTGTAACAATGTTTTTTTTTTTTTTTTGACTTTCATCTTTTTGGACTACTGATTTGAAGAAAATACTTTGGAAGTGCCAGTGTAGAGACACTGAAAAATTACGGTTGCAAGAATTTCAAGAAAAGGACCTGTTGGAAACAGGAACGACAACGACCTAAAACCATTCGTTGAGCATCTAATAAAGCTGCTGTTGAAGTTTTAAGAATATTGGAGGAACAGAGCAACAGGTTCCACTGCACCAAGGGAAAGGGAGGAGTACTTCATTGATGCAAACCACATTTTGCGTCATTGAGAGTAGGAGGCAGAGGACCACAGCATTGCTCCTAGCATCTAATAAGCTTCTGCACGAGCAGCCGTTTTTCTGAAGTGGGCACGACTGCCTTCCTGGCCAGGTGTTTGTAGTCTTAAACCACAGGAGAAACTTGACCAGCGGCTGTCTCCCTCCTGCTGCCCCGACAGCTTCTCCTGTCTCTGCACGGACTCGTGAGTGCCACATTGGCCACCAGGCAAGACGCCACACATCTTCCTCCTTTCTTGAAGCAATATGTTATGGAGCCACCGGAGATGCGGGCATTGGTTCATGAATATGAACAAGGGGGTGGTGGAGATGAGAGAGAGAGGCGACACTGGCCACCTGGACAGCCACTGAGCACAAAGCGGTGTGCTCAGGTACCAGAGTTCCGGCTGATCTAGTGCTCCTAATTCTCATGACTATGCTCTGGGAAGCACAGACCTTAGGCCAATAGCCAGAACTTTTGAAGGTTCATGAAAACTTACCTTGCTGCTGAGTTAAAAATATATTGTGGGCTACTGTCTCAAAAATCAAAAAAATAAATTAAAAAAAGATAATGTGTTTATAAATATGTGTTGGTAATAGTAATTAAGAAAAAGAGGCCATGATTTTGAGAGAGAACAAAGAGGAGGAGAGGGAGGGAGGAAAGGGGATGGGGAAATGATGTAATCATATTATAATTTCAAAAGATATAATAAAATTTAAAAGTGTAAATAACAAAAAGATACTGGGTTGCGGTTGTAGCTCAGATCACTCCCCTAGCATGTGTGAGGCCCCGTGTTCAGTACCTAGTACTGCTGGATGGAGCAGGTAGTGTAAGTTAAACATTCTACACAAGCACGAAGTCAATCAAGAAAATAATAAGGGTTTTTCTTTTCTTCCAACCCTTTCATTTGGTAATAGGTTAGTAGTACATTTCAGAAACATTATGAATCAAGATGCTGAATGATAGGGTTTTCAGAGGAATTTTGAAGCAGTAAAATAAGATGAATACCTAAACCCAGCAAGCCTGGGAGCTCTCGGAACACAGTCTTAGAAATATGAGAGAGGTCAGTTAGGAGGGGTAGAGCAGAGAGCCAGCAAGGTAGAGGAGTTGAAAGCCCAGGGAAAATGCTTTTTTTTAAAAAAAAAAAAAAAAAGTTCAGAATTCACCTGAGAGACTCAATAAAGAGCGAATAAAGCCACCCCAAATCGACAGGCTGAGTATATAATACCCATGTCTGCGGCAACTTCAGAAATGGTCACATTAATTAAAAAATTTCACAGCACACATGGTTAAATGTCTAAAATTATTTCAAAAAATTTTAAATGAAATTCCTTTCAAAACACAGTATAAGCTTCTGTCTGGGAATAAATAGCATTAAGTTTAATTAGCTGCTTTCTGATGACCCCGAATCCGTATGGGGAGTCTGCTGTCCTCAGCCAGCAGGTGTGGGCCTGGTCCATCTGGAAGGCTGCCTGCCGCTCCAGCCAGCAGCGCCCCCAATGACCTCTGCCGCCTCCCCCCCAGCTTCATCCTCCAGTACTCTTCTAACTCACCTCCTTTAACGTATGACTTGCTAGAAAATACAATTATTGTCTAGTTGGAATTTTAACTAGACATTAGCAAAAGTAAGGCCTGAGGTCTTTTTGTGAAAAAAAAAAAAAGCAAGTTCTATCAATTATGTGGGTTTGACCAGAGAAGTTTCAATCAAATCGCTTCTGGTTGTTTGTTTATCTTTGTTCTTCTCTATTAGCCTCTGATCCATTGCCACGAATGGACAGTTAGAGTCTATGCATGAGGGGACCTGATTCCGAGTCAACGTGCGTCGGTGTGTATGGACTACTTTGTGTTCTTTCTCATCCTTGGGGAGATGCTTCCGGGTCTACGGAATGAAGAAGACGATCAGGACATCACGGGCAGATTATAACTAACAAGGATGCTCAAAGGGAAAGAAGACCTAGGACATCTAACCATTTTAGAGAAAGTATCAAAAGTGTTCTCATCTTGTATTGTATTATGCGTGCGTGCATGTCTCTGCATACGTGCAGATGATTCATAATCCAAGTATTCCTATTCTTGGTCTTGAGATGCCCAGCTGAGCTTTCTGTATATTAATATTGACTGGATGTTGGAGAACAGCCTTCACTGTCCGTCTCCTATTTGACGACCAAGAAAAGTGACCATGGGAAGGGCTTTGGCTTGAGAGGAGTAAATAGGAGATTCCACCTAAGTTTCTCCATGGGGAGAGCTCTGCTTGGGCTGCAGCTGGGATGGAAGGTGAAGGTGAAGGAGGATGAGGCAGTAAAGGTCCAAGGGAGCTGATTAATATTAATAAATAATAGTATAATAAACGAGAACAAATACTTCACCCATGAGTTCTTCCAACATTATGGGATGCCAGGAGTTGTACTAGTTTTGGAGAAAGTATTTTACATATATATAAATATATATTATAAATATATAGAATATATATTTAATATATTCTATATTATATATGTGTGTGTATTCAGACTGAAATATTTTATAGTGCTAAATGAAAATGCTGTTTTTGATCTAGTTGTTAGATTTCGATGAATTCATGTTTGGAAATAACACAGAATGAAGATAAAGTTTAGTGATATAATCCATAATTAAAAGCTGGAAAACAACCTAAATGACAAAGAAAAAGGATCAATCAAACACATTTTAATGAGGGAAAGTGTAATAGAAGACTAGCAATAGTTAATTTCATGTAAAATAACAACATGAGACATTGTATATAACATGCTCTCAATACTCTAAAACAACTTTAAATGAACACATATGAAACAAAGAGTCAAAGTGGTAAAAAACATCAGTACAAATATTGTTATTTATTTATCCATAATTATTCTATTACATGCATTCTATTACAGTTTTATAGAAGAGTTGAAAAAGTAGGAGAAACATCAATGCAAACATGAAAAGAACACTTCAGAGATTTTTTTTTAACCATGGTGCACTAAGGTATAAATAAGAAGTTTGCAAACAAATTTAGGATCGGTTTGATCAAACAATACATACACTGAGCCAAATTTATATAAGAAGCAGTAGATAAAATATTTCGACTCTAAATTCTTTCGCTGGAAAAAAAAGTCACAGAAATAAATTGAGCTAAGACTAGATATAAAAATAAAAAACTTGAGGTTGTTGAACCGGGCCATGATGAAAAGTTCCCGTGTAACTGACAGTTGGTCGCATCATAGCTCTTTAATACGCGTGGAGCAAAAATCAGGATGCAATAAACATATTTCCAACACTGTGCCAAGGAGGCAGTTGCTGTATGTTCCACCCGAGTCTCCGTGTCACCGTAAGAAAGTATCACCTTCTCAAAATAGACCCCAAGATGCTTACCTTCTGCTAGCCGGCTTCACCTGCCCTAGCAACCAACCCAACCCCCCTTGCCTTGTGGTTGAGAGAAGCTGGAAATAGCCTTCGGAGAACTAGCTCGCATGGTGGGGAGCAATCTAAGCACCTAAACTATACGCGGATGCTGTTGGTGGTGGACCAGATAACGTGTCTGACATGTTAGGTAATACTTCACTGTGATAAGGCGCAGTGTTCTTTATCTGTCACTTAACTCACAGGCTAGTTCCTGGACCGTGTTGAAACAGCACTTCCAAGACTCCTATGTCTGGCTCCTCCCATGGGCTCCATGGGTTGGAGGACATGTGGGTGGGTAAATGGATTTTTTTTTGTTTTTTCATAGAAAAAAGCTCTGTCAAGACATGAATATTCTTAAGGTGTCTTGGGTAAGAAGTGTCATTGAATCAGCAGACGTCTGTGCCACTAGGAATACACCGTTGCGTGTCATGATTCTCTAATCATGAGTTAGCTATCCAGAGAAACCCTACCAGGTACACAGCGACTAAAATCCTGAAATATTTGACAGTGGCTGAAGTAGCAGCCAACTTGATCAGGAAAGAAGGAAGCCCTGAGAAGTCAGGGACAGTGCATAGGTATACATGCGCAGGATCTGCGGGTTGTGGAACAGGTACTGACCTACGGTGTCTACGGTATCTATATCCCTGGCAACTGAATCCTGGGCTTGTGCGAGTGAAGGAGTCAGGTGTTGTAAGTTATGGATCGAGGCAGGCATGAGGCACTGTCAAAATGTTGGGATTCTCCAACACTAGAATTCTCAGAGCATGAAGAAAGATGAAAAACACTCCCTGGAAACGAGACAATAAGGAGCGTGGCACAGCTCGGGAAGCAGGAGCGCTGTATTTCCTGAGAACTCTCAACCTGCACAGACACACATGGGAGCACAAATTTGTATTCTTATATGATTTAAGATTTTAATAAAGCAAAATGCGAATATCCACACGGAGCTAAGAGACAAGTCAGGTTGACTATATCCCTAGTCACATGACAGGAGCAAACATATGCCTTAAGGAATTTACTATACTTCCTGTTTATTTGCTTTGAATTATGCATAGTGTACCGTTTGGGGCCAGCAGAGAGGCGACAACAGGAAGAAATTGTGTTTCTAGGGTGCTACTAATGTTCAGTGTCATACCCTAGGTGGGGTTCATGGAATAAGTTTATACTATTATCTATTATACACATTTTGCACATATTTAATAATAATGGCGGATCGATTAAAAGAACTAGTATACTAGACGGTAGGCCAGGAGAAAGGCGTGGGAGGTGTGGGAGAGAAGCTACGAAACTTCCCACGGCAAAGTAGAAAGGTCCAGCGTACACGCAAGATGGTGTACCTCCCAAACGCAACACCAGTTGTCAGAAAGCGATGCTTGAAAAATTTCCAGGATCCTGTTAGAAACTCTTATTCAGAAAGCGAAGGGATTTTGAGACTATGCAAATGAAATGGAATTCACACCAACTTCTAACGAGTAAGTGTGCACTGCACTGAATAGAAAGAGCAGAGTTTGAAAAGAACCGGAGAGGATAGACGGAAATTAGTGATGGTAGCAGCTCCATCAGCAGCCATGGACATTCAAAGTCAATAGGGCAATACCTTCCGACACTAGGCGCAATTAATGGCAAGCCGGCGTTCTCTATGCCGTGAAACCAAATCCCGGGAATGAAATCATAATACAGCTTTAATCCAAAATGTAAGGAAGATCAAATATGTTTATTAAAAATAGACCCAGTCGGTGTTCGAACATTCTAAAATAAATTTTTGAAGGAAAAGAATAACCTTGCAAGGAATATCCGACTCAAGAAGAAAATGTAACTTAAAAAACGTTAGATAGGAATTCTATGAAACATTCATAATATCCATGCGGTAGGCTTTAAATTCAAGGGGCGAATAAAGCTATGTCAATTAAAGAAGACCGGGTAGGGGCTAGTGCCTAAAGTTTTCCTATTATTCACCACGAAGACGAGTTGTTCACGTTTAGAGTTCCTGAATGTTGTCAGTGTTAAAATGCAAGCATCTGTTGACAACACCCACACACTCTTGATGAGAAATGAAAGAAAGGTGAAGGAATCTTAATCTAAAAGACACCAGGAGGACAGGAACAACAGAGAAGAAACAGGCGACCTGTATACAAACACGTAGTTAGACGGTCTCCGTGGAAGAATTTCAGTTAGGGCAAACACTCAAGGTGCTGGCTAGCAAAGGCTGGCCGATAGAAAACAAAGCACCATGTCGCCTGCTCTTTGTCTGAGAAGCACAACAGGACCGCAGTGACAAAGCGGAGCAGAACGTACGGTGACGAGAGGGACCGGATGGTAAAGCTGGCCCAAAGCGAGCCAGTGCGCATGTGCTAACTCCCCACCGTGGCGATTCTGAAGTGGGCGAACGCTGTTGAAGAACCTGCTTAAGTATCAAATAAAATTCAAACGGATGAATAAAGGCATAGGAAGGAAATATTATTGTATTGAAATGTGCAAAGGGAAATTGAAAGAACTAGTTTTTAATGACAAATACATAATTACGACAAGCAGCCTGGTTCATGGTCACTAGATCACGGTAATAAAAATTGTTATGGTGCGCTCATTCTAACAGGATTAAAAAAAACACTCAAAACATTGTGGTAGTACATCTTTTCAAGTATGCCTAACAAATAAAAAAGAAAATCTCAAAATGTTGCAGAAAAGGACTTTCTACCATATTACTTTCACTAACTGAATTCAATATGGCTATAAATCTATTGTACAATTGTACGTTCTATTAATATATTTTGAAATCCAGAAACATATTTCTATGTAATCTATGCATGAAAATCATAGTTTGGAACTTGAGTTGAGCAGAAATAAAAGTTCTAGGCATTGGAACTCGGAAATGCTTTGTAATTAGCTTTAAATGTTGACGTTTTAAGGAGGCAACCCGGAAATAATCCTGCTAACCATGTGTCTCAGTGAGTGTTCTACGGCTGTGAAGAGACACTATGACCACTGAAACTCCTGTAAAGGGAAGCATTTAATTGGGGCTGGCTTACAGTTCAGAGGTTCAGTCTGTTGTCATGTGACGGGGAACATGGAGGCACGAAGGCAGACATGGTGCTGGAGAAGCAGCCAAGAGTTCTCCATCCTCACCCAGAGGCAGCAGGAAGAGAGATACACTGGGACTGTCTTGGGATTTTGAAATCTCAAAGCCCACCCTAACGGACACTCTTCCTGCAACAAGGCCATCCAAGCATTCAAATATGTCAGCCTATGAGGAGGCGTCATTCTGCCTTTTTGAATTTTAAATTTTTGATTTATTTTACATACCAACCACAGTTCCCCCTCCCTTCCCTCCTTCCACTCCCCTGATCATTCTTATTAAAACCACCATGCAAATACTAATTGATTGATATGTGTTTGCTGCAGTGTTAGGTGCAGAGTAGTTACATGAAATCGGGGCACGTTTTCTCATAATATTTCTTTGTCAAGGGACAAAAGACACATCAATAAAACTTTCTGACATGCACGCACAGACAAAGGGGGTGACAAAGGAGTGGTAAGGATTATTTATTTTATTTCCGTCAGATTACTTTAGGATTCAAGGAGGAGATGAACTACAAAATGTGCTAAAATTAAGTAGTTAAAAAGCAGAAAATGTCACGCTATCCTGTGGGATGGGTTTAGCTTAAAGGTGGATTCAGAGTAGTAGTGCGAAAAACACATTAAGTGTGAGTTTCGAATTGAGCAGTTCTACGATTTTATATAACCAACTCGTATGACCAAGAACTGTAGAAACATGCTGGGTTTTGAGAAAGAGTGTTGGTGGCCCTGTCTCGCTTATCCAGCAACAGAGGTAGAAACAGAAATTTAAAACCCAATAGGGCAAATGTTGGCTAAAGGTCTAGAGAAAAAACCAGGAAGAAGAGCTCGCCTTGGTTTGAGAAAGTGGTCAGCGAAAAGGGCAGATGGCATCTTAGGTATGGTGGATGTAAGTGAAGAGATGTCCCACAGCAGACCCAGGACAGGATTCACTGAAGCGTCAAGTAGACTCTTGCGTCAGTGGTTAGTTCACTGCAAGCAAGCCCTTGAGGAGTTACAGAGGGAGAAGGCCCTGGGAAAGAGCTAAACCTAGGTCACATCTCCAAAGTGTAGAAAGAAAAAGGTAGTCAGTATCTTATAGTTCACAGCAGGGCCAGAGGATTCACCGCAACAGGCTGTCAACTTGACTTCAGAAAGATTTTTTTGATTTTTCTCGTAATAATAAAAATCATATGCGATTAATAGAAATTTCTCATAAATAAAAAACTGAAAAAGAATTCATATCCAGCGAAATAGGATAATAGGAGACTATAGACGGTATATTTGACGGTCCCAGTCGTTCAGGAAGGAGAGGGTGGTATTCCGGAATACAATACAAAAAGAAGTCAACGAATTCTGGAGGCATTTAGGAGACAATAAAGACAAAATTTGGCTGTGACCGTGTTACATCATAGGGCTATGAAGGAGAACAAGGGGACAGTGGCCCATATGCTCCCAACTTTAGCAGCAAGGCAGGCGTTTCCTGCCCTTTCCTGAATAGGAGAGCGTAGGAAGAGCAGAGGGAGCCAAGCGGTTGGCCATGATGGTTCCCAACCGTCAGCATCGCCGTGGGAAGGGATGAGTTCTCCAGACAATTGTTGAGGAGGAAGGACAGAACTCTGAAGAACAGGCACAGCAGTGGACAAACCGAGAGCCATGGAGAGAGCCCGGAAAGCAGGACGGTGGGTAGCCAAAGATGAAGAGTCTCCTGAGATTCTACTCAACACACAGAGTGGGAAGTAAAGGCAAAAAGAAGGAACTTGGCCCCTGGCAGAAAAAAAAAATGTCTAGTGACCTTGAGTCCATCCTATTTCTGCAGATTTGAGAAGGCGTGAGGACAGTGAGGACCGGTTTCTTTTAGGAAAGCCTTGGGTACCTGTCCTAGACAGCTAGATTTGAAGTAACGCTACTATTGTTTTGGCAACCTTTTTCGAAAGGGAGAAGAGGACCAGCCGGGGTTGTGTATCCCTAAGTTTCAGGAAATACTTTTTCTATGCTCCTAGAGGCTGGACCACTTGAAATGCTCACTGGTAGCTCGAGACTCTCGCGTGTAATATGCACACATCCCTCTCTGAACAATGTACCTAGCAACTTATTAGCAACCTAGGACCCCATCTTCACTAAGCTATATGCACCGTACTTTGAGCCACGAAGTAAATTTATCCTTTCCTTAATAGTACTCAAACTTGGATTCTCTGAAGTCACACTCAGCTATGTCTGTGTTTAAGGGTCCAGAAGGCTAAACTGGTTTTGGAAGATTCTCAAAAAGGAAGTCTGGGTCCTCCAAGTGAACTTTTGGGGATAATTTCGGGGATTATTTTGGGGACAACAGGGCATGGGTATGATCAAAACCAGAAAATTGAAAATGCATCATTGAAAATGATTATATAACTTATGTCACTCAAAATGGGAAACCATCCGAACTATGCCCATAAGAGCCAAACCCCTTCCTCTCTGGCACCCCATAAAAGAAACCACACAGTATTATCAGGGCTCCTAAGTACCTTTAGCTTGTGGTCCACTGTCAGTCTTGACCGCGTACTCCTTTCTGATGTATGTTATCACTTTGCTATAAATAAAACTTTGCAATCTACGTGAGCTTTTATTGCAGCTCTTTTGGATAAGAAGCCAAGAACCTAGCAGCACCAGGTTCAAAAACAGCCACAATGAAGTAAGGGAAACATTTTGCATATGTTAAGTGGAGCAAACAGCAGTTAGAAACTGCTTCTGCCTTTCCAGGGGTTTAGGGACACAAGGCAGCCTTCGTTATCACAGCGTTTATACTTAGACCACCTAAGCTGTTTTTATTCTAATGAATTCTGTAGGAATACGTTTCTTTGTTATGGTGGCTTTTCCAAAACAAGCGATTCTTGGAGAACAGGTTTTCGGCTCACACAAAGCACTGTGGTTTTACATTCTGCAAACACGTGCAAGTGGTCACTTCTTCTAATGTCGCCAGTGATCGTTTCATCTGAAGCAGCTTGTCGCTGATAGCCCAGATGAACATCTTGCGTGCAGTTTTATTTAGCACGTTTCTCGGAACGATGGAAGTGTCAGAGTTTCCCAGGTACGCACTGCTGCGTATGCCAGCTGCATGGGAAAAGCGTTGCCAAAAAACATCTGGAACCGTTTTCAGTACGAAAGGGAATAAATACGCTTCTGGAGGAGACGCACATCTTCTGCAATCAGGCTCCCTAAAAGGTTTTAAGTTCCAGACACTGCCGTCAAATAGAGAGCAATTAGATTTTTGATAAGGATTACGATTTGTGGGTTACATTCTTTGATCAGAAGAAAAAGGCTAAAATTTCTAGAAGTTGGACTGGAGTAAAACATTAGGGAGACCGTCCCAAAAATTTCTGATTGGAGTAAGGAAAATATTTGTACGTTGTTTTCTTAAGGATTTGGAGAGTGGTAAAATATGTCATTCTAACCTCTTCTTGGAAAAGAGATACTTAAGGGAAATTTGAATGATTGGTCTTTAGCTCTGTTAAAATAGTGATTAGTATTCTTGAAGGCCCTATGGAACCACATACATGACAGCTTATATATAAATATATATTATGTATATATAATATTACATATAATATCTATTACATATATATAAAGTATCATGTATAATATATACATATACACCCAGATGTCCTTACACACACACACACACACACACACACACACACACACACTGTGTCTATCTGCAGCTAGTAAATCTTGCCAGATGCACTGAATATCCCTTCCCTTAGTAGTTTGGAAGTAGCTCTGCAGACCAGTGACCATAGGTGTTGACGACTTTACTCACAAGTCTATTGCAGTTCACTTGGGGAACTGCAATCCTATGTTTTGGCTCTGCTTCCGTTTGACTGTCTGATCTCTTATGGTATTTTCCGCGCTGATCTGAAGCCTCAGGGAGGGCTCTGAAATAGCTTTGATATGAGCAATCTGATTGGCGAAGATGAAGGTGACAGACGTGTGTGTGTGTGTGTGTGTGTGTGTGTGTCTATGTATCAACTCACATGTTCTTATGTAACTTATGTGCCTAGAAGGAACACCCATAAGGAGAACGAACAGGTATTTATTTTTATATCGTACCTGCTTCTGAATTTTAAGATAAAAATAAATGGATGTAGGCCTTCTGTTTTTTTAGGACTATGAAAAATTACCAAGAGCACATTTAAGAGGGCAGGGTTTATTTTGGCTAATAGTTTCCGAGTTTGCGCATGACTGCTGGGGACCTATGATGGCTCAGGACCCTGCAGAGGGGATGCTGCGGAGCAGAGCTTCTCACCCTCTGCTGGCTGGGAAGTAGAGAGCGTGATAGGAAGGGAACGCCAAGGTAGACCCTGCAAGGGCATGGCTTCTCTGGTGTACGTAGGCCACTTTGAAGGTCATACCTGGTCTCTTTCTTTCCCCTCTACTTGCTTCCTACAAGAAGAGAAATCTGTCCCTGCTGCACGCTCCCGCTTCCGTAAGCTCCGCTCTATTTCGAAGACTCTGGAACCCTTAGTCCACACGACTGTCTCCTGTAAGTTTTCACGCAGACATTTGGGTCACAGCTAAATGAAGTTACTAATGCCCTCAGCCACCAAGTGTTCCAGCTCCGCGACACTTAACTTTCTGCAGTTTGGCGACTTCACAGTACACTTTTCAGTGCCTGCATCCATCAGTGGCTGCGACCAGAGCCCGTGTGATCCATCCTATCTGGCTCCCCTGAGGTGCGTGTGCTTCGCTAATCTCCCGGTACCCTTCAACCCGATAGTGTCGACAAGACTAAACTAGCCATCACAGCTCTTTTCTGTAACTGGAGATATTAAAAGAACTTGAAAACTTTCTGTTTGGTTGTTCATTTTGGCAAGCTGCCTTGCTTCCCTCCTAGCAGGCTGTTGACGGCTAGGTGCAGACGCGGAGGACACAGTTACGGCGACAAGCGGATTGGAAGTCGATTGTGCTATTAAGTAGCTAGCATGCGTGTGTATTTAAGTAGTGGCTACTATGATCCTTGGATTTTCATTAAGATTTGCTTCTAGGGGTTTTCTTCAGTTAGTCTGCCTTTTAACCTAAATGTAAAAAGGAGAGGCTCCATCCAACCGTTCGTTTCTGTAACTATTTTTACTTTTAGACCCAGGTGAAGTTGCTCCTCTCTCTGCATTCTCTGTACCACCCATTTTTCACAAAATGAGAACAACAATCTCTGGACATCAGACTGCTAAAATCCTTACCTTAGTTCCTCAATATGTTTTCTTACACACCAAGTTCCTTTTGTATAAAAATTGAATAACAATGACCACCAAAACATGTTCTTGTTGGGGTGACAGGAGACGTGGGGAATGCAAGATGTGAAGATAAATTCGGGGTTTAAAAGTCACAGAAGGGAGATGAGTCAGAAAAGTCCCCAGGCTTGGTCTTCTACCATGGTGTCTTTATACCCTGTCTTGATTTTCTTCATCTGCAAGCATAGTGTGGAATTTCTATCCACTTGGTTTGCATGCTGGCTATAGGAGCCGAAAAAAACACAAAGTGGTTTTTTTTGTCTCCACTTAGTTCAGAGGAAGCATCATGAAGATCAACAGAAAAGCCTATGGTATGTTAGTGGTAAGCTCGTAAAAGAAAAGAAACCAGGAAAGAGAGGAAAGGGACCACTGTGAGTTAAATGTGGGGCACAGGGGATCCATGGAACGTGTGACCCAGGACAAGAATGCAGGGGCTTCCCTGATGGGGAAAGTTAGGCATGCATGGCCCGCGTGAGACAGAGCGGTGCTCATGATGCCTCTGTGTTCAAACAGCAGCACGGAGAAGACATCCGGCATTCTTTATCGTCTGCAAACCCTGAGCGTTTTGCCTGATGGGCACAGAATCATCACGGAGCCAGAGTCTCCCTTCTTAGAAGCAGAGACTCCTACCCAGGCTGTAGTAGACGACGTCCCTGCCTCAGATGTGAGTTGCGTTATTTCATTGGTTCTGTCTCTCTAACGGACCAGGACCCTGTCAGTCATCCAAGACTCAACCATTGTTGTCTCTTCGCTTCCTCGGCTGTTGGCAATTCTTTATCCCGGCTCTGTAATTTGGGTGTGAGGGGGACTCGGTCTTTTTATTTCCATCTCTTAAGGGAGTTCTGTAATTGAATAGGTCTTATAATGCAATCAGTTCCTGGAATTTTTTCTTTTAATGACTTGCTTTATTAGTCTTGTTTTGCTGCTGATGGAAAAGACCCTAAAAGCCGATTCAAGCTCCAGAATGCTCCTCCACTGTCAGGGCTTGCGCTGTGATGGCTCTACATTAAAGACCTATAAAACAAATGATGCTCTTGCCTGCTGCTTAGTCAGCCACCCTTAACAGTTACTAGGCCCTTTTCTGTCTCCCATTAGCATGAGTTTGTCCCTATCACACCGAAAGTGATGGGATTGGACATTTAACCTTTTTGTTTAACCACGGACCCCCTCTCTCTTTCCTCCATACTTTTTTGTCCTCCCCCGTTTTAATGCAAAAGAGATTTCCATATAATACATTCTGATTATACTTCCCTCCCCTTAAATCCTCTCAGCTACTCCCTGACTCCCTTCCGATCCACATCTATACCCTTTCTGTCTCCCGTTAAAAACCAGCACCTAAGGAGTAATAATAAAATAAAAAGACAAACCCAAACCAAACAAGGCAGAATATGAAAAAGCAACCAACCAAAACAAGAAAAGGAGACCAAGAAAAAGCATAAGAAACACATGTAGAGACACACACTCTACTTAAGACTCATTATCTGAAGCCGCAATGTATAAGCAAAGGACCCGCGAAGTAGAAAACAACAACCAAAATGCCCAGGCTTAATATTAGGAGACATATAGATTTACACCTATGTTGAAAATGGAAATAGATATGACCTCATGAGTCTCCGGACTTCCTCTGTGTATGTTGTTACGTCTCCCTTCTCGTCTCTAATTCTGTGCATTTGAATCTTCTTCTGCTTTCTAGTTATTTTGGCAGTGTCACTCTTAATGATTTTCTCAAAGAACCAACTTTTTGTTTCATTGATTCTTTATATTTTGTGTGTTTGTTTCTGTTTGATTGGTTTCAGTCCTAAATTTATTTCTCGCCATCACCCCCTTTTGAGTGTGTGTTTTTTCTTCTCCTAGAGATTTCAAGTGTGTTGTGAAGTTAGTAGAATTTGATCTCTTCTAATGTTAAATGTTAAGTACTTAGTTCCATGAACTTGCCTCTTAGAACATCTTCATTATGCCCCATGAATTTCAATGTGTCTTGTTTTCTCCTTTGTTTAATTCTAATAAGTTTTCAATTTCTTTCTTATTTTCTGTATTGACCCATTTTTATGCAGTAGGGAGTCATTCCACAGTTCTTGAGTTTTCTGTTGATTTATTGTTATTGATGCCCAGTTTCATGCTGTGGAGGCCAGATAGGTTGTAGTGTTAATTTGTTTTATTTTATTTTTGTAGCTGTTGAGACTTGCTTTGCATCCAAGTATGTGATCTTTTTTACAGAAACTTCCATGAGCTGCTGAGAAGTGTTTTTGTATTTGGGTGAAATGTTTGATAAATATCTCTTCAGTCTGTTTGATTTATAACATTAGCTAATGTTAAGTATTTTCTGACTGACAAGCCTCTCTATCAATGTAATCATCCAAATTAGACCAAATCAGACCAAATTAGAAAAAGCCTAGGTTTAATGGGTGTCAGCACTCCCAGGTGGCCCACGGGAAAACACAGAGAGTGGGAAAGGAGAACTTGAATGACCACGGAAAACCAGGAGACCATGTGTTCATTCTCTGGGGGAAGAGCAGTTTAAATAGCCTATGGGAATGGTCTTGACCCTCCCTGGGGGAGGGGTCACTGTTTGGTGGGCTTTCTTGGAGGTGGAGTCTGGACTGTGGCCACTCCTAGGGGAGGGGGCTTGGACCCCCAGCCAACTTTCCAGACTCTTGGTATATATGGATGCCAGGGGATTGGGGTGATGCTTCCAATCAAACATTCCAGACTCTTTTTGGATAAGGTTGTTAGGGGCTGAGGTGGCACTTGCAACCAAACATTCCAGTCTCTTTTTGGATAAAGGGGTGTTGGCTCAAGACTGGCTGCTTCCTGCAGTCAAGGAGCAATGTGGGAAGGGGGAGAGTTGTGAGTTGGTGGGCTCACGCTCAGCATGTGATTGGAGAGGCATCTGGTTTACCGCCATCCTGGAGACCTCCGGCTGCTGTTCCTTGAGGGAGATAAGAAGGCAAGTGGCTAGGAGAAAAAAATATATTGTTATTAGCCCTATGAATGGGGCTAGTCATGGGAAGTATCATTATAACCGCCAGAAAGAATGGAACAGAGAAGTGCCCTGCTTGTACAGGTGAGGCTCCTATAACCGCCAGAAAGAATGGGACAGAGAAGTGCCCTGCTTGTACAGGTGAGGCTCCGGGGAATAAGCGAGATACAAGAACAGATACTCCCATTAAAATCAGATTTTGGTTGGTAGGTGTCCTTGATCCAGGAGAGTTGATACCAATGGTGAATTCCCAAGAGCTGGTGGAGGTGCCCACCATTGTCTAGAGGGCCCTTTATAAGTTGGTCTTGGTCCAGGCAGCAGGAGTGACCTGTAAAATATGCTTGAAAATGGGTGGGATTAAAAACATGCTCTGCAGACTGTTAGTTTTTACTAGACCTGATTTTTGATACAGCAGTAGAACTTTTTTTTTTTTTTTTTTTTTTTTTTTTAGGAACCTGCAGGTATCTGTGAGACAACTGGAATAGGAACGTTTCAGTAAACTATTAAAGGGAACTGGGAACTCTGGATCTCTGAAGATACATCTGAAACCTGTTAGTCCTGGACTATGAAGTCTGTTAAAGAGGCACACCTGTCTGTATTTTAGCAGGAAACTTAACAAATGAAGTAATGAGTTACTAGTACCTTAAGTTATCAAATGCCATTAGCAGATCTGGGAGAGATAAATGAGCAGAAATGAGACAGCTTTTTTAGTTACACAGGCAATCCCAAGTCTCTCCCAGGCAATCCCAAGTCTCTCCATCGTCCTTGGAGAACTCCAGCCTAGAAGCAGTGCTTACCAGTTAGCTGCTGAGTACAAGAGGCCTGAAGATTTTTCTGTGGGGAGGAAGATTTAGTCTACCTGTCTTGGCCAGATGAGACGATTGATCCCCCTGGTATAGCACCCAGGAATCTGATGAGGTGGAAGGCCACTTTTTGCTGTGTGGGTGGCTTTGCCATACCCAAAGGCAAGCCTTGAAGTGGAAGCTTCGAAGTAGGAGGTCTTTTGTAACCATGTATCTTCTTGGAGGAGCTACAGGGTGCTGCATGAGCTGGCCTGTCTTTGTGTTAGAAGCTCTTTTGTTAAATGCTATACTCTCTGTGAAGGCGCTTAAGAATTACATACTATCACCTGTTAGTTATATTTTAAACTAGATACATAAGTTAAATTTAGACATGTATTTTACCCAATTCGTTACAGCTTACCAATGCTAGTGAATGTAAGAAGATTAAAGGGAATACTTTAGTAAGTTAAAGTATTTTAGAGGCAGAGTATTTTCTTGGTAGATCTAGCACATGTGGGTACTCTTACCAAAGATGCATCTGAGGTCAAAGTGGCGCCTATCCATGTACTAGTTTTCACTGACATCTGCATTCTCTTAGAGTTTGTAGAACATCTGTCCAGACCCTTTGGGCTTTTAGAGTTTCCATTGAGAAATCGCGTGTGATTCTAATAGGCCTGTCTTTATATGTTACTTGGTCATTTCCTCTTGCAGCTTCGAGTATTCTTTCTTTGTTCTTTACATTCATCATATTTTGGTATTATGCACTGAGGGGGGACTTTCTTTCCTGGTCCAGTCTATTTATTGTACTCTATGCTTCATAGGGGCATCTCCTTCTTTAGGTTAGGAGACTTTTCTTCTATGATTTTGTTGAAAATATTTTGTGTTCCTTTGATCTGGGTTTCTTCTCTTTCCTCTTTTCCTATTATTCATAGATTTGGCCTTTTAATAATATCCCAGAATTCCTGGTTATTTTCTCCAATTGTTTAGATATAACATTTTCTTTGACTGAGGTACATATTTATTCTATTGTGTCTTCAGCATCCCATGTTCTTTCGTCTATCCCTTGTATTATGTTGGTGATGCTTTCCTCTGAGGCTCCTGTTTAATGCAAATCTCTAGCATTTATATAGAAGGCTGTTTGCAGAAGTCTTTTTGATCAGCAGCATTAGCCTTGAGGAAGAATCGAGATAAGAATTGCAGACAGTTTGTTAAGTGGCAGTTGTTGGGGAGTCAGCATCTAATAACAGACCTGTGTACTGCTCCAAATCCTGTTTCCACACACATGGGTAGGTTTAGCAAAGAGATACCACTTCCTTTCTTCTTTTGGTCTTGGTGACATCCTTATTCTACCAAACACTTCCCCTCTCATTATAGAAATGATACTCACGAATTTCAGAGAGGTTGAACAATTCAGAAAAGTTTGAAGAAGAAAAACAGCAGATTGCTGACACTCAGAAAAAAATCTGGCGAACATGAACAAAATATTGTAATTTTGTGCCACTTTTCCTACGTTCCTGAGTCATGTTCTTGTTGGAGCTATTTACTTTGAAATACAGCTTTATGTTCTAAGGAATCATGCAGATAGACTGCTTAGGTCTACATCCTGCTTCTGATAGTTTGAGCAAAATTTCTTAGATTTTCCGTTCCTTTATTTCCTGACTTAAATAAATATGGAGTGCCTCGTTTTATAGGGTAATTATGAGTACATCAATTGACATGTTGGATCCTTAAAGCACTGAACTGTTGTAACAGTTACTGGTTTTGCTCTCATCGTTGTTTTCACTAGCATTTCCTAGGCACAGGCATACGTTAATCTTTCTACCCAACACCATGTTCTACGATGAGCTGTCCAGTGTTCATCCTTTCCGTGTTCACTAATGACCTGAAGCATTTGAGAAGCAGTTACCGTCTGTCTGTTGTAAGGAGAGGGCCACTTGTTTGTCCTGGCCACCCAGAACCGAAATAACCACAAAGAGACTGTATTATTTAAAACACTTCTTGGCCCATTAGCTTTAGCTTCTTATTGGCTAACTCTTCCATATTAATTTAACCAAGGAGGCTCTGTTGAGTAGTCAGGGTGGTTCAGGGATCCCGCCATCTCTGCCTCCCCAGGGCAGGAACTTCAGGTATGGGCCGCCATGGCTAGCATTTACAAGGCATCGAGGTATCACAGGTCCTCCATGTTAATAAGTAAATGACTAATCTAACTGTTTCGAGCTTCGGTTAGTCAATGTCTATGTCCAATGAGGCTCTTCTGAGACATTCTCACCTAAATGAAAACCTGAATCTTTCCCCTTAAGCTCCTATTCCTCCCCTACTTTAGGCTTTCACCTGAGTCCATGGAATTGTCCATCTATCTCACATCGAAAAGCTGAGGCTTTTATGTCTTAATTTACTACATCGCAAAGATCTGTTTTGATCCATGAGTGATGTCCAAACCATCAGTGCTCGCTGGTAGAATTCACTAATCAATCAATGCATTTGTTAATGAGGGAAGGAGCATAAGAAGCAGCTTTTTAAAAGTCAACCTCTTCCTTTGGTTCACCTTCTTACTTAGCTTCTTTGGGATCACCAAGTGTAGACTCCGTGAACCTGAAATGACCCTATCCTAGAGCAATACTGACGAATATCTTGCATATCATCATAGAACCTTCATCTGGTGATGGATGGAGACAGAGACAGAGACCCACACTGGAGCACTGGACTGAGATCCCAAGGTCCCGATGAGGAGCAGAAGGAGGGAGAACATGAGCAAAGAAGTCGGGACCATGAGGGGAGCACCCACCCACTGAGACAGTGGAGCTGATCTATTGGGAGCTCACCAAGGCCAGCTGGACTGTGACTGAAAAAGCATGGGATAAAACTGGACTCTCTGAGCATGGCCAACAATGAGGGCTGATGAGAACCCAAGGACAATGGCACGGGGTTTTGAACCTACGTAATGTGCTGGCTTTGTGGGAGCCTAGCCAGTTTGGATGTCCACCTTCCTAGAAATGCACGGAGGGGGGAGGACCTAGGACTTACCACAGGGCAGGGAAATCTGACTGCTCTTTGGGCTGGAGAGGGAGGGGGAGAGGAGTGGGGGGAGGGGGAGAAGGGTGGGAGGAGGGGGAGGGAAATGGGAGGCTGGGAGGAGGAGGAAATTTGTTTTTTTTTTCTCTTTTCTCAATAAAAAAAAAAGTTAAAAAAAAATCAAAAAAAAAGTCAACCTCTTATTTTAAAACGAGGAAGACTCTCAGATTTTTTTTTGAAGGTCTTTAAATTACTTGTTAAAAACATATTTGTTTTATGTGTATGGGTGTTTTGTCTGCATGTATGTCTGTGTACCGTGTGCATGCCTGGCACCCACAGAGGGTTGCAGATGGCCGGAAACACTTTTGGGTGCTGAGAATCAAACCCAGGTCCTGTACAAAAGCAGCCAGAGCTCTAACTACTGAAATCTCTTCCAATGTCAAGGATTTGTTTTTCTCAATTTTATTGAATCTAGTGAGCCTCAACCTCAGTATTAATTGATGTTGGAAAATAGTAGATGTTTTTAGACTCTAGATATTGGGATTCAGATTTCGAGCTTTTGGGTTCCCTATCAAGGAAAGTGGAAGAACATTTAAAACTTTTATAAGAAAAATAGCTACAGATTACAGTCCTACCCCGTTCCCTGATAATTTATTTCAGCTTGCTAAAATATTTTGCGTCTTCATTATTTTGTACTTTCATTTTTTTATTATGCAAAATTATTCAGAATAAAACATGCATATTCTAAAAAAAAAAGTGACATGCGGGCAGTGTTGCAAAACTCCAGGTGCGAGCTGTGACTGTCATGTAAAAATGACATATGTAAAAGTTATAAAATATACAACTGAAGTGTTTGAAGGAGAAAGGTGTCATTCGGGGGAGATTTATTCTCAAAGTCACAAGGAAAAAAAAAAAAGGGAAGCGATTCCACCTGTTCCTTCTAGAGGGTCTCGTTGCATTGCCATGTTTAGTGGCAGTTTGGGTGCTGTATTACAAACAATTTAAATAAATAAAAAAAAAGAGAGAGACAAGCTCTTGCCTTCTGGAAAATAGACCAGTCATAAAACGAGGCATGGTTGTGGAATTCAATGTGTTCATTGAGTTGTTCGGACTGGTTAAATGATACGGGAAGGCCCCCAAACTGGAGCCATACTTCTTTTGATGTATTTGCATGATATACTCGAAATTTTCAGAATTTTCAGAATTTTCCTGCTTCAACCCCAGGAAGCAGGAAAGTAGGGATCAGACTAAGGGGCTTGGTACGGTGAGGCTCGTGAAGAAGCGACCATGCGGTGTGGCTTGCTTGCTTCTACTTAGGAACATAGCCAACCCGCTTGGCCCACAGAGGCCTAGAGTAAGGAACAAGTAGCCCTGTTCTCCTGCCTGTGTCTCTGGAAAGCAGCTGTGGGAAATGGTCCACTAAAGTCCCTGAGAGTCACTTGGGTGGCCCTGCACGCCAAGAAATAGCTGAACAGTCCTTAGCCAAGAGGTTCATCTATTCGAGCTCCGTGGAACAGATACTCTGCCCTGAAGTGTGGAGGAGCTGAGAAGATCTCTGAGCTGGTCTCAGAGGTTCCTCCAAGTCCCAAGTGCTGTCTTCAGGCACAGATGCATCCTATGTCAGCCTACGCTGTAGCCTGTCCTCCGTGCGGCACAGACACCCTAGAGACACTTATCTCACCGCGGTGTGTGCTGTACCGTAACCACGTGATGCCTCCAACTTTTCGTGATCCGCAGAAACCAACGTGTGCCCCAGGATTGCATAGACATTACCGTGATCAGGACTGCTTGCGAGCTGGCCCTGCTTGGGGTCAAGCCGGCCCTTTAGGACGTCCTTGGCATCCCGAAGTGATAAGCATGCGCAGTGTGGGTTTTCTAGACACCTAACTCAAAGGTCCAATGGAAAATACAAGGTAGAAACAGTCCAGTCAAACAGTTACCAGAAAAGGTTTGACTCTTGGGAAAGACACGGACATGCAGGCCCAGGAGGCGCAAAGGATTCCTAGTGGACTGGACCCCAAGAGTCTTTCCTTGGGACGTTACAGTCAAACTGATAGAAATACGAGACTAACGGGAGTTTGAAAATGGCAAATGAGGAGTGTCACATCGCTTCCGAGAAAATCCCTGTTGGAGTGATACTAAACCAGCAGAACTTTTCTAAGTCAAGAGAGCATATGATGCATTTCAGAGTCCCGGGAGATAAGAAACACTGAAGACTACTGCATCCCAAAAGCAAAAACAGAACACGTACTGTCACCAGACCAGCCCCGTGGGAGACGCTCCAGGGTGGCCTCGTGCTAGAAGTGCAAGGACAGAAACACACGGAAGCACAGCATTCAAGTAGAGCGAGCACACCTGTAAAAGAGAAAAGGAAGAAAATCCAACCCTATGTATAAAAAGCCCACCAAACCCGGGTGGTGGTGAGCCACAGGAGAAGGAGCAAACAAAGAATATGCTAAACATCCCAGCCTAACAGATTGCCTTGCTCATTTGAAAGACAGACCAGCTGAATGGATTAAAAATAAAAACAAAACGGCTCCAAAGCAGAAGCAGCCCAGAGCTAGAGCCAAGGATACCTGCCTCGGAGACACCCACTGCAGCCTCTACGGCACACATGGACCCGAAGGGAATGGGTAGGTCATGAAAATAGGGACCTCAAGGAAACCAAAGTAGTTATGCTTATATTTGACAAAACATACTTTGCTTGTAAAAAGAAAGATAAAGAAGGCCACCATTCAATAAAAAGAGGTTGATTTTAAAGATGCAAGAACTAACAGTAAATAGTGTTCGTTCAGCACCAGAGAGCCCAATTATATAAATTAGCACTATAAGCCTATAGTTGATAATATTATCTTCTTTATTTCTTTTCTGTGCTGCTGGGGATCCCAGACTCTTGTAGGATATTCAAGTGCCGTATTATTGAGCCGCGCACCAATTTAAAAATATTATCAGTCTAAATAGAAAGACAAACTCTAGGAAGTTTAATGCCCCACTTTTATCAATAGAAAAATTATCAAATGAATAAAGAAACACTGGGAAAAAATTAACAAAGAAACATTGGTGTCATAATATGTATAACGAGTCTTACCAGATATTTATAGACTATTTCGTCCAGCATGTAAACACATGACATAATCTATAGGACAGACTCCATGTTAATTCACAAAATAAATCTCAGCAAATTAAAAACTAAAAATTATGGTACTTATTTTTTTCTTAGCAAAATGGAATAAGAGTAGATATCAACAACATGATTAACATTAGAATTGTACAAATAAACAGGAAAATAAATCAGTATTATTGTGAATTGGTACAGCTATGAAATTAAATGGACAACTCCAATAGAACTTAAAAGTTATTAAAATAGAAAGAATGAACTGAAGCGCAAATTAGTAGAAGGGAAGAAATGACAAAGATGAGGGCACAGATAGAGACTGTAAATAACACACACATATGCACACACACACACAGAGCCTAGATAGAGACTGTAAATAACACACACATATGCACACACACACAGATAGAGACTGTAAATAACACACACATATGCACACACACACAGAGCATAGAGACTGTAAATAACACACACATATGCACACACACACACACAGAGCACAGATAGAGACTGTAAATAACACACACATATGCACGCACACACAGATAGAGACTGTAAATAACACACACATATGCGTGCACACACACACAGAGCACAGATAGAGACTGTAAATAACACACACATATGCACGCACACACGCACACACACACATACACACATACACACAGAGAAAGCACAGATAGAGACTGTAAATACACACACATACGCACGCATACATACACACACACAGCACAGACAGAGACTGTAAATAATCCAAACATCAGTCAAGCAGTTAGATTAGCTGACACACACACACACACACAGAGAGAGAGAGAGAGAGAGAGAGAGAGAGAGAGAGAGAGAGAGACAGAGAGAGAGAGGGAGAGAGAGAGACAGAGAGACAGAGAGAAAAAAACAAATCAAATCAGAGAGGAAAATGGAGACAGTAAGAACAATGTCACAAAACCACAAAAGACGTTGAGGACTATCTCAGTACAGCAACAATCAGAGAATCTAGAGGACATGAACGTATTTTTTGGGCATACATGACATAGCAAAATTGGACACCAAGAACATAGCTAATTGAACAGGCCAATAGGAAGTAACACAGGATTAAAAATATAGAAGTCTTCAAGCAAAGAGAAACCCAGGTTTAACTGCTGATTTTTATTGTATTTCAAGAACTAATGCCAGTTCTACCCAATTTCTCTCCAAGTGTTAAGAATGAGAGAAACTTGTCTCACTTATTCTCAAAGGCCATAATTATCCTCATACCCAAACCAGACGAAAACCAAAGCAAACAATAGAAACTTATGCTTGATAGGGATAGTCCAAAATATTCAAATCAACAATTCTACCACATCACATTAACATCATGAAGAACAAAAACCATATGATATTCTCAGTTGATGCAGAATATGTATTAGATAAATTTCAACATTGCTTTCGTTTGAAAACCATAAAAATTAGGTACAGAAAATATATTTTGATATAATAGATGCTACATATAAAAGACCAATAGCCTATGTCATATTGAATGCAGAAAAATTTTCTCTAAGATCACAAACAAGACAATCAAGGAGTTATTCCAAATAGCTAACAGAGATTATTTTAAATGTTTTTAATACAAAGAAAATGGCTTTTTATGGTGAAAGTTATCTTGATCTGATCATTACAAAATCTGAAGACAGTGAAATGTCACCAGATAGATGCCATTTGTCAATTAAAATTATTTTTATAATGCAAAGTTTATTTACAGTAAGGTAAACATTTTGCAAATTCCACTTATATAATTTAATGAGATTTGATAAATGCCTGTACAACCACCTTGTCCACACTCTGGGGCTGGCCAGACTCTGACATTGCCCTCACATCCTTTTACAGATGCAATTCCTTTCACGGATTTTAAAACTGTTAGTTTTGCCTCATATTGATCATATTTTCTAAAAAGATACATATCTCTACAGTCCTTTACTCCAAATGTTCAACTAGGAACTCAATAAGAAACTCATCGTGGGGCTTGGAGAGATGGCTCAGCAGTTAAGAGCATTGCCTGCCCTTCCAAAGGTTCTGAGTTCAATTCCCAGCAACCACATGGTGGCTCACAACCATCTGTAATGAGGTCTGGTGCCCTCTTCTGGCCTTCAGGTATACATGCAGACAGAATATTGTATATATAAGAAAGGAAGAAAAAAAGAAAGGAAGGAAGGAAGAAAGGAAGAAACACATCGTGTATACAGCTACTTCTTTGCTTTCCCCTGGACGGGAGGAGTGGGAGGTCCTAGCTTTCCTTCCACAAGCTGGAAAGCAAATAGCATTTTAATAACCTGCTGTCAGCCAGGCCGTGTGGCCCATGCCTTTAATCCCAGCACTCAAAAGGCTGAGACAGGCAGACCTCTGAGTTGGAGGCCAGCCTGGTCTACAGATTGAGTTCCAGGACAGGCTCCAAAGCTAAAGAGAAAACCTGTCTCAAAAACCAAAACAACAACAACAACAAAACAAAAAGAAACAAACAAACCCTCTGTCGAAAGGGACCTGGTAAACACTGCGTATTTGGGAGACAAGGAAGTTGTACAGAATGGGCATCCTGGGGCTACCCCGTCCCGCCCTTCATTCCCCAAGCAAAATCAAGTGAATCAAATTCTTTAGATCCCTCTTTAGCTTTGGCCACTCAAGTTTGATGGATTTCTGCGCTTTGAACTGCTCTTCTCTTACAGAGCTCATCAAAATGCTTCATTTTAAAAGGGTTATTTAATGCCCGAAACAACATAGAAATTCCTGGCACCGGTCTTCCTCTCTACAAGAAAATGGAAAGGCGCTCCGTTCTGGAAGAAGTTCACATCAGTTCAGAATCCGGGATATTTGGCTCCATCTCTCCTGCGCATCCTCTTCTGGGCACCTCCGCGCTAGCAGAGATGGAGACACAAAACAGTAAGGGCCCTGAGATGCACCGGCTTCCACAGGACGGGTGTCATAGAAACGTTATTTTCCCCTCAGAAACACACTTGTCTTTGAGAAAAAGCAACTACAGAGCAAACTCTTGGGTAAGGTTGAAAACAGGTACCATGGAAAATATTCTTATTGATTTTTATAACTGTGCTTGGCAGTGGCCGTGTGCTGGGTTATCCAATGTAAGCACCGCGGGGTTTTCTTTTCCATTGGTAGTATAGGAGTGTTTCTCTCAGTAAACATTTGCTTTAGGGAAGCATAAAAGGTCAGTTTTGGCCAAGTGCATCAGCCCTGCGACTGCCATCTGTAAAACATTTAGACATTGCCTTTTTGTGTGACCCTTTTAAAAATACACAAGCCCTAAGTCTATCCTCTTTCTCACATAAAACTCCCATTGGGCTTTAGAGGGAACATTTTTTTTTTCAAGTTAAGTTCAGAGGAATGAGGACGTTTTACAATGGCCTCTTGTGAGAACTTCCCTGGGCAGAACTTGTCCAGCTCAGCATTTCTCCTGAGAGAGTTTTATGACCTTTGAAAATGTCCACATCAACCCCATGCTGTGAATTCTTGGGACTTCTTGACTGCGTGAAGATAGGTCTTGTGGTAACGTTCAAGCCCAGTGTTTTGGGGGTGGGGGAAAGAGAAGGTACCCACTTACACCCTTCATGCATCCGTCATCCTGCCTGCTCCCAGGGCTCGCTCTGAAGAAGCATAGACCAGCCTTGCTCAGCTGTGTCAGCCGCGGTCCTGAGAGCATCACGAGTACCATTGAAGCCGATCCTGGGTGTCTGGCATTGCCATCCTGGAGTCGCCATAAGGAAAATGAGACTCGAGTGGCTAAAAGTACATTGGGGTTCCCACAAAAGAGCCAAAAAAATTTAGACAGTCTGCAATGCCTCCCTGTGCTCTCTACTTGAAACTCCTGCATTGACTTCCCCTGATGATAGACAGCAAATATAAGATAAAACAAACACTTACCTCCCCTGGTTTCTCTTCCTTCCTCCCTTCCTTCCTCCCTCCCTCTTTCTTCCCTCCCTTCCTCCCTCCCTTCTTTCCTTCCCTTCCTCCTTCCCTCTTTCTTCCCTCCCTTCCTCCCTTCCTTCCTTCCCTTCCTCCTTCCCTCTTTCTTCCCTCCCTCCCTCCCTCTCTCTCTCTACTTCTCTCTCTCTACTTCTCTCTTTCTTTCTTTCTTTCTTTCTTTCTTTCTTTCCCTTCCTTCCTTGTTTTTTGATACAGGGTTTCTTTAGCTGTTCTGGAACTCACTTTGCAGACCAGCCTGGCCTCAGACTCACAGAGATCCACCTGCCTCTGCCACCCTGAGTGTTAGAATAAAGATGTGTACCACCACTGCCCTGCCACAGGTTTCTTATGGTCTTGTTGTTTGTCATAGCAACAGAAAGCAAACTAAGAGACCTTTGGATCCTTCAAAGCCCTTGCTGTTAGTTGAATTGTTCTCTAATATTTCTGTCCTGTGCTTACAGAGGATTGGAACCTGTGGATTCCTTTCTGGCTAATGTGGTTTGATGGAACAATGTTCCTCTGAAAGGTCTTGTGAACCCTAAATATACTTCTCCCAACAAACAGCAGGAAGCAGTTTAGAAAAACTACACCCAAATTCCTCAAAATGATTGTTTGTAAATGTTCGTTGACATTTAAAAGGGGATATAATATAGAGATGAATACCTTACATTGTTATGGCCAGAATCTCACTTCCAGAACACACTCTTTCTGCCATGATCTTCCTTCTAGGCTCTCCTGTTAAACTGTTCATTTTATTTTCCGCACAGTGCTGTTGCTCTCGGACACCATTTTCACGTATCGTTCATTCTGCTCGCTTTCTCCCCTCTTCAGGATGAAGGCTTCACACCAGCCTGTCTTTCTTGTCTGGTACCATGTTCCTGGCACCTCTTTTAGGGCCTGACGTTTGGGTTCTAAAGCGAATAAAGGCTGAGAGAAACAAAAGCGAATTTTGTTTTCTGGATTAAAGAGCTGTGTTTATTCTGTTTAGGGTCCACGCTCTCAGGTTTGAGCCTAGAGGCGGTCATTCCAGCCTACTTGAAAGAGTTAACAATGGGAAACACTTAGTGATGATTTGCTATATCCAAAGAACGCCCGTGTATCCTTTCTATATTAGCACATGAGGGAGGTACTCTTATTCCAAATTGAAATGGTAAGAAAACTGTGGCCCTTGAGAGTCTATTGAATTAGACAGCCTACCTAAAAAGCCAGGAGGCTCGTGGCTGATCTGTCTCCTTCAGTCTCTAACCACACAGCCATGTTCCCCTAAGGTCTTACTTATTAGCTAATCCATAGAATGATAATGTACCTTGAATTATCCCCCTTAAAAATGTAAGAAAGAAAACAATGAGGTCAATAGAAGAACAAGAACAATTACACATTAATTATGGCATGTACATGTACTAACAACATAAGGAGTACAAACACGCATTTTCTATACTCTTAGAAGAGCCTTAAGCATGAAGCAGGACATTTATTGGTTAGCAACAAGTAGACTTTTTGGTATACATCCAGGCAAACTTAGTCTGGATTGGGCCTTGATTGTTCGTTTTTCTTTAGCTTTTAGGAAGGACATCTGGAAGCAGTTTGAATTTTACTTGAGAGCCTGTGATGCCAGCCTGTGTCTAGCCGAAGGGTCCAAGGGGACAGAGAGCAAGAGGAAAGGCACTATGACTTTTAGAAAGTGCGGCATTGGGGACAGACTGGGCAGAAGCTCCTACGCCAAACAAGGTACCACCAAAGCCAGGGAGGGAAGTGGGAAACCACGGCAGAGCTTGAGTCCATCCACCGGCATGCTCGTCCATAGCCACTGGTCCTCTGGGTCCGCTGAGGTGAGCTCACATACCAGACATCACACAGCTCTTGTGCAAGCCAACTGTATTCCTTACATACGTGAACAGTGATGCTTGCAATGTTGAGCGTCTTCCCTTCATGGAGCAGGATGTGACCTCACATCCTTTTAAAGAATATCACTCTTGTGGAGCTGATCATAATATTCCGGAGGCTCAGAGAAACGAGCAGTATAGAATACCAGCTACGGAGTTAATAGGGACAGTGTTACTGGGAGCCTATATGCTGAGAAACACTTGTCAAACAAAGACCATGTGTCAAATGAACAGGACGGACCAGTCAAGATGGGACTCCAGCATGGGACTCCAGAGCCAGGCTATTGCAGAGGTGACCCAGGGTTTTCTATTGTCGATTTATACTTCAAACCTTTACATTTCAAAGAGCCATTAACACATGCCTGAATATATTTTCATTTCCTCTTTCATTTGACTATTTTACCTAAGGAATGAAATTCAGCCTAAGAAGAATGAACAGCGAACACTCTGTCAGGTCTGTCTGATTTATATTCTCGAACAAGGTGGTGTATTTTGCTGAACAGAAGGGAACTTAGCAATGTTTTCCTCGAGGGGTGGAGGAGGCAGAGTTCTTTGCGTTTTCAAATGTGTGAGAGAAGGGGTCCCCCGGAGATGACAGAGTGACAGGAAGGCAAGATTTGGGGTCCCGTGTTGTGGAGAAGCAGCCCGTCAAGAAATTAGCTTTGTTGCAAAGCCATGGGCCCTGTGAGAGGAGTCAGACTTGAATACCCAGACCTCTCAGTACTAATTTCTATTCCACTTTACACACACACACACACACACACACACACACACACACACACACACGTCATTTCCCCCCTATTTCTCTCTCTCATACTTTACCCGCCACTCCCACTGAACTTCTTCTTTTCAGCAATTCCCCCCTTATTCTCATGCCTTTTGTTTTGCTTGCTTTGTGAACCCACTGAGTTTATTTAGGGTTCCTTGCATGAGCCTGGGTAGAGGTTATATTTTCTGGAGCACGGCAACTTATCATTGAATACTCTCTTAAGGAGAGCAACTCAGCTTCTCCAGGTAACAAACCCTGCTCTACCTTGAGGACAGATAGGCTGGACCCAAAAGCTGCAGAAACAAGAATACAGCTGCAGAGCAGGGCTCGAGAACATACATTTGGAAGAAGAGATGACACAGAGCATCCAGCTACTCACAAGAATGTGAGAGTTCTGGACTCCCTTAGTGTGTGGGATGGAGACTTAATTCATTTCATTCAATTACGAAAGTATTAAATTCCCCTAGGGCAGAGACTTGGGAAGACTTAGACAGCAGGCATTTTGGATTATATATGTAAATAGTTGGGCTTAGGATACTGGCTGAAAAACTATCACGTGACCATTAAAGAGAAGTTAGTAGCGGATGGTATAGATCGAAAGGCTCCCTCCTATTTGTCTTCGTTAGTGCGGGAATTGGTGTCAGGTGCCCCTGGTTGGGTCTTCAGTGGTAAGATATGTAATTCAGGATGAAGAAAAATTAGTAAATTCAACCCCTGGCCATAGCAATTGGTTATGAATAAAAGCAATAACCCACCCAAGTCAACGCAATGGAGTAAAGAGGCACAGGAAAGAGTTTCCCATGGCTTCCAGCTCTCCTAAACCCAAGTCTTAGATTGGTTTGCTGGTCAGACTCTGTTTTACTTATTAGCAGAGTAATAACAACAGCTTAGACCTAGGGCTGCACAAACACATAAGGAAGCCTTTGGGGAAACAGCTGCCATGCTGCAGCCAGTGATGGGAGGCAGGGAGAGGAACACCCGAGGGAAGGAAGGGAGGACAGCAGAGAAAGCCAGAGATTCTGCCAGCTACTGTGTTGAGCTCTCTGATGGTTCCTTTAATTCTCAGAGTTAAGTCTCATCTCCATTGGCAGATAAGGTACTGGGGTCTGAGAGATACTTAGTGAATTGCCCAAGACAGGAGCAACTTAGTTTTCTAGTAGTTATGTCCCACGTCAAACTCTAGTCTTATTTACCTCTGCAGCTTGAGAAACGAGAAAAGCGTGCATTTGGGAGCTGGAGCTATTTTTCCTAATTGCATTTATTTATTTGTTTGTTTATTATTATTGTGTGTGTGCAGGCATACATGAAGGACTAGAAGACAGCTTCCGGGTGTTCTTTCCATCTGCCCTGTGAGTCCTGGCAGTGCCAAACTCAGGTTCTTAGGCTTCCTTGGCACCAGTCACCTTGCCATGTCGGGAGCTGGCATGTTTACAGGATTTTACCTATGGACTCAGAAGAAAAATAATTCTGCCCCTCGATTTCTTTTGAACTCTCTCTGCCCTCCTTCCTCCGTGTTCCCCACCCAGATGGCTTCTTGTAGGAAACCCGAGGTGTATCTGTTTACCAATTAATTGTTCGTTTGGAGTCTTGTACGAACCTTCACAACTAAAAAAAGTGTGATTATTCAATGATAAAACAGGCTGCAAAATGATAAGACATGGAATTCAGTTACTGTTCTTTATTTTTGATTCTTCAACAATTTCATATGTGCACATAATATATTTTGGCCACTTTTATTCCTAGTACCCTCTCTCACGCCTTACCTCTGCCCCCTGAACTGCTTCTCAACAAATCCCCTCTTGCTTTCGTCTTTTGTTTTGCTTGTTTGGTGACTGATCGAGGTTCAATAGGGTTCCTTGCATGAGCTTGGGTAGAGGTTGCATTTTTTTTTTTTCTGGAGCTTGGCAGTTGCCCATTCGTGCATTCCTAAGGAAGGCAATGCAGCCTCTTCTGGAAACTCTCAGTTGCTAGTGGTTCCTCAGGAGGGGGTGAGGCCTCAGCTTCGTGAGCCACACCCTTGACCGTGATGGCATACCGACAGGCACCGCTTTTTAATGTGTCTGATGCGACTTGTTCTTATCTGACACACGCGACACGTTGGGCTTACAAACAAGTCTGCATCATTAATCTCACGTTAGGAACCTTCTGGGACAGAAGAGTCATCCTAACTCTGTAGACATAGGGGAGCGGGAGCCATCGGCGCATGCGGGGATGTGGTGCTGCGAAGCATCTTGTCTTACGTCTTTTCTTTCTAAGCGAGGAGAGTCAACTTCCGCTCAGAGAAGAGGTGTAGGGGCAGTGGGCAAGAGCCTCCTGGCTACGTCTCTGTCTGCACATGCGGCAAAGTGTCACACCCCTGTGCTTAAAAAAATAGCCAAAGAGCCGGGCGATGGTGTCACACACCTTTAATCCCAGCACTAGGGAGGCAGAGGCAGGCGGAGAGTATATTGTCTCTGGCTTTCTCTTGCATCTTCTGTGTGGAACACTCCTGGGGAGAGACCTCTCTCTCGTGAGCTGGCTTTTAGCCACTGTCCTCTTTCCCATCCACTCGTGTGGTATTCAGTCCAGCTACACCAACTCAGAACAGACAGTGGGCATTGAGACATTTCTCAGATTAAAGAATTCTTAAAGCATGAAGGAAACAGGCAGAGAGAGAATTCTTTTCTTTTTTAATGAATCCTGCTTTAAATCTCTCTGATGGGCTGAAATAGAGACAGGGGTGAGAATGAGCTCCCAAGTACATAGAAACCCTTTCAGCCAATAAAAGGCTTTCCTGGCATTTGTTCCCTTTGGTTGAAGATGGCATCTCTCTTTTCTGTAACTGCAAATCAGTAGTTAACGCAAACACCGGACTCCACATCTGTTTCTAGAAACCACCTTTCTTTGGCTTTTTTTTTTGTTTTTTGTTTTTTTGTTTTTTTTCCGAAACAGACTTTCTCTGTAGCCTTGGTGCCTCTCCTAGAACCAGCTCTTGTAGACCAGGTTGGCTTTGAACTCACAAAAACCCACCTGCCTCTGCCTCTTGAGTGCTGGGATTAAAGGCGTGTGCCACCACCACCTGACACTTTGTGTGTTTAATAATATAATTTTAAATAGGGAGTGGCTTGGGTGTGTGTGGAGGAGCCCATGTTTAGGGCATACAGACCTGTTGCGTGGCGGGGGAGTTGATTATTAAGGATAGCTAGCCGCAACCCACCATGCGTCTAGTAAATAAATAAGCAGGTAAAAGGTGGAAAACAACAACACCGAGGGGGCTCAGAGGGTCAATGTGTTTGATGGGAAGCCTGTCGAAGCTAGTTTGATCTCTAAGACCTGCATAGTTGGAGGAAACAATACGTAGAGTCCCCAATGTTGTCCTTTATCTTAATATGCTCCTCTCAATAAATAAAAGTTGTTGGGTAAAAGGGCCATCCAAAGAAACCCACCCTGACCCTGAAACCAGAGCCAACCAAAGAAACACACCCTGAACATGAAACTAACCAATCCCTGAGCAGGAACACCAACCAATCCCTAAGCATAAAATCTAGCCAATCTTCGCTTTTCCTAGCTCAATGGGATCAAATTTCCTTCTGACCAATTTCCTTCTTGAAAATCTTCTCCCTGGAAAAACTCCACCCCTAAGAAGTCCTATATAAACCTCTCTGCCTGTTCCCTTGGCAACTGTCTTCCTCCACCCTGGCAGAGTCATTTCCTGGTTCCTCCTTCCCAAATAATCTGCTTCTTGAAGGAGTTTTCCGTGGAGACCTTTCAGTGTGGAGCAGATACTCTGCTGAGAAGTTACTTTACCAGGGGCAGAACAGAAGAAGCAACCAATACCTCTGCTGGGAAACTCACTTGGGAGCAGAACAGAAGAGACAATTTCTTGGTGGAGCAGATTGCTCCATTTCTGCAAGGGTTTCCCCTTCGCAGAGGAAAGCGAAAGAAGTAACATCTTGCACCTGGGCTAAGAAGAAATGGATCCCTCTAGTGGGGAACTCCCTTAGGGGGGCAAAACAGAGTTCAGCTGTAATGGCTCTTTTCAGAGAGGAGCAAGGTTGCCACATCCTGTGCGGAGACCATTCCCCACTTAACCCTAGCTTCAGGTATAGCCTGACTTCTTTACTTCTCAGAATTCCTTTTTTTTCAAGAGCTGTAACACTTGTAGAGGAAAAGAGAGAAAGAGAGAGACAAGGAGTGGAATGTTGCAGATAGCTTTAATTGCTCGCCTGACAGCCTAGAATCACCCAAGAAGCGGGGAATCAATTGAGGGATTGCCTAGACCATACTGGCTTACGGGAATGTCTGTGGGGGATTGGCTTACGTGTTAACTGATTTAGAAGGGCCAAGCCCACTGTGGGCAGCAACACTCCTTGGGAAGGCAGTCCTGGGATGTCTAAGAAAACTGGCAAGCAACCTACCAGCTAGTGTTTCTCTATGGGTTCGGCTTTAAGGTCCTGCTCCAATTCCTAACAGACTTATCTCAATGGTGGCTGACGACATAGAAGTGTAAATCAACTAAATCCTTTCCTCCTATAATCTACTTTTGGTCAAAGTGTTGTATCAAAGCATCAGAAATATAAGTAGAATAAGTTCTAGCTATACAGCAATTGATCGGTAAATATGAGTCAATGGATCTAGACTTTAGGACTGGTCCCCACAGGCCTATTCATCAGTATTGCCATCTGCTGACTTATGCATCCAGACCGTCATCCCAAGGACTCCATCAACAAGTCTGTCCTCAGACTGGACTACATGTCCTTCCAAGAATGTCTTCATGGAGTGAAGGTAAGTCAATAGCTTTCCTAGACAAGTGTAGCTTGCAAACTGAACTAAGTCCCAGCTTCTTCAAATGCACTGACATGCTTTTAAGATAGTCAGAAACATGAAAAGTCAAGAAGACTCTGAAAAGGTCACTAGGGAGCTGGCCCAGTGGTGAATGTGCTTGCCTCTTAAATGGCATGTAGAACCCATGTAAATGTTGGTTGGCCTGCAGAACCCATGCAAATTCTGAGTGGGCATGTAAACCGTAAACCCAGCCCCTGAAGGCAGAGATAGGAGCAGTCCCTGAGCAAGCTGGTTAGAGGGATTAGCCATGTAGCATGCGCACATACCCATATGTATAATTCAAACATGGGATACACATGTGTAAAATATAGAATCTACTATAAAAAACTCCCAACAAGAAAAATCGAAGACTTATCGGTTAAATTTTAGTTTAAATTCAAAAAAGGAAAAAAATCAATCATTCTAAATTTTTTTCTTAGTTTAAAAGAGAATATTTGCAATTTCACAAATATAACAACACTTTGATAATAAAGTCATACAAAGATACCACAAGAAAACTAGTGGACGAAAACCTAAATATAAATATTCCCTGGTGAACATACATGCATCAGATAAACAAAATACGTGCAAACTGAATCCGATAGCATGACCAAAATATAATTCACCGTGAAGTGTGGCATTAAAGGGACACGAGAGTAGTCTTTGCTGTATAATCTGTGAATGTGATATTCTTCATTAATAGAACCAAGGACAAAATTATACAAGTATCTTAATAAAATGCCAAAAAGCCCTAGAAAAAAACTTCATTGTGCTCTCACTAAAAATGCCTTCAACAGATCAGACGTGAAGGAACACACACAGCATAATCAAGGTCATATATGACCCCTACAGCTAATATACACACACAGTATAATCAAGGTCTTATATGATACCCGACAGTTAATACACATACACAATATCATATACATACACAGTATAATCAAGATCATATATGACATACCAACAGCTAATATAATACACAATGTAATATACATATTATATTAAGCTTGCAAATCCATTACAGGGACCCTTTGGACTGTCATGGAATGTATATTTTACGTATATATCACTCTCTGAAGGAATAACCATGATCTGGGATTTGAATCTTGAGATGGGAGAATTCTATAACAGGTCCCCACGTGTTTTAGTCTGATACAGAGATAAGTTTATATCTGGGACTTCTTGATGCCTGGGAGTCAGCGCTGCTCTCTGAATATTCAGCTAATTTTATAATACAGTTATCCTTGTTCTTACCGCAGGTCATCTGTGCAAAGCAAGGAGCCCCTTCCTAAGAGATGCTTGGCTTTGCTTTGCTGAAATCTCTCTGACTTGGAACTGGGGTAGGGAGTATGACTGCATCACTTGAGGCGGAGTCCCGTACCAGGATCTCAGAATCAGAATCTATTTTAAAAACCAGATCAAATAGGTCATTCATGTAATTTAGAGATTGCCACTCTATGAATAATGGCCTGTATTCCAGATTATGGAGTTCTAGATTACTGGTCAGTTATTGTCCTGGATATAGTCTATAGACACAGGTTCATTTATGTTAAGGGCCACCAATTGACTTTTGCCACATTAGAATTCCCATCCACCTCTGAAATTAAGGGACTCAATTCTAGAGTATCTGCCTTTACAGGTACCCTGAGTATATCCAGGAACTAGTCACAGAGACAAACTCACTTCCTTAACAGTGGCTTCCTCAAACTTGTGGTAGGTCCGTAAGTGGCCTGAAAAAGGCATATAAAGGGAATGGGTACGGAATATAACCCCCAAATTTCCACTGTCTATACCTGTGAATTGATTTCTCTATATTATTCGAAGAAACTCCCGTCTTTACAACTTCATCTCGCGCGAGGTAGCATTGAGCTCATATTTCAATTAACCGGTTAATGAACCAATTTCAGCTGTTCTCATATGCTATAGCTTTTGTACCTTTGTTTCTTATAGTTTACGTAATATGTGCAAAGATGTAAGGTCATATATATATATATCATTATATACTTGTACCTATGTATGATGATAATTTTAGCCCAACGTGAAATTACACTATTTTATTCTTAGTCCTCCCCAAGTCACTGGCATAACGTAGGAAGATTTTCTCACTATTTTGGCCCTGTAAATGGTTTTCCTACAAGGTCTGAGTTCATCCATTGGGCATAGTGAGATTTGCCAGGTGCTGGAGATTTAAAGACATTGGCAGTAGTGGAAGAGGATATCAACAGAGTTGACATAAATTGTAAACTGCTTCTCTGGACCAGCTAAAGGAAGATCTCAGAGTCAGTCAGGGAGCCTCTGAGCAGGGAAGAAGTAAGGGCTGCCTCACCTGGCGAGGAGGCGTAGTAAGAGAGAGTGTGCAGGGCTTCTTGGAGCTCTCAACATCACTCTGAGTGCGACTCCCCACGATATCGTCATTATCATTGTTAGTACACCGCATATTTCTGGTTAGTATCCTTATTTTCATGTGAGAGAATGCTAGAATGTGATTTTAAATGAGATTTCAATTCTGACAGCTATTTGACCAACTTTTTTGCTTGATTTTTATCCCCTGAAAGCCCGCTTTTCAGCTACAGTAAGAGATGCTTTTGAAAAAAAAAAATTCTTAATCTCAGTTGGTGCCTTAAGACCACAGTGGAAAACTGTGATTGATACTCTAAAATGAGGCGATAATACCATGCACACACAAAGACACACACACAAAGACACATTCACATACATGTGCACACATGAAGACTCACATGCATGCACACTTATTCACACACACACGGACAGGGTCTATATACTATCACCAGCCATCCTATGCCAGGGATGAATCCTTTGGCTTTATGTGCAATTTTACAGCCATGGGACATGCTACCTCCAGGTAATTTTATAGGTGATAGTTTAATAAAATGTTATTACTGCATGCCATCACTTACCTGGGACCTCTCCACACTAGCCTCAGTTTTCTTCCGCCCCACTTTCTGCAGTGAGCAGTCTTGATTTCCACCCACTTGCCTCATCTTGCCCCCAAATCACTAAAAATAATATCTCTGCATTTGTGCTTAAAATTGTCCTTGAAATAATCTGTATTAATGTTATTAGTTATCATCCAGAGTGGCCGTGGCCAATGGTGATGGAAAGGTACTAAAATCGGGCGTGATGTCATACACCTGTCATTTTAGCTCAAGAGGCAGAGGCTAGAGATCAATGGGCTCAAGGCTGACTTGGTCTGTATGATACGTTCCAGCCTGCAAGGCTTCTATAGTGAGCTCGTGTGTGTGTGTGTGTGTGTGTGTGTGTGTGTGTGTGTGTTTCATTACCATACAGGTTTTTCACAAAAAAGGAGGAAATGCACTGGCAAACAAGGATGGCTCCCTCTTGGGGTAGCATTGCACTGGTTCATATTACACAGTATTTTTCTTCTATGTGAGCTGTATTTCTTTTTGTTTTTTATCAGCTTCTCTCATGGAAGATTTATTTTCCTGGGCTCTCCTGCCGTTCGCCATTCTAGTACTACTGCTTTTAAGATGAATGTTTGATTTTTAGATAGCACTTATTGGAATTGGATTTTATTTATCTAGAAGTCAGAATATACATACTGCTTGGGCTTGAGTAGGGAGCAGTATAAACAGCTCTTACTAGCATAGACCGGTGAAGCAAGCTACTCTAGTAACTAGACAAGTCTGCTATTCATCGAAAGTGCAAAGCTAGGGAGCTTCGGTGGCCACATGACTGAATTCCAGCCAACAGGAGTCAGAGGAAGAGTATTATGTGCAATTTTGGCTTAGTATTCGTGATGTCATTGTGTTTGTTCCCCTCTTGGCTGGCTAGAAGGCAATGTCATCCAGAAAGGTAAAAGGCAGAGTCACAACACGGATAGAGGAAGCACAGTGAGCCGGTCACACGCATGAGTTTCCCTTGGGATTCAGATCAATCACACAGGTCCTGCAACTCCTTCAAGGCATGAACGTTAGATCTCTGGATGCTCCCAACTTTGACTTTTGGTGGCTTTAAATACTACCCTTTTTAGTGTATTTCTGTTTTTTATATAGTGCCTTCTGATAGTGCACATATATTTAAAACACTGATTCCTGATCTTCTATTGGCTTTCCTGTTTCATTCCTCTGAACTGAGTGCATTGTTTAACTCTCTCCTGGATCCTCCAGTTCTGGTTCCCAAAGACCATATTTCCTCTCTGGCTCTAATATCTCACTGTAAATGTAATCAGACAACTTTAAAACAACGTAAACTTCTCCCCAGCGAAAGTGAACGCAATAATGGCATGGCAGGACACAGTCAAGTTCTACTGTTTGTCTCTGCACTGTATGACTGATGTGGACAAGCCCCGATGCTGGACCATCCATCACTCTCCTCCTGAAGATACTTTCCACCAAAGCCTTTTGTAAAAGTTCCGTGTTTGACAAAGGCCGCATGAAATCCATGATTTGAATAAGAAGATGGAATTATCATTATTTTTCACGTGTCTGTGTACTTCGGGCCCTATAAAAAAAGTGGAGTGACTCTGAAATCTTGCCAGTTTTAATACTGAGCTGAATAAAGTGGGAGATATTTTTCTCACTTTTATCTTTTTATTCCCACACATTGGAATGATTAACTATTAAATCGAGATGTGTTTAAAAAAATGTTTCTGAGGATCCCCAGGAATAGACAGGAGCATTCGGGTTTGTCTCTCTTCCTCTGGATTAAGATGGTATGTCACGTGGTGAACATCTGCCCAATCCTTCAAAAAGAAGGGAGAAGTTCTCTACAAAATCAACATACTGAACAGTTAGTTCCTGGGGAAACACTGACCGAGAGGATTATTTTCCAATTTGTATTTTCCTTGTAGAGGTTAAATATTACCGAAGGCCTGATACCCTGTGCTCCCCACTGTCTAAGCCTTTCTGATGACAGCAGCTATGGCTTCTGGGAGATTGATGACACGTACAATTGTGTACTGATAAATGCCTATTATTTAAAATGTGGTTTTATGTTTCAGTTCAGGGAAGATTCAAGCCAGCAGCCTTGGCGACAAAGCTTATGTATATCATAATACCCATGTATTTTCTAAATAGAATGTTTTCATATGGGGTTTAGCAATAAAATACATCCTTCATCTTCCTTTATAGCCTTCACTTGTTGGAGAGGTTGAAGTAGGCTTCAGACACATTGGATCTTACTGCTTGAAGAATACCGTTTACGTAAAAAAGACACAATGACAACCTTATAACATAGAAAGCCCTTGACAGTCAATTTGATTAAGTGCTTGAAGTCCTCTTTGCTTATTCAATGCTGTTTGAGATTTTACATACGCCAATAAGGAACTTTTAAATTCCACGTTCTATGCACTGCTTCTGCGTAAATTTAACACACTAAGTTAATACATAAGCCGGCAATTTAAAACTGTACAGCAATGAGGTTAGAGACACGTCGTCTTGAAATTGCTGGAACCCTTCAAGCTCTTGGCACTGTGAAAACCACACAATGGTTCCCCTGACTGTGCCTTAGGTGGAGGGGAAATGTGGAGGGGAGAAGTACAGTCTGAATGGACATTTTACTTGGTCTTTCGGCACACTTAGCTTGAAATTTTCCACATTAAACACTTGAGATAGGATTCTGGCTGAAAACATATTCGTGTATTTTGTGGTGGGTTGATAAGGTTATATGAGTAGTTCAGATACGACGTTCGACTTAAGTATTTTGTTCAAACTAAGAATGTTGTATAACACATAACACAGACTGACCTGAGGACATGTGATAAATCATCACAGTGCTATCTTCCACTTTACTGGGAACTTATGGTACAAATTTTGTCTAAAAAGTTTGAGGGTTATGAGCAAAACCATATATATTTATAAGTGAGGTTCATTTGGAAGGTCAACAGCATCCTATTTGGTTTTGTTGATATAGTCTTTAACTTTTAAGCAGTCTTTGTTGGATAAAATCTCTCTACTGTTTATTTGTCCTTCCTTATCCACAGAAAGGGCCAGCATTTACCCACGCAGTTTAGATAACAGAGAACAAAGAACCCAATTTAAAAAAATAGAAGACATAGTAGGATATGCATTGTCTTCCTCAGCTTGAGTGGTCAACTTTGAATACCTGGGAGAGGAACCCACAACTGAAGAAATGTCTCTGTTTGATTGGCCTGAGGGCATGTTCACGGGGGGGGGGGTGTTTCTTAATTGCTAATTGAGGTAGGAGGGTCCAGTCCTTGGTGGGCATGGTTACACATAGTCCACATAGTCATATGGTCCTGGGTTATAAAAAGTACTTGAGTAAGCCACGAGGAAACAAGGCAATGAACAGCATTCCTCAGTGGTCTCTGCTCTTGTCCCAGCCTTGGCTTCTCTCAATTGATACACTCACTATGACATGGAAGCCAAGTTAACCCTTCCCTCCCCAAATGGGTCTTCGTGAGTGTATGTGTGTGTGTGGTTTTATTTTTTTAAGAGGGAGAAAAAACATAAAGTTGCATGGGTAGAGAAGGGAGAGGATGTGGGGAGAGTTAGGGAAGGAGAAAGAAAATGATCAATGTATACTGCATGAAGAATTTTACAAAGGAAGAGAAAAAGACGTACAGAAACCACTTCATAGCAAAACACAACACTAAAAATTAAGAGTTTAAACAGAATTACTCTGCACAAGTGGACAATGTCACTTGCAGAACACCTGGATTATAAAATTTAAGCTGCTGTGGAGGGTGTGGGATACCTCACTGTGAGTTCTTGGTTAGAGAGGTCTGCAAGATGACATTGGATATGGCCATTCCTAGCGCAATTTACAATGTAGGATCAAATCTTAGGTTGCAGGACGCAGAAAATCTATTTCAAATCTACTAAGAAGCTATGATTTAATCCAATTAAAAACAAGTAAATGAAGACAATTATTGGTTACTCTTTACAAAGAAGGAAATGTTAGGAGGAAAGTTAAGAAAACAGCACAGACAACTTTGATTGTGTAAATGCGCGTGAAAAGCATCTCAGCATCTGAGATTGTCTTCACCTCCTTCTTCTCGAGTGGCATGTCTTATCTGGGAGGTAGATGCTTAATACTGATTTGCAGTTCTCCAAGGAAATATTTCATTTTTACCCATAGACTCTCATGTTGTGCAGTGCTATCTTTCTCTAAGAAATGTGTTCTTTAGAAGAAGCATCTTTCTTCCAAGAAGTTTTGCCCATGTAAGGGAATTCTACAGTTCTGAGTGCTTCTCATTCCAGCTTACTCGTTTTTAAATTAGGATTGACTTCATTCAGATGTTTTGATTTTGCTGTGGCACAAGACAAGGTACATCCAGTGGAAATCACGCTTTGAAATTCGCTTTCCTTTCCCAGGGTAGGGGTATTCGGTTTGGTCTTCTGTTGTTGGCGCAGCAATGGCCTCAGCTCCCAGGGCACCCCTCCGTTATGAGAGTGGAGAAGTGGCTTTCTGCCCTGAAATGTGGTGCTTTGCTTCTGTGTTGGGGAGGGCAGTGGTTTTAGATGAATTATCCCTTCAAATGTGATATGCTCCATCTAAGATGCATCCCCATTCATCTCAGGTTCTATCAGCCATCTCTTGATGTCTTTCTCCCTCTCCATCCTTCTGTCTATCCATCCATATATCTGTATGTATCTATATGTATATCTGAAGTCCCTCATCTATCTATCATCTATCCTCTATCTATCTATCTATCTATCTATCTATCTATCTATCTATCATCTATCTATCATCTATCTATCTATCATCTATATCATCTATCTATCTATCTATCTATCATCTGTCTCTCTATCTATGTATCTATCTATCTATCTATCATCTATTTGTCTATCTATCTATCTATCTATCTATCTATCATCTGACTATGTATCTATGTATGTATGTATCTATCTATGCATCTATCTATCTATCTATCTATCTATCTATCTATCTATCATATGTCTATCAATCATCTATCTGTCTATCATCTATGTATGTATGTATGTATCTATCTATCTATCATCTATGTATGTATCCATCTATCTATCTATCATCTATCTATCTATCTATCTATCTATCTATCTATCTACCTCATCATCCTCATCCTCATCCTCATCATCACCTATCCACAGCCCTACTTCCTGGATGCAGTCATCCTCTTGCTTGCTTCCTCAGATCTTGCTTCTTTCTTCTCTTACCTCCTCAGACATTTCAAGTCTCTCATTTGCGAGCCTCTGCTTTACAATACCAACTCCCCTGGGACTGGAGAATCTTAAGGCTTTAGGAAACAAGAGGTTGACTACCTTTCCAGGATAGAGGATATCTATCCTGTTTCCTATGCTCTTAGTTACTTATAACAAAGATGAAAATGCCATACATTATTATTGTACCATTGCATATAGAAGACAGCAAACTGCAGGTATTTTAACAGTGTTCAGATCAGACAAACAAATAAAACAACAGCAACTGTTTTTTGAATAATCGTGGGTTGGTCATTTTTTAAAGAGAATTTGGTTGCATTGCAATGTTATGCTTTATTTACCATTATTTTATGAACTTGGCAGAGTTTTGCAAAACTGTACCACTTAAACATTTTGCTAAGTGAAATGAAGAAAGACTAAATCTGTATTGAATCAAACAGAGCACAAAATGTACTCCGAAGACTGTCAGGAATGAACGGGAATGAAGGGAAAAGCATGTTGTCTTTACTGATGAAATGGAGAGGCGATAAAATCCATTCTCTTCTATGTTCTTGCAAAAACTTAAAGTGCAAGGAGCAACATCTAGGATTCCCGGCACAGAGCATAATAGTAGGTGCAATATTTTCAAGAAATAAAGATTGTAAAATGTTTTAATGTGTTTGATTTCCTACCTGCCACCACCAAATGAGAGAGGAGAGCAATTAAAGTCATCGTCCTCCTGCTTCCTGAAAACCAGGTCCTCATAGTGTACAGAGCAGGCATGCGGGCTGCTCTGCAGTCACAAGTGTTTAGATTAACTAGATAAAGAGCTACCATTCAACCCTCGAGTGAAGTTGGAAATTCCTAAGACAAGCTCATGGCGGAGGGGGGATCTATTATCGGAAAAGGGTATTAGAGACAGTGAATAGACTCTATAAGTGCTTTAAAAATCAGATCTATGTCAGAAAACATGCTAGCTCATGCTATTTCCAGTCTCAGAGGTCTCCAGAGTCTGTTTAGCACATGAAACATGTACAGAAGTCTGTGTGAAACCCCTCTGTATTTTCTAAAGGGTTGTCAACCAGCTTCTACATTGATAGTGTTTGTATGGATCCAGGACAATGGGACCGATTCAGTAACCCTGACACAAAATACCTGCCTGGACAGGGATGGACTTTACCTGGCATTTGGTCTTGCTATAGACTAGGACCTCATCCCCTGTTTTGTTTCTTCTCTTGCACGTCTGTCTAGTTTGTATTGATATTTGGTTTGGGTGCGTTGATATGACTAATGGATTTAAAGTCACTTTATTTTTGGTACAGTCCAATTTTATTGCTGTTTCACTTGAATTGGGACAAAATCTTCAAATATATTTGATAAAAACTTGATAAAACTTCTACAGGGTGTTTAACTAATGTTCACTTTAACCAAAGGTTTTTCTATATGTCTAAGGTTAAGAAGAAATTTTGTAAAACATTATAGAAAATGTAGACCAAGAGATCATAATTTTTAATTAAGATTATTTATACTCTCAATACATAATTTATAATTTTTAATTAAGGTTATGTAAAGCAACTTAAAAATAATATAATTAGTGGACAAATGTGTTTAGTATTCAATATACAACTTCAAATATAGGGTATTCAATAATGCAGTTAGAATTATAGTTTGATGCAGGAATTTTAAATTTCCACCCTTATAAGTTTTAAGATTTCTATAGGAAAACAATGCACCCTGAATTTGTTTTATATTTTTTTCCCCACTGATTTTTCCTTACTGGGACTCCATGAATATTCTCGTGTCTCTACTGAACGAATGGGTCTGGGTCATCTTTACTCCTGACTCAAATTCCACAATTCCTTAGAAGTCTCAAAAATGGGGAGTCGAAGTCCACTTTCCTCCTGAAAACCTTGTGATCTCATGAGCACCCTGTGAAGAACACGGAGGGAGTGGGCTTTTAGGGGTGAGTGACGGCCAGGCATGGTCGTAAAGACTCACGGGGGTTTGTTCTCTCCGAGAGATGCCGTCTCTCCACAGCGCACTAGAGAGAACATGGCGTGAGCGTGATGAGAAACCTTAGAGGCGGTCACTTGCTTAGCAAACTGTGGTACTCTGACAAAAATAAGTAAAATGTTCATTTCTGTAATGGAAAAGAATAGAGAGATATTAGAACTAGGCTCATTCATCTGCAGGAAAAGGACTTTTAATAAAGGCGTGGAGAAAACGTATTTGAAAAAGGCCAGCGTCTTGGATAACTAATAATGGGCAAATGTTAGGCACCTGTGGAGAATAATTAAACTACAGCCCGGCTTCTCACTACGTACAAAACCCAACTCAGACCAGATGGAAGACTTGACTGCACGGCTGACAGAGAGGGAGCGTCTATGACGCTGAAATCATGGGGATTTGCGGGATGAGACCCCAAGAGCACAGGGACACAGTAAGCATTGACAGGTGAGAGTAGATTGAACCAAAGTGCCTCTGCCGTCAAGTGTTGGCAGGTCAGAGATGACCTACAGAACGGAGGAAAGTGTTTGCCACCCACTCACCTGACAGGGACCTAAGATCCAGGGCCTAGAAAAAACTTGAAGAAAAAAAAAAACCTACAAATAATCCAACTGAGAAATGAACGTGGGCCTAATTCAACATTTTCCAAATCAAGATATCTAAGTGATTGGCAGCTGAGGAGCATTCAGCATCACTGATCAACAGGTCAAAGTCAATCAAAACCGAGATGAGTACTCAGCCATGCTGGCTAAATGGCTTTTCTTAAAAACACGAGTCCTGGAGAAGGTGCAGAGAACAGAGAAGCCATACCTGGCATTGGTGGTGATGCAATTCAGCATACCTATTGTGGGAACAGCAGGACGGTTCTGCAAGAGTTAAAAATAGAGCTATCATATAATCTACAAAGCCTACTTCTGGATATCTAACCAGAGGAACTGAAGCCGGTCTATACGAGAAACGTCCATCTTGGTGTTTTCACAGCGCTTTTACGATGGCCAAGAAGTAGACTCGGTGCTGAAGGGGCAGGTGCTGAGCCTGCTCCACAGACGGAAGTGAATGCTACCCCGCCTTTAAAAAGGTGAAGTGTAGTCATTTGTGACAACGGAAGTCATCAGCCATAATGGCACAGAGGTCATCACGCAACGTGAAGGAGCTGAGGCACAAACAGCAAACATCGTGTGACTCATCGGTCAGATTATAAAGCATTGATGTTATGGAAACCGAGAACAGAATAATATTTTCAAGGTGCTGGGAATGGTAGTAGGGAGGAGGAACAGGAAACATGGGTGGAGACTGCAATGCACGAGGCATTTCAAAAAAGTTACAAAAGCAGATTTTTTAGTATTTCCACCCAAATGAAAGGATAAATGAGGTAAGATTCATTTCCGTCGACTAATTCTGAAGTAGAGCTTCATGCTTCGTGATGAAAAAACGTATTAAGATCTTGTGTTTCCTTATGGATTCCCTAGATCAGTGGTTCCCAGGCTGTGGGTTGTGACCCCTTTAGTGCGAAAGTATCAGCTGTCTTGCTCATCAGATATGTACATTATGATTCATAATGGTAGCAAAATAATGTTATGATTGGGGGTCCCTACAATGTGAAGAACTGCATGAAAGGGCCGCAGCATTGGGAAGGCCGAGAGCCACTGGGTTAGGTCACTATGATCACTAAGAAGTAAGTAAGGAGGGGACTAGCTCAGTGGTACCTCACTGGCCTACCACGTGTGAGGACTCAGGTTCAAATCTTAGTACTCAAAGAGGGAATGATGTAAAATCTTAGTTTTTTTTTTTTTTTTTTTTTTTTTTGGTTTTTCGAGACAGGGTTTCCCTGTGGCTTTGGAGCCTGTCCTGGAACTAGCTCTGTAGACCAGGCTGGTCTCGAACTCACAGAGATCCGCCAGCCTCTGCCTCCCGAGTGCTGGGATTAAAGGCGTGCGCCACCATCGCCCGGCCAAATCTTAGTTTTTGAAAGTCATTGATTTGCTTATGAAACACGCACAGTGATCTGCATTCTAGAGCTTTCTTATTTTATTTCTCATCCCCAGTCCTCTGGTGAGGCAACAAGGACTATTCTCTGTTATTCTCCAACTTTTGGTCCTACAAAAAAGCATAGCTTGACACACAATGTTTTTTTTTTCTTCTTCATTATTATGAAAGTATATCGTCAGAGGCAGGATAAAACCTATTTTATTTAATGATGTGTTGGCTTGATTTATAACTTTTAAATATTTAGACATATGGTGTATGGGCTACCGTTTGCATGACCATTCTGGGAGGATTTACCTATAACAACTTTATAAGGTTGGAATTGTCTTTCTCCTCTCTTAAAGAAGGGCCCTAAAGTTCAGAGGAATTACATAAATCGCTTATGACAGTCTAGTGGGTAGGTGGAAGAGCTAGCTTCTCCTCCTGACTTCTTGCCTCCAAAGCATCGGAAGGCCACAGCATCAGTTAGTAAGGACTGTGGTCCTGCTGTGGACTGTGTGAGGGGGAGAGATGGGAAACATTCCAGAATGGATGCTACCCTTGTCTGCTGCTCTCTTAAGAAACATCAACATCCTAGAAGAGAGGGGAGGAGAGTGACAGAGAGGAGAGGAAGAGAGAGGAGAGGAAGAGAGGAAGAGAGAGGAGAGAGAGAGAGAGAGAAGAGAGGAAGAGAGAGAGAGAGAGAGAGAGAGAGAGAGAGAGAGAAGAGGGAGAGGCAGCAGGGGAAGGCTCAATTTATGCCAGCATACGTATCAGAGGTCAGGGAAGGCTAGAGGCCGATGCCGAAACACCTTTATAATAGCAAAGCCTGAGATGTTTTCAAGTATTTGTTTTTACATGAGGACCAAAGCGTATCATGTTAGTTTAAATAAAGAAGAAAACAGGCCCAAGTCGGAGCATATAGCAGTGTTCTTTTGTGGAGTGACCCAATACCAAGCAACAACGAACGCCCGCAAACCTTAGGAAGGAAATTGTCGGTTTTCATGCTAACTGAGGGGTTTCTGTGTGCTTTCGTGAATGGTTTTCCCAGAGATTTAGACTTTGCACTATTGGTTGGGGCAGTGGTCAAGATGGCTTGCTTTGGGACACTAGGTGCTTGGGTCAAAATCTTGGGTCTTTCAGTTAGAACTGAGTGGACAATCTGGAGAAATCTCCAAACCTCTCGGTCTCAGTCTTTCTCATCTAGAAAGTGGGAATGGTAATGTTCCCTCCCTCAGATAGTGCAGGATAAAGACTTACTTTGTATCTGAAAATTCTGAATGAGGCTTAATTTTATGGACACATGTAGTAATGAGTACTGATTTATTTCTAATAATTCCCATATTATTATTATTATATTATAAATGACATGTTTTTAGTCATTAAGTAAAGCAAGCTATTTAAAAATGGTTCCTTTGAGTCATTTGATTACTCATAAACACTGCTAGGCAGTTCTTTTCTTCTGTATATAAAAATCTATTAACTGAGCAACAGTTTATAATGACACATTTTGAAGGCTCTTAGGGACTCAGTGATATGATCAGAGTAAACCCAAATTCGCTGCTTCTGTGTTCATTCTTTATTTTAAATTGTGTATATGTGTGTTGACTATGAGTGTCGAGGCGAGATGACCGCCTGTGATGGCCACTCCGTCTCCGTCACTTCCCACTTGACCCTGCAGCTCACTGATGGAACGAGGCTGGCTGGCCAGCAACCTCCAGGGACCTTTCTTTATCCTTCCCCCATGCTGGGGATCACGGAAGACAGTTTTTATGTCATCGATGGGGATCTTGATACTCACTCAGTAAGGGCTACCTTTCAAACCATCTTTCTCACGCTGGTAGACTAATTAACCTTTTCTAAATTTGATCTGACGTACATGAATAGGGATCACCTGAATGTGAGTTTGGGCCCTGTGTAGACTTTGGGATCCTAGATGTCAGAAGAGAGTGGAATCCACCTGTCACTAGAATTACATACTGGTGTGAGCCACCATGTGGCCCCTGGGAATCGATTCTAAGTCCCCTGGAAGAGCAGTCGTG